>NC_045482.1:28768658-29393658 GCF_009650955.1 Corvus moneduloides
CTGAGATGGCAGCAGGACCCGACTCTGCCTCCCTGCATGCCCAGCATCGTCAGGGCACCACACCAGCCCGGAGGGAAGGGGGATGCCAGGCACTGCTGTCAGGGGAAGAGCCAGGGAGCCCACCAGGGCCTCGGGGCTGGGCCGCGCTGCCCCTCAGGAGTGTCCTCCTGTGGGGTGGCTCCTCCTGTGGGGCTCCTGCCTGGTTTGTTCATCCCGTCTGTTCATCCTGCTTGGTTTGTTCATCCTGTCTGTGGGCCAGCACAGACAACAGCATCTCTACGTCCTTCCCTTCAAAATTTAGCTGCGTTTTGGCTGAGACGCCTGAGGACCTGGGAGAATGCTGGGATTGTCCTTCATGCAGGTGCACGGCTTTTGCTTTCCAAGGCCCAGGTTTGGTCTCAAATGGTGGCACAGCATGTCTTCACTGAAGGTTTTCGTGGTGCAGAATGGTAAAAATTGATTTATTTTACTCAGGGAACAGACCCACAGAGAGGGGGAGATTTTCACATCATAAGACGTGAATCTAGCCCTTGCCAGTCATGCACTAAAGCCATAGCTACAAGCTCATCCTTACTTTTTGGTGAGAGTTCTCTAACTAAATGTGTTTTCTGTGGTCTAATCCACTACATTGTGCTCTGTGCCGAGGTTGTCAGCTCATTGTAACAGCTCCGGTTCAGGTTTTGTTCTCTTTTTAAATAACAGTGAAACAAATTAATCCGTGAGCTATAGATTAATAGCAGGCATGGATTTGGGGCAACGTACTTGAATGCATTCATGAAATTTCACTTTATCCCTGGTGTCTTTTCCTCAAGAATAATTTAAATTTTCAATTCTTTCTTTTATCTTCGTTGTGTTTCACTCTCTTGTAAATACACATAATACATCCTGATTTTGTTTGCATGTCGTTTGTCTTTCTTGGGAAAATAGATAAATAATTAAGTGGTGAATAAGAGACAAACTGTTAGAGTTATGCCAGATCCAAACTTAGGTCTTCTCTGTTTCTCTATTGTCTTTGAGGGAAAGAGAAATGAAACAAAGAAACAAGAACACCTAAAGCACGTGATAAATTACTAGCTGTAAAGAAGAGCATTTAGGAAAACTTCCTTTCCAAGAGCATCTTTGGCTTATTTGATACAGCATTGTTGTCAGGTGTATTGGGATTCTTTTGAAAGGAAAATGATAAACAAATATTGTTTGTATGATAATTAAAAGCAGCTGTCAACAACTACCAGTTGGGATCAAGTTCAGAAATTTCAGCAGCAGAAGCACAAATTCCTAAACTGAAGGAGGAACTCCCTCACCTAGAAATGAGTAACAGGCTATTACAGTCTCTGCAGCCAGCTGCAAAAGGGAAACATTCAGTACACTGCAATTATGCCATGCATCATAAGCTCTATGGTTGGTTATGTGCAGAGTAAATGTAGATTGATCATTATTAACTTCCAATTTTTCTGAAGAATCAGCTTAAGTACCTCACATAAAGAAAATAAACTCATTAGGAGACGATGAAATATAAAAAAGTCTACATTTCTTTTTTTTTCCTTAAGTAGGTCTCCTCTATTGTGTCGTTGTGGATCCTTGGTTAGTTCTGCCTGGAAAATGGGCTGTAAAGGAGACCTTGTTTTATACAGAATAGCTTAAAATGGCAAGGAAAAAGAAAAATATTTTGATTCCTAAACATAGCTGCTCTGCCTCCTGGGAACTGTAGTCCAGGTATTGCAAAATTACATTCTTCACTGTAGGTTGGGCTCCCTGTAATAAGTAGATCAAAATGCCCTCCTCTTCCACTTTATTTGTGCAGGGAAATGGTGCATCACAGCAGTCCACAACACACCAAAGGGATAACACAGCCTAAAAAGAACAGTGTAAGACAATCAAAGGAAATCTATGAACGACTCAGTAATGTTGCAAAATTGGAATAGAAGGATTATTACCACTGCTTCAGCTGCATTTTTCTGCAGAGAACAAGCACCATGGACCAGAAGTATTTTTAATTAAAATAGTTCTATCAAAAGCTCAGGTCTTCACCTAAACCAGACTAGAACTGGACTTTTTTTGGTCAGATTTCCTGTTGACAAACTGAGCAGACACTACTTCTGCCTGCTTCTTTCCCAGCCCCCTGTGAATCAGATTAAATGACAGGGGCTGCTCCCTCTAATTCTCATACATGAATTGCAGTGCTGAGATGCCTTTATGATCATGATCATGCCTTCTAGCAGAGATTGCTTCCCCAAAAGCTTGATGGAAACAACCCCCTTAGAGAGAAAGAAAGCAATTTTTTCCTCAGAAAAAGTCTTAAGAGAAAATAGCCTTCTCAAGATTCTGGCACAGTTGGTTAAGTATCATTTAGCAAGCATACAGAAAAAGGCATGCCTGACTGTTTTCTGACATACAAATCCCATCTTAAACAGGCATTCTGAAGGGAGTGGGGTTTTGTGGGGGGCTGTTATTTCTGGAGAATTCAGTGGAACCCGGTCTATTGCGTTGGCTGTCCCAGAAACTGGCATAACACTGAAAATGAAGCAACAATAATGAATCAAATCTACTGGAAACAGCAATGTGCTAGGAGGAAGAAACGCAATCCAGTAATGATAATGTAGTTTTACAGACTTCAGTGTCCTGACATGCCACAGATTTCCTGCATCCATCTTTTAAACCTGCAACTTCTAAGGGATTAATACCTTCTGATGCTGGTTTTATTAATAACAGAAACATTTTCAAATAGTTCTGGGTCCAAAATTAGAATGTACAATAGCTTTTTTATAAGTCTAGATTAGTGTAATGCTCCTAGATTGTAGATTCCTCCATCACTGTTATTTTAAATTTGATAGGATGAGGGGATCTAAAGTGTGTTCACATTCCAGTTTTAAAAATTTAAATAGGACTTGGGATTTTGAATGCAGGGATCTCAGCCTACCTAATGTCACAGCAACAAGGCCTGAGATCCTGGCCAACTAGTCAAAACACTTACTTAAAAAAGCTAAAACGAGAAAGATACAGAAGAGATAGAAGAGAAAAAAGATCCACTAGAAAGAGCAACAGGACCAGTGACAGGAACTGAGGGAATGGCACGAAACTGTGTCCAGAAAGGTTTAGGTTGGATATTAGAAAAAGGCTCTTCACCCAAAGGGTGGTTGGGCACTGGAACAGGCTACCCAGGGCAGTGGTCACAGCACCAAGCCTGGCAGAGTTCAAGTATTTGGACAATGCTCTCAGGAACATGGTGTGACTCTTGGGGTGTCCTGCCTAGGGCCAGAAGTTGGACTTTGATGATCCTTGTAGGTCCCTTCCAATTCAGGATATTCTGTGATTCTGTGATTCAATGAACAGGAACTCAGTGCTTGTTCGGGTTTAAGCCAAAGGTGGCAAAAGTAATGAGTCACCAAGGTCTTCCTCTAGACCCCAGTCTGCTCCAGTAGTGCACTGGTGTAATTCAGCACACCGGTGATGTAGGAAGTAGCCATTAAAAAATGTTTCACTTTCCTTTAATGACCATCTTGATTCTTCTTCAGTCTTGTGTTTTAATGGCCCTTCTGAAGATTTGAATAGCTGATCCCTCTATTAAGAGTAAACAGATGTGAGGTTAATGCAGTACATTCTTTTCTAGTTGTGTTTCCTTTTTCCTTACCACAAATGATTTTAGCAGTAGAGTTAGGCTTTTTTGTTTGGATTAATGCAAGCCTTTTCCTGCTTTTTATAGACAAATGGTTGTTACCTTAAGCAACTTAGCATATTGGGCATACGAAATAGTCACAATCATCTTTTTCATCTATGTTTATATAGCAGCTAAAGAAATAGAGCCATGCTCCATGCTGGTGTCTCTGCAGAGCTATCATAATGTAAATAATTAATAATAACAGTTGTTCAACACTTGAATGGGAGTCTGTTGTTTGTAAACAAAGAACATTTATTTTCTCTGCATTTCTTATTACATAAAACATTAAATTACTCCAAAGGAAGGAAGCTGTCTTACTCATACACTTGGTGAAATTCCTCAGAACTCCATGACACATCCAAAAGTGAAAGGTCAAATGGATTTTTTGAATTATTTTAAATATTTTTTACTAGCAATGTGGGCAAATAAATATGATGTTTATGTTAACAAATTTGTCTGCCAAAATCCAATTATAAATCAAATAGGCCTTGTGGTAGTATTGTCAACATGATAAGTGAAAAACAAGAAACAGATTTGAAAAGAAGGAAATTTAAAAGGGCATCTTACTACAGTACGTAAATCCAATTACAAAAGCAAAACTGTATCAGAAGTCAGCTGTGCTTTTTCCACACAAGATGCCTTAAGAAAGGAACATGAGTTGACACTGCAGAAAAATTAACTTATTTTGCTGAGACTCAATATGTAATCTTTCTTCCATGTGTTGTAAGATTTAAGTATTAACAGGAAAAAACCAACAGATTTTGATTAAAGTTGTGGGTTTGTAATTCCAGAAGATTTGAGAGTCATGATTTTCCATTGCATAAGGCATATCATCCTTCTTGTAGTACAGACATTGAGTGTTTTGATTTATGTCATCCAAATATATCTATGTTCCTTATCACAGTATTACATTACATTTATATGCCAATTGAAGAAAAGGTCCTTGCCCTTAAAATCCTCCTGTAATTACACAATATTAAAAACAAGTTAATTCCCACTTAGAAGTTTGGCATTTATGCCTACATAACCAATCAGATACTAATGTGACAGGGAAAAGCACAAACTCAAGGTAAGGAAGGTGGAAGGTAAGGTGGTAAGGAAGAGTTCATAGATCACACACACAATTGAACATTTCCATTTCTATCTTTTTCTGACCACCTCAGGACTGAATCAAGAGGAAAAGGAAAATACATATTACTACAATTACTTGCAACCTGCCTGTGTTAAGGTCTTCTAATCAGATCAGAACACCATGGTGCAAGATGTTATCTAGAGAAAAGGGGATTCCTCTTTCAAAGAGATGACAGCAGAATAAAAGTGCTTATACCTTAGAGCTCTTGTCTTGAGATTTGCTAGAAGTACGTAAGTGTTTGGTAATTCTTCATTTCGACAAATTCACTGAATCCAGCATTGCCCGTGTTCTCATCAGAGCAGGCTTTAAGCATAACCTACTCAAGAAAATACTTGGTGTCCCTTTACTTTTGTAGACTCTGCAAACCCAGTCTATCAAACCCTCACCCACACAGAGGAGCTGCAGCCCAGCTGCAGTGACAGTAACTCCCTGTTACTTACAGAACTAATGTACACATAGCCCTTTTCCGTGGGGCTCAGAGAAACCATATGCAAAGTGAGATAAAAGTTTACACGTGGGAATCCACAGAGGAATAGATCTTCTGCCTATGACAGGCAGAAGCTTTTGGGTACTTGGCCTCTTAAGCAGTATTTTGACCGTGCTGGGAACACTGACTAAGAGCAGGGCCTGCAAATCTGGCAACAGGAGTGGCCCAGGAATTTGACAAAAATGGGTAATGTGTTCTCTTTTCTTCACTATAGTGGTAATACTCCATTTCTAAATGATGCTTAGTACCTTGCTCTTGCTGTCTTTCCACAGTAACATCACAGACATGTGCCCTGTCATTGTCTCTCGTGCAAGCTGCCCAGATGTACTGCTTTCATAAACTTGGAGAACTGTGCTGCGCTTCAAATCAGCAGCATTTTTCACTGTCAGCCTGTATTTGTCTGGTTGCATTCACTACATTGCCTTGCACTTTTAGTGCTACCATTTGCTGCTTGTCATTGACAAGAGTCTTCAGCAGGTGCTCAGTTTTCCTGCTGGATAACTGGCAGAAGGGAAACAAACCTGTCCCTTTCAGCTAAGTTCCTTCTGCAGCAAGTGTGGGGATATGAGCTTGAGGTGACCCCATCAGCCTCAGCCAAGCCTTGTTCTATTGCTTCATACTAGTTCAGCTGGACAATGCCATATTAGAGACTCAGTGCTCTCCTCCTCTTATATTTCACAGACTTCAGTGGCTGTTTTATGACCATGCTATCCTTTCTCTCATTGTTTTTATGTGTATTGCTTTCTTTCTGGGCTGCTGCCAAGACACGACTTGTTTAAAAAATAAACCAAACCCAGATCCTGGCTTATGTCACTCTAATAACCTCAACTCCGTGGTTTTGTCTCTAGGGTCTACAGTTCATGACATCAAGTCACTTCATAAAATTGAACTGAGTTTGATGGCTCATGGATTTTGCTCCAAAACCCCTGAAATTAACTAACTTCCCACTGACTAAAATTGTCTTCAGATTCATCCTTTGAGTTATCCTGGAGTCACTTGGTAAGATCTTATCGTTCCTGTGAAAAGAAAAATGCATTAATTCTTGTAGCAGATTTCACCAGCAGTTCTCCAAGCACTTTGCTTGCAAGGAAAAGTATCATTATCTCAGTTTTATAGGTCCTTAACACATTTTTGCATAGGCTTGACAGAATGTTTTTGAACACATTCTTGTCTTGTCACTGCTCGTTTCCTCTAAAACTATTTTCTTAGATAAACAGGCATCTGTTAATATTTGACCACACTTTTTTCCCACAATCCCTTTCCTTTTTCCATGCACAGGGTAGATGGTGCTCAGTAGGTGCATAGCTTTCATATTTTAATTTCCATGATCCATGTATGTCCCTTGCCTCTCTCCCTGTATGCTTCTCAGACTTCCTTTTGATGTGAGTTATACTTCTGCATGTCATTTAAGAGCTCAAGTGCTTCGTGCCTATGATAAGCTTGTCTTTCCATTACATAGTAGAATAAAACAGGATGTCTTTCCACTTCATAGATAGTGAATATATGGTTGAGTTTCCTATTTTGAGTGTACAGTTTAACAGTCAAAGATCTCCTATTTCAGAATAGTCAGCTGTACAGAGCATTAAGTACACACTGCACTGCTCCTATTCAATTCAGTTTCTCTTATGAGTGCTCAGCATTTCTACAGATCTGTTCAGATACCAAGTTGGATACTCAAAAACAGAGATAGGAACATTTTGAGATAATGTGGGGAAATTTTCATTTAAGCAATTTGCCCAATGTTATAGAGGTCACATTGCATTAATGATAAGACCATCTTTTTCCTTTCAGTTATCTCCTGCCTTTAATTATACATCTCCCAACTATTGCAACAAACAGCTTAGGCAATCTGTGAGGAAAAAATAATTGTGTCATTAAAAACTCCATTCCACAAACCACGTTCAAGGGAGGCTACTACACTTTTTCAAGCATTCCTAATCCCGCATCTCCTGACTTTTTGAGTGAGTCACTTTGTTCCCTCTGAACAGAATTTTTGTGTGCAAGTGCTCTCCTATTTTTTTTTAAAAAAAAGTAATCCAGACAAAAAAGATTTCCATTTTGCAGGTTGTGTTCTATCTTTGACATCAGTAAAATTCCACATCACCATCCTGGTTGTTGAGACACCAGAATTAACTCATAGAAATAGCAAACTGCCATCTGGAGATAAGAGTGTGTTGAGGTACATACTGACTGAGAGCAGAAATCTGGGAATCTAATGGCTCTGGGGGAGGGTGTGCCTACAGCTTCTGCTGTCCTGCTAGCTGCTGTCTTGTTACCTTAAGTTTCATCCACCAGTTTTGAAAATTCAGTTGCATTTTCCTCATTCAATCCATCAATCAGTCCTAGACTCTGTCCCCAATTTCCTCATGCAATCAACAGACTCCTCATCCACCCATGAGTTTTGCCCACCATCCCTACCTGCATCTCTACACAGCCTCACTTAGAGCTGCCCTTCACACTGATTCCTGGTCATGTTTCCTTGCTCATCCTGACCTCCAACAGATTGATTTGAGTTCTGATCTGATCCTGGGGATACTTTTCAGCCCGTGGGCTCCCAAGAGGTCAAAACCAAAGTCAAATCAGGTGTATGCATATTTCAAGAGAAGAAAATGAGAAAAAAAATATTTTACAGACTTATTGACAATTGCCAGAGCTTTGTGACAGGCAACAGTCAACATTCTTTGAAACAGAATTTAGGTCTCCTAACTTCTGTTCTTGGCCTGCAAAACAATCTTGTGCTTATAAGATCTATGTTAAATGATTTATTCACTGCTGCAGTGGAGCAAGAGGCAAGACTGTGTATTACTCTGACACTGAGCTCCTTCCATTCCTACTGACTTCTGCAAGAGCTTACCCCCACACCCAAGGGGAGACCCAGGTGCACACCAGACTGCTCCATGTACAGGAAACCTCGAGGCAGAGAACACTTGGGAGCCATGGTGTTCTCTATGAAGTGCTGGCCTGGTGCCCAGAGGAGCTGGGACACAGGGCATGACAGGAAGCACATCAACAGGCAAATACAGTGACAGTCTCAGTCACGGTATGAGGTTGGGCTATGTGCAACCAGCTTAAAAACCAGGAGCAAATCAGCTTCCTGCACTGGCCATTTCACAGATTGTTCACTTTTTTTTTCTCACTCTCCTCTGCTTATGTTTCAGTGGTGTCCACTATTGCTTTCCTCTGCCTCTCTTCCCTTGGCACTCTACCTTTCACCCTTTCTGGTTTCTTCCTTTTCTCGAGTACTTTTTCTTTCTGCTTCTTTTTTTTTCCCCTGTTGATTCTCAGCTGTTTTTCCTCCTTTTTTTACTGACTTTTCTCCCTGACAGCTGGGGATTGAGCCAAAGCCTGCTGAAGTCAATCTATTACCTTCAAAGAGTTGAGGATCAAGGTCTTATTCCTGCTTGCTTCTCTGCTTCTTCTAAAATCTCTTTTCCTATGCAGCATTCTCTGTGGTGTTTTCCTTCCAAAAGATGGGTTACTGCAATATGCAGGGAAGGAAGAAGGTTTACAGAGAGAAAATCCTAAGGACCTAGTAAATTCCTTACAGGATTGCTAAATTGCTACTCTGAGTGCACAGATGCAGAAAGCCAAGGGATTTGATCATAAGATTAGGGGGGTTTTTTATGCTTGCTTCATCACAGCACAGATTCTTTCATATGGCTCTGAGTAGTGGTCCTTGCAAAGATCTTCCAGGAAGGAAATCCCTCTCATTAAACTTTGCCATATTACATGCTGTAGCTAGTGACTGCATTGTCATACACTTAATTTAGTCTGCTGATCTTGAGCTCAAACAGGCAGTATTTAATCACACAAGCTAATTCTAGGAAACCTGAAAATAGAGGAAAAATCCCAATATTGACTGGATATTTACTGATATATTATAAAATCATGTAAATCCTCACAAAGTGTCTCTAATACCTACCACATACATGTGTGCACGTGTGTGTGTGTATGCATGTGTAAAAAAAGTACATACAAAGTTATCTATGTACGGAGAGGGAAAAGTACTGAATATGTATATATTGGATGTATTGGTTATATTCTCATAGGATAGATGTATGAAAAATATTTTGGTAGATCATAGTCTGCAGTAAATATGTGGTGATGGTTGAATGTTAATACATTTTTGGATATAATATGAAGACAGATGCACAGCTACTGTGAATGGATACAGCTCCACTAAATGCTGAGGCCAGTAGTGCAAGCATTGTTTTACACCAAACAGTATTTTTATTGTATATTTATAGTCCTGGCTTTATATTTGGCCCTTCATCTGGATTAATATTTTGTGCAACCAGACCAGAGATATAATAATTCTACTTGCAGGAGAAGCCCCATCTTCTTGTGTGCTGCCAGCTGTTGGTGTGAGGATACCCCTGATAACATGGCAGAATCAGTCCTGTTATATGAACTTGCATACTGAAATCAAACATTTTGCCAGCAGAATAGCGACCTATATTGTTCAAAAATAACCAGCCAGGGCCCTGTTACTAGAGTATGTAGGCCATCACAATCCAGGGGGTATTAGCTAAACTCCACTTATGCACCTATTTTTGATTTATAGATGGAGACGTCAGCCCTCACTAGATCACATGATGTGTAAATCCTCATGCAGGAAACCTGTGGTTGGACTCTGCATTGAATTCAGACCTCAGCCCACTTCACAAGCTCATTGTTCCACAATTTCCCGATGATACAGTAAAGGTAAAGCAGCCTAAATATTTTATAGAGCTTCTGCAAATCACTGGAAAACTGTTGACCACAGTACCTGGGGAACATGAAGCAGTGCTGCAGTCAGTGCACAACAGCTAGACTCCAATGGTTGTTTTAATCCTGTTTAACTATTCTCTCAGCAGGTAACTGTGAGACATAAATTATCTACTACCTGCCAGCAAGGTGCCTGTACTGTAGAAGGTTTTTATGTTACTCAGGAACACATTATATCCAGCTTTGGAGACTCAGTCAAAAAACGACAGTGTTCTTAACAGTAGGGCCTCTTAAATGTAAAGGGGCATGCAGACCTCAGACTTAGAGAAAGCAATAAAAACTGTAATAGAAAATATCTAGGAGGAAATATTTGGAAAATATCTGTACTCAACTTTTAACTGATTCCTGCAGTTCTGACTGGTTTTTTTCCTCTCGTATATAAAGAGCATCTATCTACCTGTGGTCCAAAAGTACTTTTATTCTAGAATGAAGGAAACAACAACCATAAAGTACAAAAGTAAAATTCCCATGAAAGCACACTGTATGTGTGTATTTTTCCTTTGTGCTGTGCAAGGTCTGTACAAAAAGTCCAGAGTCCTTCTAGGTCTCCAAAATGTAAAAGGATATGATGTAGCAAATGGAGGCCCAGAGTTCTATGCTGCATAGAACACCATTGCAAAGCATTGCTATTGAAGCATTCCAACTAAACTCCATCCCAACTTGCCTCCATGCCATTCCCATGGACTGCAGCGAGCGAACCAGGTGGAAAGCACAAATATGTCACAGCTTGAATAACAGCAGTCCCTTGAGACTCATGATGTATTTTAAAATAGTGTTAAAAAGAGTTCATGCAACAGTATGAAACTGGAACGTGTGGCCTAAGAAACAATCCTTTATGTAACAGCTGCACCTTTGTCTCCATCATTATGGTGTGCTCATGGTATTCCGTGGAACTTGCTAGTTGATGTGTATGGATATGCTGCATCTGCAGCCCTGCTGTCAGGTGCTGAGGAGGCTGCAGGAGTGGAAAGCTGCCTTCAGGCTCTCCCCTCTGACAGCCATCAGCTGGAGAAAAGCAATGTACAGCTGTGCCTCTTCTCTGAGACCACTCCCACGTAAAGTCCTACAGGGGCTGGTCCTGTCTCTTTTCCTTTTCATCATATGCTGAAGAGCTGTAGGAAAGGTCATGAGGAGCCGAGGGCTATGATACCATCAATCTGTTGATGGCAACCAGCTCGTATGTCTCTTTTCAGCTGATGCAATCAGTGCCATGCCACAGATGTCACAAAACTTACAGGAGACAAGCCTGCAGATCAAAATCAGTTGGCTGAAGCTGAACTAAAGAAGGAAGAGCTGTTACTGGAAGGAAGGAAGAGAACTTTGTGTAGTTAAGGCAGTAAGCAAATTCTGCTTCCATTCTGGGCAAATGACATGTAGTTTCGGGTCCCAGAAGAGCCTATGTTGCCCCCGGATTCCGTATGGCTTGCAAATTTGACTTGTATGTTTTTCTGTCTCCTCTGCTATCACTTTTTGTGGTAAAGGTGACTCATTTTACCTTTTGTGAGAAGCCGACAGAGACTTGTTCAGGTTAAAAAGAGAACAAAGAATAAAGCTTGTCAAAAAAAGCAGAAACATAGAGAAAATGTGGAAGGTGTAATTCCTTACAGACATACTTACTGTCAGTCCAGTTTTGTATTTTATTCTTGGTAAAAAAGGTGTTTGAATGTAAGGATTAGCAGACCCAGTGCAGGTTTTGGAAATGAACATGATCTGAAACTGTCTGGTTTTATAGCCTTGAGCAAATCATATAATCTCTCTGCTACTGTTTTCTGATCTATAATCCAAGAGTAGTAATGCTTTCTTCTCAGTGGTGAATCAACAAATACTTTCAGCGTGTTTTGCAGTGCTGTATACAAATATTACAATTACAGAGAAGCAAGCAACATATGATATCAATGTCAAACAGATACAGAGTAAACTTGGGATGCTGTATAGCAGTGCACTGAGATACAGCTGTAATGAGTTCATTAGTAATGCACGACTGGATTGATTAAGTAGTTGCCACTGTGTAAAGCCTTGTCTAGAGCTGATACTTGATATATTATTTTGACCTGTGACAGATGCTCAATGATCTTGTCTCTTAAGTTTTGGCAGTGCCTGTCATGTCAATACAAATTATCGAGCCAAACTGAATGAAAGAAGCTGTAGTTGCCACATGGATACCTTTTTTATATTCTCCTGTATATAAAAACTGCAGCTTCCCAAACTGGATTTTTTACATAACCTTTCAGAAGCTTAGTTTGAAATAGCTTGTCTTCTTTTTTTCTTTCTTCCTGAGAATGTTTCCTCTTGCCGTCATGATAAAAATGTACTGCTGTGACAAAACAACCATGTTCCCATGATTTTATCCTTTCCTATCACAATGGCAGCATGTCCTGTATGGTTATGACATGGCACAGAAATTCTACCACACTGAGGTTACTTTTACATTGCCTGATAATGGTAACTGTGATGTGAAGCATCAGAAGATATAACATTTTTCTACACAAAAGAGTCACAGGAGGACTCAAGCAGTCTTTGAGGATCTGTATATCCAGCTGAGATTAGAGGTCTGGATGAGTCAGGGTAGTTGCATGCAGAAGCCTTTCAGCTCTAGGCTGGGGATTTGAAGATGAACAGCATCTAGAAGAGGTTACCTACTTCTGGAGTTTTTGATAGCTTATTTGAACTGGAATTCAGCTGGGGATCCAGACCCTTTTACTAGCAGGCTGATTATTACACACTGGGACGTTGGCACCAGGAGTGGTGGTAACTAGGGCAGCACACTCATCCATCCATCCATCCATCTGTCTGTCTGTCTGTCCATCCCAGTGCAGTCAGTAAGGGCTGCAGGTGAGAAGTGGCAGTGTGGATAGTATATATGTTAGGGGTACAGATGTTTGACACAAAGGATGTTTTGTTTTGGCTCCTTCAACTGTGAAGTGAAAAGATTCAGGCTTTTTCCTTCCCTAAATCTCTCTTCAGCCATCCATCCCTTCTAATCCCAAACTCCTTCTGATGGCTCCTGGGCTGTGCCTCATGTGTGCTTTCACTGGCATTTTAGCAAGAGCTGGGATTGCTAACCTTGTTTTAAGGCAGGCTAACCAAGGCCTTCTGCAGATGGGAAGCGAGGCATAGCACTGTGAAATGATTTGCTAAAGGTTATCCAGCTGTGACTGAGAAAGTGTGCTCTGATTCTGCTGCCAAAGATGCCACAAAAGTGTAAATGTTAATAGTAATAACTTTCCCTATGTGTGTTTCTGCTTTGCAAAATTATATCTCCACCAGGGGACTTGTTAATGTCAACGTCATTCAGTTTTCATGATCACCACTTGAAGTGATCAGTCAGCTGTGTGGATCTACAAATTGCTCCCTTGCAGCCAGCCTCTTAGTCTAATGCTCGGGTGACAGTCAGCTGTAAGGATCAGACTCGAAGATGCCTTTGATTTTCCTTTGATGTTTCTGAGCCAAGGAAGAATTTCACACAGCCACTGGGCAGTTGGTGAAGATCCCTTCTGTTTGTGGGAAGCCAATTATAACGTGGCTGACCCGCCTTGCCCTTAAGATTACTGGCAGGACATCTGAGATGTCCTTGCGAGGCAGAGCTGGCTCACTGGCTGTGCCAGACTCAGGGCATAGACCGATTTGTTCGCCTGGATGCAGCAACCATTCCAATATTGTGATTGTAATGGAGGCTGCACAAATTGATCCTGGTCAGACTCAGTGTGTGTATTTATTTGCTTGCACTTTGGCATCCCTGCTGACGTGAGAGGACAGTTCACCCTTTAGGATTTAATGAGTGGGAACAACTTACAAAGACAACAGGTCCTAGTTTCTAAGCTTTTTTACAAGTTAACTCTCTCTCCCCTTTCATTATTTTTTGTTCCCTTATTTACCTCTTATTCCAGATCTAAGACCAGCAAAAGCTTTTAAAACCCCTGACAAATAAGCATCAAATAAGAGGCTTTGTGCCAGAAGGCTCTCTGGAGTAAGGCACACGCCGGGAGAAAGGCGGAGGCACAAAGAACTAACCCTGGAGGGGAGGCCAGTGGGATGGGAGAGAATAGCTGGAACTTTTTAAGCCCTGCTGAAACAAACGGGACGGGGATTGCTGTGTGATTGCCGGCAGCACTCCGGCGGGGGTTGGGTGTTTACTTCCATGCGCGGGCTGGCTGTGGGAGCTGCCCCGTCCCTCGCGGGGATGAGCATCCCCGGCGCGGGCCGGACTACAGCCCCCGTCATGCCGCGGCGCGGGCGGGCAGTGGCGGCGAGCGCGCCTGCGCCGCCAGACGTGGCAGCAGCCGCAGCGGCGGCGGGTCCGGAGCGGGTCCGGCGCGGCGGCGGGATGGCAGTGCTGGGGCAGGGCGCGGGGGCTGCGCGGCGCCGCGGGCGGCTCCCGCCGCTCCCTCTGCTGCTGCTCGGCCTGGCGGTGAGTGGCGGCGGGGGCGGCGGGGGCGGCGCGGGGTGCCCACCGTCCCCGGGCCGGGGCGGGGGCGCGGTGCGGCCGGCGGAGTTGGGCGAAAGTTGGGAGCGGGACGGGCCCCCGGAACCGGGCGCGGCGCCTTCCCCGCCGCCCGCACCCGCCGCCGGCGCGGGTGGGCTCGGCTCGGCTCGGCTCGGCACAGCCCGGCATGGCCGGGCGCCGGCAGCGCTCCTCCCGGGTGTCTTCCCAGCGCTCAGCCCCTGAGCTGCTCTCTTGCTTCCCCTTTCCTTTTCTCTCTGTCTCCCAAAGCACCACCCGGAGAAAGCGCACCCCGGCGTGCGGCGGTGGCTCCCCGAGCGGCTGCGGGCTGGGGTCTCCGCCTGCCCCGGCCCCCGGGGCTCCGACCGCCGGCGCTTCGGTCCCAAGTTTCGTGTGAGAAGCGGTGCGGCAGCAGAGGGTTTCCAGAGGATTTCCCCCGGCGGTGGCCGTGCCGCAGCGGAGCTGCCGCGCTCGGCTTTGTGCACCTGTGTGCGGCACCCCCGCCCCGGGCACTGCCGCCCCTGCGCCCCTCGCATGTGGCGCTGTCCATCCCGGTGCGCTCCGGAGTGTCGGGGTGTGCTTCGCTGACATTACACTGAGTAGCGCACTGCTCACCTCAGGGAGGCCCCTAGACTTCCAGCAATATTTTAAAGTCTGATTTTTCTTTTTTTTTTTTTAATCCACAGCATTTAGCATAAATAGCTTAAAAGATTGGTGAAGGCACGCTTTAAAGCGCTACTTTATTCACTTTATTGACATGAACTACAGTTCATCCTTCTGCCCGGACAAATGGAGTTAATAATAAAAAATTACGTTAATTTTTTTATGCACGAGTGATCTGAAATGTATTTGGAAATGCATGACCGGGGAGCGCTCATCTAATTCATACAAATCAAGTGTGGAATTGCTAATTGCCCTGTGCTTATTCTGTACTAATATTAGAATTGCCTTTGTGGGACAGAAAGATTCGGCCCTGTCTGATGTAGCCTTTTGCCCCTGGCAGGGCCATAGCTGTTGGCTCATCCAGGAGAGAAAAGAAATGCTGTGCATTCTGAACAGTTTTTGCTTTGTTTTAAGCTTGGTCTAGAATTGCAGACCTCTTCTATCTGCACTTTATTGATTTCAAGTGAAACTGAAGTCACGCTGAACTCTCCCTAAATGCTGAAGAGGTCTTAGTGTGGATTTTTTTTCATCTGTGGCTCATCTTTAATATACGCAGTAGTTTTCTCAGTGATACTTGTGGCAGTGCATTCCTCAGATAGAGCATATACTATGGACCAAGTGGAGTTACAATTGGACTGAATTTTCCCTCCCTTCAAAATAGCTAAGCACATGGAGTTATTTCTGGTATTTCCTACTATATCCACTGTGACTGTCAGACCTTCTCATACTGTAACATTCATTTTATGTTAATGTAAATATTTTCCTGTGATTTTTCTTTGTAGATTAACAAGATTTTTTCCCCATCTTTCTTCATATAAATCTGTTGTTCCTAATTGTTCTAGTTACCCTCTTTGACATTTTGTGTTGCAGAGCTGGTGTCTTTGAGATGAGCAGAGGGGGCCTGCTGTTGTCAGTGAAATTATACAAAGCCATTTTTATTTATCCACATTATTCTTTCTTACCTTTCTTAATTTGCCACAGCATTTTATTTGCTCTGTGATGCTGCATGCTGAGCAGATGTCTTCACTGAGCTGTTGATTCAGCTAATTCTTTCCCCTTTGCTGTATACAAGTAGTTTAAATTATTTCTTCCAATTTGCATTATCTTGCACTTGAAGGTGTGATTTTTCATCTTGAAATATGTAACTCGCTGTACTCCAGGATTGGAAAACTAGCCTACAGCTGTGACATAGCAAAACCTGCTTTTAATATTTTTTTTTTAGGTGATGTGGGGCTATTAAATCAGGTGGTTCTCAGTGTGTAAAGTTAAAGCGAAGGTAATACCAGCTGCTTGGTAGGTCAACAAGAAACATTTTTTCCTTCCATCCAGTCCTTTTTCATGTACCCAAATGTGTTTTGGTTTCTTGGGTTTTTTGTTTGTTTGTTTGTTTTTCTGGAAGTGCTGAGTACTTGCAGTGCACCTGGAACAGCAGCTAGAGTTGTGCATGCATAGCACTTCTGAAAAATAGGGCTCATTTTTTGACCCAAAATTAGAGGTAGCTTTCGAGAATTTAAATCCTTATCTCTGTAAGACTTCCTACTATGTAAAAGGGAACGTACAAAGCTGGATGAAGAAAACATTTCAGTATCTTCTAATGCAAGATGTTAATTTGTTACCTGCAGCATCACTGTGGATGTGTGATACACATATGAGGAAGATGGAGTGATTGCTGTCTGCTGTAAAGTTTTATTTCTTGAATGAGTTGGAAAGCCATGGGGAAGTTGTGGGTTCCCTGTTTGATTTATCAAGTGGTTGACTGTAGTTCATGCTCAAAGGGCAGAATTTACTGTTCAAGGCACTGGGAAGGGGTTTCACACGAAGGTGGATTAGCATTTCTTCTGATGCATCAGGTGCTGTGCTTTCCCTAGCAGAAGACAGCCACTGCTTCCAACAGGATTGCGCATCTGGGTCCGTTTGCTTTGCAAACACCGATGAATGTTATCTCATGCCAGTGTGGCAAAGATCAGTTTGTCTTCCGAGTGTTGGCTTAATGACAGAGAAACTGAGTCAAGAGTCCGGCTGACTGAGCGCTGCTGGGAAGCAGACTTTGTGACCTGGTGCCCCTCAAACCCAGTGCCTTCAAAGAAGGGCTTGAAAGGAACATTTCAGGCTTCCAGCTCCTCAAGTACTTCTTTAATCCTTGCCAGTAGGGTCACGGGAATGCACTAGTGAGCACTGACACTGACTTGTGAATCCAGGCATGCAGGGAGGACTTGGGCATGATTCCCTCTGTGTTGCAGGTAGCCCTGCAGTGTGGCAGCAGTGGCTTTGCCTCTGGTGAGTTTGCAGGCAGGGTGTGAGTACTGCTTCACAACTGCAGTGCTCAGGTGCTGTTTCATATTATGGCATTTGGGCTTGAATTCAGGAGTGCCTCTTCCCATTCATTTATTGTTTGTACTACAGGAGCCTCTTTGGAAAGCGTTTCCTGGCAGGCAGAGGGAGGATATTGCAGAGACAAATCCCTTACTTGCTGTCCCCCCTCGTATTCCTACTTTGTCCATTCTGTCTTCAAAATACAGGTGTGTGAAACTGTGACATGGGCTATGCTCTGTCTCCTGAGATGCCCTTCCCAAATCAAACCTTGACTTTGTTACTCCACTCCATGCCTTTTGGTGGGATGTTTTCAGTCCATTGATTTTGGTGCCCGAGCACCTGTTTACCTCAGAGGCCCTGGGATGTTGACACAAGCGTGGTGTGGTCATCAGAACTGGTGTTTCTGCCCCGGGGTGAGTTCATGGTGTCGTGAGCAGTTGGTGATGGAAGAGGTGCTTGTTCTGTTGTTGACCACTTCTTTTGCCTTTTGGTGATGGAGTTCCTTGAATTCCCCTGTTTCAGTAAAATGGAGGCAGTGAGGTATTTCTTCAGAGCTGTGGTTGGAGGTCTGAATGGAAAAACTCTGATTCTGGTTGCAAATTGCATTGCGCTAACTAGCATTGCCTTAAATTTCTTGATGCAGGCAGGGTCACTTTGGAAGTAAGATATTGTTTACCTTGTTCCTGCCACCTTTTCATGCTTGTGAATGGCAAAAAATGACAGCAAAGCAAGTATTTAGTTTTGGCCCTGTGCTGGCTGTGAGTGGCTGGTAGCATTGGTGGAGGGTGCTGTGAATTGCACACTTGCAGAACACAGATAACAGAGGTAATTTAATTTGTGACTGTCTTGATGACATCCTGTCTGTTGTCTTTGGGTTTAGAGTCATATAGCCTGTTTTCTGGGTGACTGCAAAGAGACTCTTTCTCTACCCTTCCTCACCTTTCCAGGACATGGTACAGCATGGCTGTGTGGTTGTGCTGCTCTAGGATCAGCTGTGTGCTGGTTTGTTCTGGTGCTGCCTTCCTTTCGCCTCTTGCAGATCACTTCCTTTCTGTGTGAATCTTGCTCCAACTATTAAAATTAAGCTTTGTCTCCTATCACCTGGCAGAAAAATGTGAGGATTAATTAGTTAACATTTGTGCAATGCTTTGAAGATAACAAGTGCCATATAAAGTGCTAGAGATTTTTAGGTGTCATTTTTTTGCCCTCTCTTCCTTGTAAATCCCATTAATAGTGTTTTTGTCTTCTTTTTATAGTACCTCCTACGTGCTTCTTGAGTAGGTGGTATTTCTTTAAACTTCTCGAAAACCCAATTTTTAGTAGGGGATTATGTGGCATATGCTGTGCTCATGCCCTTAACTTCTGTAGTCAAATGTGCTCATTCAGAAGTGATATTTGAAATATTATTTCATCGACAGCTTGTTTAATATATGTATGGTGCCAGTGCCGGGCTTGAAGAGAGAGAGCTTCACATTCAGAATAACGAGAAAGTTCTTTGTCAACGTTAGTAATTGATCCTATTACAGTCAGTTGTTAATTAGTAAATAGTTGCACAGGTTTTCCTTCACAGAGCCTTTGAAACCCAGTGATAAACCATACAATTAAATTGCTACTCAGAGCCCTTAAGAACATCCTTTAGTATAGACTATTATGCCTGTAGCTTAAACCCCACTGTTTAAGAACAATATGAACAGTAGAGTCTAGTCAAATCTTGACGTCTCCATGGTATTTTTTGCTACCTTCTATATTTGGAAAGTGAACATAGCAAGCACCACGTTAAGTGGAATGCCTTATTTGTAGCATTCTTCAACCTAAGTTAAAGAGTACTAAGACACTATGTGTCAGATTTTAATTTGCATCCTTTGAAAACAAAAAATCCGACACTTGCCTCTTTACAGATATGACCCCCCACAACAAAATGTCGTAGTGCTTTAGTAGTGCTTCAGTTTTTTAATTTCTGGAATGGCTTGAGGTGAGAGTTAACTGATCTGGATTACGTATGCAGTAAGAATGTGCTCTTCCACAGAGCTTGTGGGAATGAACAAAACCCAGGAAGTGTCCAGTGGGCATGTCTGCAAATGTAATTCTGTCGGGCAAACCCATGGTTTTCAAATGCTGTAGGTCTTGCAGTGCAGAAGTTGTTGATTTTCCCCTGTGTCTGCTGGAGCGCTCCTCAGCTGGCCATCCCATGCTGCTGTAGGTGTGGGAGTCACTGCTCCCGACTCAGACCATAGGTGGCTTTTCGGGTTGGTCACAGACATCACCGAGCAGCCTTTGTGCTGGGGGTCCTCAGCAGGTTGCACTTCAGGAACCCCTGCAGGGGCAAGTGGCAGAAGTTGGTTTTGTGGTCCCAGCGGGATTGCAGAGACTGCTGCAGTGGCCACTTCAGTTGTGACCCCTGAAGTCTGAGACCCAAGAGTTTCTACCCTTTCTCTTCCCCTCTCCACATAATAATTTTTTACCAGGCTTCCTTGAGCTACCTTTGGGTAACAGAGCTAACCTGTCTCCTCCCATCTGATTCGATTAAAATGTTTCCACAGCTATTTTAGATATTAATCATGAATGAAAAAAGGGGACTGTCCTACTTATCACTATCCATCTTGGAAGGCATTTGTTACAAATGGCTCAGTGATCAAAGCAGCACAACCCTGAATGTAAATAGCAGCAGAGGGAGAGCTCCTGAGTGAAAAGCAAGCAATTATTGCACAAGGTCAAGAGTGGTTTGTATGATGAACAAGGAAGATAAAACATCTGCAGTCAAACTGTGATTCTTGTAAGCAAGGAGGCTTTGGATTTGAACATCTTGTGGTTTTAAGTGAGAAGGAATTGCGGGGAAGGAAGCAATGGGTCGGTTTCTCCCTTCTGCCTGCCTGGAGATGACTTAGACCTGGTATTGTCAGTACATGCACAGTGTCTGCACCACGGGACCTGGCTGTGTCACCAGCTGATCTGCAGGTTTACAGACCTCGGTCACCACAGTACAGAGGTGTTCCTTCAAGTCAGCCTTCTGAAGTTAAGCGCACAGTCTATCACAGGGCTCATTTTGGGAGCTAAATGGAGAAGGAAAGGTGAGATTCTGTCTTCTTGTTGAGATTTCTTGCCTGTTCCAACCCCCCCCCCCCCCATTTTACTGTGGCAGACAAGACCCTTGTTCAGAACGTGAACTACTCCCCTCCTAAAGAAGTTAATAATGAAATGAAATTCAGTCATCTCCATTACTGCTTGAAATTTTGAGGCAGGTTTCCTCTTCAACTAGACTCCTATAAAATGCCTTGTCAGACACAATCTGTTTCATATGCACAGGGTTGCTCATTGATCATATTTACAGTGGGTTGAGTGCTGTTGTCCCAAAATGAGAATGACACCAGTGGGTGGCTAAGCTAAGACAGAAATCAGAGTCAACGTCTTGCTGAAGAAGAGGAGTTTAGAAATTGTGGTCGAGTGTAAGGCTGTGTCCCTGCCAAGCAGCAGTTGTGCTAGAATCAGTGTTGTCACAGCCCCAGCTATTCTTGATGAATAGTGTGCAAATTGGCTGCCTAATTATACGTGTTAGTGTGCGCATAAAAATTGCATGTTGACATATGGATTCAGCTACCTAAGCACTGTTTCAGCTGCATATCCATTTATACTTTTTATGCATTATTTGTGTCCAGGGAAGTCAATATTTCAGGCTCTTGAGCTGGAAACAGGAGAAATAGGGAATAGTTTTTCTGTCCAGTGTACAATTCTACTCTTCTGATAGAAATCAAATTAAATAAGGAAGATCTATTTTCTTGTTTTTAAAACTGTGTTTTCACTGCCCTTGATGAAAAATAAATACGTAAGTAATTCTCCAGATATACTGCTTATCCTTAGCAAAAGACCATGCTGTCACAAAGCTTTTGTGGGGAACAACTCATAAATTGAACTGGGTTCTGTGGGAGCAGCAGTTAAGCATTTTTCACATTTAATTTGAATAATAAATGTAAAATATGAAAATACATTCTTGTGGCTGTTTGAAAGATAGTCCCTTTTTTCATATTAAAATGAGATTCAGACCGGAGTAAAAACTTAAGAAATAAACTCTGCTTTCTCAGATCCTTGATGATTTTGAGAAAATGCGGCCTGAGGGATGACCACATTTTTCAATAGTGTCAGTTCTGGAAGTATAATTAGCAAATAGTTATCTGCCTGTAACTCTTTGCCTCTGGGTTTCTGAAAGCTCAGATATTCCTTGGGTACCAATTCTAAGGGAGGGGGTTGTGGAGGGTTTACTGCTCTTTAACATATGCATATGTTTGGCAGCTCTGTAAGGAGTTGCTAGAGAGTGGGGGGAAAAAAAGAAAATGAAACCTTTTTGATGGATCAGACTTCTGCCACCAAGTTTGCAAGATCATATATTTAAATACATACTTTGAAGAACAGAGATAGCTAGAACACATGGGGGTTTTGTACCTTGTACTTGGATAGCAGTGTCTCAGCAGTTTTGAATTGACTTTCTTGAGGGTTTGGGTTCACTTATGTTTTACTTGAGAGTCTTTCATGCATCTCAGACACTACGGTCACATGACTGATGTGTCACCTACACCATAAAAATTCTGTGAAAATAAATTCATATTGCGATCTTGAGCTGGGGAAAATCTGCAGACTAGAATTGCTATGAGATTTGCATTTCATAGTCTGCCACTTGTAGTCTGCCTTTTTTTGAAGGTCTCCACCAAAGTTTCCTGCATCTGAGAACACCAGGTGACGTTTGTGTCACTGAGCCAGCCATGGATGAGGATCTGTTATGATAGGCAACTGTGCAAACACAGCATGAAATAAAATAGACCTTTCCTCTGTTTTGTTGCAGTTTCTCATTGCCATAACTGGCAAGGGTGGCAGGGATGTTGTACATGTTAGACCTATTATGCCTTTTACCTTAGCAGGTACCGAGGTGGGCAGCTTCTTGAGAAAAATACTTGGATCCTTTCTTAACTTTTCAGTGATGGTCATGAGTAGATTTTAAAGCTTTAGGATGCTTAAGTGACAAGAGAGTTTAGCTTGTTTCTTATTTATAGATTTCCATATGTGTGAATGTAGCACTTCCTGACGCATATGAAAAGAGGCTTCCTGCCCAGGAGGGACCGTCACCTTTCTTGACCTCTTCTTCTTTTAATATATGCTCATCTCATCTTGTGCCCTGGATTTAAACAAAAAGCAGTGTGCTTGATCGGGCAGTGCCTGGGTAATGAGCTCTCCTGCAAAATGTCTGGAGTAAAGCTACCTGAGTCATATCTTACAGTTAAATTCATGTAGCACAGTATATTCAAATTAGTTTCATCTTTACTGCTGCTTTACCTATGGGCTGTACAGGAACATGTGTTTGGTTTTCTGTGGAAAAGAAGTGTGAAACTGCTTCCACAGAATTCTTTTCTCCCATCCTCTTAATTTTACGTTGTTGCCAGAACTGGTGGCTGTAGCCCTGGTGAGGCTGTAGGGGCTGGTACAGTCATCACTGCTGTGACTCTAGAGCAGGGCAGAGCAGCCCCGTGTTTGGGATTGGCATCTGGTGGAATTGACTCCTTGGCATCCCTTGTCTTCAGTGGAGCTGGGAAGGCAATGGGTAGGGAAGGCAGAGGTTCTTCTGGAGGTGTAACCATAAACCAGCCTCTTGTTTATTCCTGGGTAGGGTCCGGTCTTGATTAATTCCAGCAGGAGAAAGCTGGAGAGTGCAGAACTACTTAATTCTTATCAGTTTGCAAACATCATATAGTGCAAATGTGGATTGGAGCCGGTGAAATTCTCCGCTCAGCCGATAACCTCCCAGTATTGCTGCGGCTGCCTTAGATGTGCAGGCAGGGCATTTCCGTCCAACTAGATGCCTTTGGCTTGGACCTTTTGGGTTTTATAACCAGGAAAGGCTGCAACATTAATCTTAACTAAAGGAAGATGATGATTTATTCAGCTGGGCTGACTGGTGTGCTTGTATGCACAATGCCTTTCCCAGTGGGTTTTGGGCTAATCCATAGGAACACAGAGTGCTACTGCTGTAAAACTGCAGGAAAATGAGTAACATGTATTGATTTGATATCTGGAGAGGAATTGGGCAATGAAGCAGTGGATATATGCAATGTGACATGCATCTCCCTCCAAGCACCTGCTGTTCCACCAGCGCAGAGAGTTTTCTGTTAGTGGCAACACCGACAGGGCAGTAGTTAAAGCTGTCATTGTTTTCAGAATCCAATTTTTCAAGAGGTTTACAGCTCTGCCATTATAAGGAAAGAAAGAAAAAGAAAATCCACTGAAATTGGCAAAACAGCCTTTCGGAAAAGACATGGAATGTCTGTACTTAAAACCATGAAATGGTGTGGGTTGGAAGGGAGCTCAAAGATCGTCTTGTTCTAACACCCCTCTTCTGAGCTATTGGTAAACACTGTAAACAAAGTTTACAATATCATTCGGTGTCATGTTGAAAGTGGCTTTTGTGGGGTTTTTTAGTCCAATTACTTCTTTTTGATAGAGAGTCCATAGACTAGACTATCCTTAATTGAGTCCAGTTTTTTAAACTGAACAAGCAACCTGTAGTTTCACTTTTTCCCTGTGTTTAGCCTTAGTTTCAGTTAAGCTTAGTTTTTGTCTTCTGTAACTCAAGGCATAAATAAAACTATAAGACCCTTGAATAGTTACAAAAACTGAGGTGAAGGGAAAAGTTTTTTAAAAAGTACTTAGCAATAAAGATATCTGCCCATAATTTGGATTAATTTCTCCCGTGCAGCCCCTGATTGTGATGGTTTTGGGCAGGACTTTTCATGTCTGTGTCACCTCACTTAGCACAACTATATTTGCCTGCTTTGATTGGCAACACCATGTATTCATCTCAGAAAATACACAAATGATTCACATACATCAGCCTGGAGTAGGAAGGCTGAGCTCTGGACATCTGGATTTAGAAGAATGTGAGTCTTTCAGTTGAATTAAAGCATCAAGGACATTTATGCTGAAGGTAGAGGCTGACTCACAAATGTGCTCGCTTCCTCCTCACGATTTGACCGTCTGTCAGCAGAGCCCAGTGGCTGGAATCCTGCTTTATGTTATAGGTGTCTTTTCTAGTAACTTCTAAGTTCTCAAACGTCCTGGTTGTTTTGAGGATGATCTCCATCTCGGCTCAGCTTCTCTCTGTTACCTTGTGTGTCCCAGGATTCCCCTTGTGCCCGTCTCTTCTCCACGTGTAAGGACTTCTGGCATTTTTACAGTCTGCTTGGTAGGTGCAGGGTTTTGTTTCTGTGCCTCAGTGACTATGGTGCTTGCAAATAGCTGAATTTAAATGAAGTGTGTGCCTGCGGCTGCGTATCCTGGCTTCATTGGCTTAGTCCCTCCTTTAAATGCTGCATGATGTAATACATGAGATGCAAGAAAAGCCTTTTACTTCTTCATGTCCACTGTGGACACATTTTCCAGCCTGGTTGGAGTGAGGCATGATCAAAATCAGTTCTGTAATTAAGGAAATGTTGAACCTCTTGTGCGTGTTAGGCAAATGAGCTAAAGCTTTTAGCCAAGCAATTAAGTGTTAAAGGTTTTACTGTAAGGTGAATGGAAGCTAGATGATTTCTCCAGCTAAGCTTCCCATAATCATTCCATTAGCACGAATTCAGACAGTGCAGAAGGGAAGCAGCATAGCCTGATGGATAAGATTATTACTATATTATTATTATTATTGAAGATTATTGCAGTAAGAATAAGCAGTAAAGGCCCCAGCTGAGGTTATGGTCATAATTTGATAGGAGTTTTACTTTATGGTGGACCAGCTCTGCTCTGGAACTGTCGTGATTTAAATAGACCAAAAGATGCAATGGAAAATAACTTGTTTGTGTAGATACAGAACGGAGATGCAGAGAGATTAAATGCTGTGTCTTCCATGGGGCCAGTGGAAGCTGAACAAGACACTGCTGTGTGTGTGACACGGTGTGGGCACTGAGAAACATGAGCCCTGCTCCACTTTGGAAGGGTGGGTGGGAGAGGGCTGTGATTAGTGCTGTAATGCGGATGCTGGATTACTTGCATTTTCTGTCCTCATTTCCTACATCTGCTCCCTGTCAGTGTGGGTTATTTTAACTTCATGGCTCTCGCTGTCTTCCGTAGGGTATCAAAGTACTGGATTGCGTTTGCAGCATATTCTGAGATCTAGGGACAAGAGCGGCAATTTGCTGCTTCTCTTTTTGAAAGTATATTTAATGTTAAGAATAAGAATAAGAATTGTTATCCCATTATCTAACTATGGAACAAACTTTCAAAGGGGGTGGCATCTTAAATAAAACCGTATTTCTTGTAGTTGGGTTCATCTTTCCATTTAAGGGTACTTGTTAGGAATGGTGTTGGCCCAGTTTCAATAAATCACGTCTGGCATTTTTTCTTTTGGTTTTGCTGATCAAATCAATATGATAGCCTCTTTAAGGCACCATGTCTCAAGATTATAAAAAAACATCATGGCAATTTGCAAAAGCAGGTTGTCTAGGTTGTCTAGGTTGTCTTTGTATTTGTGACTGATGTTTCTGGCTCTCTGTTTCCCTAGGCATTCTTGCCAACATTTACATACTCATTGAAGGTGTCTCCACTCATAGAAAAAATAAGTGATCACAAGGATTTTAAGAAGCTTCTCAGGACACGGAATAACGTACTAGTGCTCTATTCCAAATCTGGTAAGTCTTTTTTTTTTTTTTTTTTTTTTTTTTTTTTTTTTTTTGATGTCACAGCTCTTTGTGCCCAGCAAGGTGTGTACCAAGGGGCTCCTATGTGAGTTTCAAGGGCTCCTTCAGGACTTCTTTGGTGTCCTTTGTTTTAATTCAGAGGCTCCTGATGTTCCAAGATTGGAGTCATCTTAATTCAGCCTTCTAATTGCTCTGTCACATTGGCAAAAATGTACTTTATTCTGGCTTTGTCTCCAGAACTGGCTCCCTGTAATAAGAGCTTTCTGGTGTGTTTATCACAGTAGTTTGCAAGTTTCGATTTCCTGGTGACACTGAAAGGCTTAATGAATAGTTACAGTACTGAAATCAATCCATCTTTGCTTCTGACAGTTTTGAGTGTCCCGTGGTTGTCTTTCAGCTTTAATTAACAAAATATCAAAATAAAAAAGAACTGATGTGTAAGATGGAAAATGACTCATCTCACATTATGCCACCTGTCCCCTTGAATCTGTTTGTTGTCTCCTCTGTCATTCAGACTCACCTTTCTGGCTGTTTACTTACCTGTTTGCTCTTCCTTTGCTCTGTTCTGCTCCTGCTGTACCTTTTCTCCTTTGTTGCCTTGGTTTTTTGGGAGGTGTTTTGTGTGACACCATGTAAAATGAAGAAACTGTCTTTAAACTCGATACACAAGTGCAGAATGCTTTTGTGAATGTGGAAGGCATAGGACAGCAAGAAATAAAATGTGTCACTAAGGTAATTTTCCTTAGTGCTGTACTGTTTTTGTTACTGCTTCCTTCTTCTTCCTCTAGGTGGGCAGGACAAGATAATGCCTTGTTTGGGTGTTGGGTCCTCCTTTTCTGACCTGTTGCAAGGGTCTTGTGTCAATTAAACACAGTGGTGGTAGAGTTGCTCTGGGTTCGTAGTGTCTCAAATTGGAGCAGTATATGGTGACCAATATCCTTCTCCCCCTTCCCCCTCAGTATCAGAGAATTTTTCAGACAAAGATGTGCAGGTGCTGGAGTAATTAACTTTTTTTCCTAAAGATATGCTTATTCTGAAACAGTTAAAATTATATACATGACTTATTTTTTGTTAAAATACTTGTGTTTTGCTATAGTGGGGAACTTTGAGCACTTGAACTTGGTCAAATCGTTTTGTAGTAACAGGTTCAAAGTGAAAATCATAAAAGAGTTTCTAATGCTTTTTGATTTTTGAAAGGAACACTTTAGATAAAAAGACATCTGTATTATTCAGCTTCTTAAAGGGAAAATTTTCTTTTTATGCTTAATATTTTAAGTGGTGGTTGCTTTCATTTTTAGCAGCACAACCAGAACACTTCAGCTGTGACACTCATCTAATAAATGTTGCCCTATGGGCATTATTCAAAAGCTGTGTTATGGAGATTTCTTTTTTTCTGTTTTTGTTATTTAATTGGTTGGTTTTAGCAGTCTAAAGCACTGCATGCAGAGCTGACTGTGGAATTAATGTTTCTTCCTAGAACAGTGATCCTTGCACAATTAGAATTCTCTTGCTCAGCTGTCACCCAGAAAGAGGAGAGGGGAAAAAAGAGATGGGCATTTGGAGGTGCAGTTTCAATCCCAGATATACATCCCCCAGCTGTGATGAGATGTTGGCTGGCAGCTGGTCATACTGCTGGAACAAAGGCTTTGCTTCCTATCTGAGCAAACTAGCTGTCACTTTCTATTGCAAGCAGAAAATTCATTGGTTTTGGGAGGTGTCACAATTCATAGGGGATGTTTAGTGCCCCCTACCAGCTGGGTATCCTGCCAGGGCTTCTCAGCTACTGAGTCTGCTGGGATGAGTGGGTCGCTGAATGCTTATTTTTAAAAGTGTATTTGTCAAACTGTTCCACTCTAAGTACATGCAGAGAATTCCCCCACCTGTCCTAAGTCCCTGTGTTGGAAAGAAGTGGCAATTGCGTGTTCTGGGTATTGGGGGTATGAGAGTTTCTTGAGAACTGGTGTTTGTGGGTTGGTATCTCTGATGGCATCAGGCCCAAGCAAAGTCTATCAAATACAAAGAGGCTGTTTCTGGCTCAGGAGATTGTCGAGGTAAAATCTGTGAAGGTTTAGAGATGGTTTGGTGGGGTATCCCTACACACTGACTCTACTTGTCTACTCTGACATCTACAGGCCCTCACTTCCTCAAATGCTGGAGACAAGATATTGGTCTACAGAAACATTCAGTCTGACCCAATATGGCCATTCTTACACTCAGTTACTTGGAGTAGTTGTGGAGATCTGGAAGAGGCTTTGGGTTTCTATTTTCTGTTTATTGAGGAAGGAAGCAGTTCCTGTTAGGTTTTTTGGGGGAATGGATACTTACTTGTACTGCTATATTTTTCTCTCTTCTGTTTATTTTTAATACCATTTATAAGACTCTTTTAGGAATGGTGGTGTTTTGCAAAATCTACACATGTGGCACAGCATTATAAAAATCTCTGTTGAGTGTAATACAGCCAGTACTTGGAAGGACCTTTTCCGGGTACTGCTCATGACTGTTGGTTTGGGTATCTCCCAGAGTTAGGAGAATAAAGTCTGTTATTTTCTGTGTATAGCTGGGGTAGAATTAGGGAGGCAGAGATGCTGGATGACTTGCCCTTACAGCTGATGAAAGTCCTAGATGAAATTGCTCTAATTAGCAGGCAGTGGTACAAACTGGTTCATGCCCAGCCATAGGGGAAAAAGGCAGTGTGGGGATGAAAGCTATAGGAGAGGACACAGTATACCTCCATAAATGTAGCTCAGGGAGCGTATCTGGAAATACCAATTTCAGTGTGTTGATTAAGGGGGTAGAGGAAAGCCACCCAGCTTCAGCTGCAGCCAGCTTTCCTTCTAGTTTACAGAAGATTTTACTGATCCCTGTTATATTGGTTTCTTCAAATGAGACAAAATGTTCTTCGAGTGCTTCAGAACACAGAAATGCAACATTGTGTTGTTTTGTGTGGACTAGTAATGCTGTTGCTAATTTAGTTTTATTATTTAATTTTGTCTTCCAGCTGCTGCTGCTGAAAGCTCGCTCAGGTTACTGTCCAGCGTGGCCCAGGAGGTGAAAGGACGAGGTACTATAAGCTGGATAGACTGTGGGTACGTGTCATGCTCTTTTCCTTCTTATTTTCCCTTTCCCATTCTGGCTTTTATTGCTATCTTAGCTTTTTTGATGGCTCTGAAACTTTTTGTCTTTAACTGGACCCACATAATTCTGTGCAGTTTCTTCTGTAGGGAGCCTGTATCTTCCCATCTTCTCTTCCTTTGTGTGGAGGGGGATAATTTTTTTCCTTATGGCTGTTGTTACTTCTCTGACAGCATGTTTTTCAGCCTGAAGCTGAGAGCCCAGCTAACACTGCCTTTCGTAGGGGACACACAGAGTGCAAGCTTTTTTTCCGCAAGCCAGGGGAGGAGGAATCCCACATGTTGTGCCTCAGCTGGAGGGCAATGCAATTCTGCTCTGACAGCAAATGTTGTGTGAGCAGTAAGCCTGTTTACTTGGTTTTGAAGCATCCACCCATTTGTGTTTCTCAATAAAATGTGCTTTCTTTTAAAGACCTTCCTCTGTGCTGGTATAGGTTCCTGGCAATTTTTGATGTGAAGGTAGAGAAACTTGTTTTTGTAAGTGGTTGTGTGTGTGGGGAGGAGTGAACAGGTGTGTACTTTCTGTTTTGCAGATGTGAAAATCTCTGCTGTGGGTCAACTCAATAACATGTTGCTTGTGGTTTTAGCCTGTGTATTGTAGTGCCTCTGCAGCTTTGAGAGCTTTGCCTGCAGGTGGCAAGTTTCTCTTCTTGTGCTACAGAGGAGCAGCTTGCTGCCTACCTGTGTGTTGGGGTGGATTGCCATGGTATGAACAGATTGTACACACTATTACATACATCATGTACACTGTGCACGAATGTAAGTCAGCTCTGCACATCATGTGGCTCCCTTAAAATTTACACTTTTGAAACTAACCCCCATCCATCAAGCAGTGACCCAGAATAAGTCGTTGGTTAATGCAAGTTAACGTGGGTTTGTGTTAGTTAACCTTCCCTGCTCTCCTCCTGCCACCAGGCAGGTATCTCTCCTGTGGAGTCCTCTGCCTCTGCCTTCTGTTTGCACTCTGCTGGGCTTGTCCAAGTGCACACACACTTTCATCTCTGCCCAACTGGTGCGGACAGAGTTCCAAGCCATTTGTTGGCAGAAAGCAGGGCTGTTCCTCAGAGGTCAGTGAAGCCTGCACCACTTGCCACCTGCTAAAAAGCCAGTGGCATACCTCTGAAATCCATGAAAACCTGTCTCATTTCTAACGAAAACATTGATAAGTAATTTTTTGTTGTCAACAGTGAGGGCTAGCAAATAGGGTACTGAGCCAGCCTCTTGGCTTCAGTTTCTAATCGGCTTCAGTTTCCGAGTATGGACTGGTTGCTACCTTTTTGTGTCTTTTGTTTTAGGCTACCTCTGTGTTGGAGGACTTACTGCTTACTCTGTGTGTGTGTATGTGGCATCTGTATACAAATGCTGGATGATGAGGCTGTTCAGCTGGCCCTTCAAAATGCTGCTGTAATACAACAAAACAATAACTCTCTTCAGGGTTTATTTTAATTCTGGGTTGGAGAAAGACAGATTCCATGTTTAGGACTTCAGTTTGAAATCCAGAGAAGTTTTGTCACTTAGTTCAACGGGTCAGTCTCTGCTCCTGAGTTTGTAAGGAATGGTGATGGGGAGGGAAATGTATTGTTTGGTTTTGCTGTAAAATAAACTTCAATTCATCAAACCCTAATATAATCTCATTTTCCAAATGTTGACTTCTAGACCAAGCTTTGTTACGAAAGTTACTTTCAAGAAATGTATTTTCAAGTCTCTCCCATTCAAGGCTTTAATACTTTTCATAGGAAGCTTGGTACTTGCAGTGCCTTTCCTCTCACCATGATAGGGAAATATTTAAGTTAAGCTTCTGGTTCCTGTTGAAAGGTGAGTTAATATCAGACAGTGAAGCAGCCTGGTGAAAGTCATGCTGTAAGGGGTTGGAAGACCTGGGAATAGATTAGTAGGTCCCCCAAATTTTATTTGATGCCAATATTGCTACAATCAGATTGCCCCTTGCTGAGTGGCAGGCAGTGACCAGGATGTTGTAACATGGCAATAGGTGTAATTCTCTCTTTGAGGTAAAGCAGAGCTGCCTTTCATGTCTTGTTTGGGAAGAACCTGGAAAAAATAGCTGGGCATTTTTCAGAGGTGGACTTCTACCCCTTCTATCATTCCTGCTATGGGATATCATAATATTGTGAACTTGCCTCATGGGGCAAGGTGAGCTGGAAGACTGGCTTGTGGTAGAGGAGGTTTTGGTGGATGCAAAAAGAAACCCTGAACAAATAGTTTGAGCCCCCGAACCAAGTTTTGTGGTCGATTTGCTTGTTAAGCTTTTGAAGCATTCTGAAATCAATCCAGTAGTGTTGAAGTAGCTTTTAAACAATTTTTTTTTTCATGAAAGGTTTCTTTCCTTTGCTTATTGCTTTCTAAAATATTGTATATAGGTGGCTGCAAACCACTGCCCACCTCGTTGCAGTGGTAATACCAGAGGCTGCCATAGTGCTGTCTCACAGAGGGCCAGTTGTAGGGCCTGGACAGCTGAGTCCTACCAGAGTGGCTCAAACCATTCTCTTGCAGCAAGTATGATGAGAGGCTTATTTGCAAGTCTTCATGCCGAAACAAACAGCACACAGATGCAGGGATATTTACAGCACAGGCTCAATTTGTTTTACAAATACTGACAAGAAATGTCTTGTTTGGCAGCAATATTTAGCAGGAAATTTTGGCTTTGCTCTTCACATCCCTCTGTACTGGGCTTCTTTGCCTTCAGATCCAAGCATTGGCAAGGCTGGCATACATGCAGAGTTGTGGTTTGTGCCTCTGCTTCCCTGTGGCGATGACAGCAGTCCTTTTCTTTCCTTTTTCTTTACTGACGGTGCTTTTTTTGTTTCTTGTCATTCTCCTTCCCCTCGTTTTCAGGAGAAGGCAAGAACATTCTGCTGCGCAGACAGAGATCAGTGTGGATTGCTGAGTCTCGGCAGCATGGTCTGTATTTCATGCAGTGGAGGGGAGTGTGCAGGTTGGTGGCTGGAAGTGGACTTCCTAATGCTGGTTTGCATGGAAACCGTGCTCCTTGGCCTTGGCTTCTATTGTATCTGTGGTATAAGACAGAGATCAGCTTTGAGCTTTCAGTTACAGGTTGAGTGGTCTCAGGGAGAGAGGGAAGTTTGTTTTTCAGTATGATGTAGGGAAATACTTGGTTTCTTACTGAGCCAGTGTGGTGTCGAGGAGGTTACCACTTAGCTTGTCACTTGGAGGCAGGGTAGTAGAGATCCCCAGAGTGCTGGGGCTTGGGAGGTGCAGGACTGGGAATGCCATGTGCCTGCCTTTCCTGCACAGCTGGGCTCACTTGTGCCAAGTGCCGTGCTGGAGTGGGGCTGTGTGACCCCCTGCATGTGGCACTGTAGATAAGGTCCTCGTTCGGGAGAGCTCAGTCAGTTCCTGCAGCCAGATCGACACCTCCTTCTAGAGATGAAGGGGCAGCTTGAGAGCTGCTCACGGCGTTGAAGTGGTCACTGTTTGCTGCTGTGTGCTGGGATAGCATATGTGGCTCTGTACACAGTTAAACATGAAGCTGTTTCAATTGTGAATAAAAGACCCAGCAGTGATGTGACAAAAATATGTTTTATTTTAGCCTTTACATGTTTTAATTAGGAAGTCCTTGCTGAGGCATTTGACATTGAGTGAGTGGTGGTGTGTGAGACAAGAAAATACTGAATTAATTGTGCCTGGTGAGATACATGGTATTTGGGGGATGGAGCACAACGTTGCAGGTTGTTAAATCTTCAGTGTTCCAGAGAGATGCATCAGGCACCTTGGGAGCAAATGTTCTGGGACTCGTGTCTGGGGAGGTGCCACGTTAATAAGGAGCTGAGAGTCACAGCTTCTGTTCCTGGCTTTGCTAATGAGTCACTTCTTGTTACTTTGTGCAGTTACAAAAGGTGTATCTGTTTTCCAGGCAACTGGGTAAATATTGCCTGATTCATTAGTCAATGTGTAAAGAGTTTGGAGGACTTTGAAAGAAAAAATGCTGCAGCAGCACAAATGGGTGCTCTTTAGGGCGTTCAGATGCAATTTGAATGGGCACGTAAGAAAGCAGAAGGTTGGGCTATTTGTTGAATTATTTTTTTAGTTGTAGGCTGATAGAAATTTGGAAAATTGAAGGGCATCATACGGAGTTGAAAGCTTAGGATGTCTGCAAAAAACCACTAAAGGATGTGGTATTTTCTGTCTCAGAGGCTGGCTGCTGCCAACTCTGACATCAGGTTGGGGTTTGTGCTGCAGAGCCTCAGTCCCCCCAGTCTCCCAAAACCTCAGTTTTTTAAGGCCTGGTAAACAGGGGATAAGCACTGATGTGGTCAAGTGAAAGAGGAATTTTGTGAAAAACAGAAACTCCTGTCAAATCCTTGTGGTGGCAAGTAAAAGGTACAAAGTCTTGTGCCTGGGAACATGGTAAGGTGGAATTACCTTTTGAGTGACGGACAAAATTCTTGCTGCTTGTCTTTAAAGCAGACAAGGCTCTAGTCCCAGTTTGTGATGTCCCGAGGTGAGATTTTGAGGAATAGTCATTACAAAGTTATTCTCTAGCCTTCTTAAGTGAGTTTTGTGGTAGACCACAGTGTAGCCAAGGACTGATGTTACTTGGAAGAGTGAAACTAGTTTGGGTGAAGTGGAAAGAAAGTAAAATGGCTTTGTTGAAGAGAAGAAAATGTGTTTGGCAGGTTATAAAGTGCATTGTGGCCAGGTACAGCTTTGAAGAGGTTGAAAGTAGCTCTCTCCATCATGAATATGATTTAGGGAACACTCCTGGGTTCTCCAGTTACTGAATTGTCTCGAGTTTTTGTTGACTATAACTCCTGCCCAACTGTGGATTGGTATTTTTAAAAAAATACCCATTTCTTTGGCTCTGGGTAATTATTCTCTGCTCAAACTTGCATGGTTCCCTTTACTGTAGGTCCCAAACATAAACAAAGCTGTGTGATTTCCATCTGCTGTCATAGCGCGTGTGCTTGGCTTTAGCACATCAGACTGCTAGGAAGAGGAAATGCCATCTGGTTAAAATGTCTGACTAATTTTTGTTTAGTTTTAATCCCACTTTTTCTGCTTTTGTGTGTCATTCTTTTAGTCCCTTTTGTGTGTCATGTGCATCATTCTTGTAAGTCTCCATCCCCAATAATTACTTGTTATTGTAGCAGTCTCATGACACTTAGCATAAAGGTGAGACCATTATTTGGCTGGCAAAGCAGTCCTTTCAAACCTACACAGCTAAACGTGCTGCTTCATGAGAGAGCCAAATCTAATGAGTATTTGTCTTTTCTGGGATTTTCCCTAATATCCCTGTTTTTCTGTATTTTAGATGAGGTCTCCTCAAATTTCTAATTTCCTGATGCTTTGATACAGAATGGCTTTACCTCTCCACACAGTCGTAAATGAATGTGTTTAATGCCTTGACATAGCAGGGAGAAATTTCAGAAATAAGGCTCATGGTACAGATGGTGTTAAGAGTAATTTTGCTCTCTAGTTTTTTACCTTCATCCTATAAAGCCACTCAGAAGTAGGATTTATTCAAGAGAATAAGTCTACTCATCTTTTTTACTTTCAGCTGAATTTTAAAGCTGATAAAAAGCTTCGAAATTGCAAATAACCAGATCTAATAGAGAGAGAAAAAAGAAAGGAGGCTCTTGCCCTGGTGCAGCCTTTTCCATCCAAGCAGATTTGTGGTGTCTGGGATTTCTGCATTTTTCTACAGTAGCCTTGAAGGTGAAGGGCAGCTCAGGAGAGGATGGCTCATAGTGCCAGCCTGGGGGAGGTTGCAGGGGCTCTGTTTGCAGCTGGTGCAGGGGAGGTAAGGCAGGTGTCCCTCAGGAACACTTTGCAAGTGAGTTATACTGCCAGTGTGGTCCTTGTGTGAGTGCCATTTATAAGGGCAAACTGCATTTACAGCATAGATTTTCGATGCCTTCCTTCTGTCTCTGTCATAACCTGTCTGTGTGGTTAATGCTTATTCACATTAAAACCCTTTTATTTTGCTGTAACTGTTATACCACTCTGAAAAAAATCCTTTTTTAAGTAAGCTCTCAGTTCCTAACATAAACCCATTCAGTTTGGTGTATTGCATTAATTCAGAATTGCAGAGCAATTAACTAAGTCCAGAACAATGGTTGGGTGTATGAGCCTGAGCTCATCTGTTTCATCCTAAACTTGAATATTCCGTGGGTTTTGCTTAGAGTTACTCATTAACCAAATCTTCAATGTTCCTGCTTTTCAGACCAAAATGAAGAGTAAGTGAGCTCAGATTTAATGTAAAGGAAGTCACCTCTGTTTTCCTGCACCCAGTACTTAATTTAAAACATCCTCTAGCATCCATCCTCTCCAAGCCTGTGGTGCAACTAAAGGTCATAAATGGGTGTACAGAGGGCTGCAGCATCTGTGTGCCCATGAGTGATGTGTTCAAAACCTGTATTTTGGGGTTCTTAGATTCGTGTGAACTCAAAGACAGAGTAGTAGTCATCTTGTATCCTAGGTTGGGACCGTGTTCCCCTCTGCCATGTTGTGGGATGAGGGAAGCTGCTGCTTTGCAAAGAATTTGAGTGTTTGGTGGTTTTAGAAGTTCTTGCAAAGCCTTTGGTAGCTCTTGTGAGTGTTTACCTTATTTCTGTGCAGGTATGTGGGCTGCCAAGTGCCTCTTGCTAATTTATATTTCCATGGAAAGTACTGATCATTATAACTTCGTGACTTTCTGCAGGGGCTGGAGCTTATAATTTTTTTCCTTAATTGTTTTAGCTTGACGATATGATGATACGTGTTACCTTTTTGCCTTGGTTTTCTTTCTGCTTTTTGGCTTGCTCTTACTTGCAGTAAGAATTTATCTCATGGGTTTTAATTTTTGGAAAATACTTCTTTTTAATCTTATTTCTCTAGATCTCTGGCCTCTCTAATTGACTAATGGGCACAGAGAGTCATTTGTATTGGGTGGCAAGTGGTGCTGGGTCTCCACAGCACATGGATTATTCTGTTTGCATTCCTGGCACGTTCCAGGGGAGCGTTTGGAGCAGAAGGCTGCAATCAACTGCAAGGTGATTGCAATCCCCCCTTGAAGTGGGGATTTTTGGTGCATGCTATGGGGTAAAGTCAGGCCCTAAATTCACACGAGACTCTGTGCTGTTCATCTGCTAATCCCTATCTTTAATTCTTTCCAGCAGTATGTTTTCTGGTTTTGGCTTTCATGCTCCCCCATCCCTTAGAAGATTCAAGCTTTTCATCTGCCGCACTGTTTGAGCGGTTCATTTGTTCTGTGCTGTGGAAACCTGTTGCTATTGTTACTTCTTTTAGAAGATAATTTCCATTAGGAACCCAGAATGGGTGCAAAATGTTGCTTTGTTTTCCAAGACAAATCTTGTATTTAAGCTTCCTGTGCTCGTTACTTCTGCATCCATTTCTCCTGGGTTCTGTTCCTACTTTGGTGCCTGCATGTCCTTAAACCCCAGTCAGGAGCAGAGTATCAAAGTGCCTTTTGCACTGATGGCTGTATATGGGTTTTCTGTTCGAGTAGGTGTAAGTCATTACCATCCAGCTCTTTGGAGAAGTGCATGCCAGCCTGATGGTTTGAGAAGTGATTTTGTTCCTAGGAATTTTTTTTGTTTCTGATTTCAGATCTGTCTCGAGTGAGTGATACAGGAAGGTGTGGGATCATTATAGAGTATGAGGAGCATTACAAATTTGACGTACTGTTAGCAGCAGTAGTTGTGACAGCTGCTGGCCCAGGATGTGAGGGAGAAGTGAGGATGATAGGGGGGCAGGCAATGCCTGCAGTCTGAGGAGAGTTTTGATAGAATCAATCTGTTTTTGTTTGGTCAGCAAGGTACACAAACTGCTGTATTGTAAATGGATCACGCAGTCTTTGTTGGAGGGTGGAATCAATGACTACAAGGAACATAAGTCAAAATCCCATATTGTCCCCGACAATGGCTAATGAATTTCATTTTTTTATTTCAAAACCTTGTAGGAGCACATCTGACTACAACTGGCTGTAAATGACTTCCTTCTTCAGATTATGTGCAAATGCGTTTCATACTTTTAGGAGGGTTGAGGAAATTTTTGCTGCTAACACTTCTTTTGCTGCTTTTTTGGGGTCACAAGCTCAATTAGTTGTTTGGCAGGGTCTCAACTCCATGCTTTCTCAGGATGTTCATCAGTCTATTGTCTGGGGAGGGTATTCTGTGGAAGGTAGCCAGAGGGTATTGCAGAGGCTATGCATTGGGCTGGGAAACCCTGCTTGATAATTCACTTTTGATAGCTGGGCTGAAATTGCAGTCGAACTTCCCTGAAGTTATAACTGGAGTTCTCTGTGATGGTTTTCACTATAACATAAAAGAATGAAAGCACCTGAACAACAGAGACAAGAATGAGAGAGTGTGCTGGTAGCAAGATGACAGCTTTGACTGGTATACCTTCCGAAACTTTTCCAGTGTTGGGAGGCTTGCTTTATAGGCAGTCCTGCTTCTGCTTTGCCATATTCCCTTGCTCTTGGAGCCTGCTCTTTCTCCTTCCCTGCTCATTTTTGTCTCTTCCAGCTGTTGGGACAGTGACAGTGTTTTTGTACAGTCACTGATACAACAGAACTGCCATTGCATTAGAGTCTACAGGCACAGCTGTGATATAAGGGACTACTGAAGCATAATTTACATGGATTGTTGAGCCCTGTTTCAGATGGAGAGATGTACAGATAAAAGAGAAAATCTGTTCAGAAATTGTGAGCTCTGTGGTTTGCATGTGGTTACGTCATACGCTGATAGAGGAATGAGATAGTTTTTGTGCAGGCGGATTTACTGACCTGGTTACTTAAATCAGTTCTGTCAGCGTTTTTATTAATTACTTCTCTTGCGCCTGGAAACCCTGTAGGTATGGGTGAAAAAGAAAGCTGGGTGCAGTCTGCATTGCAAAGTGTTAGGGGATGCCAGGGCAGTGGTGTGGAAGTGATGTGGCCATACAGCACGTGCACACGCTGCTGTTACATTGGCAGCTGGAGATGTGAACCTTTTTGGATGGCATTTTTGTCATTGCCGAAGAGGGTTTTGACAGTCATTGTAGATCCTGCCTCCCCAGTGATGTGGTTGTGGGGCTGTATTCCCTTCTTCATGAAAGGCCAGTGGGCAACATTACATAATAATGGAAATAATTAGGAAGCTGCAAAAGATGTTATTTGTGCTCATAAAAGAGAATGGTGCTGAGGATGTTTGATCTTATTATGGTCCTTTGGGACCTGACTGGACAATATTTGAATTTGCCTCAAGGAGGGCATTTTGCACTTCCACTTCCATGAGCCATTTCTTACTTGAGATCCATCCAGCTTGGACTTGTTTTAGATTTAGAAACCATGTGGACTTAACTGCAGCAAAACTCCTGGGTCTTATTTTGTGTTCCTCCCATCTGGCTTTATCCTCTGTTCTTTCTCCAAATTACCTTGACACATTGCTGCAAAAGCCTTTTTCTCTTGTGCTCCTCCTGCCAGTGGGGACTGCCATCAGTATCTCTCATTGCTTCTCCATTCTTACGACCACCAGTGTCCAGACCTGTGGGCAGTCCTGGACAGGCAGAGCATCTTGTGCCACTCCTAAGGAACAGCTGTGACTTGTCCCCTTCAGGAGCTGGCTGCACTGGTGGTGAGCCAAAGGAGGCCAGATCTCCTTCACGAGTCCCTCGCTGCCCTCCTGCCCTGGTAACAGCTGGCTGCCTGTGCTAAGGGATTATTCATGCATGCTAACACTGACAAGGGACCCCAGAGGTTTACAGGGAGTGCTCCCTTTGGGCTTCCTGCCAGCTCCATCATGACCCCCAATGACAGAAGTATGTCCCGGTAGAGGAGATGGGGATGTGAGTGGAAAGGGATGAAGCGTGCACGCAATCTTTGCAACGCATGCTACCTTTGTTGTTGTTTGGGCTTCTTGCTTAGGTCAGCCTGGATCATTCATTTTATTCTTCTTTTTACCAAGCTGTCATATGTCTTCACTTCTCCAGCAAAGGCACATTTTGGAGCCCTGGTTTGATTTTGTGGAAGGGGAAGGATGGAGAACATGCCTGTGGGAGTGGAAGGAAGCCGTGCTGTTGTGCCACTTAAGGTTTGACCTTATTACCACATAGACAGCTGCTGGTTAGGTCCTTGTGGTATTGAAAATAGGTTGATGTTTTGGATGATTTTCCAGGGAGATAATGCTGGATGATTGTAGGACTGTCTGCAAGAGTTCCTTCAGCAGTAGCACAGCAGGGTTCAAATTGCTCTGGACAGAAATGGCAGGAGGCAGCCGAGGATGGCTGCTGGGGACACATTACTGACCTCATCCTCAAGGCAGTATTTCCTGAGCCTAGTGCCTTGTCTTGAGTGGCTTGGCCTGGGTTGGTAGAGTGCTGATTTTGGGGATAGTTTCTGGCTTTTTAGGTTTGGGGTTTTTTTTGGTTTGTGGGTTTTTTTATTTTCTTTTCATTTTATTTCCTGTTTTGGGTGTCTTGTTTTTTTGGTTTTATTTTTTATTTTTAGTCATTATAACAAACTCTTACACTGCCTCTTCAAGTGATATAATTAAATTGCAAGAACTGGAGTCCTAATTACCCTCTCCCATGTGAGAGTTGAGGAGCTCGTCTTCAGAGAGAGGCTGTTGGCTGAGATTCAAAAGAGACAAAACTCAGAGCAGGCTGCATCTGTGTTGATATTTACTCTTATTAAGAATAATGGTCATTACCAAGTGATATCAGAGTGTGTTGCTCTTTGCAGGTTTTTTTTGTCTGTCTGTAAGTAAAGGCAGAAGGAAAAACATCTCTGCCATTTCTGCACGTCTCCTTTTCTGCTTTTTCCAAATAATTGTTAGTATAGCATCTGAGCTGGTGGGTCTGGCATGTGCAAAAATCTGCACTGATGCATGAAAAAATTACTGATACATATTTAGCATTTCCTATTCTTGGAATTTGCTCCTCTTCTATCCCGTGCATCAGTGCAGATAGCTTGCATAAACAGGCTTAACTCTCAATGCAGTGGTGCAGAGAATTTGCCCACTAAATGGTAAGAGACATACTGGAGCAAACTGCTGCTTTCTTTCCTGTGATAATGGCTGTGCATTCAGGCAGCTGTGTGAATCTCTGCAAATGGAGAAATCTTTAAAGCAGGGCACACTTAGGTCCTATGTAGCTATTCTTAATCTTCTTTTTTCTTTTTTTTTAACAGAAATTCATGCAAACAGAAAATGAATTGCTAGGAGTTGAAATGGTAGGACTTTTGAAGCTAGCTGCTTACTCACAGGTATAGCTCAGTAATAATGCTTTGTAGCTTTTTTTCAGCTATAAACCTTGCAGAACGTTAGTATCCATTCAGATCTCTAAATGACACATAAGGGAAAATTATGGTTTAGACCATAACCTAAAGTTGTACCAAATAGGTGGTAGAACAGGCAACAGGATTCTTTTGATACCCATTGTAATCGTCTGCTTATGCCAGAGCAATTGTCTGCACATCTTGGTGTTTCACAGACCCTGTTGCGGAGGTTTCAGCATTACACTTATTCACATCAACCACCTAAGATTTGTCTTGGCAAAGCTGGGATAGCAACAGATACACGTGTACACTGGAAATGTTTGGGAGTGTCTGGAGGAGCGTTTACGAATGTTGACTGTTGTGTGGGCTGACTGTAGCTAAGTGCCTGGCACTCAACTGCAGCAAGGCCACAAGAGTTTCTCTGTGCCTCTGAATCTGTCTGGGATAAGACAAGAGAATGATCTGATACTGGTGTCTTCTCTGAAGATTCCTTGACGTTCAAGTCATTTAGGTTTAGCCCATGGGACCATTGGAGAACTGCAGGAGAGAGAAGACAGGATGTTTCTGACCCCTGGGTTTGATGTTGCTGCAGGCTTTTCGTATGAACTCCACGTGGCAAACATGGTTTTTTGGCATAACTCCAAATCCAGGGCATTTGTTCTGTGATCTAGTTTTGTTACAAGGAGACATGTCCATGGTATTCAGTTCTCAAACTCAGATCTCCAGCCTTCCAGAAAAGCAAAGAGAGTGTTTATGGGCTACAGTGATCTGAAAATGCAAAACTGACATGAATTCAGTAAGACTCTTTGGATAAATATGCTTCTGTTCAATTGAGATTATTACAAGTGCTCCTTCCTGGTGTGGTAGTTGTGTGCTTTGTTAGTTCCTTAAAATGCTCATTTCCATCTTCAGCATAATATTCTGATTTTGCTGCATGTGTCCATGGCACATTGCTCCTTATTTCCATGTACCAGAAGCATTTGGGAAGTTTCTGCTGAGGTGCACTCTCACTTCCAGCTCACTGTGAACTTGGTGTTTGTTGTTCTTCACATTTGTAGAAAGACAGCTGGAGAACATCGAGAGAATTAGCACCAGTGCTGGCAGCAGCACTTAAGTTGGTGGGGCTCTTGCAAGTCTTGCATCTTGTTGTCCCTAATCAGTTTAAACTTGATGGGTTTTCAGTGTTTTCATTTTCTAAATTGATTTATCTGCGTAAAAGGTACAAGTTGTCCTCTGCTGGGAACAAGTTTCCAAGCTGTTTAATCTTGCTGTTTGTCAATGCAGAGAACAGCCTTGTCAATGTGAATCATCCTCTTTTCTGTTTTGCTCATCTCCCCAGATCTTTCACCAGCTTCTTATTCACTTCAGCTTGAAGTCTCCTTATGGCTTCACTCCTACCCTGTTCAGGAGAGCAGTTAGGCCGTGAAGACCCTTTACCTGCCCACTGAAACAAATGTATTTGCAGTTCTGTCCCATGACCCTTCTCTCTTCTTCAAGTCAGCCTAATCTGGTGCTGGAAGTGGTGCAGTCTTATTGAGTTTGAAGACCACCTCCAGCAGGTCTGTCTGCTGATACCTCCCTCCATCTTTAGGAGCTGTTTTTACCTCTGCTTGCCAGGTGTGGCTCCAGGACACATCTTTCATACCTAGAATGAATGGGGTTGCTGGGCTTGGGGCTCCAGAATTTCAATTGGTTTTTGTTTTCTGCAGGACCTTTTTAAGGCTAAATGCTTGTGATTTGGACTTGGACATACCATGAACATGGGGTTTTTTGGCTTTTTATTATCTTCTGCCAAATGTAAAAGCTGCTCTTTCTCTTTGAATCTTTTCACAAACAGTGTTCTTTGACCACCACCCTAACAGTAGCATGGTCTTAATGAAAACTTGTCTTCCTAAATTTTATGTTAATCTCACAGGCAGAAGATCTGCTGAGGTCCTTGGACATGCTGGAATGAGCTGCTTCTCTACTGGTTAGGGCTTGGCTTTGGAATGTAAATTTAACACAGTTCACTGTGTCCTGACCAAGCAAACAGAGGAATTAAATTGACTAATGGAGCTTTTCACAATGCTTGTCCCACAAACTTAGCTAAACAGCTTCCAAATTGCTGTTAGTTAGAATTGATTGCTGATGAGGAAGCACAGCAATGAGTTCTCAGAACTGAATGCATTTGATTTTCTTTTTTGGTAACCTTTCTTCCAATATGTGTTTTTTGCAGTGATACTGAAAGCCGAAAATTATGCAAGAAGATGAAGGTAGATCCTAATTCAAAGGAGAAGGGAGTGGATTTACTCCATTATAAGTGAGTGCTGGGCTGGGATTTGTAGTTCATAATTGTTGATGCCCCCATTAAGACTGTTCATTCTCCTTTCAGCCCCATGCTGCTGCAGCATTAAGATGACTTATTTTTTATCCTTTGACATATGAAATTAATTGCTGTTTCTTCATTTTGCAAGCATGTGTTGTGACAGAAGTTGAGTTAAATTTATTTCACTGTTGAATAGAGAACACTAAAAGCATAAGCGGGGCCAGGGAGAGATGTCCAATGGACTAAATCTGCCCAGTGCACAGGGCTGATGCCTGAGATTTGAGCTCTCTTGCTTTCTGTCACTTGCCTGCTGGAATGTGCCTTGGACAAGTTGCTTCATCTCTCTGTGCTTTTCTGACTTGAGATAGTCCTTCATAATGTCAGTAGAGAAAGGCAAGTGTCGTGAGACAGCAAGAGATTTTTCTTCCTGAAAATAATAGGAGTGGGAGTACTGTTAGGTACACCAAGCAGCTGTATCTCCATCTCCAAAGATAATGCCTTAGTAAATATTCTTGTTAAAGTGTCAGGGAGGAAATTGTTTACTAGGAAACTGTTTTCTTTACACTGGTTTGCACCCTCCCTTTTTCCTTCCTCTTGTTCCTCCCCACCCCACCCCCCTTAAATAACTGTACTGTAAATTCTACTTAGTTCTGTGGCTTCAGCAGGATAATGATGTTCTGGTTAGTGAGAAGTCAGGAAGAGCAGCTGTATGAATTGCAGTAATGTTACTGTAAGTTAACACTATTCCCCACTCCTCGTTTAACAGGGACGGTGCATTTCATACTGCGTATAACAGAGCGGTCACGTTGAAGGTAAATTTAAATATTCCATTATTATTCTTTCGGTTTTACTAGATGTGGGTGAGACATTTGTGGATTAAAAACTGGTTTTGGTATTTTTTCATGCTAAAGGCATCAAAGGGAGGGGATTAATCTTCATAAACAGCTGTCAGAAGGGCCTAAAGGTTTTTGTGTGCATACATGTCTGTCAACCATAGATCCAGGAAAATTGTTTATTATTTAAAAGATTGACCCCTTGTTGAACTGGAAGGTAAACTGTAAGTTAACTTGCACACTGGTAACAAATAAGGATTTTCTTGTTTTAATTGCAAGGTGCTCTTTGTGTTAGTATAACTAAAAGTATTAGCTGATACTGCATTTTGATAAGGGGTTCTCTGAGCTTCTTAGATTTTGTGTTTATAAACTTTAAAGAGAGCTGAGTGGCCTTATCTTTTATCAGATTGTGGAACCACAGCTCCTATGAAAGTGCTCTGAGTGCATCAGGTATAAAATGACCTTTCTTCTTTTCTGGCGAATCTTGACATAAAGCAACAGAAGGCAACATTCTGTGGGCAAGGGAAGTGAGAAGGGGTGAGGCACAATATGAATGTGTAGATCCAGATGATTGTGGAAACAGTGAACTAAGAGCACAGTGAGCAGGCCAAAAGTGTGCAACTTCCCTTTGCAAAGCCCTGGTGAAGCACTGGAAGTTTCCTGATGTGAGGGGCCCGGCAATGACTTGGCTTCCAGAAATCACTTCTGTCCAGCTCTGATGTCCAGTTCCTGTTTCTTTTCCTCCTCCAGCAAACCCGGGTTCTGCACAGTCATTGGTCTTTTGAAGACTTGATGACATCACCCCAGTAATTCCATGTACTTCCCCTTTCTGGCTTGTTCAGGGGATCGCCGTGGAATGGAGGAAAGCCTGTGTGAGATGTGTGAACCTGAGTCTGCCAGAGTGGCTGTTCCTAAGTGCTCTTGCTCTGGACTTTGCTTTTACAGCCAGAGTTGGAGAGTATGTGATGGGGGACTGTCTTGGAAGTGTGCCCTGACTTGAATTCATTCAGTGTTCGCTTGAGGCTGTCATGCAGGATTTGTCTGAGGTGGGGAGAGTAGGGCCGTGTATCTTCCCATCTCCTGCAGTAGAAATCTTGCCTGGCATTAGGAAGGACAATGTTAAATACCCAGCCCAGTCAGCAACTGCCTAAACCAGCTTCTGTACTTAATGAGGAAATGCAGCTGGTGATTGTATTTTTCCTTCTTGGTGAGTGATGGGTTAAGGGAGACCTGGTAGCTGCCTAAATTTGGGTGATTTGAACAATACATGATGTGTCTCTCCTGCCCTCCATAAAATGCTGCAACCAGGAGTTAGTGCTGTGACTCTTCCTTACAGATCAGATCAAGTGGAAAGCACCTGCAGTGCTCCAGGGAGCATTGGGCTGAGAGGCAATCATAGCACAACAGGAACCAGATCCTTTATTCCTTCAGCTGTTTTGTGATGAGCGTTTTGCCCTTCCCTTTTGTCCTGCCTGCTGGGAAGCAGCAAGCAGCGTCCCGTGGACAGGGATGTGGGATTCCATTGGGGGTGGAAGAGGGATTTTGAAGCTCCCTCACTCTAGGTGCTGGAGTCTTTCTCAATTTAACTGCCCCTGTGAAACCAGCCACTAATGATTTACAGGTTGGGCAGTGGATCAGATCTGGGCAGTGGTCAAATAATTCAGCTGCGTGTTTGTTTGTTCTGCTGCTCACAGCTGCCTGGATATTTTCTGTATTTTTCCCTCTATTCCACTTCTCCCTGTTTTCTTCTGTTGAGCCAGTGACCTTTGTTTCTCTCTCTCAGCTGTGTTTGTCAGGAGTCTCCCAGTACATACAGAGAGCAGCAGAGCAACACAATTCCATAGTGTATCATACTCATTTTATGGACAGGTGGACACACTGAAGAACAGGGAGATTAAAGGACTTGTTTCACATCATTCAGCAAACTTGTGGCAATAAAACTTGGATCTTCTTTCCAGACATCCAGTAGACATATTAATATATGTATGACATTTTGGAGAAAGATGGACACAGCTCTGAAGAACTGTAAAAGGATTCTTCTGGAGTAATCAGCAATTTCATAGCTGTGGCTGATCCAGCTGATAGTGTACTCGGGTTTTTAGAAAAGCTTTTCATTTCTTAAAGTAACTAAATCTTTATGTAATTAGCAGAGATGCCCTTGTGGTTTCACTGTTAGAAAAATGAGGAATAGAGGATAGCTCAGTGTTCACAGTGAGGGGAAGTTACTTGGCAGTCAGAACCTCCTGCTGCTGAGACTTTTGTTAAGATCTGAGCTGTTTGGGGTATCTAGGAAAAGGAGATGAAATGCAAGAGAACAAAATTCAGTGATGCAAAATCATTAGGAATAGTTTAAAAAAAATTTCCAATTCTTTGCAGGAGGGCTTAGGATCTCACAATACTAAAAAGGACAGCTGGAGGAGATTCCAGTAGATATTTCTGTAACTGTGAGTAGCTTAAAAAAGGGAGGGATTACTTCATTTTTCTCCAAATTTGAGGGCAAACAGTGGCATTTTGGGATGGCTGATTTGAAACAAATAACTGCAATGTTAAAAAAAGAAGTTTTGGAACTTGCGGCTACATATTGTGAAAACGAAGAATTTAGGAGTCTGGAAAACAGTTTTCGATAGTTATTAGAGATAGATCCATGGACAGTTAAAAAGCACAGAGGTCCATATACAGCAGCTTGTGCAGAGCCTGTAAACTTGATTTCTTTTTGCCAGAAATGGAGAGCATGTGCCAGTGTATGCTATATAAGAACTGTAAGTACTAGTCTGTCTTCTCCCCAAGTAACTGTAGTCATCTGCTGTTGAAAACCTAAGCTTAGATCAGCCTTTCATCTTACCTGGAATGTCTGTTTGCATGTTGCTTTAGCCACATGATGTCTAATTCTCAGGAGAGCCACGATGCCAGTATCCAGGCTGTATTTATTACATGAGGAAGCCTTTTCTGGAGTATAAAGTACCAGGAGAGTTTTACCCTTCTTCTCAAATGGAGAAAACTCACTGAAGTACGAATCTGCTTAGTACTAGCAAAGGGAATAGACTAACCCAGTAAATTGGTCCTGCTCTAAACCCCGAATTGTTTTCAAGTTGGCTGTTGTAAGGAGTGTATGTGTGAAATCGAGGAAGGTCTTGTTATTAGCATCCCTACTGCGTGATACTTCCAAGGAGTGAGAAGCACAAGGATGTGTTTCTGTATATTTTTTTTCAGGTTAAAACCTAGGTCCATGTATATGATTAGCAGCTCTCCTGTTGAAACTTGCTTGTTTTCAGCAGCATGTGCTGGATGAAGCATGTCCTGTATTGTGCTGAATCGAGGTGTAAGGTTCAAAGCTGGCACAGCTGGTTACAGCCCATCGTGGCTCTGTCCATGCTGTGGGGGTCAAAACAGGTCCTGACTGTACCACGGCAGGACTGGAGTGAAGCTGGTTCTACAACACCAGGGTTGCTGTGCCCTAGATCTTGCTGTGGCCTCTAACACAGCAGCTTGGGACCACTGCTTTTCTGTAATTAGAAAGTGCTGTGGTTTGTTTGGCTGTTGTTTAAAGTAAGAGAGGAAGTTCTCTTCACTGCATGAAGAATTGAGCGCAAGGCAACGTACTGCCTGCTCCTGCCAGAAGACATTACACATCTAATTTTTTCTGTCTTGGCTGAGAGGGAGAGGCTGGACGAATTAAATCTCTTTAATCCTGTATCCTCTAACCACATCTGTTTCTACATGACTGAATTTGGCATGCAGGAATTCTTGAAACTAGCAGAGTCAATTACACTCATTAGCCATTCAAGATGTTGACCCCTTCTCTCCTCGTCTCCAGTGTATAGTTGAGGTCTCTGCATGCTCAGGGTGAGCAGAACTTGATGCAGCTGTCCTAAAGGTAGAACATCTCCCCTGTTTTGTCCTCATCTTTCCTTTCCCCATGTATTATTAGTCTTAGGATGTCATTTGGGATGTTAATGCCTCTAAGTCTAGAGCTTTTTATACTGTAACTCCATTGTAAATTACTTGATTTTATATATATTTTTTCCTAGCTAGCTCCTTTCCCTGATAATGCCACTATAAAATGAATTTCTTCTGGAAGTGTTTGTCACCCTCACCCATTAGGCCCTTCTTGCTGTGTACATTAAGTGTTTTGGTTGCTGTCTGGTGACTGATACATGCTGCCTCTTGTGATAAGACAAATCTTTTCAATATTAGCTGTGCAAGCAGACAGAAACATAAATGCAATAAATGGATCCTGCTGTAAGCTCTGAATCCTCCCGAGCCTTGCAGTACCAACTGAGAGGCAGGAAAATGGGCTAAACTCCCCTCTCTGTTGATAAGCTGCTGGGATATTGTACCACAGCAGCCCCACCAAAGGCAGAGAGGCAGCAAAAGTGTCTCTGAGACGGTTCCAGCAGTGGGACGTGATTAGGTGTGCTGGCAACCTGCTCCTAAGAAAGTGGAGTACACACCCAGGCTTTTAGATAGAACTGGTGTGTGTTAGGATAGCTCACTTAGTGCTGTGGCAGCTTCATCCACTCACTCACACTGAAGGAAGCTCCTCAGGGACCTCAGTATGTTACTGCTGTGGCAGAGATCCTATATGGGAATGAACACAGACCTACAATCAATGCCATAGAGAAAGCAGTGGGGCCGTTCTGAGTGGTGAAGAAACATGGAATACCAGGTATTATGTTTCCTAGAGCACAGACATTTGAGGATAAAAGTGATCAAGCCTGTGTTTCCATGTACAGCTGGAAATGGGGCTTAGTGTGACTGCCAGAATCGATGGAGAGTCTCTCACTGATTTAGGAGGGCTGGAGTTCCTTCAGGCTCAGCTTGAAAACAGACCTATCAAAGTATATTTCCTTATGGTAAAGAGTATATCTGTGGTCTGCTGAAAGGCGTTTTTGGTTGTATGTAAGTCAGGTAAAGCAGTTACGAATTATGTGTGCACGTGTACTTGACTTGTTGGACATGGGAGCTGCAGAATCCTGGAGTTTTGTATTTCCCACTTCTTCTGTCACATTTGCTTCTTATTCTCACACTTGAAACTGCATTCAGTGGATGTTTTAGGTAGGTGGGTCACACAGGGAACTGTTGGTGGATTGTTCTTCCTTTGTCCAAATGAGCAGTTTGATCTGTAAGTGTGTTTGTTCATTTGCTTTTGCTCACAGCAAGTATCAGTGTGCCCTCCAGCTAGTCCTGTTACTCAGATACGGTGAAGGGCATGGGAGCCTGACCTCTACATAAAGAGAAGCCTTTCCTACTGACCCATGGACTCACTGTGGAAGGTCTAGTACCATTGAAAGAGCTCTCTGAAGGATCCTTGAAGCTATTTCTCTGTGTGCTGGTACACTTCCACTCTGTTTTCCCCAGTTTTATAGTGGGAGTGGGAACTGATAAGTTTGAATACCAGTTATGATGAAGGTACACACCCACATGGTTCTGAAACAGGAGATTTGTGCTAATCTGCATTAGAGCGGATGAATATATGAGCAGAAAAGCAAAGGCAGTAATTGGATGGGGTTTGCATCACAGCATGGATTTGAGATTGGATGTCTCATGATTTCCATTTGTGTTTCTTTAAAAGCTTTTTCCCCCTGTTTATTACAGTCTATGGTGGCCTTTCTCAAGGATCCAGAAGGTGCTCCACTGTGGGAGGAAGATCCTGAAGCTAAAGATATTGTGCATGTCGACAGTGAAAAGGTACATTAGCTGTATAGATGTTCTGTTGTTTTATAAATATAAGGGGTGAAGGGAGTGTGTATGTGTGTATTAACTCTTAGTGAAACACCACTAGTTTGTTTCTTTGGAAGGCACGTTTAAAGCACCCAACCTGTTTGAAGTGATTTGACCAAGTTTGTGGGTTGTGATAACTGTAAAGTCCTCTGCTCCCCACCCTCCTCTGCCCTGCATGTGGTCATAACCTCAGTCTGCCAGCTACACAGCAAGTGTCCGAGCTTGTGGATGGTGTGGGGGCACAGCCCTCTTTGTCTCAGGGAAGTGTAGCAGCTTGCAAGATGCAGTCACTGCAGAATACAAGTAGGAGGTAAAATGCTGCTCTTCAAACTGCAGGTTGTCATTAAACCTTGGGTTCCCTCATGTGCCTGAGGTTAGGAAGTGTGGAGCAGGAAGAAACAGGATCTGGATCTTAAGGGCTTTAGCTTTGTGCAGTAACTGTCCTCTCAGTCTTAAGTGGGAAAGCAGCGAATGTGATGAAACTACCTTAAAAACTACCAGTGCCACCAGTTACCCATTATGTTCTTTCTAATATAATCAGCTTGGTCTTCTATATTAGTTTTCTAGTCTATAGATTTTTTTAAAACTTTAATTGATTGGACTCTAGCTGGTATTTTGTAAAGGGCTTTCTCAATTTTCTGGCTTTCATTTTTAATATTAGAAATGGTTATTTTGACATTCAGTTTTTTGTAGGAAGATTAATTTTTAATGTTCACCCTCTGTACTCTGTTACAAGGCTTCCAAGGGTTGCATTCAATTTGAAAACTTCATCTAGTTTTTCTATCATGCTGGTACTTGAAAAATCCTTTTCTCATGGCATCTCATAGGTTTGGCAAGGTTTCACAGTGTGAAAACCGAACTTGTTTTGTTATTATTGAGTCTGACTTTTTGAATTGCAATATGGATTTTGGATGTCTCAGTGAAGAAGGAATTTCCAGTCAGAGATTTTGCAGTGAAAATGAACTAAACCGTGGAACTTCCACATATTAACAGTGAAGATACTGGTCTAGGATATTCAGCAGATATTTGAATGTATAATAAATTCTGTCATTTTTTTTCAAGTTAAAATTGAGCAAGGAAAAAAATTGAGTCCTGTCTGTTAGGAAAGGTGAGCCCTTTTCCCTCAGATAAACGAGCCTGTGTTCTATGAATACATATATTAGTTTTTTAAAGTTGTAATACAAATAATAAGAGGTGTCATTGAGTATAAGTGTGTTTTTTATTTTCTTTGGTTCATTCACTAGGAATTGAGAAGACTTCTGAAGAAGGAAGACAAGCCCCTTCTGATGATGTTCTATGCCCCATGTAAGTAGCCCAGCATGTCTTGCCACCTCTCTCTCCCTTCTCCACTCAGAGACGTCCAGGTCTGACAAGAAGCATCACCTGTGCTCCACTAATAATACCATCTTGTGCCACCTTTATCATTCAGCTCCTTGTGTTGTTCTGCCTGTTTGTCCTCAGTTTTTCCCTGGTTATCCATCACTTGTATCCCAGTCTTGTCTCTTTCTCTTGTGATGATGACTCTCGCTCAATGTTCTTTTAAGCAGCTGCTTTCTATGATTTTGTTACAGATTTGTGCTGCACAAAACAAACACTGTACGCTGCAGGCAGAGGGAACAGTGCAGTCGTCAGGAGCAGAGCTGTTGTTCCTGCTCCATCCTAGGGGCATCCTGCATGTTCCTACCTGCATTGGCAGGAGTAACTCAAATGCAAGTGGGGTTTCAGGAAGAGAAGAGCACATTGGAGTCACTCCATTTCTTTTGTGACTTTGACCTTGTATTGCTGCTACTTTGTCATTGCATTGGCTGCTTTTTCCTTAATGTTGCAGATTTACAGCTGCCTTTTTGTGTTTCTTGGTGACTGCTGTGTGAGAGGCTTTCCAGCTCTTCTAAGCAAGATAGTGTTGCACTTGAGTTGTTGCTCAGTTCAGGAAGCAGGGAAGCCATGAGAGGGGAATAAATGTGTGACCTAAAGCCTCCCAGGACTGCCCTGATAGAGAAATTGATGTTAGGTACCACAAGCAATTTGCTGGCTGATTCTCTTTAAAACTCTGTCCCATGGCAGCATTGTCTAGTGTTTCTCAGTGTATTTTCTCTTGTAATTACTGCCTGAAATACCAGTTTACCTTTTTATTCTCATCCGAGCACTGCCAAGATGGCCAAAATTGCCCAAGACTTAGTTGATGCATCACTGAGACGATGGTTTTTCTTTTAATGAAATCACTTGTGGCTCTGTGCCTCCAGACTGCAGTAGTGTGGTCTTGTGTGGCCTGGCGTGGTGTGTGGCTGTTCCCAGCAGCTGCTGCCTCAGATCAGCAGGGGAGACGATACGGCTGCTCTGCTGTAAATCGTCCCTTCGGGGAGAGTTGGGCTGCTGCCTGGTGCTTTCACAGTTTACCTGTATCAGGAATTATTGTTTTCCACCACTGGGTCTCTTTCTGAAATGTGCCTTATCTAACCCTTCGTTCTCTTTGAACCGTTCCCCCAGAAACCCTCCTCCTTCCAGTTTCTCTTCTTTGAAGTGGCAAAACACCTGCTAGTTTTCAGTGCTGTAATACTTGTGCTGCTTTCCAAACTGCTGTGAAGGAAGTCTACTTGTGAGGTTTTTTTCTTCCTCTCTGATTTCTCAGTTTGTAACTCCCTCATCTTTTATTTAACACACAAGACCTTCTGACTTGGTTGTTGTCCAATTTTTCTTTTCTTGCTCCTCTTACTGGAGACAGAATACATCCAGCAGTTGCATTAAATTTTGGGCTTTGAGCAGCTGAAATTATTGGTTACATACAGGTGTTACTTTTCATAACTGGGAGCAGGAAATCAAGACTGGTCACTGGAAGAAATTCTGCTTTTTGTTACTTGTAAGTGAGGTCTTTGACAAGAGAGGACATCAGAGGCTTTATCTGGAAGCTGCCTTATTTCTCTGCTTTGTTAGAAGCAGGGGCTTTAGATTAATTGTGGCAGATTCATAGGAAATGGGCAGGGGGAGATGAAAGCAACTACAGACTTAGATGCAGTTACTTTAATATTTCAGGAATGCTTGGTCTGGGTAAAACAACTCAGAGCAAAGGCTTGCTTTCCTCAGAAGATATTACCTGCCATTTGCAGACCATTCACTGTACTTTCGGACCTATATTAGAAAGTCAGACAGCACTAAAGATGAAATACTAGGTATATTTAAAGGCATTCAGATGTATTTGTAGTTAACTGTCAAAGAAGGCTCCTGCAGGAGACTGTCTGGATTTGGCAACAAGAAGGAGCTGTTTATAAACGTGATTGAAAACAAGGCTTTAAAAATGAAGGTGTTAACTAGTGGAAAGACTAATGTGTATTTAATTAAGTTCCCTCTTTTGGGACAAAATACAAGAAGAAAGAACAGAAGAAAATGGGTTTTTTGAGGTTCCCCTTTTATGCATGTTGAGGGGTATATGTGGCTTGGCAGCATCCTGAACAATATAACCCAGAAATACAAGGACAGGAGAGGATGTACTGAAGTGGGTTTGGGAGCAGCAAGTTTGAGGCAGCAGCAGAGCTGGGAAGAGGAGGATGATAGGGGTGATGGCTGTGTGGAGGAGGCTGCTGTGTGCCTGTGCTCTTGAAGGTACTCCAGGGTGCAGCAAGAGAGCAAAGAGGGGAAGATAGCAAAATCTGATGAAGGAGTTTGGGGCCTGAGGCTCCTGAGCAGAGAAGAAATAGAGGATTCAGAAGATGATGTCTGTCAACTCACACCTTTTGATGTCTGTCCAGTGGTTTGGATGAAGCTGCAAGACTTCAGTGGGCCTTAAGTGAGTGGTCTGTGCCCACCAAGAAATTGTCGTTTTAACCAGCACTAATTTAACAACCTCATTGTCAATTTGAGCAGAGAGATCAAAGGTGGAAGGACCACAGAAACCAGAACTCTCCTTTCTCAGAGTAAAGGATGTTCTTTTCCAGGCATGCTGATATGATCCTAAACAAGTGGCTGCAAAATCTGTTCCTCCTTTCTGGAAGATATTTTCAAAACTCTGTTAACCAGAAGAGAGGTGTTGCCTACTGTCCTGTGGTGGACTGAGTGTTTCCACAATAAGTGTCTGGAGTGCTTGGCTCCAGCTACCTTTCTTTCATGCTGGCTGCACTCCTACCCCTTCCCATCTGCATGCACGGATTTTACTTGGCAGGGGTGAAAACTGCTGCTTACAAGGTGATTTACTGCTAATGTGCTTAGCCCTGCAGAGCATCATCAGACAGCTCTTAGCACACTCCAACTACACATTGGTGGTCTTCCTCACTTGCCCTTTGTCTTTTCCACAGCAGCACAATATTGTATCTTCCAAGGGCTGTTGCTTCTGAGCTATGTCTGCTCAATTAAGAGAGCACTGTTTAATACTTGATGTCTGTGTAATGTGTTTAGGAAATGCATCTCAAATTAATTTCAATGCCTTGTTAAGCTGGGATGAATCTGAAGTACCTCCCCCTGTCCCTTCAAAGACCAGAAATGCACAAAGCTTTTTGTTTTGAGCTCACAATTAAGACATCTTCTGTTGACTTTGGATATGTGTGTTTCATCTTGTATTCTCCTCTGTTTTTATCTCGGCTCAGCTCAGAGCCTGAGGAATATATATACATATATTTTATATATATACACTCTCTTCGTACTGGGATGAGAAATGAATATGAAAATGAAGAGCATGAAAAATGTGCAGAAATAGAGGCTTGTATCAAGAACTAACATCCTTAGAAACTAATAATCTAATAATGATTTAGTGAAGTAGATAAAGAATTTTTGTTTAGATTTTTTGATTTTAAATATTACTTCATATGCTTTGGAACATAGATACTGTAGAAGAGGCTGAATAGAGTTGTTGGCATATTACTCACACAATTTTTTTTTTATCAGGGTGTGGTGTTTGTAAGAGAATGATGCCATCTTATCAGCAAGCAGCAACAGAACTCAAGGGTAAATATGTAAGTGAGACAATGAGATTTATATGACATTTCAAAAATCATTTTAACACTTTCTTTTAAGTATTTAAACCCACAAATATTTATCAAAATTATCAATTTCTAAGCAAGTTGAAATAAAACAGAAATAAATGACTCTGTTCCAGATCTCTTCAGGATTCTCTGTCTTGGTTTTTATTCTGCTAAAACATTGGAGAATGAGATGTCAACTCCCTTGCCCTTTAGAGCCACTGCAGTTTTTTCCATAGAGATGCAGGCTCTGACACTATGTAGATTTATGTTTAGCCTCTAATTTGTGGGTTTGTAGACCTTTTGAGCTCATTTTGGTAAAGAAAGAAATGTTTGCCTTAATGGGTTTGATCAGCTTTTTGGCCTGACGTTTCATAGCAAGGTCAGGGATGAATGCCCTTAAAGCAGTTATTAATCCACTTTTTTAGTGAAGAATCACAGTGTTGTGGGAGGGAGAGGCCCCTCCCATAAGCTACTGGTAACCTTCCTAGCCACTCAGCATTAGTATAGTCTTACAGTTGAACTGTAGCTCTGTCAAAGTTAGCATTGATGCCACATAGATATGAAAGTAAGTTTTGACTCTAATAAAGTACAGGATTCACAGTAATCTAGTTACTCCTTTGTACCTATAAGGTGTATTGATCTCTGTAAGCAAGTCAAAGGCACGTGTCTAGTCAAGGTTTTATAATGTGCTTAACGTATGATTTATATGATGCCAGTGCATGTAAAGGATGAAGAAATAGGATTGTTGTTTCATGGCTGTAGTAGGATTTGGTCTGATCCTGCCTGTTGGGTCATTCACTGCTGTGTTTACAGGTTTCCTTGTGAGGAAAAGATGAAGCACTGCAGTTCATTGCTAGGGCAGCTCTGGCAATCCCTTCTCATGACCACCTAGTGCTGTCAGACTGCCCAACATTCTCCTAACTGGTTGTTTTCAGAAGTGTTTTCTCTAAGTCCTTGTTTGCTTAGGGCTGAAATGAGTGGGAGTTACTCAGATTTATTTAGGACACGGCACAACCCTTAGAAGATATTTTCAAGAGTGTTTTTGTCTAGCCAGGCAGCACTCTAATGCCATCTCCCCTCAGAGGAGCACATGCTGCAGCCTTTGGGAAGTCACTCCTGCCTTGCATGGCAGTACATTGTGGGGTGTGGGGTGAGAGGGATTAGAAATGTAAAGCATCACCTGTAGAGACAGTGCCAAAGAGAAGGCATGCTGCAGAGCACTGTGTCCTCCTGCAGTTATCCCTTCCTCGTCCATGTGCAGCTCATTTTATTAAATTGAGACCAGAGAATTTAAACTCTAGATCTATTCTGGTTTGAGTATTTCCTTCCTGGCTTGGAAATCGTTTCTGTAGATCCGGGCTAATCCTGCACAGCTGAGTGACAGGACTGGGACACAGTTTTTTGCAGTGGAGTGTTGTAGTGCAGGATCAGTTCAGAGGAAAGTCCAGTTATGCCACTGCCACCCATGTTTTTCACAAAAATCGGTCTGTTTGTCAAAATTTGACCCAATTAGCTTCCTGAGTGGGATGTGTACACAGCTTGCCATTTCTAAAGTTAACTATGCTGTACCCATCATAAATTATTCATGGCGTGCCTTAGAGTGATGCTGACCTCCAGATCAGACTTTGCTGCAAAGTTTATGAGTGGTTTGGATGAGCTGAAGGTTTGGCCTTTTAATCTGACCTGTCATTAGCTGTCAGGATGTGCCAGGCTCAAAAGTGATTATTGCTGTTACATAGCAGGAAAATTAAGTACAGTATTGCCTATTGAAGAGGTCATAAAAGTGAAAAGGTGCACTGTACCTGCTGCTGGTCACTGTGTTCTCTTGGGACTGGCTGTTTCTTGTCCCCGTGCTGTTACTGAGAGGAAGGCAGGGTGGCATTTTTAGTTTATATTGTGGTCATATCTTACTATTCCGTTACACCCAGTGATGAAGGAAAAAGTGCTCCAAATCAGAAGTGGGCTTACTTTATCCTTGGCAGGAAAGATTCCTGTGGTTAAAGGGTTGGCTGGGCTCTGGTGAGTGACTGTCTCTGTGGCCCCAGAGCAGGGGGGAAGTGGTTATTAGCAAACCATTCATCATCTCCCTAATGCCCATGGACTTTGTGAGTGTGTCAGAAGGTTCTGCTCAGTAAAGACCAGCTTGAGAATATGCTTAAGTGCTTTTCTCCTTTGGTGCTTGGTTTTTTTTTGTTGGTTTGGGTTTGTTTTGTTTTGTTTTGTTTTAATTTTTTTGGTGCTGTGAGGTACGAGTTTTGGAGCAATCCCATCAAGAAAACCGTGAATCAAGGTCGGGGGTCACAGCTGAACAGGAATGGTCAGAAGCTCCAAATTAATGGGCAGCTAGGAAGGATTCAGAGGTGGTTTAGGTTATAGGTAGCTTGTTGGAGAGCAGATAAGTGTTGAAATATTTCAGTGAAATAATTCACTGCAGAGGTGAAAGGGGTAAACTGATCCTTGTTTCTGCAATGGCTATTACAAGAGGTAATGGACTTAAATTGAAGTTGGGGTCATTCAGTCATTTGCTAAAAGCAAATTCGCCAGACGTCTGGCAGGAGGACCCTGGCTTTGGGCACTGGGTGTATTTTGATGGTCTCTGACAGCCTGATATTTCATAATTCTGGATTATTAGCCAGCTAAAGCTGTTACTCTTGTCATTAAAAATAAATCCTATTGTAATAAGCTTTTTGCTAATTATGCTTCATATAATGTAATGAACGCAAGAATGAATCCAAGTTATTGACTTGTATCAATCACCATTGGATGGACACAGTGAAATTGTCTGAAATGGCCAGGGATGCCCATTTAATTCTTAGGAAATCCTCTGAAAGTTCACAGCAAACATGGAATCTGGTAGGCTGGTGTTATTGGGTTATTAGTTAACAAACCAGGTTCTTGCTTTATAAAGCAACCACTGTTCTCTTGATCCTATTGCATTTACCTCCCTTTAGGTGGTGACATGGAGGATAAAGAAAGGGGAGAATTGAGTCTAGATAATCTCATATGAATTAAGTCAGTCTGGTTCTTTGAAATACAAGGAAAATTCAAAGTGGAAGACTAGGCCAGCAAGTATAAACCTTGTTTCTGTATTCTCCTCTGTTCAATTTATCCTTTCTTAGGATAGGGAAGAGAAAACAAAGTATCTTTTTGTGACTTTCCAGCACATTCTTAGAAACGGTTGACCTTCAAATGAGGATTTTCTGCTTTAAGATTTATTTCATGCTGGCTCTGAGCACATTTGGTTGGTCTGTGCAGTTTGCTGCAGTCAGGAACGTGGTATTAAATTCTGATGTGGTATTTCAGCTGGAAGGAGAAAATCCTGTTTTTGGAGAGGGAAGGAGGAGGGGGTTGGATTAAGACCCTGCTGCTAAAATGATTTAAGCTGTCAATGCCATTAAACTAAGTTAATCAGGAAGTGGTATCTCAGCAACTTGCTGGGTCCAGGTTTGACAGCAGAACGACCTCTGTGTGAAGTGCACACCCACAAAAACTTGGAATCAATCCCATCTTCCAATTTTCATGTCAGAAATATTTGGAAGACATTTGGACAGGGCACAGAATAAGTCACGGGGCACAGTACAAGTCACAGGAGCCCTGAACCTGAAGCTCAAGGACTGTTGAGATGGAGGATGGGTTGGGAAAGAGGTGAGGAATGGGGAGGAGAGAGTTTTTGTTTTGCATGCTAGTCTGAAAAGCTACTGTGCTTCTGTGCCTCTCTTTTGAAGACTGTAGGACAAGGTTAATTCTTAACTCTCATTATACCCTACCCTACCCAAGTTAACATATTTAAAGGATATAAAGGCCATGTGCTATTTCCTGAGCTCATGGAAATAGGGCACATTTTATTTTCACATCAAAGTCGTGCTGATTTCCCCTTGCCTTTCAGTAAGTGCATTTTTGAACTGGGATAATGCCAGTGCTTCGTTGGTTGGAGCTTCTGGACATGAGCTGAGATTGAAAATTCATTGCTGAAGTGGAAACTAGAGAGCTGAGGGTGGAACTTCTGCTGTCCTGTTTAATGTTTGGATATGAACTGAGAACTCTTTTTTTTTTTCCTACTTGCAGAGGAAGAAAAAAAAATCTAGTTACACTTGTAGCTAAAAATCCAAATGTGCGAAGAAGAGCACAAGTAGTGCAATTGAAAGAATTCCCTTCAGGTATTTCTGTTAGTGGGTGAATAAAAAGAAACAGAGATGCTTCCAGAGCAAGGAAGAGGTGACATGCTGACTGGTGTGTGTTTTCTCTGGATTAGACTCAAGTATTGTTCTGTTCCCCCTTGCACAAAATCAGAAAAACTTCAGTGCCTTTTACAGAGAGCCCCTTGCTTGACAGCTATATGAATGAAATCAGAATCCGCCAAGACTGAAGTGGGTTTTACTTAAATCTTCAAACAAATGATGTGATGTTCCTGCTGTATTATAAGAATCAGTAAGATTATGCTCTTTTTCCAGGTTCTTGCGGGGATGAATGTTTACTCTGCTGAATTTGAAAGGATAAAGGAAGAATTCAATGTCCAGGGATATCCTACAATCTGCTATTTTGAGTCAGTTATGTTTTGCTACTAATTTAGAAATCATGACTCTTCTATAATTGCATCTTTTTATCTTTTAGGACAAGGACTGAACCTTGTTTTGTTGCTTTAACAGGAAAGGAAAGTTCCTGTTCAACTTCGAGAACTTTGGTGCTACTGCAGCAGATATAGCAGAGTGGCTGAAAAAGTAAGGCATTCAACTTCATGCACTCCATCTTTTATGTACTCTTCATTATTTACAGAATGTAATGCTTTAGGAACAGACATCTCTCTCTCCTTCCCTCTGCTCAGAAGAGCAAACAAAACTACCCCGCTGAGATCAGCTAAACTCGTACGGGGAGATTGACTAATGTTTGTATTTTAGCATGCATGCCTTGCATTTCACAGTTGCATTTTGGCTGTAATAGGAGACTGACTGTGGACTAAAATAAATGCAGATACACAGATCTCAGCTTTGCTAAAAATGCCAGCTTAAATTTCCAGTAATCTTGGGTGCTTGAACTTAATACCTTGCAAAAGGTTTGACTCCTGTTGTGTTATTAAAAATGTGTATATGAAGTGTGCAGTTCTTGTTGGTTCATCAGCCTTTAGCTGAAACCTTTAAAGTGTCTTTCAGAGACAAACTGAAGATCAAGGCACCCTGGATAGGTAGTCACTTTTACAACATCTGTGTTTGCTGTAATGATGTGAAAGTGTTGAAAGCCCCTTGTTCTACCTAAAGAGAGCTGTTTGCAGTCATAAACATTTTGGGGGCAGAGTGAGCCTGTGGGACTAGCAGTTCAGAGACAGACAGGAAAAGTGTGTGTATAGCTGCTCTTCAGCTGGTGCAAACCCCCCATGGTCAGTGAAGCTGATGGAGCAGCTGGAGAGAGCTGAGATAATCTGGTGATGGAGAAATCCCGTTTGCAGTGCACCCAGGCTCTTGGGCATGGTGTCATCTTTGTAAGCCTCCCATGTTTGCTGCAGTCGTGGGAAAAATACTGAAATGACCCTAATGAAAGGAAACAAACACATGGGAAAGAACAGACTGTTGCAAACTATTGTAATAGTACAGCTTAGCAGAATTGGCTCAGAGTAAGTGTATTTTGCTGAACTAGTGGTGCTGTGCTGGGGACATGCATATGGTGGCAGGTAGCCCAGGCTCTTCAGCAGCAGTAGCTTCAGGATTTGGAACCCACAAATGAAGTGAGAGCTGCATTCCTGTTAGCATCAGGAGCTACAAACACTGCAAGCAAGTACTGCCCAGTGGCTCAAACAGGAGGAATTCAGCCATAGTCATTAAGCCTCGTGTAGTCAATTAAGCCTTCAAATGTGCATGATCAAGATGGCAACTCCAGCAACTGGAAGGAGATGATCAGCCCATGGAGCAGGGATAGGGCTTAATCACCTGCACTTTGTTATGCTTTTCAATTCTGCAAGGATGTGGTTATCTCTTGGCTACCATATGTGAAACATTAGCTGTTTGGGGTGGTTTTTTCCCCTGTCTGCTCACATAATATCCAGATAATCCCTGCAATATGCAGTACCTTTATATCAGTGCTGTGACAGCAAGTGAACACAGCTACTGGAGGCAAAGCAGAACAGCTGCAAGCTCTTGCCAATGATAATCTCTGCTAACAAGCCACTGTGGGCTTTGGCTGATACTTCAGCAGTCCAGAGCTAAAGACAGCTGTTCGTCCTCACTTAGTGCATGCTTATTAGTTGCCCAGAAGATGATCTGAGCAGTAGCCTTGTGCCCCTGTTCTGTGTAATAAGTACAAGGTTTGAAGGAAACCACATTAAGTAATTATGTGTACTTATATTTTGCCAGTAATTGATGCCTAAATTGTGATAAATCAAATTATTAATAAAACCACATCTAGGGTAAACATGCTACATACATAATATACTGTTCTGAGGAATCTGCAGTACAGGTAGCCAAAATGGTATGGCAAGGGCTTTAGGAAAGCCAAGGAGTGCAATTAGGTAGCTGCAGGGTGTACAGGCTGTGTTTCAGAATAGCATAATATTAAAATATTGAAAGGTTGCTTTGGTACAAAATGTTGCTCTGAGAACCAGGGCATGGCAGTTTCGTGGCAAGGAAAGCCAATGCATTTTTATACAGTGCATGCTGTCATTGTAGAGTCTTGAAAGCAAACCCAGCAGACATTGAGCCATATGCAATGGCCTATTTTGTGTGGACAATAAGTACACTCCTCAGAAAAGCAGCTGTTGTCCCTCTCCCTCTTCTTGTTTTTTTCCCTCTAAATATTACTGGTAAAGTGCTGAAAGTGGTTGATCTTAGGCTCATTTGTGAAGGAGAACATGTTACAACTTAATCAAAGTTAGAGTTACTTAAATCATTGTCCATGCTTTTTCCTCTCAGGACAAGAACTGATAGTTTGGAGGGCTCCAACGCCTCTTTTTTTTCCTTTTTACTACTTAATGAAGGTGCTTCTTTCTTATGCTGAAAGTGTGCTAATGCATCAGTCTTGCAGATGCTTTACCTTTCTTATCTTTCTAATAGGCACTGGCTACTATGTTAGGGAGTTTCAGATGTTTTCATGAGGTGATAGAGACAAACCATCATACAGCCTTAATGCAGCACAGTAGAGATACTATCTTGTACATACCACTTTTTTGTTAACTCTGGTACACAGCTGTATCAGCCTGAATGGTAGGCAAGCCCACCAGCTTCTTGCTGCCTTCAATAGCCGCTTGGTTTGTCTTGCTGTTTTTATAGATTCCCCTCAGGCCCTTCCTTAGCATCAGCTACTCCGTTAAATCAAGAACTTGTTCTGTGCTCTCAATTGAATTAGCTTTTTATAACTCTTCTAGACTTCTGTCATCCTAGTCAGATGTTGGGTGTGCCTTTTGTCTGGGCTAAATGACATTTTAAATTTTGTTTATTGCTTTCTCCAGGCCTTGAGGTGTTTCTTACCAACTCCTGCGTAGGCTTATTAGCATGCACAACATTTTAAATTAGGCCATTTGAATAAATATCCTGTGCCTTGCTTTACTGATTCCTGACTGAAATAGGTCACACTAGGCCCTCCCTACTGTTCTCCCAGTGCTTTGTAGGCACTGTGTCCATGTTCCTCATGCTCTGCCTACTCAGCCCAGTTCCCAAATCCATTGAGTGTCATGGTGCTTGCTGGAAAGCCTTCACTCTGCCAGGATACCTGGAGATTGCTCTCTGGGCTGCTTGGCCAGGTGCAGCTCTGACCTTTGCTTTGATGTTTGCTTCTTGGTTTGTTTATTGTAGAAGCAGCAGCAGAGGTGTGCATCACAGTTCTGCATGGATTGCTTAATATTCTTGGATCACACCCGTTGCTTACATCAACAGAAGTTGCTGTGTGAATCTGTGTATCTCTACTGCTTTTTTTTATCAAACTAGGCTTTCAGCCTAGAAATGAGTAAGGCAGGATAAATGAGTTATCATCTGTTTGCCATTCCTTGTTCCAGGCAGCTAACACAATAATACATTTTAATAAAAAATAGTAAATCTGCTTTCACCAGAGATGGGGTCACATCCAGACCCTATACTTTGCCAAAGAATTTAGGGAATTTTGGGGGGTATTTGGAACTCATTACTGCAACTGACAAGAATAAAATAGCTTCAGAGTCTGGCTCCCAATGTTTGTATGTTTGGGTGTCTTTTTTGTGAACATTGCTTTAATAAATAAAATGTCAATTAGCATAGTTTAGTTCACAGCTGCCAAATTCTCTTTTTAATGTACATTAATGAAAGCCAAAACCAATTGTTTATTGGGATGACGAGCTCCAGAGGAGCTTAGGTTCAGTTTCCAGACCTGCCACTGTGTCTTTGAGCAGTCTCTGTGGCTCTGACCCATCAAAGACAGTTGAACTATGTGCAATCATAGTGAAGCTGGTAGAACACATCACTTGCCTTTTGGGTTAAGCATGCAGCTGAGTAGCTTTGCTGAGTTAGGCCTACAAGCCCACTGCAGAGTGAGGACATAACAATGCTTCCCTGGCTCACAAGAGTTGTTCAGGGTAAAACCATGTATTCCTGGGGAAATGGTGTGTGTAGGTGGCTCATGGTCCCAACACTACTCCTCCTTTCTCTGTTGGCCCTAATCATGCTGTCAGTATCCAAGGTGACGGGTTAAATTGGCTGTTTCTGCTCACTGCTTTTTTCTTTCATTTGCAATGACTCCTGTGAACTACAAAGTGGGAATGCTGTGAGAAGGGGAGCATCCTGCTGAGGAGGGTAAAAGAGTAGTAGAAAATGCATTTGATTTCTATAATGTAATAACCAAGCAGTCTGCTTATCTCCTCGCTCCATCCCCTTCCATTGCTGATCTGTCCTCAGGAGCTTCTTGCAGATTTTTTTATTCCTCCTCCAGTTTTATCTGTGTTTCAGTGCCTTTGAGTTCTGGATGAGTACAATTATGGAAGCTTCATAGGTTTGTGAACCCTATGAACCCCTGTTCAGTAACTCCTGTTCAGTAGGGTTGGTGTGTCAGACATGTATGAACATCTGCACAAAGTGGTTCCTTACACTGGTTTGACTTTGCAAGATGGCTGCTTAGCACCAGAGAGCTGCCTTTAAGCTGTGTCTGTTTGTCTTGTAGCCCACAGGCACCTCAGCCACAGGCTCCAGAGACTCCCTGGGCAGATGAAGAAAATGTAGTTTATCACCTGACCGATGAGGACTTCGACAAGTTTATAAAAGATCATTCATCTGTGCTAGTGATGTTCCATGCACCATGTGAGTTTGTTTTCTCTTCTGTACTCTGAGCCAAATGCTTGCTAACAAAATCAGTGATGTTTTTCTGTGGAAGTTTCACCGAACCATGAACTCAAAAGTCCAGGCTTTTCTTGTTTGTGATGATTGTTAAATACACAAGGCATGAAATGTTTGTGAAGTTGGTGACTTCACATTTAGGATGGAGATGTGCTTCTGGAAGAGGGACACTTTGTAGGCTGAGTCAAAACATAATTGAGTGTAATGATGCTTAAATAGTCTGAGTACTCATCACTCTACAGCATGATTCCTCATTTTCAACTTCTCTTCAGTATTGTTTGCTTTCAAAGCAGAACTCTGGTTGAGTAAACAACTCAACTTGAGAACCATGAGCTCCTGGGTTCTTGTCCATGGCTGCTGATATGTCATTTTGAGCGTTTTCACTCCTCTGCCACAGTTTCTCTGGCAATGTAAGGGATGATTGTCATTATATATTGTGCTGAACTATGCCAAAAGTAGACCTAAGTTTAGAAAGTCCTCAGGACTTTTGTTAACTAATGCAGAGTAGGTGGTGATACTACTTACTGTTCTGCTGAGAATGCATTGAACTGATCTTTTTCATGACTTGAAGTTTTAGCTTGAGCAGTAAAATGCAGTGGGTTGACTTCAGGAAGCTGTTCTCTCGTATGCTGTTGGGTGGAAGAGAAGAGTGCATTAACCTCTGTTCACTGTGGATGTAACTTGTTTCAGCTACACAGCTGGTTCTTCCAATTGTTTTTGTCTGTGATGGACAGTTCAAGCTTGAATCTGCTATGCTGGATGACACACAGCTTCTCTCTCCTCTTGCTGCTGTGCTGGCAGTACTACTTGGGTGAGATGTTCATTTTCAAGGGCATAGATTTAAAGGTTAGGTCTCTGGAGGCAGACTGTGTGCTCACAGCTGAGGGTCTTGGCACAGAGGCTGAAATCCTGCTTCCCTTTATGCCAGCAGGAGTTAGCTCTAAAATGCCTTTTTTTGAAGGTCTGCTCATAAGACTGATTTGAAAAACGTACCATAATGAATTTCCTCTGCCTGATGAAGTGTCTAAGAATTTGGTCCACTGAAGCAGGGGACTGACTGCTGTTTTGTTGCTGTGTTCCCTGGATTATTTGTACTAATGAAAGTGGGACCGGAGATGAACTCCTGCTCTGAAACCCCAAACACAAGTAGCAGAACTGATGAGGCCTGGTTTGCTCAGGAGTTATCCTTCGTTAGCCAAATCCTTCCTTCCCCAGATTTCCCTGCACCCCGGTGTGCCAGTGACAGCATGGGCTGCTGCTCCTCGGCAGCTGTGCGCTTGCTGAGCAGCTGCTGCCAAGCACAAATGTAACTCCTAAATTCCCTCCTCTCCCTCTCTCTGCACAATGGCATGGGATAAGCATCCCTTCTCTTTAGCCCTGGATCTCAGCATGTTTAGAGATCTAGTAGTATTTTAAAGCTTTGCCTTTTTTTGAGTTTGTAAATGGGCAAAGGAGTCCAGTCATGTATTCAGGAGGAGGAAGAGGGGGAAGAAATCAACAGCTGGCCCTGCAAAACTTAATCCTTTAGGAAGCCAGATTAAAAATAGATGAATACATACAATTGCAATCAAATTTTATAGTAAGTTCAAGTTAGTTTTAAATCTCAGTAGGATTCTGTTGAGTTTTTAGTGGTTTTTTAGTATTTTCAAGAACACTGGTAACACAATTTTAGGGATAACAATATTGCGTGACCTGTTTTGAGAGGAGGGGTGCTTCCAGACAGGTATATTTTGTACTAAGGAGCATTCTGCACTAAGGTACAGCAGTACTTTGGAAAATGCTGTTTTAAAAGTAAATCAAATGCCTTAACTGGGCTGTTGCAATCTTCTGATAACACTTTCCAGCTGCTCAGAATTAGGATAAAGAGTGTTCTTTGCCAGAACAACTGCATTTTAAATGCAACTCGAATATTTGGGGCATTTTATTTACATTCAGATGGTAATGGTAATTTTGCCTACATGCAGAATCCAGCTTGTACATGTGTAAAAGATCTGTGTTTGTAAGAATCCTCTCTGGGCATCCTCAGCAGAGTATAAGGCTTGCAAACTAATTAATGACAGACAACTATCATAAACAGTTATCTCCATGATTAAAAGCTCTTCTCTTAGCACTTCTTAAATGTGCTAATGGTGTCACCTTACGAATATTAGGAGATAAATTTTTCCGGTAAAAGAAGTGGTAAAACCAGTGAATGTCTTACTTGTTTTGACCTTGGTAGCTCAGGCTGAGGAAGTTTTTTCCTAAAAATTATGTATTAATAAAAAAAAATGTCAAAACATCTATAAAATAGGCTCATAACACAGGATATACTTCTAAGTAACTAAGAATAATCAAGGGGATTTCAACACTGGCCTGGAATTAGCAAGTACTTAAACTCCTGTGTCACCATGCAACACACACGTGACTTGGAGTTTTTCTGGCACACTGTTATGGTTTAGCCTCAGCCACAGCTCAGCCCCACACAGCTGCTCCCTCAGATTGGGATGGGGGAGAGAATTTGAAAGGTAAAGCCAAGAAAATTCGTGGGTTTGTGAGATAAAGGTGGTTTAATAAGAAAACCAAAAGCTATGTACAGGCAAACCAAAACAAGGAATTTGTTCACCACTTTGCTTTTACTGGCAGGTGTTCAACCATTCCGAGAAAAGCAGCGTTTTGTCACACATAATGGTGACTTGGGAAGACAAACTCCATTACTCCAAATGTCCCCCCTCTCCCTCTTCCCCAAGTTCTGTATGCTGAGCATGACACCATGTGGTCTGGGATATCCCTGTGGTCATTTGGGGTCAGCTGTCCTGGCTGTGTCCCCTGACATCTTCTTGTACACCCCCAGCCTCTTCACTGGTGGGTTGGGGTGAGGAGCAGAAAAAGTCTGGATTCTGTAAGCACTGCTCATCAATAGCTAAAACATCCCTGAATTATCAACACTGTTCCCAGAACAAATCCAACTCATGGCTTAATACCAGCTACTGTGAAGAAAATGAACTCTATCCCAGCCCAAATCGTCACACACACACACACACGAGGAGCTGTTTTAGTAGAGGAGAATTATTTCAGTGATGCTTTAATTGCCTATTCAGGTGGCCAGTGCATTAACAGAGTGCAGTATGAAAAGATGGAAAAGTGGGGAATTGGCAGCGTTTTATCTGCTCCCCTGCCCCCAGTGCTGAAGATACAGCTGAACCAAACACATCCCAGGTAAATACCTGTGAACTGCACCATTAGGCACTGTGATGGATGTGGCCAATTGGGTCTCCGTGCCTGTGGCTACTAATGATCATCCCTGAGGACCACACTGTAATTATTTACAATCAGTTGCACTTACTAGCCTAGTCAAAGGCATGGCAGCATTTTAAGTGCTGCTTGGCATAACTAAGTTCAAGGAGAGCAGCCTAGTGTGTTTTAAACACATCAGGAAGGTCTGGAGCATGCAGCTTGCACCTCTTGGGATTAGAGACACCATACCTTTCGTGCAGTAGTTTATCACAACCATTAAACAGAAGATGTGCTGCTTCAGGTCATGTGGGTGAGTGTGGGTGGGCAGGATGAGTTCATCCTGCTTTTGTTTCACAGGTCACTGGGGACAGAGCAGGATTTTTAACCTGCTGAAACTCCTTTGTAAAGCCCTTAAGAGGATGTTCAATAAATCTGGATATTTAGCATAGGTAAATAGCGACCTAGCCAGTCAGGCTCTGAAGGCACTCTCCTCCCCAGCCATCTGTGAAGGGTGTGCACTGTTGTGCTCCTTACTTAAGCATTTTGCTGAAATTTCGTAAATCGTGTTATCCTGGATATATTCAGACTGGAGTCTTGCAGACATCTGAAGTGTTTTTTCAATCTGTTGTTGTACCCAAAACCTGAATTCTCCTGCACTGTACAAAAGAACAAAGAAAGGCCCCTCCTTCCCAAAGGATTGGGAGTTTTTACTTGGATTGATCGTATTTGGTAACATGAGATAGCAGAGTTGTGTTAGCAGGCCTATTTCTGAGGCTACAACAAAGGATTTATTGCACCAACCAGAGTTATTTCTGTACTATAACATAACTAAAGGCAGCCTTGTTGCTTATGATAGGCTTCTGCTAGCAATGAGAATAAAGAGTCCATGTCTGTGTGTGCTTCTTGATATCTGTGCCTACAGCTGATTGATTTATTTAGATGCCCAAGATGACAGCTGGGTTCTGAATGTCTCTAAATATGGGTTATGCTGCTAGTCAAGTGTTGTTAAATGCTTTAGTGTCATGGGTATTCACTGGGACTTAAAATGCTCCGGAGTCACTTGAACACAAAAAAAAGCCCTGTTTGTGTTTTCAGTTTCCTCATCAAACTGTTTGCTGAGTCCAATGCAATTTTTAAAATAATTCTGCCCAAAATATTTGCCAAATTAGTGAGGGTTGCAGTCTTTCTGACTCTGTTTTGTCAAAAGAATAAACCTCCTACACATTTGTCCTTTCTACATTTTTCTCAGCATTTTTCTCCAAGTCACATCTCAGTCACAAAATAAACCCAACTAAGTCACTGTTAAGTCAATTCAAATGCCACTGAAAGGTGTTTGAAGTCCAGGATTGAAATTCAAGTCAACTCAGAAATGGTTTCTAGCAGTGTCTGTTGTTCATGCACAGGAGTTACTTTTCATTATATTTTGTTAACACAAGAGACACTGCTAACATTTTAACTGTGTCTCATTCACAAGAGACACATGCTAACATTAAAGCATACCTGTTCTTGCAGCCTAATGCAGAATAATGTCCTGGTGCCACTATGAGCTGTAGCCTCCCCGTGTACCTTCAGCAAGCACGGATCTGAGGAGTCTCTGATGCTGATTGGTGGTTGTAGTCACCCCTGATATTTGCTTGGGGCTTCTTTACCCTCTCTCATACCCCATCAACCAGACCAAAGTTTGTGGTCTGGTACTGATGCTAGAGGTAACAAACAGAGGAGAAAAAAGTGCTTTGGCTGTACTGTTAATGTGAGTGTGCATTTGCTTTTTAAAGGATTAAACTATTAAAATGTTTTTCCTGCAACATTTCTTCCTTGTATGTGAGCTTAAGTTCAGGTTAAACCTGTGCTCTTCCCAGTCCCCTTCATAGGGTTCCTTCAGAGACCATATAAGCTGATTGCAGGAGGTAAGGTTAGAAAAAATGTCGATATCCTTAGTAGGACATCGGAGCCATTGTGGTTTTTCCTCCAGTGATAAAGAGGGAAAACAGGGAAAATGCAACCTAACAGACCTTTGCTTGCTTCCTCCCAGTGGAAGGGAGTGCAAAAATAAATCTTGAAATGATAAAATGCACCACAGTTTTCATGTGTTGTTGAAATGTCCGTGAAATTCCTTTCCTGTCCTCGGATATTTTCTCTCCCTTTATAAACCAACCCAATAAATTATGCAGTTGCTGCTTTCCAAAGTCATCTATTCATCTGTTCAGGTTTTTAATTGCACAGGGAGCGGTTTCATCAATTTGGCTTTGAAAAACAGCTTTTCACACCCTTCACTCCTTCCCTCCTCCCTGGGTGCATTAAAACCCAAGGCTTTAAGCGACTTTGTGAACTCATTATTAAGAATCCCAACCAATTAGCCCAGTACAAGAAGAAGGCCTCAGCTTCTAACCAAGTAGTGAACTTGGATCTCTCACAGCCAGTGCACCATCACTGGTTTCAGTGGCCTTGTTTTTGTTTCTTACTGCTGCACATGGTGAAATTGGGATGTAGGAATCCATTGCTCGCTTTAAATATGAAGTAAAGTGAATCCAAAATGTGTGCACAAAATCAAATCTATTTTTTTTCAAACCGTGTTTTACAACTATAAATAAATATGTCTCCCTTTCAGACCCCCACTGGTTTGTTTTGAAAGCAAGCTATGATGCTGTGAGCTCTAATTGGGATGTCTGTTGGCAGCATCAACTGAAAGGCCACAAGTTGAAAAGGCTGAGGAATAATCTACTCTGCAGCCTGAAAAAAATTGCCTTTCTAGCACAGGTCAGCAGCAGCCCAACACTGGCAGCCTGTGATAAATAAGGAAATTAAATTATTTGTAAATAAATAAAGTTTTTCCATGCTAATTCATGATTCAATCAAAGATTTTTTTTTTTAATGTCAACCAACGCAGTTGTTCCAGTAGAGGTTAAAGGCTTGTGGGTTTTCCAAACATCCAGCAGCAATAAACATGGATGGAAACATCCTTTAATTTTTTTTTGTCCCTGTCATATATGACATACGTGATTTTTAAAATAAAATGTTGTTTGTGTTCAGTGGCTACATAGAGAGCCTTTGGCATCTGCCTTCAGATGTAGAGCCTCTGGGCTAAAGGCAAACAACAGGTAGCTGGGAAGCTGGTTTTGGTGAACCTGCGCAGGTCTGGATTACTGGAAGTTTGTAGTGTGTAAGGCAGGTTGTGCATTTGGAATCTGGTCAGATGCCATATCCCTGTGGTACAGCTATATACTAGTCCATAGGAAGATACACAAGGGGACGTTTATGTGTCAGGGTGCTTGCTGTGGGCTCAGTCCTGTTCATACCAGACCCTGTGAAAATGTTCTCCTTGTTTCAGAGTAATTATAGAAAGCTTTGAACAAGTCAAACTTTCTGGACTGTTATGTGGGTCACAGGCAGTGCCTGTCTCTGGTGGGTTTTTTGGTGGAGCAATGCAGATGTCAGGATGGGCTGTTGCACTGCCTTCATCACCAAAAACTGAATTGTTGTGCAAGGGCACTCGGATGATGAGTGTTGCTGTTTAAGAGTCTGGACAGATTGTTGAAGAGAAAAGATTTGCTTCAGTTTTAGAAGCATGTTTCCTGACTCTCTGTGTCCCATAGGCTCCTAATTTTAATGTTGCCTTAGTGTGTTTTTAATGGGATGTATAATAAAATGCTCCTGTACAGGCATAAATTGTGCCAACTTTCTGTGCATTGTACGTATGTACTTCTCAGCTGAACATTCCTGAAGGCTTCTGGAGCAGATACATTCTTCATGTGAACCAGCTAGAAGTGGGTACATTCTTAGCTTCAGAATCTGCTTCCAGAGGTGAGCAAGTCCTGACTGTTGATTTCAGAGAGAGGAGGTTTGGGTTCTTCTTAGACTGGGTTCTTCATTATGTAACAGCGTGGAAGTCTACAACAAGATGTTGCTCGATACTACATATATTTGAATATCACCAAAAATATTAGGGGGTGTGAACGGTTCAGCACAGTGACCTGCCAGAGCAGTGACCTGTAATTAAACTAATTACAGAAATTATTTTCAGGGAGATTTAATCACACATCAAAGCAGAAGTTCTTGGAAAGGCAACAAACCAGGAAAATGAAGAACCTGACATGGATTTTTCCTTTAATGACAATACCACTCATGTTTCTCAAGGATCTAAAAAGTCAGTATGGGTTTTTAGTGGTACTTAATATAAATAGGCATGTGAAGAGTATAAAAATCCTAATAACTAGCTTGTGCAGTATAACTTGATAGGATACCTAATGAAAGGGGCGAACACAGTAACGACTGATTCCACTGTCTCTTTTCTGTTGGTCTTTTGATTCTGGCACACACAGTTCGTATGGGATTATTGTCTTTTTGAAGCAGCTTGTGCTCTTTGAGCAGGGTATGGTCATAAAAAAGGATGATCTGATGATAAGAGCGATGGCCTTGGCCTGGAGATGTAAAAGTTCAGTTCTTTGCCTTGCTTTGATTTGTACAGTCACGACCCAAGTCACTAAATATTTGTCTCAGTTTCCAACCTGTGAAGTGGAGATAACATTTCACCTTGCATGGGAGTTTTATCTAGCAAGCCATGGCCAGACTGCAAGCTGCTCCAGTATTGCAGGAATTGAGATATGGCAGGCATATGAGCACTGCAAAGTCTTGATTAACATGGAGGAAGTAGGATTCTGCCTTTGGTGTTCCCTGGCTTGTGGCAGACAGCAGTTTTTTGTCCCCCAAGTTTAGGAAACTCCATCTGCTGCTGGGTGAGCACAGAGCTCAGACAAGATTATCGCAGTTTGAGCTGATGACTCACAGCCTGGTTACAGCTCATGCCGGGACTAAATGGGAGGAGCCTTGACTTGCTCTGGTCGAGCTTCACAACAGGAAGAGTGGCAAACTTGGGGTATTTTGGGCTGCTCTACCTTTGGGCTGGATCTTGACTTGCTCCATGGCATGATGCTGTTCGGGGGACACAGCATGTACATTGTATAACTTACTTGGTAGCAGTTGTGGGTATTGAGAGCAGAATGTAGGGTATAGGTAAAGGAAGAAGGAAAGGAGACAAAATGTAGATATTTGGTGGTTGTGAAATTTGGGAGGTTTGCTTAAAATGCATTGCTGTATGCTCGCCTCCAATTAGGAGCAATTAGTTTCTCTATTAAAGAAGACATTTGCAAAGGCTATTCCAATCAGAAAAAAAGCTTCATGTGAATGTGTGGCAGGTGGTGTGAAGGGAACATTAGTTTCTTCGGGGATTTGCTGCCTCATTTCTCACATTACTATTGCCTTCCCTCTCTCCTAACGAGTCCTTACCAACTGACTCAGCCTGTAGCTGCTGGAGCACTGAGGAGCAGCTGAGGTGACAGCTGAAGAGGGACTGGCCCCATTCTCTGGGTATTTGCTGTCAGTTATTTAGGTGTTCAGAGGGGTCTTTCAGAGGACTTAAGTAATTTTAGGTGTTAAAAATCCACATTTGAGTGTGTGAATTGGGTAACTGTCATCCTGGCAAGCTTGACCCCAGTGTATATGTAAGCCCTTAATGCTCTTGTGATGAGTTCTGATAGGAGTGAAGCATAACTTATTTTTATAGGTTTACTTTGCTTGCCTCTAATGATGGGTTAACAGTAGGAATTAGCTTTAAGAATTAAACTCCAGGTTTATTTTTTCTGAAATAAATTAGTTTCCTCACTTGGATAAGCTCAATATACTGAGCAGGGCTCTCATTTGGAAAGTGCCTTACAGTATCTCTGCTACTTGAATCCTTACCAGTAGAGTTTTCACTGTCAAGTTTATCTTCCTAAATACTTTATGGCTTCAACTTTTATTCCATGAAAGGTAGAGAACTGACGTAAAGGGCAAATAGTGAACAGAGAAACCTAGAGTGAAAGATTGCTTGCCTGCCTGTCTGCTCCTTGTGCCCTTTCAGATGGTGAGTTGGCAGGTGATGCCATTTTTCTGAGTTACTAATACATTAATCCATTGCCTGGACACTGAGGCATTGTGCTGATGGTGGAGCTGTGTCTTCTGGAGTTGTGACTGCTTGTGGTTGGCAGCCGTGCCGGCAGGCTTCTCCTAAATAGGTGAATAGGTCTCAGCTGGTAGCCACTTCTGCTGTGATTTTGGACAAAAAATGTGCATTCTGCACAGTATCTCTTCTTGACACTTGACTTTTCCAGACATCTTCACAGTAACAGTCAGTGCTACCGTTCCTTTTAACCTCCCTGCCCCCTAAGCTTGAGTTCTTTGGCATGTACCTTTTTAGGAAGATCTCATTGCGTTGCATCCATTTTGCTGATGTCTTACACAAATTGCATCCTAGGAAATAATTCTCAGGTTATGCTGTTTTTGTGAGCTGAACATTCAAAGCTCTTTCATCTAACCCGTGTTCTTTGGCATTTTCATTGCTAAATCCAAAGCATAAAGTTTTCCATAGTGGGGTAAGAGTGTGAGGGAAAGCAGTGCAGCCTCTCTTCCCTCCTCAAGGTAAAATGTTGTTGTTCACCTGGCAATGGAGAAAGGGGGAAGTCTTTTTTAGATGTGGAATAATTCTGGCTTAATTGAGAAGGAAACTTTCTGGTGGTATTTTCATAAACTCTCAACAGTTTCACCTTAAGGCAACCATGCTGTTGTCTCACATTTGAGGAGGGGAAGATTAATTTTCAACACCTACTCAGGGCCATGTTCCTCAGAGCTGGTGTAGGAAGTGTAATTCATATCTTCCAATACCAGCTGATTCACCTTCCTTCATTTCTTTTCCCTCCCAAGAGGGATGGCAGGAGGCACTATCATCTCCCAACACTGATTTCTATCAGTTGCACCACAGTCTTGAGTAAGAGGGTATATCCATGCAGTTTTGGTATATACATGCAATGTAATCTCCAGCAGCTGGAAGCTGAAACCACCTTTGGAATGAAAATAAGGAACCATGTGATTCTTGGTTTTAGTTTATTTTACGTAAAAATGATGATTAGGTTAAAGGTTGTTCCTGGATGCATGCTGGAGTCTGTGCTGTGCAGATGGGGTGTATTTTTTCAAAGGCTGCTGTCAGGAGTCCAGCTCAGCCACGGCCCCCTGTGAGCTCAGAAGCTGAGAGTGCACACTGAGGGCAAGATAGAGCAGAAATCTCTCTCCTTGCTTGATTCTCAGGAATCCCTGGGAGGCAGCAGCCTGTGGCTGAGGTTAGTCTTGGAGAATATTCACCCTTTACCCTGAGCCTGAGTCAGAAGAAGATATGCTCCAGTGTGACCAGAAATGAAGGCGAAAGTGTGTGTTGTGCAGTTCACCAGAGCTGCTGTCTTTTAAATCCCATGGAGGCAGCCTGCAGGACCTGCTCCATGTTTGTCCCCCGTGTGCTGAGCCCTCCCCTGCCAAGGGCCATTGCTGGCTAAAGGTGGCCCTTCTGCCAGAGCTGTGAACACAACACGGATACAGACAGGTTTCCCAGAGGACACGTATAGTTAAGCTCTCTTCTCAGTTTGATCTGATTCATGTAATGCATCTGACTGTCTTTTTCAAAAACAAGTAAATAGTTTTAACTCATACTACAACTGTCTAAAACTGTTATGACTCTTCTGAGCAGTTTCAGTGATGCTGGGAGGGAATAAATTACGCCACCATAGAAAAGACAAGATGGTGTCTGGGTTTGGGTCACTACCACCTCAGCAAGTCATACAGACAGGAAGAGGAGTGACCAATTTGTAAAGATTTTGTGCCCCACCTTCACACTGAAGAGCTCCTGGAAGCAGGCAGAGACTTTCCTCTGTGTGCCCATGCTGGGACTGGATTTGCACAGCTCCTTGCACGCACAGATTGCTGCAGTCTGAGTTCGTGGTAATGGCAGTGAGATGGTGATAACGGCGGGGCCGAGTCGCTCCGTGCTCTCCGGTCGCTGGGATGAACCGTGCAGCCCACGCAGCCACGGCGTTAGGCTGCAACCGCAGCAGCGTAGCATGACTGCAATAATCCAGACTGCTTAAGTATCTTTCTCCTAATTCTGTATTTCTAGTTCCTCAGAGTCTTTTCCAGGCTGACCTTTCACAGGCTTTGTCTTTTGTAAAGCCGTAAAGCTGTTTGCTTGTCACTGATCTCTAAGCAATGTAGTGCCTGGTCAAACCAAACCTGCCTTTAAATGTATGGTATTGGGGGTGGTGTGTGTCTGGATTTGTGTGTGCGCTAGCTGTTGGAAATTTGAATTCAATATTGTGTTAAAGATGTTGAAGATGCATCTCTTATAAGAAAGCATCAAGTCTTAAAACCTCGTTGTGTTTAAGTATCTGGAATTATACCTGGGTGTGCGGTGCTGCTGGTGAGAACATGAATGGTTTGGTGGGAGTAAGTACCCAGAGGGAAAAGGTGGTGCAAAATTCTTTGGCTCCTGATTCTTCCTAAGATGATTCTGGGGGTTTTTTTGGGGGGTTTTTTTAGCAGAAACATGGAGATCCTGGCACGGCCTGACTGCTCTGGCTATTGTGACTATTAAGTGAACACGCAACCAACACAATTGCAAATCGTACCTGTGATTATGGGGAGAAACAGCTGCTTTTGTCATCCTCCCTCCCTGCCAAATTTGTGGATGATTTTCCATCAGATGTCTGCAATGCAGATGGCTAAATTATGCAAGGGAGTCTGCAGCTGTTGTAGTTTATGCTCTCCTGTACCGGTGAAGGAACTGTAAACTGCCTCATGTCAGACGTGAGAGATCCTCTTTTACATGGTGCATTAGAAGTCTCTGTGTGTTACAGACTTCCATGGCAGAAGAGAATACATTTGTGTTCTTGCATGGGTGATAAGAGGGCTGGGATTTGTGTGTGGCTGCAAGGATTGTGTCGCCCCTGCTTCATGTAGATACTCCTGCTTTTATATGTAGGGGTGCAAGTTCAAGGTCAACAATGGGGCACATGTAAGAACTGGCTATTCTGCTGTTGTGAGAGGTCACTGCTCCTTTGGGATTAAGAATGGAGAAACCAATGGTGTTATCCCTAGGTGTTAAATGTTTAGAGAGCAAAGGTGCATCTGAAATTTTTGACGGTTTTTTTTCTTTGCTTGAAGTTGTCCGTAAATCTTGTGTGAGTGTATTCTGAACTGCCAGTGGCCCACTTGCTGAAAGCAGGACTTGTTTTGTGATTCAAATTCGTTTTCTCATCAGGCTAATGGAGGTATTTTTGGTATGCAGCTATAGATGGATGTAGAGCTGGCATGATACAATAAGTAGCTGGTACATGATAAGAGTATTCAAGCAGTCTGTTGATGACAGAAATATAATGATTCTTTAAAATCTTTATTTGCAATTTAGTTTGCCTCTAGGGTTCTTGATGTCAGAAATTGCTTCTTCACAACTGCCTGGATGTTGTCTTTTATCTCTTGCTTGTCGCACACACTTCAGATCCTCAGACAATATTGTCTTGAAATGAGAGGACATGACCAAAAGCATGGCATTTATTTATATAGTCATAATAACCTGAAAGAAGCAAACACTGAATGACAGAAACAGAGATTTATATTCTTGGGCCAGCACTAAGACAGCATATGCAGGAGCTTGGCTGGAGCTGCTTGACTGGTTTTCTGCCTGTAAAACTTGGTTTTAACAGTAGAAGTACTTGTATTAGTTCATTTCTAAAAAGATTTGGAGCAACTGTGTGTTGTGGATCTTTGCCATGGTGCCAGATAGGCTGCTGTAAACAAATACAGATATTTCCTTGGAAAAAGAGTTGCTTGGTACATTTATTAGCCTTTCCTTTGTCCGTGTGCTGCTCACCCTTTCACTTCAGCATTGCTCTGTCCATGCTTGGCCTTTGCCTCTACATTTGCATATGGTCACTCTCTATGAAGGACATAGTGCTGAGCAAGTGTTGTCCTCTGCCCTGCAGTGGGATTCTGGAGGGAAGTGACCAAGGTGATGTGGGGACCTTTGGTCACCACTGTCTGGGGGTGCAGCTGAGCTAAGCTGTGTGACAGTGACTGCACCAAAGGAAAGAGCTGCTTATCTGCCCATCTGCACAGTGCAAATGAGAAGATTGATTATAAATAAACTGGGAAAGAAGAATTCTTGCTTCATTTAGACATCTGTTTTAAAAATGGTTAGCAAGGGTGCATACCAGATGTCCTAGCACTGATTGTTGTAAGTTTTGACTTCTTTTCCCTGTCTTGTAACACTTCCTTTATGCTCATCTGTGTGCTCTTTCTAGCCGAGCCGTGGCCCTTGCAGCCTGGGGCTCCTTTTGTGCAAGAGGATCAAGATGAGGGGTGAGAGGTCAGAGGAGTTGTCTTGACCTGGTCAGCAGCACCTGGACTGGTTTCTGCTGCCAGATGGAGAGTAGCTCTGTCTTGCACCCCCAGGGCAGCTACTTGTCTTCTGCAAGAAAAGAACGAGGCTGTGGGAGTCCCCTTGGATAGACACCTACAAGACCTTTGGGTGTTCCCACCAGCCATGACCCACAGAGGCTCAGAGGATGGCAGTGCTTGGAGTAGGCACAGGACATCCTTGTATTGATTGCTGCCTTTCTTCTCACCTGGGATGGAATGAGTTGATTCCCTTGCTTAGTCTTTTAATGTCGGTATATGCTTAACAGGACAGTGCATCTTCTAGAAGCACATCTGTCACAGATGCCCACTGCGGACCTGTGGACTCCTTCCATTGTGTCAGCAGCACACAGGAGCATTTGGGCTCAGGGTCTGTAGGGTTGTTGTTATTTTCCCACTCATTTTATGAACAGAAAGCATTTAAAACTAGAGGAGCTTAGCACAGAGGGATGAAGCTGCTGCTGAACAACCTAATGTAGCAATCAAAGGAGAGACAGTGACCTTGGAATTCATTTAAATAACTTTTCATTGGCCTTGAAAATTTAATGGCAATCTTCACAGGATTATTCAAAGATAGGCTAAATAATCATAGGAGAGATTATTTGATTTTCAGTTTGTAGGTCTGACTTGTAATTTCTATCTCCCCTTTTCTGCAGTGGTAGGTAAAAGCAGGCTGTAGCTCACAATGGCAAAATTCTCATAAAGACAGCCAGAAAAGCATCATTTATTGTGGGAGAAGCTCTTAAGGTTTGTTGTCCCTCTCTCAGGTTCAGTTTAATGTGGTGACTGTTTTCCAGGCTGATACATCGTGCTGTCCTCTGTCAGGGGTAGAACAAGCATTCACAATAAAGATTTGAAGACTTCAGTTTGAATTTAAGTGCCTTTTAAAGATCTGATGCTTCTTCCCTTTATCTTAAGCATGAGTGAGTTAGCTTTGTGGCAGTCAGTAGTGCTGTGTCTGTGTGATGTTCATGAAAGAACTTGGAACAGTGACATTTCATGGTCTGGATATCTTGATCCAAAATATTGCTTACATGAATTTCAGATGCTTTGGATATTTTTTCATTTCCTGGGCAAAATGTGCCTGGGTTGTTGGTTTGGGTTTTTCCCCCTCTGCATAGCTTTGTGAAAACTCTGGTTGTTTAATGCCTTTGGTTGATCAGATCTAATTAATGATTGTAATATAATTGGAATAGAGTGGATACTGTAGCCAGAGCATAGTATGAACCTTGCTGTGGCTAAAGGACTCAGTGTGTAAAGCCCACCAGGGTGAAGTTAGCCCTGCAGAAAAGTATTGTTTGTACAAATTCAAGCTACCTAATTCAGAGAGGTTCCCGGGTATCTGAGCTGGGAGTTGAGATGCCCTTTGTTTAGAAGTGAGGAAGAGCACAAAATGAATAAAGTTCGCTGCTCCTAGAAGGAGAAATAAATCAACTTGGGCAGGGATCTGTCAGCCCCTTACACAAAGCCATATGCCTGCAAGTTTTCTGTGGGTGGCAAATAAATCACTTTGCCAGCCTCTTTTGTGCTTTTAACCAAGATAAGCAGTGCTGAGACAGTAACTCTTCCTCAGCCTCTCCCAGCTTCTTCCTGAATTCACCTGTGAAGCTGCCACATCAGGTTCCCAGCATTCTCACACCACGGTGTAAAATTAAAGCAAAGCTTTCTCCACCAGCTGAGCTCCCCTTGTTCTGCTGCTCCCATTATTGGATTTTGCTTAAAAGAATGGCATGGGGCTCTTTAATGCTGTGGTTTCTGTGCAGATGACTAAGTGGTATGACTATAGCTGGTGTTTGAACTGGGGTTTGGTCTGAGATCAACCGCTTCGGTATTTGCTGTAATTCTTAGGTGGGATTTGCAGTTGTTATTCAAATGTGTTCACCCTGTTCTATAAACATGCCCTGAAAGTGTTCCATGATGTGCTGTGGTGGTTGAAGCTCTGTTTGCTCTGGTGAAGTTACTTACACCTGGATGTCTTATCGCCTCTTGGCTGCAAACGCTCTTTGACTTGTGCTATATAAAACATGCTTGTCTTGTTGAGTTCAGGCTCAGGTTTGTGTCTGCTGGCTTCAGCAGTCATCCCATTAGAGGGAAACAAAGCAGTGCTGAGGTTCAGAGTCTTTTGTTTATTTTCTTTTGGACAATGGTGTAAAAATAGCCCCAGCCCTGTTACCCACACACCTCAGCGTCGGCTTTTGCTGGCATGCATTGAAACACATTTCTAGCTGTATCTTCTGATACAACTTCCAAAAGCTCAGCAAAGTCTGGGTTTTCAAGTGCCCATTCCAACAATAACAGCTCAGGAAAGCGAGCTGGCTGCTGCTGCAGACAAGAGGGAGAGGTGCAGCGAGGCACTGCACTGGGATTCCAGCGCACTGGGCAGGTGAGGGCAGTGTGCCGGGGCTGTGCCAGCGCCTTGTCCAAGCTCCCTGCACCTCCAGTCAGACCTGACCCTGGCCATGCCAGGTGTCCATCCCGGCCACTCCGTCCCTGTGCACTGTTCCAGGGGAGGCTGCTGTTGTGCCAGTCCCTTGGGGACAGGGAAGGAGCTGTCACTGAGGCCCAGCATCACACTGAAGGTGCCAAAGTGTAACTTCACATCGCTGCAGGAACCTCACCTGGGCCTGCAAGCAACTGCACCAGCTGAAAGCAGTTTAATTTACACCCAAATAATTTATTCTAAGTCTGCTTTTCTCACTCATGCATTCATTTTATTTTATTGTAATGTCAGCACTTAGCAGTGAAGTAATGGCAGATCTCTGGAGAACTTCTCACAAGTGAGAAAGCACCATTATCTCGGTTTTACAGACCCTGCTTATGTTGGGAACATATGTGGTGGTGTAATTACACTGATGTGATTAAATCAGTGCAAATCCTTGCTAGGGGGACATGCTGCAGCACTGTAAAGCGGGGCTTATTATCAGTGCAGTTGAATTCAAATTATATTACTCTATTAAGCTGTACTAGTGTAAGCCTCCACTGAAAGTCATGAAGTCACATGAGGAGCTGTGTTGTTTCTTTTTAAAGCAGATAAAGATTTGGAAGCTGAAATGGGTGAAGTTGTGCCTTGCCTAAGAGCATGCTAGAAGCAATGGGCTTGACAAATATTTATAGTACTTTTTGTAAGGAAAAAGGTGTGAGTGTGAAATCAGGGGGTGTATTATTATTATTTTTTTTAATAGATTAAGTTCTTTGTTTAAACTATTGTGGCCATTTTGGAAAAAATCCTGTATCATCCTAAGGCTTTACTAATGCATACAGAATTCAAGTAAATCTTTACCACATGGTTTTGGATTTTGATAATGGCTGGATGGGTCAATGAATAACCATGGTGTATACAACTTAATTGTATTTTTGTTTTTTGGCAGGGTGTGGGCACTGTAAGAAAATGAAGCCAGAATATGAGAAGGCTGCAGAGTTTCTCCATGTAACCAGTGATGTAAGCTAATTTCCTTTATTATATCCTTCAAATAATCAGTAATAAATAACTAGAGTAATAAAAGTGACTTTTCTCCCTACAACAAATTCAGCTGTTCTCATCCTCCCACAGGACCCTTCAAAATGTGCTTCCAAAGTACAGTCTCATCGCTAATGCATGAGCCCTGCCAAAGTCTGAGGAAGAACATTCTGTCTTGAACGAAAACAAAATCGAAAAATGTTTATGTATTCTGCTGTAGGCCTTATACATAATATGATCAAATCCAAAAATGGATTTTTTTCCCCTTACTTAAAGGCATTGAATGTGAAGAAACATAGGCTTTTATTTATGAATTAGATTTGGAAAAAAACAGAAGGGGTTGATCCCTGTTTCAAATACCCTGTTTTTAATGGTTGCAGCGCTCCATTAGCTTCATCTTAAGTGCTCCATCAGCTCTCTGGAGAAGAGAGATCCAATAATACAAGTATTAGTGTTATTGATTCGGTCTCGTGCTGTGTATGCCATGCAGGAGGAGAAGTAGAATTAGTCTCCCCCATACTTTAAGCATCTTCTGTGGAGACATCTAGAGTTCCTTTATTGCTGCTGGAGAGGGAGGAGATGAGAAAAACAAAGACCCAATGAATCACACTCTACGAATGCCTGTTCTTCTGTGCATCTAAAAGTGGTCCACAAAAAGATGCCCACAAGTTAGGGAAGAATTAATTTGTAAACTTGTGTTTAGCAGTGCTTGTTTCTTCTGGGAGAAATAGGGATTTGTGGGAGGAAATGCAATTTCTGAGAATGGCTCTTAAGCATTATAAAGTGAATTATATACAGAGAATACTATCAGAAATGGGAGGGGAACAGGTAAGATTCTGGTTACATTTAGTCCATAGTATGTCCCTTTCTGGTTTTGCATCAGTCCTTTCTGTCTTTCTGTGCTCAGAATCACAGAATTAATCAGGTTGGAAAAGACCGCTGAAATCGAGTCCAACCCATGACCAAACACCACCATGTCAACCAGACTATGGCACCAAGTGCCACATCCAGTCTTTCCTTAAACACCTCCAGGGATGGTGACTCCACCATCTCCCTGGGCAGCCCATTCCAGTGTCTAATCACCTTTTCTGTGAAAAAATTCTTACTCATGTCCAACCTAAGCCTCCCCTGGCACAGCTTAAGACTATGTCCTCCTGGAGGCAGCAAAGGAACCCAGATCATGAGTGATTGCCCCCAAGCCCACTGTGTCCTGCTGAAGGGGTGTGTGTATGTGGCTGGGATTTACAGTAAGTGATCTCTGTTTCAGAGTCCGGGTGTCCTTGCAGCAGTCGATGCTACTGTCAACAAGGCGCTGGCAGAAAGATACCACATCTCAGGGTTTCCTACTTTGAAATATTTTAAAGATGGAGAGGAGAAATACACTCTGCCACACCTCAGAACAAAGAAGAAGATCATTGACTGGCTGCAAAAGTAAGTTTTGAGGGTTTTGAGATAGTATTTGTGTTTCTGGTTAGTGACTCCTGCAGATGGCTTTGGTGAGGAACTAAACGGAGCTTCAATACTGCCTAAATCCCTTGCTAACAAAATTAAACTGAATTCCAGTATTCAAACCCACAGAAACATGTATGGTAATTATGGTCTCTAATACACCAAATCCTTTATTTGCTATGGGGTTTTTCATAGTTGTCCCAGTATTTCTTTCCCAAAATAAATATTTTCAAATATGCCTTAAGCCTTTCACCAGAGAAGGAATAGCAATGGCTGTGAAAAATAAACAGAACATTTGTTGTTTCCTCTTTATACAAAGCAGCAGATCACAGTGTTAGTAAGTGAATTTCTACAGTTGTACTTTTCTCTTTCCAACATTTCAGAGCCAATGCCTAGAATTCCACCCACGTGAGGCTGAAGGAAAGCCAGCGAGACCAACAAAACCAGCACCTCTGAGAGCACTAACCAGCTTTTCTTGGGTGGTGTGCTGAAATATGCAGAATTAAGTTTGCTATAAAAATGATGACAATAATTCCATTTCAAATTAAATTGCTGGTAAAATTCTCTCTTTAAATATGCATTATATATGCATGTATGTAAAAGTATGCATATATATATAAAATATGTATTTTCTTTAGGTACTGTAAGCCTAATGTATTTTGTGCATTAGTCAAGGGGAAGAAAACCTGCCAGAGTTTTGTGAATATTTTAATCATTTAACTGTTACGTGCAGTTGGCATGAGGAATGTAATCTATATTTTTCCCCACTTATCTTGTGGGGGAGGAGGTTGTGTGGGGTTTTTTGGTTCCTGTCCTTTCGTCCTTCCCCCTTTTCTCCTTTCTCTTTTCTCCTTTCTCTTTTCTCCTTTCTCATTACATCTCTGATGGCTTCAAATCAGGTAATAGATACGGTCTGGCAGTATCTTTGTAGCATGTTGGGAAGCTTTATCTGTGTTTTACTTTTAGACATGGTACTCCTATGGCCTCCCTGCCCACGCAGGCTCCAGGCTGCTGTATCCATATTGTATGTTAAGTCACTGTCCTCATTTCACTGCTTTGCTCGACTCTTTTGAGCACTGTGTAATTTATACTGAGTTAAACAGTCAGGCTGATGCTGCCTGTACATACTGGCAGGTGAATAAGCAATGAGGAACAGGGAAGAGGTGTTAATTCTTCTGGATCCTGCTGTGCGTCTGGAATATTTTTGTCTGCAGCCTCAGCTAGTCAGCAACACAGGTGAAACCCAGACAACTTGTCTCCTGCTCTTGCCTCCTGGATGTTCTCCCAGCTAGAGAGGCATTAGAATAGCATCCTTGTTTTCTGACCAGGGATAGAATTTTCACAGCTGCACTGAAGGTGGTGGAAATAGGGAATCATCTGGGGTGCAGGCTGGTGATAAAAGTCCAGCTTGTGGAGACCTGTCTCAATGGGTGGTCTAGTTGCAGCCATGTGGGTTTTGGCTCTGGTTCCTCTCTGGTGATTGTGCTGCCACACGAGGTTGTTACCAGTTCCTAGGTAGCTTATTCCAGGTCAGCATGGAAAAGTTTTTGTGAGAATAAGTCACACCTCTGTAACTGTAATCAGTGATAGCTCACAACAACTGTGTTTGTGGGAAAATTCAGCCCATCTAACTTTTTCTCTAACAACTGGAAAATCAGTAACAATGGAAATACAGTGAATGTCCACCAAGTGACCTTGAGAAAGGGCTTTGAAAATTAAGTTTTTCTCCACTTGGTTTTTATGTACCTGATACAACTTAATATGGTGTCATTCAAAGTGTCAGGAAAGTCTGAAAAGCTAATTTATTACCAAGGCGACATATGAAGGTCTTTATACTGTGGCACCATTCTGATGATTTTATATAAGTAATCACTATTTAAGATACAGCAGGAATGAATTTAATGAGTCTGAGAGAAGTCTGTGAGCTAGTGAATAGCAGAATTTTTGTTAGAGGTGCTCTAGGTGTGCGGGATTGCTCTGATGTAGCCAGTATGTGCAGTCATAATTGAAACCTGACATTCTCTTTACCGAGGTGAAATATTCCAGTTCAGTCACCCCCAGTATTCCAAATGGAACAATGCTGATTATTGCATCTGGGCTTTAATATCTGAATTCTAGAGAAGGTCATGAAATTCATTACAGAAGTTTGCGTGATGGCGATAAAGAGTACAAAAAGGATGGTTGAATGGAAGATGCTGTTCTATATCGGTTGCCTTTTGATTCCACCTGCTTGCTGTTCTTCTCAGCTCATGCCTGTGGATGATACAGTGATACAAAGCCATGTTTTTTCCACCCAAGTGTTGGATGCAATGTAGGAAGTCTTCATTCGACATTTCTACTCATATGCCTGACTACAATACCTTAAATTATATTTTTGTTGAGTTCCAGAAATTAACTTGCATCTTTTTTGCTGTTCTCTGGTGTTGGAAATACCGAGTATGTCTTTCTATTGCGCAGGCACCCTGAAGGATTTTTCACATCAGTTCCCTCATGCTAATTATGACCATGATGATGCTGTCCCTTTATCTGTTTCCAGAAACATTTTCAAACCAATTTCATTGTCTTTCTTTTCTAGTCCTGAAGCACCACCTCCACCTGAGCCTGCATGGGAAGAAAAACAGACCAGTGTTATCCACCTTGCTGGAGAAGACTTCAGGGAGTCCTTGAAGAAGAAGAAGCACACCCTTGTCATGTTCTATGCACCATGTGAGTAAATAACCTCTCTACATGGATGGGTTTTATAAGCCCTACGGTTGTTATGAAATCCTGAAATAATTCCCTCACTGTCCCCAGACTTTTAAGGGTAAAGAGCTGATTCTGAATATAAGTGCATGGGACCATCATAGGCACAATCATTTGTATCTTTATAAATGGAAACAAAACAGTATATAATGGTTATATTATTTAATGCAGACACCAAAGCCGGCAGCAATACAAAAACAAAACAGATTTATTTTCCTCTGCTTCATTTTATGGTCCATATAATAAAATGTGATCCTTTATAGTAGCACAGTGGACTTGGAGAGCCTGATTCATTAGTGCAGCACTTCAGTAGTGAAATCAATACAGTAGTGTAGGAGGAGCCAGTCCACGAGGCAGAGAACAAATTTTGATGGAGTAAATTTTGCATGCAATAAATCTGCATTTAAGTCTCCACTGGGACTAGGGACATAGCTTCCTCCTCCTAGATTGTTTTGCATGCACCACATAATCACTTTGTTTTTCAAGCTCCTGAGAATATTTCTAGAGAAGTTTAGAATCAGGCCCTTTATAAATAAGGTGAATGAGAGGAACCTCTTCTGTGTTCCTGTGCTGTCCCAGAGGCAGGCAGACTAGGTACAAGTTCTTAACTTTTGAGGGATTTTTCAAAGGGAGAAGATAATCCAGGCATTTAATATTAGATACTATTAACATGCGTTTACAGCCTCACCAGATGCAAAAAAAAATTCTTCCATATCACATAGCCAGCAATTATGGATAACCTTCAGATAAACAGTTACCAACTTGTCCCATTAAACTGAAGGTATTTTCCATAAAGAGAGAAAAAGGTCCTTAATGTTTGATCAGGCTGCCCCTTATTTTGCTTTTCTGTTAGAGAATTAAACATGAATGCTTTGGGGCTCCCATGAAGGGATGTGGGAGAAAGCAGGGGTGCAATTCAGGAGGGAGATTTCTGGAAGGTTGTAAAAGAAAACAGAAGGGGACATAATCCCTTCTCCACTCCAGTTCCCACCACCTATTGACTAAAAATTGGCCATATGGCAGGAATTTCTGATTCATAGACCTCAGCTGGTTAAGAGCAAATTGCAATTTTAAAATCAAATGATTGCACAGGAAATGGTAAGATTTAGGAGTTCACTGTCTCTTGAGTTCTCTTTTCCCAGTTAGTGACTTTCTGCATAAGAGAGATTTATTTCACTTTTGGTTTTTAGCTGCACTTTTTTAAGGCAGTTAGATTCTTGGTCTTTTTGAAGGCCATGTTTAAAGCAAAGACTTTATGTGTGATGAGTATGCAGCTCCCAGGGTTGAAAGCATGAGGCAACTTGCCTGATGGGCTAATTTTTTGCAGTTGGACTTCCACCACCATCTTACTTCAGAAGGGGCAAATGGAGGTCAGCCTGGCCCCGTCTGCATGAGCAGGCTGTAAAAGCAAGGCTTGCATGATGTAAAACTGTTGGGTCCTTCGAGGCTGCACTTCAGACACATTTTTGCACTGTTTTTGACACAGTGCTGCATGAGACCACCTATATACAGGACAAAGAGGTGTTAACTGGAACCCTGTCTGGCCTTCCCATGACTCCTAAGACAGCGTTGCTGTTGTGGTGTCAGTACGTGAGTCATACACAGTTTCTGATTTGTCAGATTTGTTCTCTCTAAATGTGGAAGTGTCTGTGAGCAAAGCAGAAAGACACACACAGGGAGTGCAACGAGCCTGCACTTTGTTGGGTGCAGAGGAAAGCACCAGATTAATATTTTAAATCCTCGTTTTCTATGAAATAAACATTAATGCACTAGAATAATTAGAATGAATCAAATCATTATGTTTTTTCAGCTTTTTAGAGTGATAATGTGCCTCCTGATAAATTTGATAGATTAGCTTTTGTTTACCATTTTCTCAATTTTGAGACCTCTTGGAGTTTACACTGCCAATTAATCTTAACTTGCTTATTTTAGTGCAGAAGGAACACTGCTAAAGTTTCAAGGTCCCATTACCTCAAATAATTTTCTTTTTCTATTCAGATCCACGTCTTGGGTGAGGGCAGACTCACAGTATGCTACTCCATTCACTTGTGACTCTGTGGCAGTATTTGTTACACTTACCCATATGCTGAGATATTTTAAGATTGGGGGGGTGTGTGTATGCATGCATATATAAAGTATGTTTACATATAAATATTTATGGTAAGAAATGTATCTCTCATCTGTCATTAGAATTTAAAGCAGAAAGTTGAGTATTCTGACCTTTGTCAAGCTTTCAGCTAGAGTGACAAACCTTTAGGTAAAGGCCACAGATATATATCTTAGATGCAAATTAAAATGAGAGCTGGCTTTTCTGTGTCAGCTTGCTGTCCAAATTACTTAATATGTATAGGAGAGCCACCAATGTGCTGCTGTGCTGATAACTCAGGACTGAGCTGAGCAGGGCTTTAATGGTACTGAACAGTGCTTCACAGTGATTTAGCTCTGGAAGAGAAGACTACATCCACATGGAAAAGATAGGGAACTCATTACTCTGTCTCCTGGAATATGGGTGAAGCATAAAGGTTATTCCTCATGCCTGTGGAGTCTTTTAAGGACTGAGAATTGGAATCAAAACTCTTGAAATTACTGGGGGAGAAAGTCCGCCCCTGCGGACTTGACACCCACAGAGATCTTGATTTCACATTCCCATTCCTGCCTGCTGGCATCTGTGTGTGCTGTAGTGACTGATTTGGGGCAGGAGGCAGGAATACGGGCAGGTTCCCAATACTGACTTGGGAAAAAGTGCCTGCTGTAGAAAACCCAGTGCTACTTGTGCCGTTAATGACCTGGGACCAGATCTTCATCCAGATGTCCTTTGGGTAGGTCTGTACCATGCCACACAGGCTTGAAGTGTGGGCTGGCATGTGTTAGAGCTACTCAGGGATAGGACCTGGAGCAGGCTGCTGGCATCTGTGCTGCACAGCACCTGCCCACCTCTTCTCTGGACCCTTGTGCAGCTCTTGAGAAGATGTAATTGTCATCCCACTCGTGTCTAAGTTCAAATGCCTGAAATAAGAGGAAGACAGTGATACCATCTGCAGAAGGGAAGCATGAAGCCACAGGTGCATGTGGGGACTGCTGTGAGGGGTTAGGGGAGTATTTGAAAGCAGTAAGATTAATGCACAAGCATTTAAGAAGCTTTTGGGGAGAGTTTATGTGATTTGTGTCTGTATTTTTTCCCTCATCCAGTCCTTGGAGTACTGGATTCCATGAACTACTCCAGGTTTTCTTTTATAACTGTTTGGCTTTGTCCAGAAATGGGGAGAGGAGACAACTAGTCTGAGTATAGTTTGGTGTGCACACAGAGCCTGGTACGTGGATGATCGGGATTTGGGGGCTATGGAGCATATTGGGAAGTGAGCCAAATGGACAAGAGCAGTTAGACTGCAGTGCTGAACCAGCCAGGGTCAGGAGGGCAGTGGCTGCAGGTCTGTGCTCTACAGCCAGAGCTTGGTTCAAGGCTTGCAGCACTAAAGCCAGCCATCCTGGACTGACCTGTTTGCATCAGTGCCTCTTCTGGGATCAGCGCCCTGACTTTTCTTTCTCTTATGTCCTCCCTGTTCATATAGCTTATCTGGATGTGTTTTATCTGCATTTTTACTTTTATGTGCTCTCTCCACTCTGTTATTCCAGATAATTGAGATTTGACTTTGACAATGCATTAAATTTTAACCTCCTACTACTGTAGCACTGAAAACTGCAAAATAGAAGCAGTTGGTTGTGATTAGTTGTCAGAATCACAAAGGGTATCAAAAGTTCCAGTAAATAATGTCTTTGCAGTTGGAGGTGTTTTTGCTGCATTATTCAAACAGAATTAAGGGGGGAAAAAGAGTGATTGAAGCTGGGTGAGACTCTTCTCTGCAGTGCCCAGGGACAGGACAAGAGGCAATGGGCTCGAACTAAAGCACAGGAAAGTTTGCTTAAACATTTAGAAGTGGTGATTTTTTTACTGTGGTTGTGGTTGAATACTTGAACAGGTTGACCCAAGAGACTCCATCCTTGGAGATACTCAAAACCCAAGCTGGACACAGGGCTGGGCAACCTGCTGTAGTTGACCTTGTTTTGAGCAAGGGAGTTTTACTAGATGATCTCCAGAAGTGCCTTCCAACACCGCAATGCTGTATTTCTAGGAATAGTTATACTGGAGTTTGGGTTTGGGGTTTGGTTTTGTTGATTGTGGTTTGGGTTGTTTTTCCCTCTTCTCATCCAGTTCTGATTTTCTCTAAACAGGAAAGGCTTAATAACATCCCCTGCTAATTCTCAAACAGAAACAGAAAATGTCCACTTTAGAGTTAGAAGAATGAGAGGCCAACACATGAAAACACATTTGTGTCATTTTTTGGTTGAGATTGCTGCTTCCAAAGAGACTACAAATGAATCAACTGTGTCAGAAAGGAATTACATGTAATAGACCAGTCATTAACAGGTCCAAATGATGGGGGGGAGGGCACTCTGTTTTTAGATCAGTCAGTTTTAATGGCAGGACTCGGCACTGAGCAAACTCATTCAGTTTCTACTTTTAGTGTCAAAACACAAGTTAATAAACACTCTTAAAAAATAAAGACTTTCAGCAGCAATGGGAAGTAGTTGAGGGAAGGTGCTCCCTTTTAATGGTTCATAAGGGTGGCAGTTGCCAATGTTATTAACTTGCCAAATAGCCTCAATTTGTGGGACTCAACAGGGTTTGCAGAATGGGTATTTTTAATAAATGCTTTGCTGGGAGCTGAATTCTGGTTCTGTGTTCAGCAGTGAAACTTCCACTTCACTGGAAATAACTTTTTCCAGCTGATGAAATTAATTTTCTGGTGAAGCCTGACCCATGGGGGTTACCCAGAGAGCACCCAGAAATAAACCATCCTGAGGATGATTTTAATGAGGTGTTTGGATGGAGCAAGTGGCTGTACTGCTGCAAGAGGATGTGCAGTTAAAGACATCAGCCTCCTTGGTTCTTCACTTAAACTTTTTTGTAGAGTTTTTCTTTCAGGGCTGGAAGAAGTGAATGAAGGTGCCTAATTGGTGTTGCATCTGATAAAGTCCCAGAAGACTTTGAGATGTTGTTTGAGCCATTAAAAGGCTGTGTGTTAATCTAAGCTGTTTGTGGGAGATGGTACCTGGGTATTGTTCTGATGTAAAACAAAGACAGTAAAGCAGGAATATTTACATCACTGCTGCTTGATGGGTCAACTCCTGGGCAGCATTAAGAAATAAGTGGGAAATCAGGTAGGACTTTCTTCAGCAGTGAGAAATCAGACAGGGATCTGACTAAATGAGTCCTGCCCACTCCTGTGTGTTTCATCACAATCGCATAAAATGCTGAGAGCTAAGCAAACCTGCATTCATTTTACCCACAAACTTTGTTCAAAATATTAATTATTCTGTATCCTGGTATGCTCCTTCTCTGTGTTTTCACAACAAAAACGGCTTGGTTTCTTCTGTCCAAGTTATGCATCAAGGAATATACAATGACAAAAAGCAGCTGGCTGAGAGTCCTTGCCAGAGTGGGTCACACTGTGTGCACAGACAGTGCATATGGTTTTTAGGTATTAATGATGACAGCCAGGAGGGCAGTGTGCTCCTCCAGCCCTGGGACCCAAGCTGTCATCAAAAAGCTGTTCTGAAGGAAGCAGTAATGTTTCCTTTTCATCCTTCCTATTTTTTGGAGCAAGCTTGGACAAGGGTGGTTGCATCGTATCTCAGCCTTTACACAGGCATTTTTGGGGAGATAATGCTGTGTTTTGGCTAAGTTGCACTGCTGTAGCAAAACATGGCAAATTTTATTGGCTGTGAGGCCTCAGCCTGTGGCTTCTGGGCCTGAGATGAGCAGTCTGGGTCTCTGGTGTGTCACTCAGCAGACTTGGGTGACATAGTTCTGTGCAAAGTATGCGCAGAGGGGGAGAACATACTCGACAATTGAGTTTATGAGTTCAGATGTGCGGAGCAAAGCAGCAGCACAGATTAATTTAGTGTCCCACAATGGCCTTGGATTGGCTCCCACCAAGATGTTTTCCTGTCACTTGCAAGCACATCTTGTTAAATTTTGATTAGGAGGCTGTATCAAAGAGCCTGAACAAAATGTATGTGTTTGTAAATGAAGCTTAAGCTATAAAAAAATTATTAAAAATGTGCTGAACAGAAAGAATCCCTTTGAAGGAAAAAAACCTTGCAGGAAGGATTTTCTGGTTGTTGACTGAGGCAGAGGTGAGATCTGGACCCTCTGATAATGAGGCTTTAAATCCCATGTGGGCTGGCACTGCAGAATTTTGATATGTTAGCTCTGCCACTAACTGCTTTCTCTCCTGCATCCGTGGTGCTCTTGTTACAGGCACGTTACAGAGGTGTGTTCTGTCGGTGTAAATAGTGCTGATGCCACAGAGCCCCTTAACAGGCTGAGTTTGATAAAGGATGGATTTACAGAGTGGTCTCTGCAATCAGGCTGGCAGAACTGCTCTTAGCCCCAGTGTTTGTGCCGAGGGGAATAATTAGCACTGAGAGAACAGTTTGAACTGCTCTCAACTCAGAAGTTGAGGTGCTTCCCCAGGCTGTGCATAACTGTCACAGAGTGCTCAGAGGTGGCTGTGGTGGGGCAGTGGCATTAAACTAAAATTTGTTGGGGTGATCCAGCTCCTCTTGTTTTGTAACCCTAAAGTGTTACAGCTGCTTGATTTGGTGTGCAGAATATTGCCTGTATATAAACAGCTCCAGCTTGTGAGAAGGGGAGGGAAGGGCATGTTCTTGCCCCATGGAGTTCTCTCCCTGCAGACATATAGTTGTGTTGGTGCGGTGTCACTGTGGGTACGTTAGGAGACTGTGAATATGTCACCCATCCTTATGCACTGTTATGAAACCCATTTCCAGTAAGACAGATGCTTTTTTTTGGTGATGTGTAACATTGTCTGAACAGGAGCTACTTTTAAACATCAGCACAGCTGAAATTCCAGTGTTCTGCTGGCTGTTGCTAACTCAGCAGTGTATCTTCTATTAGTTATGTTTTCTGCTATGTCAGATGGCAAAATTTTTTCATTTGCACTGTAGCTGTGTTTGCAGTTAACCAGGGCTGATGCTGACTTGGTTAACCACTGCTGCTAGCTTTGTTTGAGCTACACAGGCCAGTGACACAGTGGAAAATGCAGGTCTGCTGGAACTGGCACTCAGGTTTGTTCTGGGTGTAACTGTTGCTCTTTAACCCTTTCTGTCCAGAGGTGACTTGCTGTACAGCTTTCCATCTCAAAAAGATTGCTTGTTGCCAAATGCTGAGTGTTGGCATGCCATTTGTAATTCACTGCAGTCAGTCATATCCTTGCTTTTTGTAATGGATAAAACAGTCCAAGAATTTTGTGCCGAGTCTTTTTACTCTCCTCACTTTGCAGTTTGACCTGTTCCAATGACTTTGTTGCTGCTGTTGCAATTGTTCATGTCTCATGGCTATGGTTTTCAAATAATTTGGGTTTTTATGTTTTGTCTTCTTTACATACCTCCAAAGTGCTACAAAATAAGAGTTCCAATAGCTTGGGAAAAAACTCAACAAAATCCACCAGCAGGCTGTGAAATTTGGACTAGTGTGCCTGTTGTTAAGAGTAGTAAGACAAGCCTTGGTTGACCTGATGCTTAACTGAAAACCTCGTAACATTTTTCAAATCAAAGAAAAAATCCCCCTCTTTCAATTACTAATATCTTGTGTCTTAGAAATATGATTATACTGTGGTGTCAGGTTATGTCATCAAATGAGCTTTGGGTCCAGATATTCAATTAAAAGGCCCTCCAGTTCTCTACTGATAAAACAAAGTGAATTAACCTTTCAGTAACATCTCCAAATGCCTTTCTGAAATCTGCCTGTGGATTCAGTAACTCCTGTAGCCACATGGATTGCATTGGTTTAAGCAGTATACCCTTTTTCAGCTCTTATCTGTGCAATTACTGTCTGTGGCCTGTCTTTCCTTGATTGACCAAGTAATATTCTTGTTTTAATTCTAGTTAATTGCTTGGAACTCTTGAAGTGGAAATAGGCTTAGCTTGATTCTGCGGTGTACAAGCTCCCGGGCTGGCTTTGATAGCTGTGCAGGGTTGCTGCTTGCACTTGCTTAGAATTGCAGTCATTTAAAAACCAATAACGGCGGGCACTATCTACCCCTGTTATTTAAGCAGTGATGATTTCAAGCAGAGATGGGGAATTGGAAAGTCATTCTCTGCTCTGCACTTTGCACGCTGAGGGCTCCATCCTGCCACATGCTGAGCCCTCTGAGGCCCTGATGGTTGTGCAGCTGAACGAATGGAGTCAGCACCTTGCAGCCCGGCTCCCTGTCAGGCAGGATTGTGAACCCTGAGAGTCACTTAACCTCTTCCTGATTCTGTTTAACCTTGGATGTAATGACAGAGGGGGATAATCACATCTGTCTCTCTTAGGGGCAATTTGAAGCGTAATTAATCGATATTAGTTAAAGCATTTGAGATCACCCGTTGAGAGGTACTAAAGGAAGCCGGGGGCTGAGGAGGGAACAGAGCCCTTTCTCATACTGAGGGTAGAGCACAGACAGCACAAATGCCATGGTCTCACAAATTACTGGGCTTTCAGATCTCCTCTAAGGAGTTGGCCAGGACTTTGTTATGAAAGTACTGACAGTTTAAGTTAGTGCATTTAATATGAAAGCAGCCTACATTAAAATGTGTGCGTGTTTAAACTATCTCTTTGAAAAAAAAACCTCATGTAAAATATATGCACACCACTTTGCTACTTTATTTATCAAGATTTTATTAGGTACAAGATGCTAAAAGCACGCACGGCAACGACATGGGTAGGGTTATAAATCATTATGTATTAATGACGGGCAGAAGGCATAAGGTAGTGCTTTCTGAACTCCAAATGCCCGATCTGTGCTGCTGTAGTGCTTTAGTTGGGATGCTCAGGTTAGGGTTGGCAGGGGATGTTGTCCTTGCCTGACCTGCAGGCAGTGCTGGCTGCTGCAGCTCCGGCCACTCGGAGATGGTGACACAAGGACAGCCAGACCACGTCACTGCTGTAGCAGTCTCAGCTCAGTGATGCAAGTCAAGGACAGCTGCCTTCTGATCAGGTAGAGAGCCACTGTGTGAAAGCTTCTCTTTTAGAAAACCATTTCCTTTCAGACTAAAAATCACTAGTGATGGGGAATATCAATTTCCATCTAAATTTGACTGGCTTCAGCACGCAGCCATCTCTGGAGCTTATTCAGCTCTTGGCACCCAACTTGAATAGCTCGTTATAATGAAATTTAGAGACTGACTTTTCTCCATTTCTATCACTTCTTAATCTTTGGATTTAAGCTGTTGACACACTCTGCTTCCTGACTCCCTTTGCCTTGAAACACATCTTTCAGTACTGATGTTTTTCTTATGGGTCTTCTGAGCCCCCTCCAGTTTGAGCTCATTGTTGATTTGTGGGCCCAGAACGGCAAAGAGCATTTCAGAGGTACCAGGCATAGAGGCCCTCTCCACACATACTTACTATTTTAATTTATATATTCAGCGAAGTTCCTTTTGACAACTCCATCATTTTCTTTCAAAGCTGTATTGCTAGCATTGTTTGGATTTCTTCTGCTTCTAATACATTTAAAGCCCCTTATATAGTTAAAACATCATTATTACCTCTGCTGACTGTAGATACTGCTTTGATGTCCATTTGCTTCCTTTATCTATTTTGTACAAATTGTTAGCTTTTGATTTATATTCATTAAAAAACAGCTTCACCTTCATTCTATGTGCTATGCTAATACAGCTTCCACTCTTCTAGGGAAACTGAATTAACCTTGTACTGTTCAGCTGTAGAGAGGTTAGATTTTATCACTGGGCTTTGTAGTTTCAAATTAAACAAAGCATGAAGTAACTTAAAGGATGTTTTTCATATTTAAGCAAGTAGAAACCTGTGGTTTTTGGAAAGAGGACTTGATTACTTTAGGCAATTCTGAAAATCTGCCACAATTTTATTTTAAATGTAGTGAGGTGACTGTTGTACAACAGGGTGCATCTGTTTCATGCACTGCTCTGGAGACATCTTTAGAATTGCCATCTGGTCCTAATACCTGTGTACACTGAAGTTTTAAGAATCTCTTAAGTTTTACTTTTGACTCACTATCGTCTCTAAACAATTCACTGGTTAAAAAAAGAAGCCCCTCAATGAAAAATTATCCATTTGAATGTAATAAAAACATGTAGGTTATTCACTAGATTGTTTCATTGCTTTGAAATCTTCTTTGCATCCCTTCTGCATCCCATGGGATCCTGCAATTATGGAAGATGTTTTCACAGGATATGATGTCTGAAAATTTATCAAATTGCTACCACATCATATCAATTTTGTGTCATTCTTACCTTACCTGACAAGTGGGTTTATATTATTTTTTCCTCAGTCTGCTTTTTGTTTAAAAAACAAAAAATCAGTTCACAAGATGATGTGAGCACTTAGTTAAGTTTTTCCATTTCCCCGTGTGATCTCTTTGTTTTACATCATGTAACAAATGTGTTGTGGCATCATTTTGGAAATCACATCGAGCTCAACCCTGCAGTTCTTTATTTCTTCACAGCCCTCAGAGCAGTGTTTCCATGAGAAAGAAGCTCCAGCACCTTTCTGTGCCCAAACCAATGCTGGGTCATTGGGTCTTTCTTCAAAGACACCCAGAGAAGATGCTGTACCTTGAGGTTGTTCCTGCTATCAGTAAATCCAGTCCATGGAAAATAAGCTGGGTTATATATTTTCCACCACTTCATCTCCCAAAAGACCCACTAGCTTTCCTTTAAATGCTTCTCTAATTAGAGGAGATTGAATCTGACTCCCTCTCCCCTCAGTGATAATGGCTCTGAGTGAAGCCTGCTTGCTGGCTTGCTTGATTTCCCTTGTCTGCTGTTCATCAGCCATTCCTCTTGAATTTTTCCCAGAGAAACCATATTTCTCATGTACTGGATCAGTCGAGAACTACTTGGTTTTCAGGGTGAGGAATGTGATGGTCCCTGCTGTGACTGCACCACAGTGTGTGCCTTCCTGGCTCCTACCAACTTTACAAGGAATGGTGGAGAAAAACCTTGCAGAAAATACTGGGTTTGTGTAAATTTTCTAATTTGTAGCACAAAGGCAAAGAGAACTTTAGAACTCCTCGATTGCAGGTGTTCTCACATGGATCCAGGGGCTTGTGGTTTAAGTGTGCAGCCCTTGTGCCCTGGCAGGTCAGGGAGAGCAGATGTCAGGATGGACTGTATGGGGGGTCCTCAAGAGAGCCAAATTCTGAGCACAGAGGTGAGAGTGCCTTGCCAGAGCTCTATTAAATTGTTTGTTGACTGAGAACAGGGAATGGCCTCAGCACATACTGCACATGCCTTAGATGTCAAGCTCTCGTTTTCCTACTGGGTGATGCAACTGTGTTTCTGCATTAGGAAATGGAGTTATCTTGAGATGTGCAGGAGTGATTAGAGGTTTTGAGTGCCAGTACTGGGATCCTGTGGAAAGGCTGGATGTTTCAGGAGCAGGTTTCTTTCACATTTCTCAAGTCAGGCACAGGAAATTACTGTTCAGTTCACATCTGCTCTTAACCCTGTTGAGATCAAATTTGACACTGTTGTAAAAACGAAAAAAGAAAATTGTTAAAGCAAAGCCCTGGATCTGTGTTAGAAGGCTCTGCTCCAAGAAGTGCTGCTTTCAATGCTGCTCCCTTAAAACTCCACTTCTTATCCTTGCAGGAAGTCTGTGTGCTTACCAAAGGATCCAAATTATTCAACGAAAATGCAATTTTCCCGCTTGTTTAGTCCATAGTGACTGAGAAGGTGCAGGACTTTTTGGTTCTTGACGCCTTACCCACACCTTCATGTGCCACCAATTTAATCTCTTTCCATTGCAGCCCATCTGAAAAATCCTTTGTAAGGAGGCTGCACACTTCCTATCCTCATTTACTGTGCTCAGTACATTTCCTTTCTTTGCACTTTCGAATCTAGAAGATAGTGTTAACACTTAAAATAAATGTGTGACAGTGGGTGCTAAGAGGGAATGGGGAGAACAAGTTTTCCGTCTGTCAAAATGAAGACATCAACCTCTGCTTTTATTTTTTTTGGCATGTGTGCTTTAAATAGAATGACTGGGTTGGGTGACTTCCAAGTGTTTGGTGCATTTGGCAATCCTTCTAAGTTGTAACAGATGAAGTTCTGCTGTTCCATATGATGTGCTCCTTCCCCCTTTTTCAGTGACTCCTTGAAACTCCTCGGGAATTCAGTGTAGCATTCACATCTGTTCCGTGGATGGATGTCCAAGGCTAACAAAATGCCTACTGGACGTGGAGGCAGCTCTGCCAAAAGCCATATGGTTGTGTTTTAGTTTTGCAAGCACAGTGCAGTAAAGAAAAGCGGTTGGGCCAAGAGAGAAGTGAAGGGAGGAGGGAGGAGGAATGGAGCTTCAGATGGCTAAATGAAGGTAACCTCTCATGATTTGGTATTGGATATGGTATTTTTGTGTGGAACAATATGCTTGTTATTTGTGTTCTGATTTTCTTGAGGAGTGGGGCTCATGAAGAGCTCTTCTGCTACAGCTTCACTAGAGGCTTTGAGAGAGGCCTTACTGTCCTGAAATATCTTTTATTAAGGGTTTAAAAGATGTTCTTTGGTGAAATCTAAATTCCAAGCTCAGGCTCATAAGCAAAAAAAGGGAACCTGAAGGGTTTAAGTTTTTAGGAGCCTTTATGTTTTAGTGTAACAGTTGGAAGTGTTTTCCAGAAAAACTGCAGCATGTAGTTAAGAACAAGTATTCCTGTTTTAGAGGACATTTTTTGTTTATGAAATTCTTTTTAGATGTTGTCACCAGTTCTGATTTACTTGTGTAGAGCAATGTTAACAAGTCAACCAAGGCAATCCCCCACAGTACAGGAAATTATCCAAGATGTGTTAAGATACAGGCTTGACCTGCATGCTCTTCAGTATCAGGCAGACAGGACAGACAAGTGGTACGAGAGAAGAAGGGTCACCAAAGTGGGCTGATGGACATGGGAGCAGCCTGAAACCCTAGCCTCCACCTCTTCTTTCTTCTCTTCCTCCTCGTCCTCCTCCTCCTTTTCTTTCTTGACCGTTTTCTCCCAGGCAAATGCTGAACGACTCAACAAGGTTAATAGTTTGCAAGCTGTAGAACACTGCACTATCTCCCACTGAAACACAGATGCTACAGGATAGCTGCCATCGTGCTGCATAAAGAGTTTGAAGCCATTAAGATGGGTTTACAGAAGTGCCTCAGTTTCCCAGGAAATGTTCCCTTGACTTTCTGGTGTTCTTAGCTACTGCATAGACTCTCAGTGTATTTACACAGGTGCGTCACTGCAGTGCTTTCAGAATCCTATTCCAAAGAAAAAAATGCTCTACAATTCAAACCAGTGCATGTAAGCAATGCAGTTACATGTTGGTGAAGCTGAAAGGGGTATTCAGCCTTTCCTTAGTGGAAAGGGGTGAGCAGTGTTTATGCACAGGTAATATTTTTCTTGTCAGCTGAAAGAGTGAGTGTAGCTTAGGAAGGTGGCTGCAAGTCTCCTAAGAGGGCATTTGTTCAGTCCTGACTTCAAAGTAACACTTGCTCATCATGTAAAATACTGGTAAACAACACTAGCATAAGCTATAATTGGTGTTTGTGAGCAACTCATTTGTGATTTTTCTGTTCCTATCCAGAAATAATAGCAGGATTAACTCCTTCGTCAGCATTACACAGTCTGGGCTTTTTTTTAATATGCATCTAACGCAAAAAATAGTGTCCTGAGTCTTTGCTTGGGATCAGCCTCTGTGCTGGGTTTGAAAAAAAGTCATTTGTTACAAATCTGCAGGTACTTTCCTTTTCAAAGCCTTATTTAGTATAGTAATGATGTTTTGATAGATTATTCATAGACAATAACTTGTAGACATTGCTTCTGAATTAAGAGCACTCACATCTAGACCTCAAATCAAGACAGCAGTTCTAGTTTCCCTTCTGTGACTTCTTCTGAAATGTTTGAGTAAATTCAGTGTATTTTAAAGCAAGGGATCATCTGGCCTTTTGTTCAATGCTGCAGTGGTACAAAGAAGTATCAGCCTATCTCCCATACAAAGCTCTGGGTTCCTGTGTGCTGTGTCTGTGAAACTCTTCAGGGGTTGTCCATTTGTGGTGAACAGCAGGAAGGTCTCCAGGAAGGCCAGCAACAGTCATCCTAACCCGGGATTGGACACCTGCTCTCCATCCATGAATGATGTCTGGCCTTTTGGATTTGCTTCTTTTCCCCTCCCTTACATTCCCAATGGGTTGGCTTTAACAGAGGCCATTTCCAAACACTTACAAATGCTCCCAGCAACTTCCTTTCCAACTTCCAGCCTCCTTCTGTTCCCAGCCATGCTGTCTTTATTCCCATGCCCAAATGTAGCTGGTAGCTGTGGCAACAGCAGTAAAAACCTACATGGTGATACCAGGAGGTACAGAGCAGGGCAATGGTCTGTCTGTGGCTGGTGGTCCTAAAGTGCCCTTAGGGGACTGGTGGTACAGAAAAGCCCCCTGTGCCGTGGCCCCTATATGGGATGTTGTGTAACTGTAAATGTACACTTAAACTCCTTGAAGTCAGAGACATTTTAAACATGTGCCTACTTTCGTGTAGCTGACACATGGTCTACACATGCTTTGTCCTTCTCATCCCAGGACTGGATGATTTTTAATTCAGATTTCCCACTGATTCACCTTGTGTCTTGAGTTTGTCCCAGTATCTTTCCTACAACTAAAGTTTATGATGTCTTTTTCTTCCTGTGTCAAACAGGGTGTCCCCACTGTAAAAATGCCATTCCACATTTCACAACTGCTGCTGAAGTCTTTAAAGAAGATCGCAAGGTAACTTGCTGTTAATTATTTCTGTGATATTTAAGAATGCTTTCCATAATTTGTACTTTATAGGCTTTGCTTATTGATAAGGTGATAGGTTTGTAGATAAAATTCCTGTTACACTAAAAGAAATGTATCTGCATCATAGGGGTTGTATCTTTTTTGGTCAAATTGAGTTATACTTCCAACCTATTCTTTTTTCCCTAATTTGCTGTCTTTTATGTTTAAGTCTTTGTGTAAGAGTTACTTTGTATGAAGTGAAACACAATTCTTTCTCATTGAGGGATTAAATAAAGATAATTCACATCATCTCCATTCCCCTTCAACTTTTGTCAGCAGTTAGGGTGCATGTAGAGAAACCACAAGTTGTGTGATAGTCCTGAAAACCTCAATCATATAACTAATCCTTGCTTGCATAGCACAAAATACAATTTATTTCTGTTAATTGGCTGACTTGAGCCCAGGATGTTCCTCTAGGACCCTGATGCTTCTGCCTTGAAAATGCATCTGATGGCTGAATCACACTGGGTAATTTCCTTGCATCAGCTGAACCATTTTAACTGAGCACATGCAGATCTAGGATTTTAAAAAACCCACTTGAGCCCCTGGATTTAACCAGATAACTAGCTAGGAACCTGTTTGTTATCTTTCAGTGAACCATATTTCATTCTGATCTCTGAATTTGTTCCAACTTCACAATTACTTTGTGTTTAGGTGTGGTAAGGAAAAGATTGGCAATTTAATATGGAAATTGCTCTCTACACCTTCCTCAGGAGGGGAAATGGAGATGCTGAGCTCTTCTCCCTGGAATCCAGTGACAGAACACATGGAAATAGTTCAAAGCTGTGCCAGGGGAGGTTCTGACTGCACAGTAGGAAACACTTCTGTACCAAGAGGGTGATCAGTCCCTGGAACAGGCTTCCTGAGAGAGGTGGTCAATGCCCTGAGCCTGTCAGTGTTTAAGGGACATTTGGACAACATCTTAACAACAGGCTTTAACTTTTGGCCTGAATTGGTCAGGCAGCTGGACTAGATAATCCTTGTAGGTCCCATCCAACTGAAATATTTTATCCTATTCTGCATTCTAAATGAAGAGGTAATTTTGTAACAGTTGTACTCCATAACAGAAGAATTTTTGTAACTTTTTTTCTTTTCCTCTCGTCTGTTCTGTAACTCACATAAGATGCATCAGATTGGCAAGAAACAAATCATTCTTGTATCACTGACTGCATTAAATTAGGAGTCCATCACTTCTGCCCTCTGGCACACAGTAGATTCATAGGCATGCAGCTTTTAATTCTCCTATTGCTGTAAATTAGTTTGCTCAGATGCCTTTTGGTTACTTTTTTGTTTCCAAGATCTCTCAGAAAGTATCCTTGTTTTCCCACTTTTCTGGTAGTTCCCAAGGTAGCCTCTCTTTCCTAAACTCATTAAAATTTCAGTCAGAGGAGGTGAAACAAATGTACCAAGCAATGTGAAACTTGCTTATTAGAGCCCCAGGATGTATTAACAAGCAATCTGAATCATGGCACAGTTAGTTGGACAGGGTGGTGGTGGGAAATGCAGGCCTGGGAAGCTTTTCCTTCAGACTGCAGGTTATGAAAGGACTGCAAGAGCGGAGCAGTGATTGACAGTTGCAGCTCTTGATTCAGTTTAAGGCCAAAGTGGAGAGATATAAAATGTAATGAGTTGGAACAGGAGAGACAGTAGGGAATATTAAGGCTGGTACAGTTTTAAAGAAGTGTGTGCAGTTAGGGAGAATGGTGTTATTCCACCCCAATGACTTATGAAAGTGCCAGGGATTGATTATGTTGGGAGCCCCTATTTAATTGTGTACAGCTATAACCTGCCAAGGTGCTCCTTGCTGCCAGTTTGTGCCATTGTGGAAAAGAAAACAAACTGGTTTAGACTTTAGAAGGGTACATTGCTGTTTCCAGAAGTAGCACGGGGCATATTCCCATGTTTCAAACTGGACTGAGCCTTCAAACTAATTTGTAGTTTCTGTAGGGTTTCAAACTTACGTAAAATCACTGCTAAAGAGGAAGGAATATTTATGCTTTCAAAAACAGGGCAAGATTACTAATTTTCATTTTAAGTAGTAGTTTCTTTTCACTACTTCATTTCTGTAGTAGTGTCCTTTTTTTGTTTCCCTGGAGAAAAGTTTTTCACTTAACAGAGTATGGTAGCATTTAAACTTTATCTTCTTTTTAAAAGAAGGGTCTTTTAATTAAACATTTAATCCTGCAGAAGCAAAAGAACAATCAAAAACTTTCCATCCTTGAATTGGTTATAAATGGTATCTTAAAAGGTATCCTTTGGGAGACTTTGAGTCTTTACATTGGAATTTTGAAGATGAGCAGAGCTTGAAGCTGTTAAATACGTGTCTCTGGTTCTGCAGATTGACTGCAAGGGGGTGGTTTTGGCGCAGGAGCCCCCCTCCCCCGGGGCTGTGTGTAATGCTCTGTACTTTTTCATCATCTGCACTGCTGGAGTTGGAGTTTAAAAATGCACTGCTCAGAACATTGGCCCCAAATGTCAGCTCTCATCGGCCACATCACTGCTGGTGGTTTTAGCAGGAATCCCCAGCCTGCTCGCTGGCCTGGGGCAGTCCTGTGGCTGCTGCAAAGCACGGCTCGGGCTGGGACTCACAAACCAGAGCCTCCAGTCTTTCCATCTTCCTGGAGAAATTCAGTGCCAGTAGGACCAGATCAGTGGAGAGGCTACTCCAGTGGCAGTGAGTGTATTGTTTCAGTTATTTAAAAGGAAAAAAAAAAGCCATCTGGAGCATTCTTACCTTGGGGTGCTGTGGCCTTAGCACACAGCTGCCAGGGGAAAGCCTTTGGCCAGTGCCCCACAGCTCAAGTTCTGGCAGTGACCAGTGAACGTCAGAAAATGCAAATGTGAGGGTTGTCACTTGGCTGAACAGATTGAAGAGCAGGAAGGCATGTTCAGTAACTGCTCCATAGTCTTTCTTGGAAATGAAATCTTTAAAAAAATCTGCATTCTGCCTTTTGGCTGATCCTAAAGCTCAGCTTGAAGGAACCGATTTGTGATCTTCCAGCTTGGATTTGCGGAAGGAAAGCTCTTGACTCCTCAAGGCCTCTCAGTAACAAATCTCTGGCACTCCTGCAAAGGGACTGCTCTTTGACCAATCTTTCCATTTTCACAGGAGACTGTTCCTGTACAAATGCATTGACCCAAATCAGAGCACCACAGCTGCATTCTAGTGAGTTCTGACAGAAATAGCTGTGGCAGAGATTGCTGGAAAGGGTGCAGCAAGTGGGGTGAGCTGGGGTGTTAGTGGGGGGCTGCCAGTCAGCAGTGAAACTGGTGGGTCCCTGATGTGTATTGTGAATCACAGTTTAAAATGATTATACCAATCAAATGACTGTGCAGAGTTATCCAAATGAGTTAATATTTTAGTTTGGCAAGGAATTTGATGCCTGTTTGCTTAAAAAGCATGTGCTGAATTTCTTTTTAATTAGACTCATTAAATATGGTGATGTTAGCACTGTACATCATGGTGCACTAATGGATGTCCCCTTTGCAAATAGGCCTGCTTTGAGAAGAGCTGATGAACTGCACCTCCTGTAATGCTGCTATGCCACATCTGGGCAACTAATAATGAATGTCCCATTTGCAAGGCCTTTCACTTTGAGAACAGTAGCTCCATTGCAACAAGCTTTAGCAGACCAGCCCCTAACTGCTATCAGGATCCAGAAGAGGTGACATCAGTTAAAACCTATGGAGTAATCATAGAGAAGAATGCACATCTGTCTTATTTATAGGTGTTTTTAAGACATTTGGCAACAACAGACTTTTTTACTAGTAATCAGGTAATTGTCATCTGGAATTGATTATACTTTAAAAATGTTGGTTGGAAGCATTTATTTCCGTGCTGCAATTTTGTTTTTGCTTTTTTTAAGCTTATCAAATATCATTCCTCTCTGAAATCAATATTCAGTTAGCTATTCACTTCCATTTTCATAACAAAAGTCAATATTAGCTCTAGCAGAGATTTATTTCCTTGAATCAATAAACCAGTGTGTGGCAGTACATACTTTAACAGGAGAGCAACTGTGATTGCAGGGGTTATTTTTACTGTATCATCACATGGTGACTGGGAGACAAACTGTTAAAAAGAAAGAGCTTTAAGAACAGAAAGGAGGAGTTACCTGGAAGGTCAAGGGATCCCACTTTCAATTTTCTACACAGCTGTTTGAACCGTTGAATGTAATTGTGTTTCTTACCTGTAAGATCCCTCTAGAGCAAAAAGTTATTTCATAATTCTGTTGGATGGAAACTGTGATTCATGATGTATGATTAGATTATACTGCAAGTACTTCTCTTTCCTTCTAACACTTAGTAACAAAATAAGGCATCACCCTTCTGGTACAGTTGGGGCACATGGAGATCAGTGGTCACATTTTCAGCATAGCTCCACTTCTACTGAAGCACCTAAATGAAAAGTTCTGGTTTTTGCAACAGCTCAGCTTTTGTGATCAGCCCTCTTCATCTGAAAAACATGCCATGCCCTACTTCTTCAGAGCCCTTCAGAGCTGCTCATACACTGCTCACGGTCTATTGCCATGCTGAGTTAAGTTTGCAACCCTGTAGTTAAGCTTCCAGTTTTTTGGAAAAACCATGAAAAATTATTGTGGTATTCCTTTTTCAAGTAAAGGTATTTTCCAGTCCCATATGTTGCTAGACTCATATTAACCTGTACTTACTATGGAAAAATGCATACTTATTTTGTGGGTTATTGTTGTTGCTGTTGTTATCAATATTATCCATTACTATACATACTCACCTGATATTATTAATGATTATAGGGTGCATACCAGTGGTGAGGAACTACCTGTAAAATTAAGAAAGTTGGATGTACTCCAAGAAACTTCCTCTGGGGTCCACAGTCTCTGATTGATTATCTTTTCATTTGATAACGTTTCTACTCCTGGTACAGCTGCTGAACCAGGCTGGTGATAGACCTGAACAGCATTGGCTCTGGAGAAAGAACTTATATATAATGATGTATTGTCAATATCTGAGGCAGCAGAGCTTTGGGTTATAGAGAATCCATAATCCCATGGAGTTTTGTGCATGTTGCAGATAGAGCACTTACAGCTTTTTCTCCCTGAAATGTTTTTTCAGTGGATTTTCCCCTCTGGTTAGAGTAAAGCTCAAGAAATTAAATTTTAGCCCTAACAATCAAAATCTCCATAAAATCAGTCTTGCCTTCTGAAAGCTGTTACAGTGGATTTTTCCATAATGGACATATATATATATATATATACAAACACACATAAACGTGAGACCAGTGTTAGCAGAGTTTCTTTCACAGATTTTTAGAGGGTTTTTGCCTCTTCATGAGAGGGAATTCGTGAGAGGTGATGCCAAGTGTCTTGGCTCCTGGACACCTATCACAGATACCTTATGCTTAATATGTCTGCAGTTTCTGGTTGAATAAACCTAGTGGGTTTGTAGGTCAAAGCATGTAGGTCTTGTGAACCTGTGCTGTCCAGTGAACTTCTGTGTAACTTGTTGCAGGTAGTTGAATATGAAGATCAATTCTGAGAGGAATATTCTCCAGAAGTCTGACTACATTTTGAGAGAGATTTTCTGGGGTGTTATTTTTCCTGACTCAGTTTCCTTCTTTAGTGAAGCAGAAAAGCTGCCTGTTGCTAAGAGGGTTGAGAATGAGGGGAAACTCCACCTACAGTGGATCACTGCTCACTTGAGCCAGGACTCTGCATCTTTCTACATGCAGCCTTTCAGTAGAGCCATGCAGGAATTCACTCTGGTAGGACACACCTCTACCAGCAATGGAGCTCAGTATTGACAGTCCATGAAAACACAAAGCAAAAGGGCATCAGTGCTATTTGTTGAAATTCTGGTGTGTCTCAGAGTTCAGCTGTCTGGAGTTGATAGAATTGAGAGAAGAATTGGTCCTCAGTCCAGAAGTGTGTTTTGCTACAAGTGTTTTCCAGCATCACTTTTCTCTCAGTGCACTGTATTTGATCTTCCGCTGTGAGACAGGCAAGACAATTAGGACTGTGATGCTATGATAATGAGTGCACAGAGATGGTAGCAGCCTCTATATTTAGGCTGCCTTAACATTTCCAATCTAAAGCAATCACTCAAGCTCTCCTAAGTACTCTTACTCAGCCACTGTTGGCAGCAGTCATTGAAATGCAGCCTCAGATACAGTCTTGGGAATCAGATGTTTCTCTATGAAATTTTGCTCACGTCTGTATGAGTTACAAGGCTTTTGAAAATCGCCGTCCTCTTCTCTCACTGGCTGTAAAACCAACCAAATGTGTGTGTTCTGAAGAGCTGGGCTCAAAATGGTGTTTGCAGGAGCAGTGGTGGGGCTGTGTGGGAGCTTGCATTAGGAGCATTGCAGAGAGGACAGACCATGGACATGTCTCCCAAATGCTATTCCAGATGTGCCATTAGACCTGTTAGACACAGCATTGGACTCATGTGGCTGCTGTGGATGACGCAGACTGGGATCTCTGTGTGCACAACTAATGCACAGATGGTCCAGCTTAGGTTTCCATGTGCTGAGGAGAGCTGTGTCTCAAGGACGCTACTGAGCGTTTCTGTCAGAAGCCACCTCCTTAACGTCCATCAGTCATCTGTTCTGAGGCAACAGGTGAAGATGTTCTGAACAAGGTTAACAGTGGCTTGTAGCATTGCATTCCTGCACTGCACCCTCTCCTCACTGGGGGCTGTTCTCACAAAAGCTTTTTGTAAATGAAAATGGACTCTTTGCTCCAGCCAGTACCAGTTTAGATGTTTCCAGAGATACAGATAAAGAGAGCTTCTCTTACTTCTTCCTTCCAGTGTACTAAAAACTAATTTTCTTAATGTCCAAGACACTAAGAACAGATGGATCATCAGTCACAACAGCTTCATGCCTCAAACCAGCTACTAAGATCTGGATGAGTACATGCATACCTTCCCCTTTTTCTGGCTGTAATCTCTCCCTGTGTGATATTTAGTGCAGTGAGAAAAAATTTATTTTATTTATTCTTTTAGTTTTTAGGAAACCAGGACTTCAGTATTCTTTCTACCTTCATGCTGTGTCATCAAATAAATGTTTGTCTCCATTCTAAGCCTTTCTTTACACAGAATTAGCCAACATCTCTAAATTTTGGCTGGTTGCTAAGGTCAGGAAGGCAAGAATACTTAGATGAAACTCCTCTGCAATTTATTATTTCTAACCTTTCATTTAAATTGGACCTGAATGTGTAGGAGTCTGTGTTTACAGAAAGAAAAAAAAAAAAGGGATCATACATGTTTTTAACAGCTCTCAAGAGTCCTGGTTCTGTAATAGCCTTATTAATGTTTAAAATAAAAAAAACAGATATTTAAGGTAAGAACACTGTTCATTTATCTAGTACTTTCCACCTGAAGATAGAGTAAGCAAGATCATACTGAGTATTGTCTTGTTGGGCTTTCAAAGTCGTAACAAAACAAGCAAATTAACTGAAGTTGGCTTTGCCAATCTCTTTCAATTACTGCTAGGAGAATGAGATCAGGTTTTCTCATTTTGACAGTGTCACCATGAAACAGGAGGGCTTTGTGGAATATTAAGTGATCTTTTAATTATGGAAGCACAGTTCAACTGCATCCCTAAAGTCATGCTAGCAAAAGGTATTTCGATCAGCTGTTTGAAGGAGGCTTGTGGAACGGAAATTTCAAATTAAGATGTGTCTGCTATGAAATTAGCACTTGATAAATTGCAACCCACAAAAAAGTTGCAAAATGTCATTCCTCTGATTTGTTTGGTTTTTTTACATAGGTTGTACTTTAACATGCTTGCCCTTCAGCAGGGCCTGGCTTGCGCTGTGAAGGCAGAGCTTGTGTGAGCAGCTTGCATTCAGAGCCCGAACTGCTGCTCACAGGAGCAGTCAGGGTGAAATCACAGCACAGGGTTCAGTTGCTTTGAGTAGAAGCCTATGAATTACATTTTATTTCAGCATCAGATCTGTTAAGGGCAGCCCCTCCTTAATTCTTCAGACGGTGAGGACTTGAATGTTCAGAGCTGCTGCTCTGGGGCTCTGAGGTTGTGTTTCCTCACCCTGCCTGTGTGGAAGCAGGCAGGGACTGAGGGTGTTGCTCCACTGCCAACAGGCTGAAAGTGTGGCAAGGCTCTTTCCTTCTCAGGGTTTGTCTATGTGACAGTAGCATCTAGAGATTTCAAAAGGAATTAAAGCCCATTTTGCTAATGGCTGCATATAATGTACAGTCCTGAAAAAAGACAAGAAAGGAGATACAAACCCAGGCTGAGACTGTAAGCAAGCAGCCTTCTTCCCTATGTGCAGTGCTTGGTAGACAATGCCCTGTCCTCTTATCCATCCCCATTTGACCTTGGAAGAGCTGCATGGAGTTTAGAAAAGCTATTTGGAGTAGAAATCATTAATCTCTGAATAGGCTGTGTAAGTGACCATCCATGTTTGGTAACTTCACCGAGCATTAGCCATGCCACAGGAAGGAGGATGGGTTAGCTGGATCATTAGTGTCACCAAAGCCACTGTCACTGTTCATCACTTAAAACCAAAGTGGAAGAAAAATATTGCAGCATGACAGAGCTGTGACCACTGTGCTTGGATTTGGTTTTATTAACCCAGCCTCTGGATTTCCTGTTTGGAGTTGAATGCAGAGCTAAGTGGGAAGGTGATTTTCTGCTCTGTGAGTTGAACATGTCATGCAGCTGCACAGGCCAGGTGATGACCATCCTCTGCTCTCCCTCCACAGCTGAACCCTTACAGAAGCCATTGCATGTTTGGCAGAAGACTTGGACCTCTCACATTGCTAAGGCTAAGATGCAGCAGCATCACCATGAAGTGGGCTCTTGCTTTGTCTTCTCCTGCCTCAGCGTGATCTCTTGTGTTTCAGATCGCCTACGCTGCAGTGGACTGTGCCAAAGGACAGAATCATGACCTGTGTAAGCAGGAGGGGGTTGATGGCTACCCCACCTTCAACTATTACAACTATGGGAAATTTGTGGAAAAATATACGGGAGATCGAGGGGTAAGTGAAAGCAAGAGTTATCACCTGGTACAGGGAGGAAAGTCTCCTCTGCCTGTCCTGCCTTGCAAATGAACACTGCAGAGTGAATTTCTACCGTGCTGGAAGAATGTTGAACTGCCTCTGTTGCTGTCTTACATGGATTGTACCACAATCCTGTACATCTCTGCATTAGGAACACACTTGGTCTATTTTTAGGAACATGAGAAGAGGAAAAAGGATTAGAGTTGGTAATGCTCTTTGTATATATTTTATTCTTTAAGCTGAAGTCTGTCAGTGAATTTGGACTGAGTGAAAGGGAAGGGTTTATTGCATGTGCTGCTGGCAGAAATGCCAGAAAACACAGGACTTAACTCCTGTCAGTTCTGGATTGCATGGACACTGCAAACGTGTTACAGGTCCACCAGGCTGCCAAATGGTGACAGACCATTGGTTTTATAGCCAGGACAAAGCTGTCCTTTGGAGACTAGGGGAAAGTAAATATCTCATTTGCCCTGAATCAGATTCACTCCTGGCACTCTGGATGGGAAGAAAAATCATGCCATCTACCCCTGGGCTGAAGTTTCATTCTTTTGTCCTGCTGTGGCCAGCTAATTATATGCTATGAGGGCAAGAAATGGGGGCAGAAATGGCATAATGCCTTCAGTGGTTGTAAAGTGCCTGAAAATAAGGAAGCAATTAAATTATTTGTGGGCCGCCTTTGTCACAACCTCCTAGAGGGAGGTTACTCCTCAGCAGCCATTGATTACCTGGGGTCTGCAAGAAAAACTTGGGGTCTTTGAGCCATGCAGTGATTTTGAAAAAAGATTCTTACCTGAAAGTTATTGCTGCTCTTAGAGCTCAGAAAATTATGTAGAAGCATGAATTTAAAAGCCAGGTTCTGAGGTTCTCTGTTAGTCAGGATCTTGGGGAAGCTTTCATGGAGCTTCGCCTCCCAGTTTTCTTCAGCATACTTGGACCCCAGTAATTACCATTTGATGGTGCTGATCCAGCCGTTGTTATGGAGTTTTAGTTCCAATTCTGGATCTTTTCTTAAAAGTAAAGATGAGTGCAGTAGCCAACAATTGAAGTAAGATTTCAGCCGCAGTTTTTGCATCTCTAACCCATACTTAGAGAAACTATATATGAAAGAAAGGATCCGTGGTGGCTCATAAAAAGAATTTATATCCAACACAGGAGTGCTCTGAGGCACAGCAGTTGGGAGATACTTGTCCATATGCTGGATAGTGGACTAACAAATCCCCTATATGCAGCCAACCTTTCTTGGATAAAAATTACCCAACAGGAACATCCCAATCTCTCTGCTGTTGGCTGCTCTGTTCCCCTTCCACCTCTCTGGGGACCTACTGTCTTCTGCTTGTGCAGCATTGAATTAGGGTTTGTTATCTCTTACCATGGTAATGCTGGAGGCAGTGCTTAGCACAGTGCCTTTTGTGGGGGCTGTTGATTGCCAGATATCTCCAGGTGACAAATGGCCGAAGCTTGTCACTTCATTTATTTTCAGTGGAAGAATAGTCAACAGTTTTAGGAAAGTGTTTTTGTTGTTCAGCCTTCTAAAAGCTTTGTGGTTTGGTTTTGGTTTTGGTTTTTTTTGTTTTGTTGTTCCCCAGCATTGTTTAAAGTCTTTGACTTCTTTTAGTTGCTCTCTACCTTTGGTATTTTCCCTCTTCATCACCAGTTTTGAGTGGTGTATTGTGTGATGGTTTAAATGCAAAAATGGTCAGATTGGGTGGGAGCAGTGCTACTTGCCCAGAAAACTTCAGTGTTGGGGTACCAGTAGGCAGTGTATTCCAACACAAGTGTTAACATCTCCACCCATCTGAGCCTTCTGAAATGCCTGAGAACTGTGTTCATAGCTTTCCTTGGAAAAGGAAGCTGCTGGCATTCAAGAGCCTTAAATCATAAGTTGTTGAAATACAGAGGTTGGAATCTAGACAACCAGGTTGAAAATTTTTGATAATAATTTTTGTAGTAATTAAAAAAAAAAAGTTATTTCCATCATTGGAATATTTGGAAAAGGAGGAAAATCGTGATCAAAACTGTTAGAAGATGAGTGGCAAGTGTGTATATAGTCAACAAACAATCCAGTAACTGCTTTTAAAATGACACAAATAACATACAAAGGCAGCTTGAAAATGTCTTTTGAGTGTTTTCAACAAAAAGGCATCAATGGCAGTTCTAGTGACAGATTTTACCTTGTCCTGTGAGTTTTAGGGCCTTTTTCTCTGTGTCCCATCTCTTCAAAGTTTGACACGTGGGATGCGCATGGATATTTTCCCCTTGCATTGCACTGGAGCAGCACTGGAGCAGAGCGTGGTATGATGAGGCAATGCAGAAGCAGTAACTGCTCCTTAGTTTCTGTTCTGCCATGGGGTACAGAAACTAAACAACTGCTCCTTAGTTTATATTCTGCTGGGATACAGAAGCTCAAAGTGTTCTTGATGCATTGTTTTGCTTTGTTGGTAAAAATATGACCCATATTTTTCTTCCTTCAAAACCAGGAGTCTGGATTCACCACTTTCATGCGAACCCTGAGAGAAAGAGATCATGAAAGAGTAGGCAAGAAGAAGGACGAACTGTAGTTTTTGCCTCAAAAGAAGCTTTCCGCTGCACTGTGAATGGTTCCAGGTCCTTTGTTGATGCACCTGAGACTTCACATATTCTCAAGACAGAGACTTTTTTTTTATAAATAGCCATGGCCATTTTGTACAATTTTGAAATAAAGTGAAACCACTTGATTTTTAAAAGGAAAATAAATTAGAATGTTGCCATAATGTTTTAAAGAAAACTTAGCATTCTCTCTCATGTTGGGAGACTATGCCCACTGACACTCCTATGCAATATTTTTGTAGTCTGTAGCGTGTCTGTAGGTGATGTTGTTTGTTAGGGTGAAATTTTTGTTCCGGTATTGCAGTATATGTAAAAAACAAAGGGGAGGGGACACGGTTTGGTTTGGGTTTGTTTTGTTACATTTTGTTTAAATCAGTCCAGGAAAATGGGATTTGTAAGTCACAGATTTATTCAAATGCAGTTTTACATTCTTGTGAAATAGTTATGTGTTTGTGACTGAGATTTGGGGGGAACAATTTTAAGGTGCTCAGGGATAAATAAGGTATCTGAGTTAATGAAGACATTAACATTGACCAGTCCAGATCTGTTAATTTCATTTAAACCTCTCTGGTCTTTAAATCAGAACTGTTTACATACCTTTATAAAATGTATTGAGTGAATTAAGCCACACATCAAAAATCAGCAGAGCATGGGTGAAATGAAAAACCCTCCTTCTTTGGCATCAATACTGTATGTATCTGTGAGTTATGGCAGGAATGATTATCTTATAGAGGTACATGGTTACTCTTACAGGGAACACAGTCTCCCTTCAAGTTATGATTGGGTCATATCAAATATCTGTTGTAAAGTGTTACGTTCAGCTGTTCTGATAAATGCATAATACTAAATGCATAATAATTATGGTAATGCAGTAATTGTGTGTATTACCTGTTTACATTCCAAAAGTTTATCTTCATTTGTAGGAGGGATTTTTCCTTTTTTGCTCCTTAAGGAGTTGCACAAACAATCTCTCTCTGACAGTCATCACTGTAAAACCTGTATCAGCAGCAGTTGAAATGTGTTACACTTTGGATGCTTAAACAAAAAAAAAGTTGATCTGGAAGTACTTCTGTCTTCACAGGAGGGGAGAGGGAGGGGCAGGATTCACCTTGAACCAGAAATAAATTTTTAAAAAGACAAGTATTTTTATCATTAATCAGCCTTGTTCAGCTTCTTCCCCGCTGGGCCAGTGACCACAGCTGGTGGTGGCTTAGGAAGAGCCAGTGCACGCAGGACGAGTTCCCACTGCCCGTGGCTGGGACATCCCAGCCTTGGGGAGTGCTGGGCAGCACTGCAGGTGTGTGGTGGTGTGAGGGTCAGCCTCCCTCTGCCCTGGCACTCCAGGGGGCACAGAACAGCTTCCCACAGCAGAGAGCTGTGACCTGCGTCTGAAACATTCCTCTTGCTCCTCAGTCTGCCTGTCTAGTTTTCTTCTAGTTTGGACCTGCAGGCCGTGCTGAGGGGCTGCTCAGGAGGTGAATGGCATCTTATCTCCTTCCTGGGTGTTTTTTCCTTCCCTCTCTTGCCTAATTAATGGCACTGTATATTTGGCACCGTTAAGCTGCTGAAGCCATTAGTGAGTATTGTGGAATACCAGCAGCCTGATTGGCCTTGTATGGTAGCCAGCTTGTTAACCATGACATCAGTTGGAATGGCCATGGAGCTGTGCCAAGTATCTTTTCTTATTAGGCACCTGATGAGCCTCTTCACCCAAAAAAATCAGCTGCCTGATAGTACATAATGTTAAAATGTAAAAGTAGCTTAATTTATGAAGTCTCTTACTCTGTTTTTTTCCCTTTCAATTAGCACAGTTACTTATGTTGTGTATAGCACTTTTACAGAAGATCATGGTAATTCTTTATTTCAAGCTATCCTCACGTAAGTAGCAGGCACTCCACCCTGCATTTAGGAAACTACATATTGATGCCATTTGATCTCAAACAGGAATTCTTCTGCTTTTAGCAAACTATCAAATATGATCAGTCCAGAACTTGCTGCATCTCTTTTGATCTCAGAGTCAAAGCAGCTGGCACTAACGAAATAACAGCCTCCAGAAAATGTTGAGCATTTCTGTGCATAGGCTGTGCCTATGTTTGTGCTAATTGGTGAGAAATGTAGACTTCTTCAAAAATAAGAAAGAAAAAAATGATAGCTTGCCAATGGTGACTTCACTAGTCAGGATCATTCTGAATTATAGGCTTTAGTAAATGTTTAGGATAAGACAATTGCACACTGTGCTTCAGACTAGTAATTCCTTACAGCCGGTTACACCATAATAAAATCAGGAATTCTCATTTTTCCCTTCAGTCTTTTGTCAGTTACTTCTTGGACTTGGGCATTCATTTTTTTCTTGGCTAATCATGTGTTAACGCACAAATATAAAATATTTGAGAATACTTTACCTTCTGTTACAGGGTCATGACTCATCTGATTTATGGTCTGAATGGTTTTTGAAAAATACAGTTTTGAACAACATAAATTATTACATCAAATGGCTGACAAAAGCCTTAGTTACCATGAACTAGAGTGCACCAGGAGCTTGGAGCTTTGCTTCCAAGCCTTTTTAATTAGTAGGCCAGGTCTGGATATCAGTCACACTGTTTTAGTTCTGTTGCCTCCAGTAAAGCAAAACTTGGTGTTTTTATTTGCTAGTGAAGTCAGTTTATGTTTATATTTGCTAGTGAAGTCAGTTTATGTTTATATTCACATCAGACACATTGAAATTGAAATATGTTATTATTTTCTAAAAACTGTGAATGAAAAATATATGTAAGAGCTCTTATTTTCTGTATTTAAATGGTTGGTCATTTCACACATTCAGAGTTTCCAGCCTGTCGCAGTAGATGCGTAGCCCAGGCATTCATAATCACACAGGAATTTCTGCCATGGTTAAAAGTGAGTAATCTGGGCTTTCAAGTCATGAATCATTTATCAGCAAGAAACTTAATTGCTGATAACAAATGGTTTGCAGTGAATCAGAGATTCTGCTCTTGCAATTATGGGGTTGGTCTTTCAGTCTTTTTAAGGTGTGATTCAAGGGTCTTGGACATCTGCTACATAGTTAACCCTAAGCAGATTAAATCTTGTCGAGGAAGGGTAAAACATGTACACAGCAGAGAGGCTGAGCAAGGATTGTGCATCACTTTGTTCCCTAGTGTTGGCTTAAACAAGATATAAATAGCCCACAGGGCTGTGTTAGTCCTGCTGTGTGGTTGGACCAAGAGATGAAGGGCAGCAAGGCCAAGCTTTTTGTGCATACTGGAAGCTGGAGAGGAAATGGTTTTCCCATCTAATGAAAGAGCCTGAGATGTTGGACTTGTTTCATCTGCCAAAAGGAGGGAAAAGTTCCCAGGAGAGTGAATGCTCTGGGATATGGCAAACACAAGTTGGGAGTCCCAAGATGAGTATAGGCTTCTATCCCAGCCCCTGTGACCCCAGAGGATGATTTGGCTCTGTTGTAATCCATCTATCTCTTACCCAGTAACTGTGGCCTCACTTGCTCAAACCAGAGCAACTCCTCCAAGAGAGGCTGGAAGAGACTTGCTTTCCAATCTGAGTCAAGAAAAGCAGCCTAAAAAAACCTCAATTTCCTCTTTCCCCCTGCTTTAAATTGCATTTTGGATCTGACAGCCATGTTGACCCCCAAGCCCTTCCTAAATAGTTGCAGTTGGGTGAAACAGCCTTGGGAATTTATCTAAACCAAATTAAGTCCCCAAATCTTGCTAACTTAAGAGCCTCTCAATAGTCATCCGCAAAGATAGATTGATATTACTGGTGAAAAGAGATGAGAGAGGTAAGGTCTATGTTCGTGCAGCATTTAATTTGGGAGTAAAAAAGCAGATAAAACTCCCATTATGAGTAAGCTCTAAGAGAATGCTTCAGAGAGTCTTGTTTCAGATGGAATTGCTTTATGGGTGATTTTGATTTTAGAGGCGAACTGCTTTTCAAAAGAAACGTCAAGACCTGGTGACGTAGCCTACAGATGTTTTGTCTGTTTGCCTTTTAAAAAATAAAAAGTAAAATCACTCTCCATATTCTTGATAGTGCTGTATTACAAGAAAGAAATGTTGCCTACATGGATTTCCTAGAATAACACTGAACCCCTGCCAACTGCATTTTACAAACTATGAAACAAGCTATTTGCTCCAAATGACACTCGGGAGAGAGGGGACTGCTGCCCACGTGCACCTCGTTTTAATTTAATAGCTTACTTTAGTGTGATTGGGTCTATAATGGAACACTGGGATTGCAGGAGTAAATTCTGAAAACTGAGAGGTCGGGGAAAATCAGCTTTTATCAGCAGGTGTTGAGCACTGTAGCCAAACGCTGGCATTTCCTTTGCCTTTGGCAGCCCAGCATCCCTGAGCGTTCCATGGCTCTGCTGGAACCACAGGAGTGCAGCCCTTTGGCTAATCCGGTTGTGTACATTACTGCTCTGTGCTGGAACTGATTGGAAACCAGAATTTTTCCCATTAGTTTCTTTGACTGGTCATAAGAAGATGATAGGTTTTCTCTGCACATCCTGCTTTTATTTACAGAGTGAGGAAGGAGGATACCTGGGTGTCTACAAAGGAAATGAAGCCAAATGCCATTTTTTCTGCTGGCAGCCAGGATTCCTGGGGACTGACCAATGCTGCTGAAATACTTCCTGCAAAGCACTGTCGACTGGCTTGGCTTTTGCAAGGTCTTGGAAGGCACTGTGTGATGCAATATTGCAAAAAATCTCAGTATCCAAGGCAGCAATTTCCAACCCTTGGTTTCTGAGGAGTTAAGCTAAGTATAAATCATCAGCCCAGTGTAGCTGGTTTTGAGACATAAAAAAAGTGGTCTGTTAGCCAAAAATTTAGGAAATCATGGCTCTAATGCAGGCCATAGGATGTGTGGGTGTTTCCACACAGCTGCCCAACCTGGTCCTTGGTTTGTAAGATTCCTGCTCCTGGAAGTCCTGTCCTCCTGCCCCGAGCACTCGGCACTGCTGCAGGGAGACAGCGCTCCTTAAGGACAGTTATTCTATGCTTAGAAAGCATCATAGTGCTAATTATTCTCATTAGCTTTGAGCCACTAATAAATTATCTTTCCTATTGCTCTTCCATCACTCAGTAATGAGAACCATTTAGCCAGATTTTGCAGATACTGCTTGCTCCCTCTCTACAGCATGATTCCCTGCAAGCATTCATCATAGGAAAAGAGCTACGTGAACAAAATCTTTTCAAATTAGTCTCTGGTGCCCCAGTTAAGTGGGTGTCTACATCGCAGGCATGCAGAAGAGCCTTCTTCATTAATATGTGCAATTCTGCCCGAGCTGATTAGCTCTTGCAGCTCATTTGATAGCAAATGTGTAAATCCGTCACACTCTAAATGCCAAATATGTGCACAGTTAAATTATGGAGAAGTAAGAAACTGCAAGAGTTGGGAGTCTTTATTTGGAAAAAGAGGTCCTTATCCCATGCATTAAATTGGAGCTCTGGGTTTATCTAGAGCATTTGTCACTCCTCTGCTTTGTCATTTTACTGCTGGCAAAATGAATAATTCTTCCTGTCGTGTTGCTGGTCCTTTCAGTATGTGTGGGTGTTTAATTTGGTGCCCAACATTTGTAACAGACACCTGGTATCCAGCCTGAGTTCCCATAAAACAATAGGCACAGCACAATGCAATCTTCCTTTCCAGGACAGGAAAGTAAACTAATCCGTTACAACTATGTATTACTAATAATGCAGTTACCATCACTTCTCTTGTTCTTTTTTGTTTGTAGAAATCTCGTGAAGAAAAGGAGGGGGGACAAGCATCCATGTTTTTTAGCCAGGGCAGTGCTGCACAGTGTAATTAATGTTGCGGTGTTTCTGCCAGCACAAGTGAAGCACTAAAGAGTGTCACCTGTCAGTAGGGAGGGGCTGGTCTGCTGCCGCAATACAAGTGCCCTCGGCCAGTTATTCTGGGACCAAAGAAGAAAACTGGCCTTAAGAGCTCCTAATTTATGCATGTTTTTCCTCCTTTCCATGCCAAGTAGCTGCAGAGCCAGCCCAGCCTCAGGGCCTGGACACACCAGCTCAGGGCAGCCAAGCACCCTCTGTTTTATTTTCCCTCAGCACGCAGAGAAATCGCAGTGCAGACCCAGCCCGACCTCCAACGCTATTTTGGCATTACCTTCTGGGCATACAGGCTAGGGGGAAAAAGCTTCCCATTTCCCAAAAGTTCTGGCGTGGGAAAGCTGTCTTTCTCCAAGCTGAGCATAAACTCTTCAGAGAACATTTTCTAGGAAAACGTGCAGCACAATAACGGATGTCCGATATCCTGTAGCCTCCAGGTTGATGGTGAGGGGATGCTTATTACTGTACCCCACCCCACAAGCATGGAATAGGATGAGCAGATCCAACATTTCCTGCTGCATCCCCAGAATGTAGTGAGACCTCTCCAAGGGTGTAGGATTTGCTTACCAAGAAGACAGTTCTGTGCTGGGCTCACCTGCGGTGGGTACACAGTCCTCCCCAGGGACAATATGGATGAGAGGCTCTTTCTTTTCCCTTTTCACAGAAGGACAAGCATCCTTCAAGGCAGATCTCTCCTGATCCAGTGGGAGGTGAATGGGGCCACAGGAGAGCTGCTGCAGAAATTCAGAGCTGCTGCAAGATGCTGCCCAGTTCCATGCAATTCCCTTCAGACTCCGGGGTCCATCATGCCTTCCACCTGCAGGACACCATAAAAGGATTGTCACAGGACTCCTGACTTACGTAAAACTTACCTCTCTGCCAAAGCTTTTCTTAGGCAAAAGAGCAGCAAAAAAGGAGGGACCACAGAAATCAAAGAAACAGAGTTCACTGTGGAATAAAGTCATATCTCTCTGGCAAGGTACTGTAGTATGAGGTGCATTAGGTATATTTTGGATGGATGTATAATCTTAATTGTTGTGTATTGTTTGTGTTGTAGTCCCAAGATCCAGGTCCTCATTATTCTAGATGCTGTACAAATACATAAGAGTCTGTCATGCATGGAAAGGCTTTTATTATGTAAATAGTCAGGTTGGGATAAAAGAAGTAGTGTTATCTCTGTTTTACAGATGAGGCAGTGAGACGAAAAAAAAAACAACAAAGCCTTTTGCCCAAGGACACACAAAGTCTGTGGGTCAGTCGTGGACTTGAAATTCAAGTCTTGATGTAGTTTCTTACCCACTCTTCTTTCAATTTGTGTACTGTCCACAACATAATTAAAATTAAGCACAAAGAAAACAACACCATATGTAATTTATCTCTATCTGAAACAACCATCCAGCACCTCTCAGCCAAATCCTCCCTAACTCTTCCCTGTTTCTGTATTTCTTCCATGCCCAATGCCTCTGATCCCCATACAAGTCACTGTACATGTCCTCTGATTTTCTGCAACATGTATCTGTAGGTACAAAAATGCTGTTAGTGAGGATTTTTTGTTATTTTCTAAGTCTGTGAGAGACTTTTCTCTCTCACAGAAGAGGTAGTAGGGAATGTAAACAACCAAGCCACCTGCAACCTTGAAAAGTCTTGTTTATAGTATAGTAGAAAAATATTTTGATAACGGATGTTTTAGGATTTTGGCCAATCACCCCCAAGGGGTGGCTGGTCCTTTGTCCAATTAGACTATGAAGAAAAAAGTCTATAAAAGAGTTTGTAAAATAATTAAATCAATCAATCTTGCTGCACAATTCCTGCCTGCTGGATCTTCTCTCCTCCTCCTCCCTATGGCTGCGGGACACGGTGATATACCGTAGGAACCAGGCCTGCAGTAATATGTATCAGGTGACTGTAAAGCTGTTCAAGAAGAGACCCTGTTGCATGTGGGGCTATGTCTCAGTTGGACCAGCATGCCAAATTTGTATTCCAATCCGTTTGGAAAATGATACTAACACTGTTTAGAATGAAAAAGGATGCATATACATTTCGGCTGGGAATATAGAGTCAACCAATCTATAACTGCTGCTCAACATTACCTGCTAGTCAAAACTGTATATTGATGCAAATAACTAATCTATACCAAAGACAAATAAACCATAGATTTTTCACTGAAAAAGCACAATATATTTTGGTTTGTGTACAGCAATATTTTATGTCAGGCTTTTGGAAAGAATGTGGGAGGAGAGAATTGTAAAAGTCATGACAGCCACTGGAAAACAGAATAAAATGCAACTGGCATTTACCAAGGCTAGATAATATCAAACTAATTTGATAGGTTTCTTTGATAGAGTAATTAATTAGCTAGACAAAGAAGGGAAATCTGTCTGTCTGGACTTGAATAAAATAGCTGATGAAGAACCGTGTATAAATTTATATCTCCTGCACGGAGAAGTCTGAGATTTATAGACGAACTGCAAAGCATACATGGAATGTATGGAAGCTGAACTGTATTGAAAGGGAATTATTCAGGGCTCCTAAACTGTAAGTCTTAAGACTGACTGTTATTATTTTCATCAGTGACATATTTGGAAAACAGAGGTATCTGATCATAAAAAAACATTGAAGTCAACAAGTTAGGAGTATCATCAGTGTAGAGAAAGTTCAGAATATTGCACAGCAAGAGCTGACTATCCTTGAAGGGCGAGGCCACAGAAGTAGTAAGGGAGGTAAGCAGCAGGCAAAATTCTCCAGGAAACCTACAATGACACAGAAAGATTTCAAGTTGCCCCAGTGCAGCGTGGGCATGGAAAAGGCAACTGAAACTCTAAAATGCAATAGGAGAGACATTTCTAGCAAAACAAAGGAAGTAAGAACATCTTTGAATAAGACCCCAACAAGATTTTGTTTGGAATAAAACTCATTATTCTGATTGTGTTAAAGAAAGCTGGGTTCTTAATGAAATGGGTACAGCAAAGGACTGCTAAGAGGAGGAGCAGACTGGAAAACCTTTCATGAAAGGACAGCGAGCACAAGGGGCTTGTTTAGCCCAGCAGCTGAAGACTGAGATGTGGTTTGATTGCTTTCTGTAAATACATCATGTAGGGGGAATATTAAAGGTAGGCCATCTTGGTGTATGAGCAAGTGGGTATAAATTGGCCATGAATAATTTAGACTATCAATTAGGTGTTCTTTATCCACCTGCATAGTGAGGGTATAAAAATTATAGGGATGAAACCATACCTAGTTTTAGCATGAAGCTCACAAAATGTATTAAATGGATCATGTGATCCAGTTGTCTGCAGTACCTGGGGACTGGATTTGATAACCCAGAAAGTCCTGCCCATCCTGTGTCTTAGTGGGTTTCTATTACAGTGAGCCACCACCTCCATTTTATAATCTTATTAGATATTACAGTACCTATAATCCCTTCAGTCCTAAGAAACCTTTCTATCCTTCTGAATTAAATTTCAAATAGAACAACCTAACTGTGGATTACAAAGCCATATGTGTTTTCTTTCTTACTCAATAAATTTGTTGTGGTGATTATCATAAACAAAGACAAATTTCATTACGGACCAGGAATTCTTTTAATATAAATTATAGTGTTTATGGCACAACTGTACTGACAAATAATGCTTTTTTTATTTATTTTAATTGTTCAAATGACTCCTAATGAAATTTTTGGCCTCATGAAGTGATCAGCTTGGAATGACTTTCCCTTCTATGAAAATATTTAAATACAAACAAAGTCTGCCAATGTGTTCAATTAGAGTCATGCAGGGAACTAAAGGGATTATGTGTACTAGGAGTATATTCATGTGGCTTTTCAGATCAGCTGCTTCTACCAGAGAGGGAATAAAGTAAGCAGAAAAGCCCCAAAGAGAGCCCATCACTGTTGGAATGGCTTGGGACAGGATCATCAGAAAAGCTCACTCGTGTTATTTCCATAAGCCCATAATGCTTATGGTCCTGTAAATAAAAATACATTAACAACACGTTGCTTTTCAAACTAATTGAGATGCAGTGTGAAGATTACTTTTCAGAAATAGGATGTTCTTTATGCAGGAGATCATACTGGGCCCTGCTGCAATGAGAGCCATTGGGTAACACTGTGTTTTATTCTAACATCTGCATTTATTACCAGTGAGAGACTTTCTGTGACATTACAAGGTTGCTTCATTCTTGTAAAGCCCTTGAGAGTTAAATACTGGTGTTCCATGAAAGAAACTCTTGGGCCCAGCACAGGACCTTAAGACTGAATCAGCAGAGGAGGTTTTTAAAAAGAGAAGCAAGGAAATAAACTGCATATTCTGCTGATGATTTTTATGACCTTGCTCACACTTTCGCTGATGCTGTGTTAGCAAGAACAGTTCATTCCAGTGAGTATAATCCTAGCTCTTGCAATTATGGACACAGGTTTCTCTAAAACCTCTAAAATTGGGTGCAATTTTTTAGAGTGCAGAATTGTTAGAAAGTCACGGGCTTTTAGCCAGTGCTGTGATTTCAGGAGCCTGATTCGGAGAGTAGAGGCCTTGCGATGCAGCTGGGCTGCACTCCACATCAATTCACTGATTCAACATACCTGTTTTTTCATGGGAATTGGCATTACTATCCAAGAAACAGGAAGCATATTAATGGTTGTTAGTCTGGTTTTTAGCTAAAGCCCCAGCTTGAACAATACCTCCAGCTTCAAGCACCAAACTTTAAGAAAGATACAAGAAAAAAAGATGGTATAGAGAAAGGAGCAATAGAACAAGAAAAGTGTAGTAAACAGAAGGGAGGTTTTTTTTGTCTTTTGGGTTTAAAAAAAAAGCAAAAACAAGATGAAGGCTTTGGGTTTAATTAGTCTAAATCAGAGAAGGCTCTTATTTTCCCCACAAAACCAGTTACAAAGTGGATCAGTAATATGATATATTCCACAGTTTAGTTTGCTGCAAAGAAAACTGAAGTTGAGTTTTTCTTTCAAAACTTTACTTCTGTGTTGCTCCTGTGACTCTATCACTGATGAGCACAACTACTGCCAGCTCCTCAAGCTGGGTATTTTTCCTTGGGGAAACCTGATTTAAAAGTCATGTTTAAATCCAGTGGACAGAGCCTAAGGGTTTGTCTTCCCCACCTTTAGTCATCCAAAGCTGAGGTGTATAAATGCAGCTAGACATGTCTGCTCCCTGCAGTGACTGAGGAGAAATAGCAACAAAGAGCTTCTTCACAGAGGGCAATTTCCAGATCACTGAACTTTGGTGAAGTAAATCCTGTCCTAACTCATCTCTGAGCATTTGCTGTTGGACTTTGCCTTCAGCTGATGACACACTCAGCAAGTGCATAGCTTCTCCATTTTGCTGTGCTCATGGAGACGCACCTCGCTGGCATTTCTGAGGGGTTTGGCACCATGGGCACTCCTTTGTCAACAGACCATCCCATCCTGCTCTCTCTGCAATTTCTGACACTGTCCATACCCTGCCTTGTGCTCCTCTTTGTCTCTTCTCCTCATTCTGAAGTATCTATAGTCCTCTACTTTGGCTTCCCTTTGCACTGACTGGATTTCCTTCTAATGAATCTGTTTTATCTCTGGCTGCAGCTTTCACTAATGCATTCACTGCACGCTGCCCCTCTGACAGTGTTTTACTGCTTCTGTGTCTTAGGGGAGTCAATGGGACAAGAAAAAAACACAATTTAAAGTGTAACTGGCTTGTTAGCCATGCAAATTCTTGAATAACAGATATGATTTAAGCTCACCATGAGAGCTGGGAGGGTTGGAGCTGTAACCTCGCTTCTGACTCTGCCACTGCCTCCCTCAAGTGACCTTGTGTGATTTATTTAACCTCTTGGGGCCAGGTTCACCCGAAAATAAAGAACAATAAGGTTTTTTTCCCCCTAGGAATCATAACTAATAGATGTATATACAATACTTGAAGTCCTGTTTATGTAAATGAAAAATGCTTATCTTTTTTCTTTAAAACATTTACGAAAGGTTAAGAGAATTTTAGGGTTGAAAGATAAACAGTTGAGAAGAACTAGAAAAATTAAAATTACACACGTATGCACTTATCACAAACCTTTAGACAGCCTCTAATTAAGTAATCACCAGTTCTCCGTGTTATAGTAGATGCTATCATAAGCTGTTAAACTGTATAGCAGCTTATAATACTGTGCACTCTGTTTATACAGGGTAAGGACTCTCTGAAAATTATTCAGATTAATGTATCAACTTCTGAACATGTGCTTTACTTGTGCATAGTCACTCAGGATTGAGATGTTCCCATGCTCCACTCTACAAAAGCCTGACTGGGAACAGTTTTTTCCTGACAGGCCAAGACACTGACTTGGAGATGCCAAGCTGTGTATTCAACCATGCACACCATCCATCCCGTGTGAGGCTTTAGCAAGACCTGTTCTTGGTGCATATCCTTGGCAGTTCCTGCCAAACAGCCAGCTTTTACTGAGAGAAGGATGCTCAGGAAAGACTCTCCAGGACATCACTTTTTCTTGAGCTTTTATGTTCAGAAAAAAACTACCTCACCAAGCAGGTGACCTCTCCTGCTGTGGCCCCCCTGCTCACCTGCTCTTTCCTTCCTCTCTCACATCTCCACACAGCCCCATCTTCTGACCCCAATGCTCCACCACTTCCCCGTCTTGAGTCTGCTCTAAATACAATTTCTCCCTTTTTACCAATTTTCCCTCTGTTACTCAGCCCCAGAGTCACGGGTAATCTTGTACTCCTTGCAGTGGCCTTGTTTGACTCAGAGAGCTCGAGCCCTCAGCTTGGCTGAGCTTTGCTTGAAGCACAGAGAAGAAGGCCTGGAGGCTGAAAGGGTGAGATTAATCTCCAGCAATAGCAACTTACTCCTGGTTCTAAGACCCAAGAGATCATTTTTCCTCACCTGGATCACTGGAGTAGGGAGTGAGGTGTGTCCCACTGATATCCAGGGTTGCCATAGGTGTCCACTTAAAATTGCTTGGAGAAGGCAGACTTGAGGTTGGAGAGATCCAGCACCATTCTCCTGATCCCCTTGCCCCTGAGTAGAGCCCAGCAGAGCCTGAGAGTCCAGAGGGTGAGGTGTGTTACCTCTATCCCAACACTGCAGTGCTACAGGCACTTGGATAGTGAAGTAGTAACAGATGGAAGGAGAAATTAAAAGGCGTTAGCAAGGAAATAAGCTGTTTTCATTTGAGATTTGAGCCAACAGACTAAAACTGTGTGATCTGGTACGAAAACAGTGAAGAGTGGTACAGGGAGAAAATTATCCTTGTATCAGTAAAGAAAGTAGTTTCAAAATACGAACCTCACTCTAGGGTTACTAATGAGGATTGCAAACTTTCACTTTTGTATTGTCATTTGTTGTTGAAACATGCCCAGTTGATTTGTTGGGAAATGAGTGAGAGTAGCCTAGCAGCTGGTATCATCTCAGTGCACTTTTCCTGGTGGCTACTCCATCCCCATCCCACACGTGCCAGCAGTCGTCCTTGCTGCCCCGGCAGAGGACCCCAAACACCCCTCTGGTTATTCACACAGCGCCAGGCATATGCCAAGGGCTGTGTGATCCATTAAACCTGGTGAACACCTGCCAGCTGCAGTCAGAAGTTATTACACGGGAGAACCCAAAGAGCACAGCTCCTAAAGCTCAGATGTGCTGACAACAGAGCGACTTATTCTGGCGAAGGCTCGAGAGTGACCTTATCGCTCCCTACAACTCCCTGAGAGGAGGCTGGAGCCAGGTGGGGCTCGGGCTCTCCTCCCAGGGCACAGGACAAGAGGACAGTTTTAAGATGCAGCAGGGGAGGTTCGGGTTGGACATTAGGAAGCATTTCTTCACAGAAAGGGTGATTTGACATTGGAATGGGCTGCCCAGAGATGTGGTGGAGTCATCATTCCTGGAGGTGTTAAAGTAAAGACTGGATGTGGTACTCAGAACATGGTGGTGTTGGGTCATAGGTTGGTCCCGATGATCCCGGAGGTCTTTTCCAACCAGACTGATTCTATGACAAATTCAGCCTCAGCCAAGGCTGTGCGAGGCAGCGCTGGCGGTGGCTCGGCTGCTCCCGCCCAGGCGGTGTGAGACACCCACGTCCGGGATCCCTGCACGGCAGGGACAGGGGCACAGAGGCGCCGGCACCGTGCGGAAGCGGCGTCCCCTTCGTACACAGCGGCCCCGGAGCCGCCCCGCATCCTCCACCGCAGCTGCGCAGGCTCCGCGGGCCGACAGCGGGGCCGACAGCGGGGCTGACAGTGGGGCCGACAGCGGGGCTGACAGTGGGGCTGATAGCGGGGCTGATAGCGGGGCTGATAGCGGGGCTGATAGCGGGGCTGGCCGGCCCCGGGCCCCGACGGCGCCGGGAGCTCCCGGAGGCCCCTCAGGGCGGCCCCGCCCCGCAGCGGCGCGGCCGCAACGCGCGAGGGCGCTGCGGCGCGCGCGGACGTGTCCGCTCCCACAATGCCCGGCGGGACCCGCGCGCCGCCGCCCCGCTGCCCAGGTACGGCTCGCGCCCCCCGCGCGGGGCGGGCGCCCTGAGGGGCGCGGGCGGGGCGGGAGCCGCGGCCGCCGCCGCCTCCCTCCCCCCCGGCCCTGCCCGCGCCGCGGCCCTCGCCTCCCCTCACCTCCGCTCCCCTCCCCTCCCGCCTGCCCTCCCCTGCCGGCCCCAGGCCCGGCCGCGGAGCCTCGGGGCCGGCTGCGTTCGCGCCTCAGCCGCGGTGGGCGCGGGGCGCCGCCGCCGTCACGGGGAGTGGTGGTAGTGGCGGCGGCAGCACCGCTGCCACGGGCAGGGCGGGCTCGGGAGGCAGCGAGGGCCGCTCGGGGTCCTTGCAAGTGCCGCTTGGCAGCAGGAGCCCGCTGTGTGTAGGGGTCTCCGCCGCTCTCCAGGCTCTGCAGGAGTTTTGTGACCTGGGGCGGTGCGGATCCGCCTAAGTCAGTGACCACTGAGTCAGCGCTTCTGCTGCGGCTGCAGATGGTCGTGTCGGAGCTGCCACGTAAGTAGGTGGTAGGTGAAAGGGTCCGGCTCCCAAACTTTGGGATGCAGCTTGTTCCGTTTCCTTAGTTTTTCAGAATTGTTTGGACATTAGGAGGAATTTCTTTAGAAAGGGTGATTATGTGTTGGATTGGGATGCCAAGGAGGTGGTGGAGTCACTGTGCCTGGAGCCACCTGTTCAGGAAAGACTGGACGTGGCACTTAGTGGTGGCTGGTGACATGGTGGTGTCCAGTCACAGGTTGAACTCGAAGATCTCAGAGGTCTTTTCCAGACTAATTGATTTTGTGAATCTTGGTTTTGCCTCTGAGATCTCTCTCCCCCTGGCTTTATGGAAAGGATTATATTGACTCGTGGTTTAGGATTATTGCCTTGTCTCATCATACCTGATGATGTCAAAGTAGCTTTATTTGTTGTGTCCTTCTGTACTGCTCCAGTTTGTAACACGAATTTCTGAAGTATGCTATAGAGTGAAAAAATTCTGGCTCCTGCTTGTGCAATGCAGCTGTCACAACCCTCAGAAGTGGGGACAATAAATTGTCCAACAGTATTAGGTACACTTGAGCTAAACACAGAAGTTTTGTTTTCATTCTGTGTCGGACAGGAGTGCAGCTTGCACCTACTTCCCAATTTTATATTTTATAGAAGGTTTTCATGAGTGGCAGACATCCCAGCAAGAAATGCAGTGATTAAGTTGGTGCTGAAGGGTGTCAGGTGCAGGAGGGTAAGCTTGCCATCACACTAGATCTGCTCAGAATTTTGAGAAAGCTAGACTTTTTTAAGGTGAAGTGTTCTGAACAAATCATAGTCACAGGTCACTTTCAAACACTTGTCAAAAGTGTTACAAGACTATGTCAGATAGATGTAAAGCAATTAACTGTCAGTTCACAAGTTAGAACCAATTTGTTACAAAAGGCTGGAATGTTCCACTTTCTGTTTTCAGTGTTCCTAGGACTTTTCTAGGTGCTGCTTCAGGATCAAATACCATCTTAACACAGCAATAAGCAACATGATAATTGAATATGTCTTAAAAAAAAAGTACAGTGAAACAGGCTCTGGTTTCCATCACCTGAGGTTTCTCGTTCATGGTAGAAAATGAAACCAGGCACATGTGCTAATTCCTACTTGTGAAACCGTGGATGCTGACATGTGCATGAGGAGTTGGACAGCTCTAGGGAAGGTGAAGTAACAGAGCAATAGCCACTCTGCTGACTCTTACCTGTCTGTGGCCAGATTTCTCCATGCTCCTCTTTTCCACGAGTTCTCCCAGTCCTCATTTGCAGGAAGGGCTGTGAAGGGTTGTAAGGGGAAATTAATAAAGGTGGGGCAGAAGTAGATACTAACTAAGGGAAACAAGAATAATGCAAACGTGGAGTAGTGCTTCTGTGATGTACTCTCTCTGTTGGTGTTTGTGTGGGGGTCAGAATCCCGCTGAGCAAAGGGTTGTGATTTGGTTTTAGTACCCCTGGTAGTTTTTCTGTGAACTTTTCCAGTTGCCTCTTAAAATCACATAACATTGTAGCACAGACAACAGCCTGTGACATGGGGTTCCACTGGCTGGTGACATGTTTTGGGAGGGACCCTCTGTGATACCTGTGAGCCAAACACCTGCTGGCTGGATTTGTTATTCCACAATTCTGTCATGGAATGGGACAGTGAACCCAACCCCTGTTAATTTCCTTGCACCTGTAATAGATTTATAGACCATTTGTACTGGAAATGCAGTCTTTTCTCATCTTCAGGTGATGGAGGGATATAGAATTTTTTGGAGGAAAACATATGAAATTTGTAATGATTTGGTGAACTACTTCATGCAGCTTTGAAGCTTGATGTTTAAAAAAGACATCTAGGGATAGGTCTTATCTTTCTTCTATCTCTAAATCTATATGTGCATATCAAATTTACCACTTGGCTCCTTGTGTAAAGCTGTATTGTTTTGAGAGCTGGGTAAAGTAGATTTAGTAAACTTTTTTTCTTTGTTAATACTTTTTCAGGTAAGGCTGAGTGTTCTGTTGCAGTATGTGTATTATACATCTCTTGACATATGTATGATCTTCCAAACGAAGTAATTTTCTTTTATTAACTTTGATTATTAGATAGCTTTCTGATTTCGCTGTTGGGAAGCTGAGGAAAAAGTTCGTATTTTCACTGGGTGGGTTTTTAAGATGATGGTAACAAAACCTGACTGGTGTTAAGATCTTCAGCTCAACACAATTTCTACCTTGTGTGATTTCGTAGTATATTAAGAGAATTGGCAGGTTTCAATTGAGGCTTATCTTCTGTTATAGAGCCTGCATTTCTCTGAATATAAGTAGGAGTCTTGAAGAAAGTTTTGTTCAAGATTTATGCAAATATTTATTTACACAGAGAATAGACATAAAAGTTGGAAGAACACCTCTAAAGATGTCTTTATCATTTGCTTTGTCTGTTGTGTGTGCATACATGCTGTTGTTAGTGGTATTGATGTTCTTTGTCCTTAGTTGTAGGAGCAAAGCAACTGTGATGAGATTGAGCACTGAAAACCTTAATGCTTTGGAAATACAGCTGTGGTTGTTCTGTGTTACATTCCTGAAGTGTTCTGAGCAGAGGAGATTATGGATTAATTAAACAGTGGATGAGGTGAATGATAGGATTCAGAGTCAAAGGTTGTGTAAACCTGAGTTACTCCTGTACTGTGGAGACAAATAACTTGCTTTCCCATTTTAAGTGCCTCAAGTGATGGGACTTCCTGAACTTCTCTTAAAGAACACAGAAACATTTTAATATCCATGTTATTCTAGTTTTCTTTTTCTTTGAGTATCTTTTGAGTAATCTCCCTTGGCTATGTTCAGGCCTTTCCAATATGTATGCCCTCACAAAAAGAGCTGAGGAATGTTGTTAGCCAGTAAATCTATTTACTAACTTTTTCTGTTTGTTCTTATCTCATCAGATAGCTCAACATGAACATTAACCATCGAGATCATTTAAAAAGTGAACAGAATAATATTTTTGCTTCTGAGATCTGGCTACGGGATTCTGGGTTTCTCCTGCAGTGCAGTCCTATTCACTGCCTTTTCCTGAAACAGGACATGGAGCTACATTCCTTTCTTCATGTTAGGTGCTAAAAAAGTTATTTGTTTCATCAGAGGAAATGCAGATCCATGAAATTACATTTTGTGCAAGTAAGTTAATGAAGGGGTATTTAAACTTTGCTATTGCATCATTGCTCTTTTGTTTATATTGATACAGCTCCCAAAAGTCCCTGTCAGGATTGAGTTCCAAGTAGTAAAAATGGTTATTGTCAGAGAACCATTACAGTTTTAAGCTACTCTGCAATTTTGTCGTGCTCTTGAGCTTCTGCCTTGGTTGTATGGTTATCAGCATAGTTAAGAAAATGAGTCTGTGTGCATCGTCCTTCTGGGAATGCGTGCATGAACTCAGAGATAGGTAAAAGTTTCTAGAACTGTGGGTTTAGTTTCTTGAATGCTTCATGCCAGCAGGCCTATCTAGAGGAAGTCTTGGAGTAGGGGTTATTTTCTGTTTCTGTGTCCAGCTGATGGAAGCACTTTGTTCAGGAGGGCATTCTCTAGTGAAGTGCTGAAATAACAAGAGCACCTGATAAAAGCCCCAAGGTATTCATCAGACTGCAGTTAACAGTGGCCTCCACTGCTGTTACAGCTTTGGGGAAGTCTGATGTGCTGTACAAGTAAAATACGAGGGTATTAACTTGGAATTTATTCAGCTAATGTGATGGCTCTCAAAGGAGGTTGAAGTTTGACTGCTGATGAAGCTGAATTTATTAAACTGAAAATGACAACACATTTTCAGTGCTTAAATTATTATATGCCTCTTTTTCTCTGAGGAGTAAATAACCTTGAAAAACCTGAATATTGTTGATTATTCGTTAAGTATTCTAATGGATATATAACCTTTGGGGAGTGGGAAATAGAGAAGTTTAGAGTTCAGGTTAAAAAACCAGCTATTTCCTCTCTTTTGTGAAGAGGCAGTGGTTTTTTGGGAAAATTTTGGATTTCTGACTTGCGAGAATACAGTCCTTCAGCTGCTGAGGCTTGTAAAGCACCCTTAACGTCATAGTTTGAAAGGTGCTGTAAACATGTCAGTATCACACACAAAAGCATATTTCAGCTGTATCCAGAAATCTGTTTCCTTTTGCAGTTTGTGACTGTATGGAACTTGAGTACCATCATCCGAGGGAGGCAAAAATATTTTTTCATAGTGTCTGAAGTGATAGGTGTAGTATATGGTAGGAGTCTGCTGAGCAGTGTTAAGAGCTGAGGAAGTGTTTGCTTTTGGCTTCATATAAATTCTAGCAGTTCGCCCACTTGTAGGAGAAAAAATTTGTGTACTGATGCTTAGCAGATAAGTAATCCTTGTTTTAATACTTCTCTAGCTAAACTTTTGAATGTTTTGATTTAATGTAAGGTTTGAAGAACTGTTTCGTGGCTTGTGTAGATTAATAGGTCCTGTTCAGTTAAGACTAGTCTGAGTTATAGTTGAAAATCCTCACTGTGCCCCAGTTGAAGCCTGAACCCAGTGTACAGCTTGAGAAGTTTGATTCATCACAGTTGACTTTGTTGTTTCTGCTTTTACCTTAATTCTGGTTCCTCCTGATGTGTTTTGTTGCAGGTTGTCATTAACTCTGTTGGCAATGTCTATGATTTTATCTGCCTCTGTGGTCCGTGTGAGGGATGGACTCCCACTGTCTGCATCTACTGATTATGACCAGAGCACGGGAATGCAAGAATGTAGAAAATATTTTAAAATGCTCTCAAAAAAACTTTCTCAGCTTCCTGACAGATGTACTCTGAAAACTGGACAGTATAATATAAAGTAAGGCTTCTAATTTGTGTATTTGCAACATCCTGGGTGATGTGTGTCTGTAAGTTAAAAAGTTAACAGTTCACATTAGAAACGTTTAATCAGAATAAGATTCTTGGCACTATTTATGTAGCAGAAATTTAGAACTGATTCAAAACTGAGAAATTGTAGGAAGATTTGAACCTACACAAACTTCCATGGAAGTTCCTTTTCAAGGGCACCAAATCATAGGACAACATCATAGGAAGAGTGGCTTTACATTGAAAGAATAGGTTTGGATTAGATATTTGGAAGAAACTTTTTATTGGTTATAGTTCACTTACACTTTATCTGACCTTAATTCTGATTCTAATTTAGATGTTTTAAATGAGGTGAATAATTTCATCTTAGCCTCTAGTAACCATGTAGAAGTTACAGTGGTGGAAAGTGTACCACGTGAATGATCCTAGAATGATCCTGGTGAGCCCTCTCCATCTCCCATTGATATGTGAGTTTCCAGCGTTTCTTGGATTAAGGCCTAGATTGGACTAAATTGTTTCAGTCATTTTTTTTTTTTTTTAAGCAGGCCAACTGTAGTTGGCCTGTAAACTGATAAACTTTTAAGAATGAGATGTAAGGCTTCATCAGGATAGTTTTTACTACTTCTGTCTTTGATTAGTTTTAATACTGTAAGTTATTCAGCAAGATTTTGAAGATATTTGAATGTATCATGAAAACCTGATGAAAACGCTAATGAATAGCCTAAATCCAACAGGGAATAATATGTATATTGAAAACTGTCCTTTTCTGATTTCGTATTTGCCATCTCTGGTTGTCCTTGCAACTATCTTTTGAGAATTATTAATTCTGCATTCTGCAGAGCAGTTTTATTTCTTCCCATGTTCTAGAAAGAACCAACAGCCCTACCCCCCCAATCTGAAAATAAGGTTTTGCATTTTTGGGCTGTACCAGCTCAGATATTGTACATTTGAGATGAGTGTAAAGCTGTTATGGGACAAACCTGCTGTGTTTCTGCATCCTAAAAGCTTTCTTGTTTTCTCTTTCACATGTGTGTAATACAGCTTCTTACATGATTCTACATTGTGGTGTTCAAGTAAAACATCACGTAAAAGTAACTTGTTTTTCTTCTAGAATAGTGTTGGACTTTTCAGTAAACATTTATTCCTTTGCTGCCCCAGATAAGTTTTTGTTTTTCTGATTATAGAATATGAGATCAGACTAGAGAAGCAGTTAATTCACTGGATTTAAATTTGAAATTTTGAATATGTTTTCTCAATTCTAGCTTTATAAGTTCTCTGGGAGTAAGCTATATGATGTTGTGCACTGAAAATTATCCCAGTGTCCTGGCTTTCTGTTTCCTGGATGAGCTTCAGAAGGAGTTCATCACTACCTACAATATGATGAAGACAAATACTGCTATCAGACCGTACTGTTTCATAGAGTTTGGTAAGGATCTGACTTTTCCCCCCTTCATTCTCATACTAAGACAAATGAGTATTTAAATAGATGCAACTTAGTGCACACACAAAAAAAATGTCCAAAGCAGTTTATAGCTCTGTTTCAGGTGGATTTAGAATCTGATTTAACTCCTGTTAGAGTCAATAAAGAAATTCTTCTGGGGGCATTAAATTAGGCTACTAGTGTTTTGTCCAAACTTATTTCTGTTCATTCCAGTAGGTTTTGGTTTAAGCCTTGTGTGACCAACTCTGGAGTTCGTCTTCTAGATAATATTACTAGGAGTTGTTTGACTTCATACCTGTTGAAATACTTAACCTGTGAAGTCATTGAGCTTCAGAAATTTCTCAAGTGAAATTTCTCAGTTTCATGTTAGCTCGTAGCTATGCTACCTTTTCTTCAATACATGAAAGGGAGAAATTTTTATTTGTCTAACATGTAGGGAAGCATTTAATCTTCAGACTCCAAATGCATCTCATATATACCAGGTAACAGCTGTTATGAATTCCATTAATTTATGTTGCTTTAGTACTATATATTAGAAATTACTGTAATTGGATATTCTTATAAAACACATTAGAGCAAGAAGAACAACAATTTTAGAAACATGGGGGAAGATATTCCAGTTGGTTAATTTCTGTCTATAGTTCAGTCAGTCAGTTGTTGACAATTTCTATATAACATTATTGTCCTCCTTTTGAAAATTTCTATGAACAATTTTTTTCTTCCACAACATAATTTTTTCATAAGGATATTTACTAAACTAACAGAAAAGCTAGAATAAGGCAGTAAATCCATTGTATTAGAAATGCATTTGGTCTCATGCAATGAAAAGTCATTAGTTTATTCACAGTTACTATGTAATTATATTTTTAGAGCTTAATTTTTTTTGAACTGCAGAATTAAATAAGCCATGATGTATTAGGCACAAAACAGAAATAGTGTTTAAAATCCAAGATAAATACAAATATTTCAAACAATATATTTCAATTTGTGAACTGAAAAGATGCATGGTCCTGGATTAAGTAATTAACAAAACCCCACTTTTTTATTTTAAATTTTGCACAGATAATTTCATTCAGAGGACCAAACAGAGATACAACAACACACGTTCTTTGTCAACAAAGATGAATCTTGCTGATATGCAGACAGAAATCAAACTGAGACCACCGTACCAAATTTCTGTGTCAGAACTTCGTTCAGCCAACGGCTTTTCCCATATATCTGTGGGGGAGTATAAGAATACTGGTAAGATATCTGCAGGTAAGTTCCAGGCTTCTGTAGTTGTATCCTTAAATGAGACAGATGCAACAAAATTCATTGTTTTTCTTAAAAAAGCTTTTTTTCGTGTTTCTAAAACGTAAAGCTGGAATGACCTAATGTGTATTTTAGCTCAGACGTCTGTTTTATTCCCTGTTCCAAATGCCTACTTTCCCAAGGCACTCAGAGGGAGAAATGGGTTTCTTAAGTGTATGGCTTTATTGAAGGAAAAAATCCCTGCAAATGAAGATGAGCACTTCACAAGAAGATGATCTTTTTCTGACCTTCTAAGATTTCTGAAAATTTTTATTGTTTCTGTCCAGTAAGACTCAGTGTTGTCATAAGCTGAGGACAGTGTCAGGAGTTAGAGCAGCTGGAGGGAGAAGCATCTCTGTTGGAAGCCTTTGCAATGGTGAAAATCCAAAGAGCTCTGCTGGCTGAAAGATGCACTGTCTAAAATGAGTGCCCTGTGTACCATGTTAAGAATTGCAATTTTGTACAAAACTGCCAATTTCATTTAAGCAGTTGTTAATTTTTTTAAACGAATTTCATTTATTTCATGTAGGAGTTAAATGTGGAATTGCAGGGTTGAGCTGGGTTAAAGGTTTGTGCTATTAAGTGAATCTTCTGAATTGGTTTGAGGCCAACCCTCAGATGTTTCCCAGCAGGACAGAAAGAAAATGCCAAATCCTTGCACTGGTACATGGACTCCACATGTGAAACTGACATCATCTGATTTCAGTTCTCCAAGTTTAGTGAAGCAAAATCATAAATATAATGGAAGGAAGTGTTGATTTTAATTAGTTAATGTATTTCCCTTTTTTTTTCCCAAAAGTACCTCTGTGTCTAAATTATTCTGAGAAGGCACACATTGATGCTGTTCACTTGACAGTGTCAGGGTGCAATCATAAATCATAGAATTGCAATTGTAAATCTAAACATCTAAACAATGTTGTAATAAATGAGATTTTGTGCAGTTTATGTGTATGTATGTATTAATAGGATCTCTTTGCCTGTATATTATTCTTACTACGTACTTACTCATAAGGATTACTCTAGAAGATTGAAAACTGCTTTCTATGGAAGATGAAAACCAGACAAAATCAGTAGGGTGCCCTGTTCATACTCTGGGGCCCTGATTCTGAGAATTCCAGGTGCTATGAGACAGTGTAGAAATAGCTTACAATCTCTGTATTTGCAATTTAACAGTATTAGAGTTAGATTCAGAAAGATTAATAAAGGAAAAGTGTGAAGGTGTTTAAATTGTTTAAAAGAATGGAATCGTTTAAGCGCTGTACATACCTTTGTCATCTTTTTACATGTGTGGGCTCTTTTAAAAGGTATGTAATGCTGTGATACCACTCTTTTGCCACTTTTGCTTCTTACATTGTTGTTTACTCCTACTGTTCTGGTGTAATCCTGCTTTGTGGAAAGGGTTATGGTGGCAGAAGTGGCAGCTGGTTAGCTCTGAAAATTGTCTAGATTCGAACTTCCTGCAACTGTGAAGAGAAAAAGCAGTAAGCATGAGAGAACTCAGCCTGTGTCAAAATTGGCTGTCTCTTAAAAGTTGTCCTTGTAGTGGGAGATGTGATTTTCATCATTTTTTTGACTAAGAGTGTTGGAAGGTAATATAGGCCTAAATTAAAACACACAGGGACCATTTCCCTTTTTACTAAAAAAGAAGATTTGAGAATAATTTCCAGGTGATCTTCTAATTTTTTTTTACTTACCTCTCTACAACTTCTTACAGAAGTAGTTCTGTTGTCCTCTTTTCTTTCCATGTCGATTTTCTTCTGTTTCTCTTTCAGTTGTTTTTAACTTTCTTCTTCCTCTGAATTCATAGATCTCTGTTCAGTTATCCACTTCCTTCCTTGAGTTGCTGTAGAAACTCACCATCAAAGGGCTGTACGTTATGAGAGGTTGGCACTTTGCTCCTTCTTCAGCTCTTCACATTTTAGATGCTATTGAATAACAGTCTTTTTTAGCAAGTCTGCTAATAGTTTTGTAGTTCTTTACATTCAACACTTCTCTCCACCCTTGAAAAGAACTTTCCCTGCATGTTTGCTGCCCACTCAGTTGGCTAGACTTCCAAGTTTCTCCTTTTGCTCTAAGGACAGATTCTCACAAAAGGATATGTTTTGCCTAGTGGAATTTCCTGAATATGCTGTGCTGTTAAAAAGTAGGACTTGCTATAAGTGAACTGTGTTAAATGAAGTTGGAGAGCATGCAGAGGTAGGAAGTTAGGTGGATGCAAATCTCGTTTTGTTATGCAGAATGGCAGAGTTGGAGGCATTAGTTTGGGCGGTGGGGAAGCAGTGGCTCTTACTTGCTCACACTGTAACTGGATGTGTAGCCAGGGTATGGTGTCCAGGCCTCCTGTGTTGGCAGAGTGCTTGCAGCAGCAGGCCTTTTCCCTCAGAGAGTTATGCACTGCAGTGAGGAGTAGGGGTAATTCTGCATGTGGGAAGCATAAAGTGTGCAGATTATGGATGGAATCTTGCCTCAAAGGTACATGTAGGTGTTGGCAGGCATTAGAAATAGGGTCACAGCATGCTGATGTGTGATGTTTCAGATTAGGATAAAATTACTATTTTCTGAGCTTTTTTACAGTGAAGGAACATTTGTCAAATTGAAGGGTTTTTTTGCCTGATGGTATACTCCATGCTTTTGGGTTTGGGGTTTTTTTTTTACATTTTAGTTTGAAATAAACATCCGTATGAGTAGTGCAGTTTCTCATGTCCTGTAAATTTCCTGAATTTTTATTTAAATGTAAACATTAAATTCAGAATTTCTGCTTTATTTGAACTGAGAATTTTTGATACAGCACTTACCATATTTCTAAGATTGATGGATGTACCAATTCAAAGTCAATTGTCCTTTACCATGCCTTCTCTGACATTCCTTCTTCATTCTTTTGGTTTTGCCTTCATCTTTTTGTGTATAAATGACCCTTGTTGCTTTGATTGTCACACTAAAATTTGTCAGTCTCTGGAGAGTTTAATGACATTAGTAGTGGTGCACAATGTCCTTTACATTTTTTTTGGATTTTTTTCATATTTTAATAAGAGAGAAGTTAGTATTTTAAGAGCCTTCGTAGACCATCTTGATTTAGCTGACCAGATCCTTTTCCCTCCATGGTTCTCAGAGAGGTGTTTTAAATGCTGGTTTAGCTCATGATGATTTTAAGTTACCCAATACATGGGGAAAAGGAGATTTTCTGGAGAGCTGCGAGTGGAGAGCAGTGAACTAATTTTATCCACTAGTTAATGGAATAGAATTACTTTTGGCTAAAAACAGTCATACACACCCTCAGCTTTTTCCACTCTCTAGATGAGATGGTTTAAAAAAAGCCAAAACAAAACAACCAGTTGGGAGTCATTGAGAAAGAGTGGTTTGGTATGCAAGTAGCATATCTAGCATATCTAACCTTAACTGAGTGATTACTGGGAGTAATGTGCCCTACAGTTAGAAAAGCAGTGAGCTCTCAAAGTTAAACGTGGGTTATGCCTTTGTTTAAAAAAAACCCCCAACTATTAAATTATACACTATTAAATTCAGCACAAATGAATTAACTGAACTCATCCTGTATTTTATTTTTGTGTTATTGTACACTCATAATTAGACAGCCCTGCCTGCTTATCAATGTGAAATAGCTTTTGTTGGGGTTTTTTTAGGTTCCGTAACTTCATAAACTGTTAGAGAAACCTTTTTCCTGGATCTGTGCAATACAAACAACCAGGATTGACACCCCTCTCTCTATTAATGTTACAGTTCATTAACCTCATTGTTCACATCTTTACACTTGGTTGATTTGAACAGAATGATTTGAGTGCAGCTCAGTAGTCCCATTGTTTTCCCAGTGTTGCCCAGACTGTTAAGAGTTTTGCATTGTTTTTTCACATTTGCTTTATGTTATTCATTATGGAAAAGGACAGTAATGAGGAACATACGTGGTTGTTACATACTTGTGACCCTAGATAAGCTTGAAAGAGCGGGTGTGCATGGAAAGAAAGAGTGTTTCAATTTAATGTGTTTTACTTATAAGCGGCTAAGCACAATCTGGAAGTTTCAGAGCTGTCTCTGCATGTGTGTCTTTGGTAGCACTCACTGTTTTTCAAGGAAGGGGACTGTGATAGCTTTGCCTCAAATGTTCTGTTCAGCAAACAAGCTAAATCAGTCTCAATGTCTCACTAATGCATTTGTGTTAACGAAGAGTAGAGGTTTTGAGAGAGGCTCTGAAGTACGTGACTTTTTAGCAGGTTAGTAATTATGGACAGATTTCACTAGCAAGTGCATCTTTTACTGTTGATTTCCTGGCCTGTTTGAGCAGCCATCAGTACCATACTGAATAAATGGAACATATTGAGATAAAGACTAAATATAACAAGACTCTTATATATGTGAACTGGAGGAAAGTTTACTTTTTGCTAAACCTTGTGCTGAAAGATTTGTCTTTTTAGAAAAAAACTTGACATTTTGTGGTTTGCTTCAGTGATCTCTTGAGCTAGAAGCCACTGAAAAATGACATTATTATTTTACTGAATTTCTGAAGGCATTGCTTTGACCTTTGATATCTTTTTGTGATCTGCTTTGCAGCTCCTCATCAGCGTCTGGAACCTGTGACTCTGCCAGGGATTGTTTCATTTGTGCTTAGTCTGTTATGTGGAGCTTTGAATTTAATCCGTGGCTTCCATGCCATAGAAAGCCTTCTCCAGGTATTGTACATGTTTATAAATTTAAAAGTTATGCATCATAGCAATCACAATTTTCATTTTAGAAGATGCTATATGAACTAAGTCGTGCCAGTTTTATTTCAGAAGTACTGTTTGTGAGGTCAGGCCTCTGTTATGAAACCTGTATTGTTTGTGATCTGTGCATCCTCCTTGAGTGTGCTGCCTCATTCATCAAGGCTGTGAGTTTCAACAGCAGTGGAAGGTGGGTGGCCAGCTCCTTCCCTGGTACCTTGGTAGCAGTGAGGATGTGAACATAATGTTCTGTTTTCTAAATTTATGCCAGGGTATGAGGCGTTTAATTTCTATAGATGCTATTTAAAAGCACTTGAGTGAAATGATGAACAGCTTTGAAAATCGGGGCAGTTTTTGAAAAGTCCAGAGAGCGGGAATCTTTAAACAGATTCTGTAAAATCGTTTTTTAGAGAACTTTTTTAGTTTTTTAAAATAAACCTTATTTCTCATTGTGTGCTGAAAGGATCAGTGTTGGAAAATAGTCAAGTGATTTCTTCTAAACTCCCCTCACCTCCTCAAACAACACCCCCCTCACCAAACAAAGTCTCCCAAACCCATTTTTTTCTGTAAAATCTCTACTGTGACCCTCCCTGTAGCCTTTCAGTTTCTTTCTATTCCATTTCTTGTGCTGGTTGTATTCTCACAAGTGCTACAGTGTCACTAATAATGGTTTATGCTTTCAAGCAATTCAGGTGAATATGCTGGTAGTGCTTGCAGGCATGCACAGAAAGTTCATGTGTGTTGCCACAAAAAGAAAAAAAAAGATTTCCTTACCATTTAATGGCTGTTATTATGGTGATAGACATAGAAACTAAAAGCCCCATGGAAGTTTTCTGAAAGAAAATGGTAATCCTCTTGCTTGACTGATAGATAGTCTTTTATTCAAACTTATCTGGACTTTATAGTTATTTGGGTTGGAAAAGACCTGAGTCCAACCATAACCGAGTGCTGCCAAGTTCACTAAACCACGTTCCAAAGTGCCTCATCTACAAAGCTTTTAAATTCCTTCAGGGATGGTGACTCAACTACTTCTCTGGGCAGCTTGACAGCCCTTTCAGTGAAGAAATTTTTCCCCTGGTGCAACGAGGCCGTTTCCTCTCATCTTACCCCATGTTACTTGGGAGAAGAGCCCCACCCCCACCTTGCTACAGCGTCCTTTTTAAGGTAGTTGCAGAGAGCAGTAAGTTCTCTCCTGAGCCTCCTCTTCTTCAGGCTAAACAGCCCCAGTTTCCTCAGCTGCTCCTTGTAAGTCTTGGTCTCTAGGCCAAGTACAAATAGTACTGAACAGATTTCTGTCAGTTAGTGTGATGTTGCTAAAACTATTTTGTTACCTTTCTGCAGCTGATTTTTTTAAAAGGAATGCCAATGTTAGATTAATCGATTTAAGTGATGACAGGACATCCAGTTAATTTTATTCTCTATGTTACTGCATCTGGAGGTAATAGATTGCAGTACAGATGGAAGATAATTTTTATTTCTGACAAATGAGGCACACTAAAAATCCATTAAAATTTCTCTTAATTAATTTTATTATAGAAAAATCCACAAGGTTTAGGGAGAAGTAATCCAAAACACAGTTAATGGAACGTGTTCTGAGAAGTCATTCAAAAGCATCTCTTTGAATTACTGTTTGCTTTATAATCAGTGTTTTTATTTGGCTGTTAGTAAAATTCTGTTACAATCTGTAACTGTACTCCACCAGATATGCAGTGGCACTGGGGCAAAGACGTCCTGGGTAGAAGTTACTGTGTTGTGGAAGTCATTTTTATGTGCAGACATGCAAAGTTTTTCCTAGTCAGCATTGGAGATGGAAGTTCACACTTCACACTGAACATCTTTGTGAATGGACCACTATCTTCTCGAAGTGGTATTTGCTCTCAAGGAAGAACATTTGCACGAGTACCCATTGTTTTCTTGGGAAAGTTTCTGGTGGTTGCAGATGTTTGTTAGAAATGCAGTTAAAATAGTCACTGAGCATGTAAATTTACTCTGTTCAGCTCTCTATAGGAACTGTAACAATTTGTTTGAAAAAGTTAAAGGATTTGTTTTGTTTTCTAAACACATAGTAGAAAAACCTGTCACTTTAAGTAAATTTTTCCATCTTTCCTTCAAGAAAGCATTATTTTCCAAGTCTCTGATAAATTCCTGTGCTGCTGTTCACTCTCACTGCATGAGCACAAAGCTGCCTTCGTTTTGTGTGTAGAGTTTTACCCCACCCTAGTGGCCAGTTTGCATCCTTTCTGTTACCTCATTCCCATTTTCTGAAGCTTTAGGAAGGCATAATTCTACAAAGTTGCTATTAAAGGTAGTTACCAGTGTTTAGACTTGAATTTTCAAAGGCATCTGGAGAAGGTAAGTGTCCAGTGTTAGAGCTGGACTTCTTTAAAGCTTTTGAAAATCTTGGCAGGAGTTGTTTGGTGTGCACAAACATTTTGGTCAGACTCCAGATCACCATGATTTGTTCACAGACATGTAAGTAAGCACTGGTTAGTCCTAACTTTCATTTTACTGTGGTAAAGGAATTATTATAAATCTCTATGTGAAACTATTTTAGCATGCAGTAATTCATAACTTTCATACTGTAAATGCCTGGTATTTTACTGAAACATTGTAAAACATGGCTTTTTGTTTTATTCTTGCAGAATGAAGGTGAAGATTTCAGCTATGTTATTGCATTTTTTCTTGGAACGGTAGCCTGTTTGTACCAGGTGTGTTCTTCTGTTTGCATAATTCACTAAAGTTTAGAAACATTACCCAGTCATGCATAAATGTCATCATGTTTTCTTAAATGTCACAGATACTTGAATAGGGTGATTATAAAAAATAATTTCTGCTCTGTTTTATTTCATTAATCATTAGCTATCATGTAGTAGTAGATTGATACAAAGAGCTTCTGTTTGCCAGCATTTTTTCTCTAGTTGGATGATTAAGACAATTAAGATAATTATCTCTAAAGTCACGAGAAGTGGAGGTTATATTTTTTCCTTGAAGTCACAGTTTCATAGTTCAAGTAGACTTAACCATCTGAATAAATAGCTTACTGCTGCTTGCCTTTGGGCAGATTTGAAGTAAATGCAGTAAAACCTAAGCACTACACTCTGTAATTTTCTTCACTTGGTACCTTAATGTGCATCTCCTTCATTTTCAAAGCTTGTGGCCACTTTTCACTATGTTTTCCTTCTGCCTGACACTTCCCCTTAGTTTTCATGTCTGTCAGTTTTCCATTTCTGCATCTGAATTTGACTTTCCTCTGTAATTTATAACAAGGTATCATGGTGCCCATTGGCATTTGTCATTCAGTGACACTGCTGTTACATTAACCTATGTCTCTCATGCTCAGTTGCTGTTATAGTTACTTTGACTTTTAATATTGGACATGTGGAGTATGCAGTTTTTACTTGTTTCTGTGTGCCAGTGTTTAGTACAGTGTCAGACAATAAAATAAAAAATGCCTTTCAGTCAGTCTTTTGTCCAGGTGGTTGTCTGTAGTCTTCATTCTCTACAATATATCTCTAGCAAAATGTCACAGTGCAGCTTGTGTTCTTTAACACTTACTGACTTTCCATCAACTTCTTCCTTAAATAATTTAGATTGGTGTTAATTTTCCATGCCAACAGTCTGTTCCATATATCAAATAAGGTGGAGCTCCTCCATTCTTTTTTTGTGTAAAAAATACACATTTTCCCTCCTCTCCTAAATTGGAAACCTTATTCTTTATAAAGTATTCATGTCTGTGCATTGAGATGTGACGATGTGTATCTTTCCTCTACTGTTTGCCTTGAACAGAGCTGTCTGAAAGAAAGAATCTATGCAGGCTTTTTATTAATATTCAAAATACATCTGTTGAAACTCTGTTTCCCAGCCTCTGGTATCATTCCTGCAATATGTGATTGGTCAGTTTTCAGAATTAAGAGGGATATTGGTTCTCTGGCATGTTCTGATGTTCTTTTGCTACAGTTAAGAGCTCAGGACGTTAATTCCCTGTGTTGCATGACAGCACATTTCACTGTCATTCACCCACCAGGCATCCATTGTGCTGTATTGTCTCGTTCAGTTAATAACAACACAGCAGTGTGTCTCTAGTTTCCAAGAAATGCTAATTATAACCCAGGTGTGCAGGCAAAAGAACTGGACTTACATGGAATGTTTTAGGCTCACTGACATGTCTAGTGTTGTGTCATAGTTTCTAGTCTTTTGTAAAGAGGAAAGTAAAAACTGAGTTGTACCAGAAGTGCAAAGCATCAGGACAGGAGCTGAGCCTTCAGTCATCTCTTAACATTTATTTAAAAAAAAAAAAATCAAAAATCAAAATCATCTTTGAAATCACACAGAGGAGCCTTCTCCATAAAAGCATGCTCAGTAATTGCCTTGATAACACTTCCCTTTAGTAGTAGAAAAACAACCCTCAGGAGTTCCGTAACAGGACTTGTTATAGTAAGGTATTAAAACTGCAGCATTTTGGCCTTTTGACTGTTTTTTTGGCCTTTTCATTTGTTCTGTAAGGGACAAATCCAGTAGTTCAGACCTAGACCAATGAAAGGTATGCTTCAGAATTAATTTGAAACAGTTCCTCAGTAAAATTCACAGTCATGCAACATCATGCTACAGTAACATTTTTAAACTGCTGTAGTATTTGTTTTTTCAAGCCTTTATTAATCATTTTGATGAAGCGTATCCTGACTCTTATTTTAATCTTGGAAGCAGTCACACTTGTTCATACATTGTCAGTGGAGACGACAACACTAGGAAATTATCTGAATTCTTATTGCTGAGATACCAGTAGCAACTAATTGCTCTTTTAGATATGATTTGTGAAACTGTCAGCACAAGTAGGTTGCATTTACTCTGCTCAAAATGACCAAGCAGGTTCAGAAGAATTCTGTCTGTATTCTGAAACGTGCAGATTATTCATCTCTAGTTTTACTTTGCTTTGGAGGAAGGACGTACAAGTCTTACTGATGGTGCCAGTCCTCACCTCTCTGACAATATTTAGGTATCCAGATGCCACAAGTAGCTTTGCTGCTCTCAGCCACACTTGCAGTGGAAATGCATGCTTTATAACAAAGTGGTAGAGTTCAGGTAGAATATAAAGTGATCTCAATAAATTTCACTGTTCAGTTGCCCTTTTTTGAGGAACATGAAAAATGAAAATTGAGTTTTTTTGACTGATAAAGCATGGCAAATGCCCAGGAAGAACAGAAGTAGCACTTAGATAATCTGACGATGGATGCTGTTAAATCTGTGTGACCATGGTTATAAATCCACTGGGAACAGATTTGGAATAGCAAGTAAGCCTAAATACCGTTGTTATCTACCTTAAAGCTTAGAAAAAACTTCCCTCATCAGAAATGACCTGAATGCAGGGGAGGGCCAAAGCATTTTTTTTTTTTTTTTTAGCAGTTAAGGGAGTAGTTCAAACAATAGAAGAAATAAAAATCATGTCTGAGTAAAAGCTGTGTCCTTTTAGAGATAAAAATTGAGGCAAGAGACTTGAACAGATTTCCAGTTACAATAGGCTGCAGGCTGAGTAGGAAACTGGGCAGTACTGACAGCCTGTGTTATACCACAGTGTGCAGAACAGACCCTAAAATGTGGTAGAATTACAGTAGAGTGGTTGTATTTCTCTCCAAGTGTGATCAGTGTTGCAGCAGCTGAAGCAGGGCAGTCTGCGTCTGTGGGCCTCTGCACCTGCCAGGTAACCATCAGCATCATCCCTGGCAGGACACTGGGAGGTATCTGAGGGATTGCCTTGTGCTGAGCTCTGGGGCCCTGGTGGTGTCCTTGTCCTTCCCATTGTTTTCTGAAGAAGACTTTGGTGGGTCTTGTTCCTTCTCCACTGCTTGAATAGAACAGAGTGTATTTTGACCAGAGATTACCAGGAACATCCACTTTCTTTTGTCATGGGCCACTCATTGCAGCCTGTAATTAATTATTATGAGAGAACTGTTCTCAGAGAGGGTTTAATGCAAGCAAAATGTAACCTTTTATTGATATCAGGTGCTCTTCACCCTTCCTGACTGCTGAATTGATACTGTTCTTACATGTTTGATTCAGACTTTTCCTTGGTTTGGGCTGTAGTTTTTCAGTGACCAGATATGTTTCTTCAGTAGGAGTTATCTTCCATGAGGTAACCTGATTTCTTTATTTCCTGACAGTGTTACCTGTTTGTGTACTACACAGGCTGGAGGAATGCCAAATCCTTCCTGACTTTTGGGTTGATCTGCCTGTGTAACATGTACCTGTATGAACTGCGGAACCTGTGGCAGCTCTTCTTCCATGTGACTGTGGGAGCTTTTTCTACCTTACAAATCCGACTGCGACAACCCCAGGGGAAGTCCCCTGATTACAATGTCTGACAAGTCCTGGAACATTGAGACCAAGTCTTCTTCCAGTAGTTACTCTCAGGAATGTAAAGCTGTTCTCCAAAAGAAGAAGCTGTCTGAATGGGGCTTTTTTTTTTTTTTTTAATAAATCAATGTAAGATGCTTGTGGACATTTTACACTTGGTGGCTGAACCTTTTTTTAAATTATTTTTTTATTTTCTTGAAAAGGACACAAAAGAATATGGGACTAGAGGAGGAAAGTGAAGCATATCCATGCAGTGAAATATATGTAGAATAGGACTGGTGGAATAAAAAAGCTTCATTCATTCATTCATGGAGATAATTTGATGTGGAATTATCTGATGGTATTACATGATCACATTATCTGATGATAATGTGGAACCACGTTTATATGTTAATGGAGGAATGTGTAGAGTATATTCCGCATATCATAAAAGCTTTTCACTTCCAAGGTCAGTTTTGCCTTTGTGAGGCAGTAGGGAATAGGCTAAATAAGTAATAATAATGCTATTGCATATTAGCAAACTAGATGTGGAATATGTAAGATACTAAATATTGGAATGTTTTGTTTCACATTGACATATATGTGAATGTTTTCTTAATTAAAATGTAACCTGGAAACTCAGTTTCTGGGGATCAGCTTCACCCGTGGCACTCTGTCTTGTGCTATAAGTTCATTTATTGTTTTCATTTATTATTTCCTTTGAATTATTCTTTGAAATTGATTTATGTAGATAGGGTTCATTTTTTGTAATTATTCAAAAAGTTCTGCCACTTAACTCAGGATTCCTGCACGCTTCATGTGTTTGGAAGGGTTGAAAGAGAAGGGATTGGTGAGTAAATGGAGTGACTTGTACTTGTTGGAATACTGTTCTTCTTTTTATATGTTCTTCCTTACCTTCAGAAATGGATGAATAATTAGCTCAAACCTGAGATAGACAACTGCTGACAGGAAAATGATAAATCAGTCTGATTAGCTTAAACAAGAAATACAGGGATTGTGTTGATTCTTCTGGCTTTATGGGTTGGGTGTTTTTGTGCTGAGATAAAACCTCTGTGATCTAGACTTATGTTTGAGAGAACCATCATATGCTCCTCAAGCTGGTGAATCAACCAGTAAAACCCAGCCAACCATGGAGTACCACCATCACTTCCACTGGGGTTTTATTTTTATATGACAGTTAGTTATGATGTTTCATCATGTACGAATAGATGTAGGTTATCTACAAGTTGTAATCAAGCCTTAATGGCAGGGATGTTGCCATGTTCTTGTGTTGCTGGGAATTGCTAGAGCTTTGCTGTGCTAAAAAATGTTGGTCCAGGCAAATTTTCTTGGGCATTTCATACCAAAATGTTATGTTTTTAAGTAAGTTGTTTAGGCTCAGATTTTATGACCAAGAATAAAGGAACTGGTTATCTTATTCTCTTTTTAAATAGATGGGGTATTAGTTAAGAAAAGTGTGCATAATGCAACCAAGAAGAATTAGAGAATGAAACTGCAATGGGCAGTGGTGTGTCTCAGACTGCTGTCTGAGGTGAAGCCCTTGGAGCCTCCTTGGTGTGCAGGCTCCAGGGTTGGTGCTTTGCAGTTAATTCTCTTCCCTCCCTACTTGGAGAAGAACACATTTAATTTGTGAACATGAGCAGCAAACTGCCTTTGCTTAGCACCAAGAGTTGCTTGTATTAGCATTCGGTGCACCATTCTGGAAAGGTGAAGAGCAGTCCTTTACCATTTAAAATCAGATTAAAAGATAGAGCTATTACCTTTTAAGTATAAAACCAGGTTTTATTTTGCTTGTAGTGTCTAGAAGAATCCTTATACCTCTGTTTTCACCTCCACTGATAGGCAAGGAAGCTACCATGAATGCTTCAAGTACTGCTTAGTTTTTAACTCAGGTTGTTGTGCATGTACAGAATTTTCTGTTGCATCATTTCTTCAGTTTATATGTTGGCAGAGAGTTTTGTTTTCTCTGAAGCACCTTCCCCTCCTGCTAATCCTAAAGATAGATTTTTAAGGATTGAAAACTTCCTTTGTCATAGCATCTGGAGCCATTATTCCATTCCAGTTATGCTGGCATTAAACTAATTGCTGATTAGCAGGTATAATGAATAAATGCAACTGTCAGTGTAACAGAAAACAGTTGGGGTTTTGTTTGCTTGTTTTTATAGCACTGATAAAAATCCCATTTCACAATGAAAAGGTAATGAGCATGACTGTTCTTCATTATGTGGTATTACTAGGTGCTAAAAACATGGCTTCTTGGCATGTTTGAGTTTGACTGTAATATTAGAACTTGCTGACATTTGGTATGAGATGAGAACCAAGATACAGCAGGCCAGGTTAGTGGTGAAAATTTATTGAAAATTCCCAGGATTTCCTTTTTTGCTTATACAAACTCAACGCTCAAAGCAGGGGCTTCCCTGCTGATTTTACGGGTACTTGAGTTGCCAGACTTAGGAAGGTGAACTCAGGGACGTTGATTACGCTCTTGAATAATGGGCTTTACTGCAATGTGAGTTGCAGAAGGCCATTTGTGGTTGCTCGATTTTTTTGTGGGATTTAGTAGAAGCAGAGCCCATTTCATGCTGTATTTATAAAGGAAGATGTCCTGAAGGTTGGAATTGGTTCATCCAACATCCACAACAGCAGATTTATCTTTGAATAAGGTGTCACTGTATTTGCTTTCAGGAAGGAATGACCAAAGGCTTGCCTGACTTACACAAGGTATGTATATAATGCTGTTCCCAGTAGATGGCAATAGTTATTTGCATCTGAAATTCAGTGTTAAAAGATCTCTGGGGCCAGCTGCTTACAGGGAAGCTCGCTCGAGCTGGTGTCCCATGGAGCTTTTTGTTGGAATGCCAGGGCCATGCTGCCCCAGCCTCCCCTCCGAGTGTGTCAGTGCTAGGCTCTCCTGCTGCAGTAACTCCCAGCTGGCACCCCAGCCCCTTTGCCAGCAGGAGTCAAGGGACAGCGCTGGCCCCAGCAGTGCAGCCACCTCACCTGCACTGCAGAGCAGGGCAGGCGAGGACTGAGAGGTGCTCGGGGACAGAAATTAAAATAATTAACTCTTCTTTTTACGGGAAACTACCTAGCCCCAAATGGCAGGAAAATGTTGCTGCTCCTGCCCCCCATCCTGCCTGAAACTCACTTTTCTCAGTCTTCCTCACCACCTCCACAAAGCCTACTTGCTCCTTCAGTTGAAAGGCCATGGACAGAGGAGGTCAAGAGCGTGGAAATTGAGCTTTTTCAGCTTAAAACAGCTGAGCTGCCCTTTTCCCAGCAGCATCCCAAGCTTGCTCTCTCTGACAACTCCTGAACTTCAGTCTGGAAGTGATGGTGCCCTGAGGAGCAGTTGGGAAGCTTAACGGAATGAAAATATTTGCCTCTGGGCATACTTTTTGGCCAGGTGGTAGTGTCTGTGGATGTTGTGTAACACATAAACAGCCAGGCCAGAGATATTTGCAGTGAAGGACACATATACCAGAAATTCAGCGTGTCCCAAATGTATCATTTTATTAAGTGCAGGCAGATAGTTGATGTAGCCAGATCTGTGTTGGGGATAAGTGGCTGAACACCTCAAAATTCATCAAAATGCTTTCTGCATGGGAAAAAGATGCATTTGGGGAAAACTATTCAGCCAGTCTGTGTACAGTAATTGGAATGAGAGGGGCACAGCATTGGAGACTCCTGCCTTCCCTCCCCTGGGAAATACCCTTTTCCAGATGGTTAAAAAAATTTGCTTACATCAGGCAATGTCCTAAACTGCCATTTGTATGATTATTTAGGAGAGCATAGAAAGTATTAACTAGTTCTCCACCAACTTTGGTAAAGACTGATACCTTAAATACTTCATGGCTTTCTGTTCTTGCAGCTGTGTTCTCAGTACACTCATAAAATCCCTCCTAACCTATAACAGATTATAGGGCATTTGGTTTTTAGCTGCCTGTGTAATGTCTTCTCAACTAAAAGAAGTCAGCTGGAAGCTGCAAGGTTTTGTTTCTCAGCTCTGCCTCAGGCTCCTGTTAATTGGTACACTTACATGTAGTGTTTACTTTTACCTGTAAAGATTGAAAACGTTGCATTGGCAGCAGTGCTGCCTCCCTCCAGTGTCCTTGAGAGGACAAGTACTGAGGTACCTGGGAAATTCTTTGGCAAAGGTGATGTGCGTTTTAAAATACAAACTTCTTTTTTTTAGTAGGACACACACAAACAAATTTAACCAGTTCAATTATGCCAGTATATTTTGTCAGCTGCCCTGACACTGATTCCAGGGGCAGTGGGTGCACAGGAAGTACCCAGGGGATGTTTGCTGTGTAGCCAAGCCCTTGGGGCTCCATAACTGGGCAGTGCAAAGGACCAGGGCATCCATCAGTGCCAGACAAGACCTGGATTTTTCTACTTGCAGATCCAGCATCTCCTACACAACTTACATCTGATCCCACCAGCCAGATGCAGCTAAAATAAAACAGAGACACTTTACCAGTGAAACAGTGTTTAATATAGTTAAATTACTTAAATAGATTTCAATTTCCATGGGAAATCATAACTGTATCCATTTTTGCAAGATCCAGAGTAAAAGAGTGTGTGAATACCCCTTGAAATGATCATGACACACTGTCAACAATCACAGCTAGAGATACTGGGGACTTGAAATTTCATTGACAACACAACTTCATAAGATGAATCAAAAGTTAAGAAGACTGCAGACTTTCGGAAAGCAGAGAGCAAACCTAAAAGCAAGTGTATGGCATGAAGATAATGAAACTCAATGAGGGACAAAGGGGATGGGAGGTGGAGGAGGGGGAGAAAGGCTTAACAGCGTGATGCAACTTAGGTATTTTGCAAACCAGGAAAGATGTAAAGGAGCAAAAGTATAGTACAAGGGCAGACTTGGCAGTTTTACAGAAGTCAATATACTATACTTTTCAGAGATGTTTCCTAGTGGAAGGGAGAAGGAAAGGGGCGATGCCATTTAAGCTCATGTTTAAATGGCTTAATGCTTGGGTCATGCTTAGCAATAGAGCAAATTAATTAAGACAGGTCCATGGATTTTCACTTATTCTCATTGTCGAGTATGAAAAAAAGAAATTGCCACCACCATAGTGCAATCATTATGCTGTGAGTACTACAATAATTCTGCCCTGAGAAGAGTGGAAAACAAGTTTATTAAATGTCAAAAGACTGGAGTAATTTTTAGTGCTAGCCAAATTCAATATCAAAACTTTCCCCTCATAGAATATAAAAAATATAGCTTTTTTAAAATTATTTTCTTTTTTTAATAAAATACCAAGGGATTTTTCTTTAATAGTTAAAAAAGGTACATAAATGGTAACAGTGAACTATTCAGAAACCCCCCCACTAGTGATAAAGATGCCCAACACAGTATCAGTGTCACTATTTTAAGGTCGACCAGCTCATATACACACTTGCCATCATAATTTTTTTTGAAGATCACCTAATTCCTGAAAATTGAAAATCTGTGAATCAGTTTAAATAAGTGCTTACTACAGGAAAGTCAACTCGATGCTGCAGCACATAGTTCCTTGTAATCACATGGCAGTTACAATGTCAGACAACTCTCAGCTCAGCAGGATTCTATTAAGACCATCTATGAAAAATTATTTTTTTAAAATAAAAGTTCAAATGAGCTTTTTTTCCTTTTCTCATAAGAGCTCCTGTTAAGAGTTAGAAGATTAGGTTAGAGCTCTTTTTGACATGTTTGATACCGTCTCAGTAGCTAAAACTCAAAGGTCCCGTTTCCATTGGGAAGCTGCCACCCTCCGCTGGAATGCTGCATGGAACAACTCTGTGACTACCGCGGGTTTTTCCTCTTCTTTGGGGTTGTAGATTTTTCTGGATTTTCATTTTAAAATGCATGATTCAGCCTGGAAACTCACCTGTTTGTTGTTGGTTGATTGTATAGTGATAATCTGAAAACTGCCAAGTCTGTGTTCAGAGTATTACGCAGAAAAAAATTACACAAAAGTCTACAGGTTATATACACCTCCCCCCACACCTCGGTGTGGACAGCCTGCCTTCTAATTTATATATAATTTACAAAATATAGAATTTGGTATATCTGTTAGATCTCCATGTTTTCAATATTACAAAATAAAAAATACAAAAAAGCCCACAACAAATTTCAGGGGAGCTCCCCCCACAAAGTGTCTCTTGTTTACACCTAGTCTTTCCCATGTAAACTGATAGATACCAAAGAAGAGCACAGACGACTTTTTAATAAATATGGTTGTAGAGCCATCTTCCTTTATCTTGATCTTCCCCTTCATCAGGTGTGCCAGCCCCACTCAGAAGAGCAGTCATTTAGCAATGGAGAAGAAGGGAAAAGAGGGGGTCGAGGCTATAATGTCTTTTCACACTAAAACATTACCAATGCCCTTCTAAAAGGCCTTTTTGTGTGCTGCAACAGTGGGTGTCAGTTTTGAAAGCCCATTCAAAACAGCTAATAAAAGCACAGTGGTACACTTCAAATAGCTGGCAGTATGGGATGGAAACATTATGGGAGTGCAAATCCATTCCAAAATAATGCTTTGTAGTGAATCATACATTCCTTCAACCAAGTAAATGTTGTGTTGCGTCAATAAATATTTAAATAGCTTCTTATGCCATCCTGTGGTAGCAGCCTTTTTAAAAAATGCCGAATTCATGTCTTATCTGTGAACTCTGTAGTGCACATCTTTGGTCAACTTAGCACTCAGCCAGGAGCAACTCCAAGGTGGTTTCTTGCTCTTGCCTTTCACGATGGGTGGCCAAAGAATTTGCTGATACCAGCTCTAGAGTCATGGGGTGAAAATTCAACCGAGCCACATGTTCAGCTTCACTGCCAAAAAATTATTCTCCGATTCACAATCCTGGGTAATGCAAAATCCATCTTTGTGTGGTGCTGCAGTTGCTGCTAACTAATTGGAGGCCCTTCATTTAGAAAGTAGGTGGTCATTTCTCCTTTCCCTTTGACCTTTATGACCCCTCGATACTCCAGCTGGTAGTTGTTGGCTGCCAAAACCTGGTACATGTCCGTGGTTACCTGCAGAATAAACGAGAGTAAATGGATGCTTGCCATGTCTTCCACACAGTCTTTCCATCTGCTTTTGGAGGAATTGATGGACAAAATTAAAGTAGGATCAACTGTTTTGTTTCTTAAGTCAATCAACATTTGCACGTCAGTCACTAACTGAAATGTTGGCACAAGTTGCTGAACAAACACAACCATTAGAACCTGAGAAAGTAGAGATGTCACACACACGTCACAACTGGGAAAACTGCTTTTAAGGAGGTCACTGGATAAAGTGTAACAAATTAGTTGCATTTTTAAAAACACACCAGTAGTTCAGTCTACTCAGATGCATTCATTGTATCACTGGAGTGGCAGTAGGAAAACAGGTCAAACTTACTAAAAGAATCCTCAAAAATTGCGTAGAAGTTACACAGTGGATGTACAGCTTAGAAGTCAGGGGTTGTTTTTATGAAGGAGAAGGTAGTGGGCAATGGGAGAGAACTGATCAAATGGAATACTCTAACCAGTATCCAAATGTCTCTGCAGATGCTAGTCAAAAATAATCACTTGTGCTGCAGAACAACAGAAGTTTAAAGACCAGATTTCCTGAGATATTTATTTATTGCAATGTATTTTCTCATCCTTTTTCAGGTGTCTTTACAGACCATCTCATAGGGAAGCTTAAAGAGTGATGCATAAATAACAATGCAATTAACTGACAGGCAAGGAAACAGCGTGGCTGCCCCTCTTGGGCTTTACATCAGCTGCTCTATTTTTATAACCCTTCAGTATTTTCCCAAGGAATGACATTCTGTTACTGTGGACATTGGCTCAGCAAAAGCAGAACAGTGGAATTGAATCACTGGAAAGGTCACGTCTGAAGGCCAAGGAGATGTGTGATTATCAGACAGGTCCCATTAACCCCTTAAACAATCCTCTTTCTCTGTTGTGTATCCCCATTCTGCTGATGCCTGGACCCTTGCTGGCCTCACACCACACATGGCACAGTGAGCAGCAAAGTGAATTACAGAAGTACATATCTGAATCAGGCCCTTGGAAAATGAAACAACCACCACACAGAGCTGAGCAGCACATGTGAGCAGGGATCAGACAGGACTGTGCTCAGCGCCAGTGAGGCACACGGGGAAGGAAGCTCAGCTCAGCTCAGCTCTTCCACACAGAACTAAAGTGCAAATTTTTAAACAAAGGCTTATTTAGGTAAGTTTTCCAGGGATTGCCTTACCTGAATCCTGTCAGGCACTCCTGTGCTGTCCATTCTGCTGGCTACATTCACTGTGTTGCCCCAGATGTCATACTGGGGTTTGCGGGCTCCTATCACCCCAGCTACGACAGGACCAATATTGAGGCCTGGAAGGAGAGGAGAAATCAGCTCAGATCCATTTGCTTGAGGCAGGTAATTTTTCAGAAAACAAAAACCCACCCTGACGCTCGTTGGTTCTAGCTGTGCTTTACCCTGACATGTAAAGCTATGGCCAAACTGAGGGGAGAGAAAGGTTAAAATAAAATTTGGCTTCTTTAATCCATTATGCCCAAGTGACTGGCAGCTCAGGCTGGATCTGCTCAATCCAGAGCTACTTTCTAGTGCCAGATAATGGGATGAAGTTTGTTTGCCACCTGGCTAACAAGCAAACTGCTCACTTGAAGTCTGTACATACCTGCTGCAATGCTGAGGGCCTGCGAGGCAGCAGCCCAGCACCTTCCAGAACAAACGCCACACTTGACATCCTCACCCTTTTTTTTCTGTCGTTTTTTATTCCCTGACTTGAAAGACAATTCAATGTCCAAGAATGGCAGAGCTGGAAGCACAGGGGCAAAAAAGAGCCCAAGCTCAACCACTATGTAAGACCATGCTGTGATAGGAGCTACTCCTACCCTAAAAAATGACTGTGATGTTTCATAGAGGCCGAAGTGGTCACCAGGCACCAGACAATCAACATCACTGTACAGCTAATGTAACATCTGTGGTTTTTACTCTCCATAAAATCCCCACCTCAGAATGACCACTGCATGGAATGCTGTGAGCACACGGACATTACCTATCTTCATCTGGAAGTTGTTGAATGAATGTTCATTAATGTATTTCATTTGGTCCATTAACCTCATGGCAAAATCTGCGAGAGCTTTGATGTGTGTCTTCCCTTCCTTGTCGTAAGTGGAGTCGTTGAGGCCTGAGGCAGCCATGTAGGTGCTGCCAATGGTCTTGATCTTCTCCAGCTGCCGGAATTGGTCTTCGCTTATTATCTGTGTCACAAGAGCAAAAGAAGCAAGTAAACCTTGATGAACACACAGGTGCTGGTAATGTCTGTGCTACATGTCCTGCCTTGCTGCAAGCATTACAAAGTAGTGGACAGAGCCAGGAAGACACAGGAAGAAAGGAGATTAGATATTCGGAGGAGTGACAAGGGAATAGAAGGGATTTCAGTGTGAAAAAAAAAAATAAAACTGAAGACTCCTAGAGTAAGGAGAAATGAACCATGGCACAAGGATTTGATAAACCACCTTCCCTCACGAGCTCAGCAAAGCCCAGCTAAACTCATGGATTCAGTTTACTCTGTTCACCCAGGTTTTCTGTGACTTACTTCATCAAAATCGGCAATGATCTCATTGAGCAGCCTCAGACACTCCACCCCTTCGTTGTTGGCTTCCAGCTCCACATAAAACTCGGAGAAGTTGCTTATGGAGGCGAACATGACAGCCACACACTCGCAGGACTGGTAGTACAGTTCATCATTGCGCCGCTCCTGAGCCAAGAAATGGGCTGCCACATCCTTCGGCAGGATGTTGTGGAGGAGGCGTCTGTTGTAAGCCTGCAGCTCTTCCATCTCCTCCTTCTCTTCGGTGGCCTAGTTTAGGAGGGAGACACAGTGATGCACTTACTCTTTTGGTAGCTGCTCCGGGGAGGGGAAAAAAGCTGAAAATTAACTTGCAGTGAGGGCAGAAATAGAAGGGGGGAAACTGCAAAGGAGAGCAGAATCAGAGAGATGCAGAAACTTGTGTTTTGCAGTGGAAAAATCCATCTCTTCGTGTGCACACATGTATGGAAAAGCAGGCAGAGAATAATGCCAGAATCCAGCATTGTATTTCTGAGCCCTGAACTGGGTAACCACTTAACTCACCCTTTCCATTGTTTTACCATTTTTAAATGAGGATTACAATGTTTATCTGCTTCCAAGGAGCTTTAATTAATTGTTGCTTCCTCAGTGCCTCTAACTCAAACCACAAAGAGCTATAATTAGAATGATGTCCTGCCACCCAGAAGGTAGACAATCTAAATAAAACCTGCAGTCCTGAGGCCCCCCAGCCATGAGTGCTGGACAGAGCCCAGGCCTGTCCTGCTTGCTTGGCAATCACATACAGTGCCCTAACATCACTCATGGGCACAAGTAGTGAAAACACCAACAGTGAACCCAGGGACAGGAGCACAGTGTGGCATTATCCACAGTGTGTTGGTTACCCAGTACTGCTGCCTGGGGGCTAATGAAGGCTGGACATTGAGCCAGTTCCCACTGCGTAACAGGAAAGTGAATGAAAATGCAAATGTGAATCTTTCACACCCTTAAACACAAAAACTAAAGCTCACTGAACTCTGGGAAACAATTCAGCAGTGAATATGAGCTTCCTATACTTATAAATTGTGTTATATTACATGTTCCTGCAGCAGTAACAGCTCAGGTGCCCAAATTCATTAATCTCAACCTTCAGATGTATAACCCTTTACTATGGGGACCATCCAAAGTGCATTTACAAGGAAAAAAGGGGCTGAAGAAATAACCGGGATGAGAAGCACGGAGTATGCAAAGTACCAGAGAAGAGCAGAGCATTATTAACATGCCCAGTTATAAGCCAGATTCAGATTAAATTCAAAGGCACTTTATCACACTCCTCAACTCGACAGTGAATAGCTCAGTCATTTCATATTAACACCAAAGACCACGTGTGATCCTCCCACACAGCCAATACCCACTAACCTGAAGTTTCCAGAGGAAATCAAGCCTTGCAGTGGATTCCACTTGCTGGGCATGCAAGTACAGTGCCAGGACAAAGACAGTAATGATGACAGGGGTCACAATCTTCAGTGCGACTCGTGTCATCACTGGGGAGCTGCAGCCAAGGAGAGAGCAGAACTTCCCTGTTACTGGAAGAACACAGCCTCGCCACGCCCCGCACTCCCCACTTTAAGGCTAACCAGCCTCTCAGGAAAAGGTTTTTTTTCTTTCCCCTCAAAGCCTGTGTTGGTAAATGGATAAACAATACCTGCAAAAAGCTGGGGACTCTGGCTCATGGGTGCCAGTTTCTAAAGGAGGAGTTGGAAATTGGAAATGTAATCCAATTTCTTAGAAAAGGGTTGTCATCAATATAAAGGCCACTCTTCTGAGAATGGCCACACATGCTCAGGGTGACAACACCGAAATGCTGATAGCCCCTCAGACTGTGTTCACCCTGTCTTCTGCACTGGCTTAGTCAGGCTCCTGAGTCTGGAACTGTTCTAACTCATGGCTTCTCTAATTAGTCACTTCTTAATGGGCTTTGTCATGTAAGTGCTCTGTAAGCTGAAAAGAGCACTAAGGTACATTCACATCTCTTCTGACAAGCAGGCAAATAAAAACTGTTAATTATAAATTATGGAGTTATACAGTATGAAAATATTTTGATAAAACCTTTGAATTGTATTACAAATAAGCCCTGAGGTGTTCTATAAAGCAAGCTGACGTAAGTCCCACAGGAAAGAGGATGCTCTGAGAGTAGCTATACATACAAAAGGGCAACTCAGTCCACTCAGGGCATCTGCAGTGTGTCGTACCAGCTCACAGCAGTGCACAAACAGCAGACACTGCTGGTGAGTCAATGTGCTGATATTGCACCTTGTGAACAGAAAATACCTACCAACAAAAACCTATAAAATATTTCATGCCAAAGTGACTCACCATGAGGATGTATCATTTGCAGCCACGCTGAAAAAAAAAAAGCACAAACACAAGGTCAGTGGAGCGTTTGACTCCCTGCAGCTCTTTTCCTTCCACACATCATTGCACAGCACCTCTGCAGTGTGGCACCTCTAACACTGTGTGGGGCTACAGCTCTTTTGAAGCAGAAAACCACTAAAAGATGGGGGGGGAGGGAGGAGAAAAACGGCCTTCTGAGCTACACTCAAAACTCCACAGAGTGACAACATGACATAGTTAATGTGGGTAAAATATCTAAGAAGCATTAAGAGTGAGAGAATAATTTGGGATTTTAATGTCAGTGTGGGATGCTTGGCAAATGCTTGTGCATCCATCACTACTTCATTAGGTCAGACTGCAAAATTTGACCTAAGGAAGAAAGCTTTGGGCTAATATCTTGTGAGGGATAGCTCCTTTTATTGTGGCATGGAGATGTGTTTAATTCCTTTAATCCTGCTCCCTTCTTCTGCACATTCCTCAACGACAGCTTGTGCCCAGCTCTGAGTATCACACAAAAGGACACTGAAGAAAATCCTTTAGCACATTCCTATTACTACTGGCAATTCTGCAAAGTACCCACGTGCATCAGAGCTGCTGGGGGAGATGGAGGGTGTGTTTTTTGACACTGAAAGCACAGAATGGAGCTTTCTAGGTAGGTAGCAGCTGTCTGAGCTCCTGATTGATTGATTGCTTAATGCTGCTGGCTTTGTTCTTGAGTGTGGGTGGAGTATTAGGTGGCTGAGAACCATGCACAAGCATCTATTAAAACACTATTTAAATGGAAGGAAGGGGTTCAGTGCTTAAATTACTGTAGTGTCATTGATTCAATTAGAACTTTGCAGGCTACAAACGTGACATTAGCCTGAGAATGTCACAGCTCTCTAGAGAGCTTCAGGCCACAGTTTCATGGGGTTGGAGGGAACCTTGCTACACAATCAGACATCTAAATGATCAAAATCAAAATAGCCAAGGGAACCTAACAGGGCATAACATCAAAAAATAAAAGCATAGTGACTCTCTAACCTTGTTTGTTCCAAGACATTTTCTGCAGTTCTGAGCATGGAATTTCTTCTGACAGATTTTGCAACCCACTGTTGTCTTGCACACAATCTATTGCATGGCTCTTGGCCAGCTCCAGCACTGAACATGTGAGCTTGGACATAGACATGGTTTGGAAAGCCTGGGGACTCCCACATTAAAGGCTGGATCTAGCTGGAGACACTTCCCACATGCAGCATGATTCCCCTGCTTCCCTGAATCACCACCTGGCCAAGGATGACTGACTGCCCCCCTTATCACTCTCTCTTGTGATGGGAGCATGGCAGACCTGACCCTTAGTACTGAGGCTGCAGCTCACTGTGGGTGTTGCTCTAAAATCTTCATCAGGACCTATGAAGTGCAGCAAACCCAGTATTTACAATAACTCTCTGGATAAGTGAGGATGCCCAGTGCAAGCAGTACGGGTGTTACATTGGTAGGTTGTTCCCCCATGGAACAGACATTTCCAGTAGCAGATGGTTCTTTAATTACTGGAAGGGAACACAGAGAGAAGCTTGCTAAATACACTCCTGCTCAAGTGAAGTGCACATTTTTAGCAGGGAAGGCAGTTCATTTTGGAGACAGCTCCCATAGGACTGGAGCATCTCACTTTTCCCAGCCTTGGTGGTAAGGACAGACAGCTGGAACAGAAATGATGGGTTTGATGAACAAATCACGGGGCAAAGCTCTTTGGGCTTCCCTGTGCAAGAACTCAATTTAGAAGATCACATTGGCCCATCACATCTTTAAACCAATGCATTAGTTTTATCTTCTGCACAGGAAAAAGGTTACACATGATAGCCCTGTGCATCCAGTTACACCCCATGTGTCACACACTGGCGTGGCTGCATGCAGTCAAGTCTAGCAACTCCCAAAGTGCTGTAATCAGCCTTTCAGCTGCTTGCATGCTGGGTTGGTTTGTACACAGAAGTGTGAAGTGACATCTGCATCACTTCTAATTAGTCAGAGTACCATAATGGCTGCAGAGCCGACACTAATTATGTAGCTACAATGGGCACCCAATTAAAGTAGTATGAGGTCATGGTGGCTTTTCTTTTTTTTAGTATCAGCTGGACAATAAGGTCCATCTCTGAACTCTGTGCTACATGCTGAGCTCCCTTTTCCCACAACACACAAATGGCCTTCCAGACACTGAGACAATAAATAGCCATCCACAGTGCTCTTTGGACAAAACAAATTGTCCTGGATTCCACTGGAATAGAGTTAAATTTCTCCCTAGCTGGTGTAGTGCTGTGTTTTGGATTAAGTATGAGAATGCTGCTGATAGTGTTTATACTAAGTCAAGGACTTTTCAGCTCCTTGACAACCCCAGTGAGCAGGCTGGAGGGACACAAGATGTTGGGAGGGGACACAGCCAGGACAGCTGACCCCAAGTGGCCAAAGGAATATTCCATACCATATGGCATCATGCTCAGTATGGGAGCAGGGGGGAAATCTGGCCTGGGGCTGCTGCTCAGGAACTGGCTGGGCATCGGTTGGCAACTGGTGAGCATTTCTATTGTGCATGACTTGTTTTGTCTATTCTAATTAAATTATTATTATTATTACTATTACTATTATTATTTTCTCTCTTTTCTGTCTCATTAAACTGTCTTTATCTCGACCCATGAGTTTTCTCACTTTTCCCCTTCCAACTCTCTCTCCCATCCCAGCATAGGGCAGTGACCAAGTGGCTGTGTGGGGCTGAGCTGCAGCTGGGGCTGAACCAGCACACAAATCCCATTTAGTGAGAGATAATACAGCATCAGAGAAAGCTATTTCTGGGAAAACATGCTAACCTTCTCCACTTTATTACTGACATTCTGATTGTGAAGTGATGTAAATTATACTTCCAAGTGCTGTAATTTCGCTTAGTGCTTGACTTACAAGAATGAAATTATGTTTGAGATATAAAATGCTTTTATTTCACTAATTGTGTTAGAAAATGCTAAATAGCTTCTGCTGATGGAACACCTAATATCTGAAAAAAAAGGAAGAAAACCTCATTCTCCCTATACCTCCCGACAGAAAACTCCATGGGGTTTCCTACCTGATTTCACTCAGCTAAGAAAATAATTTAAGTGATTACTGCCAATGGCAGCGAAAGCTACACTTCCATTAACTGGCAATGCCAGCAAAATCTGTATATCCTTTAATTATTACTGGGCACACAGGAATGCTGAAATCATGGAATATTCATGTGAAGGAGAGGAGTAACCAGGTGCATCAGGCTTGAAGGGTTGATGGTTAATGATGACTTGAAGGGCTGATGGTTAATGACCATACAGAAATTTGAGCAACTACAGAAGCTATTTCATAACACACAAGGTAGCACTGGGAAGGGCCATGGAAATCTCAACCACCCTCCTGTCCAAGGCAGGAGCAACCACAGCTATCAGCCTTGACAAACAGTTCATCTAAATTGGCATAATTTGATTCACTCACATTTAAGTACAATTGTTGCCTACAAGGGGAAATCATCAAAACAAGCAGTTAACACAACAACTCAATTCCCAGCCAGAAACAAAACTTGTGGAGGAGGACAGGCTTGTGGATGTGCCAAACTTGCCTCCCTGGTGTGGCCTCCAGGAGATGGGGAACCACCACAGTAGTGGAAGGAGGCTGCCACCGGGATTAATATGCAACCTGATGACAAACCAGCTTTTGTAAGTAAAAGGGCAACTGTCCACTCCCACTGAGCCCAGACCCTTCTGCTGGGAATTGTGTTGAGCCCAGGTGTTACATTGGCTTTTCAAACAAGGACATGTGTCCAGCAACTGGCAGGAGATCACTGGCCAAAGATCAAGCATCACCATTCCACCACCCCAAGCTGGGTTTGATATATCATGGTGGTTCTTTATCCCATCCCTGAGTGAGCTCAAGTTTGTTGGAGGTTTTTTTTTTTCTCATTTGAGAAATGACATTTCTATATTGGGAGTGTAATACCAGAATTAAGAATGACTAACTACAGCTCCTCATTTCTGGAAAAAAGGAAATACAGATCCACTCTGATTCCAGTTATATTCTGTTATTAATAGATAGTTCATTAGTCAAGTCCCACATTAAAAAGCTCTTAAAGGGGACTGTATTCTCCTGCTCTTCAGAGGCAGAGAGCAGCACTGGGAAAGCTTTATCTTCCAGCCATGACTTCTCTGGTATCCTGCACTTCCCTTGCTTGCACTGCCATGCACCTAAATGCCACACTGAAATCACTGTGGGAAAGAAATCAGGTGAAGGTTTCAGAAGTGAAAGGCACTTACTAGGTGTTAGCTGTAACCAGGAGATCTGCATTGTCAAAAAGGTTGACCCCTGGCACTTCCACAATGAGAACATATATAAATTCAATGATTAACATAAGGATCAATTTTCCAATACAGCTGATCTGAAGGAACACAGAGCAGGCCAGGAGACTCAATAAGACACTGTAGGTGAAGTACTGTGTAAAGACAAAAATAGGAAAAAAAACAGAAGAGAGATGAGTGTCAGCTGGATAAATCAAAATTCAAAACAAAGGAAACTAAACAGAAGAATAGAAAGGGATTGGTAGTTAGGTAGTTGAGCTGACCAAACCTGGGGCTGCCTGTGGGATTCTCCCACATTACAGAAGCTAAAACTGAATGGATAAAGAGGAAATTCAGTGGCATTTTTTCTTCAGGCATTATGTGCTTTACACTCAAGAGGTGCGGGGCTCACAGCTGGACACCCAAGGTTGTGACACAGCTTTTCCCTGGACACAGTTACTAAATTAGCTGAAAGAACCACCCAGTTATGCTGGATTAAGTTGTGCTTTAAGGTCAAATTCTGGACTCAAATTTCCATATCTGTACAACACATAGGACCAAGGATATTGGCAGTTCATACTCCTGGACAGATGCCCACTTGAGGCCAGCAGGAAAGCCCTTGATCCTGCTGACGTGACACACTGGCTCCATCTGCAAGGTACAGGCTGGACAAACGTCCCTATGCCCACCCCATGCCCACCCCATGATAATTTGTCCTGCCAGCAGCTGCAGACGTGCATGTGTGGCTGTGGAGCACCTCTGCCACGCCCAGGTGGTAAGGCAGCAGCTCCTGCCAGGCCAAGAGCTGAGTGTCCAGTATGCCAGTGCTTCCTAGTGTGACTGCAGACTGCAGGTGCCATTTACGGCTCCTGGGAAAGATAGCAGGGATGCAAAATGAAGAGAGGCATGTTATCCAGCTCACCACCTTCCTGCTATCAAATCTGTGAAGACTTAAGCTTCCACTCTGTCTGGACAGGCCTATTTCTGGCAAAAACCCCATATCATGTGCCTGAGGCAATCCATCCTTTCAATGAAAAGCAAGCCCTAGTTGAAGTAGAAATATGCTTATGTTCTGAGCTCATTTATTAATAGTCATCACTGATATATTAAATTAGAGAAAATAACTTGTACAGCTTGTACTTGACTCCTCAGTTTCTAGAGAAAGGGTGGATGTTCCTTGTGACTGAGGGGTAGAATTCCACCATCTCCTGAATGGACACTGGGAACAACAGGCAACACCTGCAGCAGCTCCAACATGTGCCTTGCAGAGTGCAGGGGAGGGACTCCTCACTTCTTAGCCCCCTAAACAGCAGGACCTGGCTCAAGGCTGCCGGAGCAACCTCAGTATGCAAAATAGTTATTCCTCATTGCTTAAAATTCCTCTCTGTCCTCGACCAGTAGTCCATACGAATTCATGGTGGGCACAGACTGTTTCTAGCTCTCCACTGTGCCAGATTCTGCTCCTGGGTCTTTCTGTGGACACACTAAAGCCTCTGCAAGGTTGAAAGTCACAGTAATGGTGGTCTCAGAAACCTCACTGAATCACATAAGGACCATATTCCTGTTAAGTTAAATGGAAATATGTTCAGTAGGATACCAGGACTTTCAGTAGCACCTTGGACATCTGGATGGTAACAGATCCACCATAAATCTGTCAAGTCCCCATAAACCCAGATGACCTTGACATAAATTCTACCTCCATCCTAGACAGAGTTGTTTTTCCTTTTCAATTTCCAGTAGACAACACATGTAACAGCTGTGACCTAAAAACTTGGAGAAAGTTCTTGAATGGCTATGCAAAAAGATTGTTTTATTTTCCTTTGCAAAGTATTCTACCAGTGTGTAAAACCTATTTGGGCTGGTTTGGGTTGTGGGTTTGGGGTTTTTTTTCCATTAGAAGCATTTTAATTTTTTCTAAACAAAATGCCCTGAAGATGTAGGAATTGCATTGCAAATCAAAGCCGACCACTGTCTGGGCAGCTGACCTGTCTGAGGCCAGAACCCACCATACCTTGGGAAAGAATACATAAGCAAAGTTTTTAATCAGGATATAAAACAATGGAGGAAAGGGTCAAATCTATGACTAGACATTGGTTTTCAGAGAACAGATTTTCAGATAAAGCTGAGCACCCACAAACTCCTTTGAAATGACTTGCAGTTCTGCATGCCATTAACGACCTCATGGAGAAAGGACATTTCTCCTGCTACAGGCAGGCCCCAACTATCATAAAAGACTACTAATTATTCAGCCCTGAAGGAACTTAAACGTTAATGTGGATTCATAATAATAACTTCAGACACTTAAGTCTGAGTGTAGTGTGTCAGTCCTGTAATGTCAGTCAGGAAAAACCTTGCTTTCCTCAGAATCACTGAGATTTATTCACACAGGTTTTATAGCCTTTCTCCAGACCAACCTCTGCAACCCATTTTTTTCAAGCAATACCTCTGGAAAGTTGCAGTTGGGCAAAGGACTGTCACAGAATCCCTGCAAGGTGCCCAGGCTGTAGTTGGAAGTCAGGTTGCTGATAAGGCATATGTCCACCCGGTCAGGAGTGATGTTGTATTCAGCAGCCATGCAGCTGGCAAGATCCACAGTGCTGCACATGAACTGGAAAACAAAGATGGTATTAAGCTCCACAGCACAGACAAAGAGAAGAAAACAAAATAGTTTATGTCAGTTAAAAAGGTGCTTGGAAATGGCTGTAGCAATGTACAAAATATGCAACATGAAATCATCAGCTTATGTTTTATTGCATGTGCAATGCCTATGCTTTTTCTCCTCCAAAACATTAATTAACAAAATCCAGGCGCTAGGGAACAGCCGGTCTCTCTCTGAGCCTGAACTCAGCAGTGGTGTCTGATTGCACAGCCAGACCAACTTGGTCCCAAAAGTGCAACTCAAAACAGAGTGGTCACCATGCCCATGAGCTGATCCTGTACTCAGAGCAGGAGGCAGCACTGTGCAAGGGCTGGCACAAAGCCCAAGAACACTTACATCCCACTCAGTGTGGTGGGAGTTAAATAACACATCAGCCTCGTGCCAGCCCTTCCCGCAGGTATACGCTTCAGGCTGGCTCCTGCACTTGGAGCAGAAGCATTTAAAGAATCACAATAGGACCTGGGCACAAATCAGTGCCAGGCACATAATGGGCTCTAGGGATGGAGCTGCTGGGCTCCCATTTCTTTTCTGTGCCCAAAAAGCAAAGGCCACCGACCTCAGTTGCTGTCAGTCCTAGGCAGGATGGTGTTAAACTCAGTGGTTTTAAGGGTCACGATGCTGCAGAGCACCAATAAGAAAACAATGCAGAACTGAATAGATCAAAAGGAAATAATGGACATACCATGTTGACAAAGGCAGACAGAAAAACCAGGATAATGGCGAAGACTCCAACTAAGGTGCTATTGGTCCTGGACTGTACAATCTTCTTAGAAAGAGTCTGGAGAGGAACTGGGAAAAGCTGCATGAGAGGGAAAAAAAAAAATCAAAGAGACACATAAAATCCTTGTTTGTTTTACAGATTACAAACTGCATTTGAGCCACCCGCATCCTTCAGCGCAGGTCTGTGTGCCTGCTGCACAGGGGCTGGAGGATGGTGATGGGGGATGGCGGCTGTGGGACAAGGGCGAGCAGAGAAGTGATTGCCTTGTGGCAGCAGGCCCAGCTGGCTCACCAAATCTACTTAGCCCTTCCTAATGGGAGTGATGGCTCCTGAGCCCAGATAGCATGGCTTGCAGGGCTGTGCTCATCCTGTCGTGAGAAGCAAACCACAAGCCATCTGTAACTGAAATAGCCAGGAGCTTGAGCCTGGAAATTACTGGAGCAAAAATTTTAAAAAGCAGAAATGAAAATACACGTCATGATCACCAAGGCATATCGTAGGACTCTCTGGTGCCATTTCAGACACAGACTGTTAAACAGCCCAGGCCAGCCCTGTGATCTGTCAGACCCTCGCCGAAAGGCGCTGCAGAGATCAGCTGGCCAGGGCTGGTCTGTGGCACTTGGCTCCCCCCTCACACGGCAATAAAAACACCCGCGGGCAAGGCAATCACGGAGCTGCTGCAGCCTGACTGCCCCAGTGAGTCACTGCTAGCAGGGCTAGGAGCTCCCTGCTGATGGCTACTGACTGCAGCCCTGCAAGCCCTGCTTCAGGTGCTGCATCGCATTCCGGGTGGAAACAGTCTGTGTGTTAGAGCAGGGACTGACCGGCGCCCTTTGCAGCCAGGGTCACCCCTCAGCACGGCCTGAGGCCTCCCTGCACTGCACTGACTGCCGAGCCAACCCTCTCCTTCCATGTGCCACTGCTGTGCTAGTGGAAGCTCGGGGCTGGAGCAGAAATGCCAGGAAACCCTCGTTCACTGACATGCTGCCATGAGAAATTTTCCTCCCCCATGCCAGGGCAGAGGAGCTCTGCCCAGGACTGCCAAAGCCTTTTCCAGAGCCCAACTCTCCCTTCCCTTACGCACTGCATGAATAACCAAGCCACTAGAGGGTATTTTTAGAGACACAAAGAAACAACAGCACAGTGCCATGGCACTGCAATTTAACTATGACTAATGTTTCTATTAAAAGTCTTGCTTTTCCCTTTTATCCTTCACTCTTACATCTTCGGAGATGCAACATTTTGTCAGTGCTGTGCTTCCCACACAGCAGCCCTACAGTGTAATTAGCAAGTGTTGGAGCGGCTAAGGCGCTGATTAGCTGGGGACTCTGTACAAGGAGAGGTTGTGGCAAGAGTTTTGAAAGAGCTGATTTCACCTGCTACCAGCACATACTCCAGGTGAAAGGAGAGGGCAAGGCTCTGTGGAGGACTGGAGAAAAGGGGAAAGTGGGATTGTGACTTATTTGCACTGAATGAGGACTGATTGAAATTCACTGAAGGCTTATGCAATCCTTCAGGCTCAGTGGCAGCCACTATAAAACAAAGGAAAACACCTTTCTCTCAGAAATAAACCCTGATGATATAGAAGTCCTTAGCTCTGTTGATAAGCCACGAACCAAAATATCTCTTTGCCCTATCATGTCCTGCTGCTTCCACACAGATGTCAGCTAGCAGATCCCTACTAGAATAGGGTTATGGAAAATCCAGTGGGGCTTTCCTCTGTTCTAGCCCTTATAGGATTTGGAAGGAGAAGGAGGATCTGTACTGCATTTAGACAGTTTTCTCAGTAGATTACAGCAGGACAGGTTTTCCTGCCATCTCTTTGTTTGCCACCTCAAGGCCAAGCTCCACAAAGGTATTCAGGGACCTAACCTCCATCTGTAATCTCTGGGAAATCAGGCACCTAAATAAAACTTGTGAGTTATTTGTTGTGGCTCTTGGCTCGAGCTCCTGCTGCCAATGATCCCATAAAAGCCTGACTTTGAACCAAGCCTGAGATATCAAGCAAAGCGATCAGTGGAAGACACTAAAGTTCTAATGAAAACATGTTTTCTTTGTATTAATCTTGGTTCTCATTACTTTGCAAACGAGGAAAAATTTTAGGTCAGTAAACAAGTACAGCTGGAAAAAGTCCTGAAGAAGGAAGAAATGCCAAAATCCGTAGGAGGTCAGGGCTGCAGTTGAGAGTGCAACAACATAGTCATGCCGTGCATCTGAGGAACCCCTGCCTTGTGAGCACTCATGGGAGCCCTGTCACATAAGCCATGCTCTCCCCATTTCACAGAGGCAGGTAGAGCCCAAGAACACCTGCAGCTTGAAGGACTTCTGTGATAGACATGGGGAGCCTATCTCAGCTCTGACAATTCAGCTCCATTCTTGCAGTGCTTCCTCCATGAAAACATCCAAAAGTCAGGGGTATAGCACAAAAGAAGAAAAAAAGAAAAGAAGATTGCTTTCCCTCCCATTTTCAAAACCACAAAAGTAAGATCCCTTCTGTCCTCATAAAAGAAGCAGAATATCAGGACACAATATTACAGTACAGTAAAAATCCAAGCAGCACTGCTCATTGGCCCATTGGTTTGTACTGCCCAACACCACCTGCTCCTCTTAGTGAGACTCAAATCCTGCCTGAGTGAAAAACAGGACAAGGGAAGGTCTGATGAAATGGCAACTCCCAGCCCGCATTGGCACTACTGAGAAGGGGGTGAGAGAAAGGATGTGATCCATTTGGGCAGCTGAGATCCATGTTTGGGCAGCCACACAAGTGGGAGGTCACTCATTAGCACTCTTGAAATCCCCATGTAAAGAAAACCACAATGGGAAAAAAGAAAATTGGATTGCCCAGTTGATTCCAGTTCACTCTGAATTGAAATGCATAAATGCAGGTGAAGAAAGGGCACTGCTGTGCAGGTGAAGGTACAAGTTTAAAAAGTGATCCAACAAAGAGTATGTTACACTGAAAATAATCCACAACATCCAGTCATTTGCATGACAAAATTACTCTAAATAAATCCCATTCTTTGCAATAAGAGCTGATCTAGGAGAGAAGAGAAATATTTCTTCTTTTGGTCTTCTTAATATATAGTGTGGATATGGAAAACTGCTTAGATAATTGCTGTTGTAAGATGAGGTCTTTAAGGTCCGATTTTTCAATTTGTAATAAAAGCCTTTGAGTAATTTTGAAGTACATTAAATGTTTCTGGAGTAAAAGACAACATCTCCAGGCAACTTGATGTTGCAAGTCCATTTATGTAATTTATTTCACAGTGATTTATTAATCTATTGAAAAAGTACAGTTTTCAGAGGGTGGTTTGCTTTTTTTTCCTGATTGAGAAAAAAACCCCAAATGCTTTAGAAGCATCTAGACCAGCTTTTGGAGGCAAAGAAAGTGATAGGCAAGCTACACCTATGTAGAGCTACAGAAAAGCTTATTTTCTCATAAAGGACAACTTGAAATTTCTCTCCTACGTGCTCCCAGGACCATGCAAGAAGTTGAATTCCACACAGCAGTGTAGATACAAGAAGTTAAAGGATTTTAAGAAAAAAACACAAGCTTGATAAGTTTGTAGCAAAACAGATGTCTGTCAGCAGAGTATTTGAGAAGGGACCCTGGTTCCCATGACCTTAGACTCTACTGGGAAGGGACACCATCTCAGTGGCCAAGTCTTCATGGACCATCAAAGCAAAGAACTGGAACCCTCTTGTTTATTACAGCTGAAGAAACTTGGAAAGCCAAGCCGGCTGTGCTGGCAGTTCTAGGATCAGCTTCTAGTCCGTGGAGAATTTTATAGTGGAAGACAATAATGACAGCGAAGGAAAATAAAACATGATCAAGCTGTTCAGAAAGAGCCTGCTGGCCACTGTCAAAACCAGAGATGGAGAGGCCAAAACAGGGAGGGAAAATCTCACATGAAAGCTAGAAAGAGGAAGAAAAAAGAGACACTTATCATGTAACAGTACAGCAAACAGGCAAAAGTTATGCTTATGCTGATGTCTTGGGGTGGACACCTGCTTTCCAACTTTGTGTGGAATGAACTGCTGGTATTTAAAACATGTGCTTTCCTATCCCACATCTGAGTGTGAAACAAAGCAAACAATGCTGACATCCCTGTCTTCAGGGATTTCGTCTGAAGGATATGTAAAATTGCCTTCCTTCTGCTGGTATCTAAAAGTGTTTCCTGGAGCAATGTGGCGTACAGAAATAAAGTAACACCCCTTATCCAAGGGCTGGGTAAACCCATTGCTTAAAAATCAAAGATTTGAAACACCAAGATCTTGGATGACAGAAGTAGGCTGCAGCTATTAGGAGCCGCTGCCATCAGACATGGAGCTGACAAGCTAGAAGTACCTGTTCCCTAAACAAGCCATCTCATAATCAGGTGTTGTCAGCAGAGGCTAATTTGGAGCACTAAGAAGGGGTAATCAAAAAGGAACTGGAGCCAGAAGGCCAAATATTTTCAATATTTCCATCTCTGCACAGAAGCCACACTGGATGTTATACATGAGCATGTTGTGGGGATGAAAACTCACTGCTGGAAATATCAGAGGCTTCAGAAAATCCCATTAAATTCTGATGTTATTCTGAATTCCCTCTGATGTCTTGCATATCCAGAGCCTGTGCACTGAGGCAAAGCCAGCCTAGAAACAGTTGCAGACACTACTGAGCAAACCTCTTCTACAGGAATTTGGAAGATCAATGCAAAGAAAGCAAGATTGAAATCTGCCTACCATCCAGGGGACTGAAAAGTCCTGTGTGCCTTTTAAGTTAACTAGTAATTAAGATCAGTAATAATTTTAAACCAAAAAGCCCAAACCAAAACCAAAGGATTTGAATGATGACAGAAGAATCGAGTGCTGTGGAAGTGGCCTGTAAATGCCAGTGGGTGACAAACAGCTCTGAGCCTTGGAGTGTGTGGTTGCAAGTCAGGCAGCTCAGGTTCTCCAGAGCTCCAGACCTTCCCCAGCTCTCGTCCCAGCAGAAGCAGTGAGTTGGTGTGGCTGGCCAGCTCAGCACCAAATTCCCAAGTTCTCTATGGCTGTGAGCAAAATCGTGTTACACTGGTTGTTAGTTAACTGCTAATCACATTAACTACTGATACCAGTTGACAAATGAATGACTTTTACTAGCATGCTCAAGTGGATGGACACACAAAGTACAACCAGGCATCCGTGGGTACCACTGCCCAGCTCAAGGGACCCAAGCCTTCCTATCAGCAGTGTTATTTCTGACTCGACTTCTCACTGCTGGTAAGCAAGGAAGACCAATGGGATGCTGCACATACAAACCAGGCTCCCTTTAAAGTTGTCATAAGGCCAAAGGAAACCCCGTGAGTGAGTTGTTAAGTTCAAATAGAACTTGAAGCTTCTTTCGCTGGGAACAGTTTGCAGCTCTTATTAATATGAGAAGAAGACAAAGTTTAATTTCCAAATCTAGCTTCAAAAAAAATCAAAAAGACATGTATGGTGCAAGTCTGTCAAGAGCACCCACATTCAACTGTTGAAAATGGCACGGAGAAAATAATTAAAGTGAGACAAATCATCTGCCTGACGTTATCCGTTATCCCACTGTTTCTTCTGCAGGAAACATAATGCTACTGAGCTATTTTATTCCAGGCACTGAGGAACAAAGCTGAGCTTGGGCTAAGGAACCTGAATCTGGGCATATTCCATGTTCAGACACTTCTAGACTAGAAGGATCCCTAAAACTGAAACACATCAATGTTTTTAATACAACACCTTTGAGTGAAATAGATGAGCACACCACCCTTTCCACAATGCTCACTGCCAATTTACCACAGGCTGACAAGAAGAATTAATATGTTTTTGGACTTCACACAATGTATTTTTTTTCTGATCAAAGCAGCTACAAGAAAGAGCCCACCGAATGTTGGAAGCTCTGTACACTCATCTGAGAAAGGCTGATAAAATTCTGTATGTTTGTGGCTTTTACTTCCCTCCAGGACATTTTTCCTTGATGATATTCTGCTTCTGATTATCTGCCTACCCAAACATGCATATGCAGCAGGGGCCAGTACACAGGCGACTCTGCAGGAAGTTTACAGGGAGGAAATGAATGGTCAGTGTTTGGTCCCACACTGGAAAATGTGCTCTTCTTATATCAATATGAGAATGTCTGCAGGGGACTTAATAGACATGCAGATCCACAGAATGATTACTTCTTGCTGAGCTAAAGAGATGCCAACCCTAACATCTGTTTGCAGTTCATTCTGCCTTATCAAAGGCTTTTTTCTGTAACCAATCCTTATCACACAGTGTGGAAAGGATGGCTAACAAAACACACTCTGTTAGCTGAAGAAGCAGATTGCTGATCTGGTTATCTTAGGCAGAGGACTACAAAGAAACCACTGTACTCACCTTTACACAGGAGTAAATGACTGAAACAAACACCACTGTGGTCAGGATCAGGAAACAGGTCAGGTAGAAACCCAGCATAAATGTAGAGCTGAAATCAAGGAGAGGTTTGGTTGATTTAATTTTGTTTTGTTTTGCACATCATATAGAATAGCTACTGCTCTGCTCTCCAGAACACATTTGTACAAGCTATGACACACTGCACAGGCTTTCCAATTAGGATCGCAGTAGGAGACACGAGGTGCTTTGAATACCAACAGATCCTCTGGCCTATTTAGAATTACTCAGACAGGCTGCAGAACAGAGAATGCTGCATCTTTTATAGCAATCACCTTCCTGCTGGGGTGATAGAGGTGGGACTGAAAAACATTTCATGCACTAGAGGAGGTGACGGAACAACTTGTTGTGGCAGGTTGGACCCAGCTGGCTGTGGGCAGGGCACCCCTGGGAAGGAAGGCGGGCTGAGTCCTAATCTCAGTGGGAATTCCTACCTGTCCTTGCACAGGGAATGTCTGTGCAGCAGCACTCTCTGTGCTCTGTCTCGTGCATGGGATGTGAGCAACTACAGCATAAGGATGGGCAGGGAAAACAGCCTCATCTTGGCCAGCTTGAGAGGTTCCTGCTCCTCCCAACTTTGAAGTACAAAGAGGATTCCAGGGCCAACTTTATACTATGCGTTTTCATCTGTTTTCCTCACGAAGATATTCAACACCAATTTCCTAGTGATTGGTCTCAGTGTGACAGGATAGGCCCTCTCCCAGGAGTCAGCCTTGTTCATAATCTAAAGGAAGTATTCTTGTGATGTGACACTGAGGCCAACCACACCAAAGCCAGCTGGTCTCTGTGTTCTCTCATGCCTACTAAGATAATTGTACTTGCTAATTCACTCTTTGAGCCTTTTTTGAAATTCCTTAAAGCTATTCCTCTTTATCATAATAAATTGACACTGACATTCTGCCTCTAGTTTCAGATTCCACGGTGTGCCTTTCATGAAGCTCTGATTGTGACACCTATGCACCTGTGGTTTCACTTGGTGTTTAATTTCAATAAAAGACCAAAGCTATGCAACTGAAATATCAGGAAAAACAAAACAAAAGGTGAAGGGAAGTGTATCTAACCTGCAGTTAAAACATGGAATTTTATTTGCTCTCAAACCAAATCACCTTTCAGACAGGCCAGGCTAGGGACACTTTAGAACTTGCAAAAAAAAAACCCCAAATAATCTACAACCCTCCTTATGGGCAGCATGGAAAGAGACTGAACAGCACAACATTTACACCACACTGCCGTAAGGGATTGGCTCCTGCGTAATACAAAGGAGGCAGCCATATGGTTGCCACACATCAGAAATCGTCAAGTTGTCATTTAAATGTTAAACTGGGTTTTATGGAGACAGCATAGTGGATGCTTTGGGAGTTTGATGAGCAACACAAGGCTGGTAGAGGGCCTCTTGCAGGTATGAAGTTATGACAGCAATATCCAGGAATCCAAAGTGTAAGCCCTTGTTAAATCAGTTACTCTCAAAGAATATTTCTGGGTGTAATTAACAATGCATTAATTGCTGGGAATTAGTTCCAATTTTGAGCCTCTTTCAGCTTCACTTGCAGTTTCCCAAAGCAGACCTGTCTGTTTACACAGTGCATTTGTCCTGATGTTATTTTGCTGATTCAATCCTTCTGTGAGCTCTCCTGCCTGGGAGAGTGAACAACAAACATCAGACTAAGTGTTATTTCTGTGACCTTCCGAATATCTGATATGAACACTACAAACCAATCTCCACTCAAAAAAAATCTGTGGTGGGAACAGAAGTAGAAACAGTTGTAATGGCATAAAATAGTACTGGAACTCTCTTTAGGGACAATTTTTTGTCTTCTTGTAAGAAAGATAAATTTGGAGCATTTTCAGAGCTTCTGTGATCTTGTTTTTCAGTTTAAAAATGACTAACTCCAAATTTATTTCCAGCACAGCATTGCTCAGTGAATGGTGTATTATTGCTACTAAACCAGAGCATAGGAAATACCCACATGCTGTAATTTTAAGTGATTTTTAAAGAACTCTTTGAGAAGAACTCCCATTTCTGCAGGGCTCACTGCTGGAAAAGATTTAGTGGGTTGTGCTGTGCCTTGCAGACAAAGCTGCAGAGCACTGCAGCGGGCCAAGAGCACTGTGTCCCACAGCCCTGAGGAGCTCATGCCACTCATGCCTGGGAAAAGAAATGACTGCAACCCTTAAATCTGGAGCGAGCCACTCAAAGCTCAGCCATGTGCAGCTCAACCCCCTCGCTACCTCTCTTCTTGCCCAGCTGCTCTGAGTCCAGAAGAATAAATGTATGAGAGATTATGCCTTATTTGTTAAGCAGACCCTGAGACCTCAGTGCTCTGAGCAGTGAGGCTGTGATGAGTTTTCACCTCCCTGTCCCACTGTGTTTAGACAAGAGGACAGCCCAGCCCTGTGCTGTGAGTGTGTGCTATGCCTTGGTAGGCAAACCTTCCTACTTGATGATATTTGTTTTCCACAGGCTTATAAATGTGCTGATCTGAATTTCCTAAGATGGAGGTAAATTATAAGAGAAATCACACTGGGAAAACAGAAATCCTCACATGCCAGTGAGGAGGTTTTAATCTGCACTAGAAATGGGTGAAAACAATAAGCACCATGCATCACTTGAGCATGAATTATTTAAGGATTTTTCTCTTCCCCTTGGTGTTCTGAATTTTCAAGAAAAAAAAAAAAGAAAAGTAGGTCGGAATAGAGGAGGGGAGCAGATGGGAGCAAAGGGATGAAAGGGTACTCACTGTGGCACGATTATGATTTGAACAAAGCAGATGAAGAGGAAGACTAGGGAGGCACAAGCCACATAGGCTCCAAACCTGTCATCCACCTGCTTGGAGTACTGCAAAAAAACACAGTTATGTTACTGGGAAATTTGGGTGGCTGCCTTCTCTCCACAAAAAGTTCTTACTTGGCTTTTGTCTATGTCCTTGAAAAGCAGTGCTGGTAGGAAACAACATTCCAAACTCCCCTTCTCCCCGGGCAATCTGTAAGGGCTTGAACAGGCCCAAAGGCCACGGAAGGAAGCCACAGAGCTGGGTGGAGAGAGGATTCACCAACTGCCCCTTGCACGAGAGGAACAGAAATGGATTAACTGAGACCAAGATTTTAGGTCACTGTCATCAGACCGAAACTTCTTCGATGGGAAGTTTCCTCCAAGAGGGACAAATGGTGCTGATGAGAAAACCTTGCATGTCATGCAGATGACTTGACTCATTCTAATGACAGTGCAAGGTTTTCACACAGTCACTCCTTCCAACTACTTGTCAACGTATTGGCCATGTGGGAGCTGCACCCAATTCCCAAAGATGCTTTATTTAGCTTGAAGCACGGTTCTCATCACAGACAGTCTCAATGTCTGAACCACAGAATAAAAGGTGCTCTGAACAGGTGAACCGCTAATTTCCCTGGCAGTTTGCAGATATAAATTTGAAGAGGAGGAGTGGGGGGAAATTACATGCTCGAGCTTTTATCCTGTCCCACACTGATTCATTGAACAGCTGTAAATCCTGAAAAGCTCTGCTTTTGCAATAGGTAGTCATTCTTGTCAAGGAAAGACTGTTTCTAAATAAAATTATAAAATAATTAGTGCAATCTTATTATGAAGTTTTTTCCATTGAATAATGAGTTTAACCCAAAGACCACAAAATCATCCCAAGGATCTGTGCTTGGATAAAAAATAAAAGAAAAAATAGATTACTTACTTTGTGCAATTAAACCCACCACTTTTTATGGTACCTTTAATAATGTCATCCAGGTACCTCTAGACTTAGAATTTAGACTTGGAAATTTAACTTTGCATCTAGAGCTGATGATGTCTCTACTATATAGTCAGGGAAATGATCTTTGCCTCACAGCAATATCTGAAATCAAATCAGGAAGAAATCAACTGCTCATGAGCTTTAGGTCTGTTACTCCCCTTTCTCACATTTGTGGGACAGAGAACTCTATTTATTGCTTAAAATGGGCCCCCAAAAATGTCCAGAGTACAAATTGCATCCAAATGAACCCTAATAGTACCTGAGGCTCTTTGTGGGGACAAAGGGCAGGGAAAAGTCCTTCCAAAGGTGTTTCTGAGCTTAGGTAGGCTGAAGTGGGTTTCTCCAGTGATTTGAAGGAGATAAGGGGTGACCATGATCTCGGTTTGGAGTCTCAAAGTCAGACAAACAATCTGGTTTATTCTATATTCCCTTTACTGCTTATCACTGCATATTCATGTGTGTCTGCTAGAAATGGCTTCATTTTCCTGGCCAGTGCTGCCTTCAGATGACTGTGATTTTTTTAGGACAACTTATATTAAGGTTTCCATGAAGAAGCATGGATTTTTTAAGATCACAACCCCACCTCCAATACCCAAACCATCACTTAGATATAAAAGCCTGACCTTATGCAGGAGAATTAAAACTCCTAACAAGCCTCCCTGACATGCTGCAAGGATTTTTAGACGTTACCTTTTTCTCCAAGTCAGGCTCCCTGAATGTTAAGAGGAACTTGCGCACGTGCTCAGAGCGTAGCCGATCAATACTTCTGGCGTCGATGGCCCGGCCCAGGAACTCGTCCACTTCATCCTCTGGGTTCATACTCTCCTGGGTACTCCTGAAGATGTCATGAAAAGGGAGCATAAGAGCACAAGATAATTTCTGCCTCTGCACAGTGTGTTATCATTGCAGTCTATAACAAGGTGGAGGTTAATGACATTTTGCTTATGACAGCTTCAATTGGGAAAGGGACTGGGAGCAGAGAGGGGAATGATATCAGCTCTAGAGCTCACTGCCAGTCCTGAGTCATTATTACAAGGATTCCATTTATTTGCCCTTTTTCTATATTACATTGTTTCCTTGCCTTCAGGTCTCATTTCTATCCCTCATTCTCTAAAACCACTGGGTAGCCTCCTTCCCCTTGTTCTCTGACTTACTCTTCCCTGCACTACTGTGCTGTTGTAGCTGTTAGTGCCTGCACTGAAAAATTATTTATGCATCCTGTCATATTTCTTGCTTACTAATAACAATTTCTGTAAATATTACTATGAAAATTTCCAAACTTGAACAATTCTCCCTTTTTGAGAAAAAAATTGTTTACAGAACAAACATGTGGGGAAAAAAATGTGGCCTGACTCCCCTTCACACAGTTATTTATGAGTATAAAGCATAAAACAGAAAGAAAAATCTGTTTACAAGATATTTACTTAAGGAAAGGTTGCAAAAGAAAAAGGCAATCGAAGGAAAAAATTACAAATTAGATTCTGCTTTCTAAATATGTGGAACAAGATTTCTAGGTTACTTATAATCTTTTGTGTCGCTGTTTTTCTGAATCTCTGCTATGGCTTCAGAAAATGAAGTTGATTTTCAAAAACTGTTGAGAAAAAAAAACCTGTAAACTTAATTGTCCTGAGGCATTTTGCTCTGAGGATCAGGAAACCTGAAGCACCTCCCCAAATTCTAGTTATTTTTAAATCTAACAGTATTTTAATGACTTGATGCTGTCACTTTAATCACCTGCCCTCAAACAAGCTATAGGCAGAAATTAAAAGCTAATCCTGAAGTACTGTTTTTCTGCTCTGCTTGCCTGATTACCCAGGTTGTCCACAGAGTTTGCCAATAGTTATCCACTGAAATAGGCCCCTCCCTTGCACTGGGGTATATCCAGCAGATAACTATTTCTGTGTGCAAACCCCATGATGGCACAGCAACTTAGGGCTCATGTTGTGTGACCCTCGGTTCAGGCACTCTGGAGAAAAAATCCCAGGGTCCAACAAGCATGATGAAAAGCTACTCTGCTTTATTTCCCTGGTTTCATTTGTACTGCACCAGAGCACACAATGCACTCTGTGTTGCAGCCAGCAGGCTCCCACAGGTAAGGCTGTGCTGGAAAGCAGCTTACAAACCAGAATGTGAATCTGTTTTAAAAGTTTAAAAGTCCCTTTCCAAAAGAAAGGCTCTTTCAAAGCTTTCTGCAAAACTGGATCAGATTTTAAGAAGCCCTCTGTACCTCAACTCTTCCGTGCACCTCTTGGCAAGATAAAAATAAATCAGGTCTATCTGCTTATTTCCATTCTACCACTCCTTGCCCCAGCCAGCAAGCTGAATGTGTCTGCACCTCAGCTGGGTGCAGACACCAATGGCATCTCTTTAATGACCATATAGTAATTACAAACCTAGTTTGCCTCAAGGTCTAATCTCTATTTTAGCCAACCTTAGTATTTCAGTGGGGCTGGGGGAAAGAGTTTTTTATTTTTAGGCTCTAGAAGTTATTTAATTCCTAGAAATTCAAATATCTGCTCTGAAAATAAAAGTGTTGTTTTCCCTACAAGGTCAGGACATCCAATTTACTTCCTCAGAGGAAGCACATCTGCTTGAGCATTCAAGGGGATGATGCTTATTTTCATTCAGTCCTTGCAATATCTTCTGGGCTCATAAAAATGAGCAAGGAAATCATTAGGCTTCGTATTTACAGAATGTCTTCCAAGATTCTGTGAGAAATGTACACACTTGGGTCATTCACATTTAGCCATTTCATACCACGCATGGGACATGAGATGCCTTTTCCACTGGAACCAAAGCAAAAGAGGCAGCTCAGCATCTTGGCAAAGTGCAGTCAAATTTGAAGTTCCAGTCTGAAAATGTCACTCAGGAAGATGCAAAGAGAAGAACCTGCCTGCTTGGTCCCTACCTCGACTGCCTGCAGGTTTGTAATAGGTCATTTTACTGCTCAGGGTGTTTCTAATACAACAGTAACCTCCAAGGTTGCAGGCTGTGTAGAAATACCTCTGCAGGTTTTAAATTGCCTTGCTGGGATGCTGGCAGTGGGCAGCCACCCTCACACAGACTGCAGGGAAGCTCAGCCACCTCACACAGACCGAGCTGTTCAGGTGACTTTCACAGCCCATTGTGCCCAAGCTAAACTACAGTACAGCAAGTTTGGGTACATTTGCATAAATGTAATTTTAAATTGGCATACAAAAGTTCCCCATGCTAAGGAGCGCCCTGGAGGCATTGCCTGTAAGTCAGAGCTGAGGTACTGCCATAGACTAATGAAATTCATATGTCAAAATGCCTTTTGATATACCGATAGTGTGTTTATTGGGGGGGGAAATGAGTATTTCAGGCTGCTATGAAACTTCCAAAAACACATCCTAAAAGCAGTGATGAGATTTCTTCAAATGCAGCCAACAGAAAATTGTGTCAAGGGACAGGAACAGCACAGAGCTTGTAGCAACTTTTCCACTCTGCTTGCAAATGTGAATGCTACCAATTAACCTAGAGATGCTGGCTTCAGAGTGGTCCAAAAATGTGCTGCTGATTTAATTACTTTCTGCCAAAGCAGAGTGTGACCACTGCCAAAACTACACGTATGCCATAATTTTAAATGCTTCATGCTTAGATTCAGTAACTAAACCTGCACTCAGCCACGTAAGGTTTGATTCTGTTTTCAGGGATGTGTGGTGCCCACGTCCTCCTCTGCTGCCAGACAAAAGTATGGACCCTCAGTGTTTGGCACGTGAAGGAACTGCCTTAGTGCTTGATATGGTTTAGGTATCTAATTTTAACCATTCTCACCATGCACATATTCTGCTAGAAATTTATTCTTGCCAAATCTTTGTACTTGAGTTAAACAGATTTCTGGATAAAGAGAATCAGAGGAAAATAGTAGCTTCTTTTGGTGCTGAACAGAAATGCAAAAATCCTGAAATTTGTATGATAAGCTGACACCATGCTGAGCAAGACAGCTCAGCTATTGGCTGTAAAAGCCCAAGGAACCTTTCAAACTATAGCATGGAGTACAGATATTGTGGTCCTTGGAGCAACAGAGGAGATGCTGTTCCTCAGCTGTTGGGTGACTCTGTTGTGGACCAGCACTGAGGCAGCTGATTTTTGTGTTTTCTTGCAGGAACTATGAAGAAAAATACTATGTCATGAGGGATACTGAAAATTTTGGTATTCCTATAAACTATTTTGTTGTAATCTGTTAGCTCTTTTCTGCCCAAAGCATATCTAACATCAACTGAGTTCCCAGCATCCATGGACACAACAGCAAACAGGAAACAGTGGGACCAGCAAAACATCCCAGGGTGCACAGAGCTAAATGTTATGAAAATCCAGTTTGCAGGGAAGGGCAAGGGAAGGAGAGAATGACTCTTAATACTGCCATGTTCAAACTTATCACTTTCCTTTTCCTTTCAGGCAGCTGCTCTCAGTGCTCAACCACCATAATGTGAATTTTCCCACAGCTGGATGCCTAGAGCCCACAGAAGCATTTACCTGTCCCAGCTCACAGAAATCCACTCAGTCCTGACCAGGAGCCTGAGAAACATGATAAGGAGCAACAGCAACATATTTTAGGCATCAGTCTACTCTACTGTTGCCTAACTTGCTCTAGGCAAGCTTGCAATTAGTGCCATTCAGCAGGACTGAATGTAAAATTATTCCAAACACCTTCAATACAGTAAATGCTTTTGTTATGTCCAATTCTAGAAGTTAAACAGTGAATGTGTTTGAGGTTTTTTCCTCCAAAGGCAATTTTTCAAAATAGCACTCTCATTAAATTGTTATTTTAACCATTTCCCTAAAGTCCTATATGAAAAAAATGAAAATGCTGCTAAAATTTGGCTATATTTTAGAGCATGAAACTTTGAATTTACTTTTTCAAATAAGCTATCATTTCTGAGTTTATTTTTATATATAGAAATAAGTAATATGCAATAATGAGCAATATAAAATGGATACAAATAAACTCAGAAACTATACAAGCGTTTCAATACATACATGAACTTTTCTTATTGGAGATGTCCAACACTTAGATATACTTTAGAGGGAGATGTTGTCTTGGGTTATTTTCAAAGAGTGGAGATTATTTGGGGTGAGGGGAAGTGCAGCAAAAGCATTTTAATTATTAAAGCAAGTTAGAACCACCAAACAAATAAATGTCTTGAGGGCAGTGGCTGTTCTGAATGCACATCAGTCAATCCTGTGCCCTCAACTGGCTGTCCCTCCAGGGCAAACCTCTGGGGAGTCCAAGCATTATTTTTGGCTTCTGGGCATCAATTTTTGTCCTTTTTTAATATGAGAAAAAAATCCCAAACGTGTAAACATAACAGTGTATGACAGAAGTAAATTTGCTTACTTGTCCTTGGGGTCCTCGAAACCCTGAAAGAAAGGAAAAGGGCACAAGGGTGAGCAAACAGGCTGACCTTGAGAACACAAAGCGTTCCGGGAACGGCGTTTCACAGGGGACTTCTCAGGGCGCTCATTTGTTAGGTGTGGATGGACAGCTTTACCCACCCACAGCAATATTTTGTGCAGCCGTGTCAGCAGGCAGACAGAGCAGCTTTGGCAAAACACATTCCTTCAGATATAAATTCATGGAAGTGCAGATAAAGGAAATGTTTCAGCTGCCTGCTGGCACACTTTATTCCAGGTGTCTTCTTTTTAGCAGTCACCGTTACAAATAATACAGTGGAAATTGCGCTGATATTATAACTGAGGATGTATTTTACTTGAAACCAAATTCAGAACGATAACATTAGTCAACCTTTGTATTCAAGAAAGCTGCATCTCTTTATGTCAGGGCTCAGCTAAGGGCAATGGATGCATTTTCGTTTTCATCTCTCCCAGGGGTCTCCCTGCTCCTCCCTTCATCACATGCACACACAGAATATGTTTTCTTGAATAAGATTTCAGGAATAATTTATAATATTTGCAATAGCCCAGATATTCACAATTCTTTCAGGACCACCTGAATTGATTAAGTGTAAGTATTTATGAGTCATCCATAGTTTTAATGGCTAGAAGGCCTAAGACAAAATTATATATGGAGGCATAAGTTTACATGTTTAGTATTAACATACATAATAGACCAAATTGCATCAAAATTGCCACTTTGCATGGCTGAAAAAAATGTGCCCTCTGACATCTTGGCTTAAGTTTAACTGTAGTCAAGAAAAGTTGTATATTTGACAAGTAGGGTCAAATACTCAGGCACAGAGTTTGTACCCTGTGTTCCAAAACATAAAACAAATGTATCTGGGAGATATGAAGAATTGCTTTTGTTTTTCTCCCAGAGATCTCAGGCCAAAACTGCTCAGGGCACGTGAGGATATTCCAGCTGCTGGACCTGCAGCAGCAACCAGTCTGGGGGCAGCACACTGAGATCCATCCTGACTGTGGAAAAGCAAACATCTGGGCAAAAGTCTTGCCACAGCCGCCTTGTCCAACACCATCAGAAACAACAGCACTGACCAGATATTAAACGAGAACAGATTTTGCCTTTGCAATGATTTCGCAATGTGGCCACATGGCAGAAGGAAAGCCAACACAGCATCTCTGAACAGCACCAGCTTTGCCAGAGGGAAAAAGTGAGGTCTGTCACTCAGGTCAGAAGCCAGGACTGTGATTCACTGAGAGAGCAATTTCCATTTTTACGTACTCCGTTTCAGACTAAAACCACACTCCTAAAAGAAACTGCCACTTCAACTTAACCCATCAGAAATTCAGATAAAGGAAGTCTCTCAGTTCCATGTCACAACTACCAGCAGATCCAGTGGGAAGAAGGACATAGTAATATTGATTCAAAATTAGCATGTCCAGTTATCCAAGCAAAAAAAAAAAAAGGTAATTTCTGATTTCACATTAAAGAGTGATCATTCAACTTTTTGTTGTGTGTTTTTTTCCTTCTTCTTTTGCCTAATTATTTTACAGTTGTCAGAAATATCTGATTGATTTATTTATTTATCCTCCAAGTAATCCTACAACACAGTGCCAAAAGTGAAAGCTCACTGCTTAATCATGGAGACAAAATGCTCACTAATTTGTCTGGTGTCATAGTTAGTTAGGCTGCAAAAAAGAAAAAAATAAAATCAACTGAACATGACTAGCTACCAGCCAAGAAATAAGTGGAGGGAACCGATGAGAAAACAGCCAGTACTTGCTTATTAGATAGATATCAAGTTCATATTTTCAAGCTTAGCCACTTGGGAACTGGATGACTGACTGCAGTGGGAGAGTCCCCTAAAATGGTCTGATTTTCACAACCGGCTGCATAACCATCCATCTCACTGAATTCCTCAAACTAAATTCAGATCTCACACTGCTGCCTTCAAGATGCACAAGTCTGAGGATACAGGCAAACCAGGTCAAGTTACTAAAACACCTCATCAAGCACATCCTCAAAAAATTCCCCAATATTTCAAGTGTGGAATAATATTTAACTGGCCATTTATACGGGTGAGCACTTAATCCACATGGAGTTTGATTCTGCCCTGCTTCTCTCCCTCATCAAAATTGTTACAAGGAAAGTTTCTAAAATGATAGAGAATTAATTATCTAGCTTTTCAATTTACAATACTAAATTGTGCTTGACATTCTGGAAATTCTTTTTGCTGGTAACTCAAATTAAATTGGTGTTTAAAACCAAAGACCAAAAAAATACACATTTCAGGTGAAGCAGAAAAGGAAAAGACTATTACATTTTCTTTTCTGGGTCTTCCTTTAACAAGGTTAAATATTTAAAAGTGACTTGAACTTTAATTAGAGAGAATCAGCTTAAAATTAAATGTTGTAGGAACCTAAATGTTGTAGTTAAGCAAATTAAATGATTCACTTCAAACGCTCCCATTTCATACTAAAGATTCTTCAAGCAGAATTGCCAAAAATGGAATTGTTATGGAGAAAGGTCTGTGGGATTATTTTAGGAAAAAAAATCCTTAAACATAGCTTCTTAAAAACTGGCCATTTATTACAGGATATCTTTCTTATTTGCCCTGGAAGACTTTGCCAGAATATAGAGCAAATATACCTCTAGGATCTTGCTGTGACCAGAGATTTCCCTCCCTCTCCACTAAAGCACCCATGTTTCAATCACTCACCAAGAAGCCTTTCAGGAGGAGGAGGTGATGACACACACAGGGTCACGCTGCCCGCCCTGGTTTGGGTTGGGAGGGAAATTTCCCCCTGGGTTTTGGTTAATGTGCTTACACCTCCTCCAGTTTCGTGGTCATGCTCGGTTCATTGAAAAATCTGCACTTAAAATTATTTCCTTCCCTTTGCACAAAGCTTGAGCACTAATGACATATTGGTCTTTTTTCTTCTCCACAGCTGGCAAATAGTTTAGGATCTTCAGGAGTCAGATGCTTTGCTCCAGTTAAAGCCCTTGGCTCAGAGTAAGGCTGCTCCCATCAACTGCAATAGTCTGTGTTACACACAGGATAAACACACAACCAACCCTGCAGGAATAGGGTCTACATGGATTTTCCTTCATTCCCACTCATAATCTGCTAGCCAAATTTCCAAGCTCAAGTAGGAAAGAGAAATAAGAAGGGCTAAAGGCATTCTCCAGCACCCCTCATGTCACCTGTCTGTGTTTCCCACTGGAGGTTGAATGGCTGGGCTGGGGCTGGACTCCGCTTCTTTGGGTACTGCTGCACAGCGATACGCCAAAATTGGCATTTCTGCACCACATGTACAGAAACCTGAACACCCCCCCACCACCCCCCCTGCAAAAAATGCTGATAAAAATGAGGTGCCAGTAACTTAGGAGAGGGGGAGTAAAAGGATAAGAAGAGAAACAACCAGTTCCTGGGGTTAAGAATGTAAATCCCCTCTTGACTGCTTATGGATTTGTACCCAGCAGGCTGAAGCAATGCCAGTGGTTTTCTAGGGCGCTATGAAGAAAAGGCTGGGAATTGTCAGCAGGGATGAAAATGGCAAAAGTGGTGATGGCTACAAGAATCAGACAGACAGCAGTTCACAGGAGTTCAAGAATAGCTCCATAATCATGATGATAAAGTAGGCCTTGTTAAGGCCAAAATTCCTTTCTTCTAGAAGGGACCATAAGGCATGAGACAGGTCTTATCACAGTGCACTACTAATGGACTGCTGCATATAGGATCTCATGCAAATTTTATTCAGTCTCCTTTTAAATATCCCCGATATTGGTGTTTTTCTCATTCCCCTGGGAGGCTGTATTACTCTGCCATCAGATTGCAAAAGCAAAGGTAATAGCATTTAATAATTGCTCTGAGACTAAGACAGTCCTCTCTCTGACTTCAGGAACATTAACACAAACTCAGCTGGAGCAACTCCCTTAAAGGCTCTGCTCTTTTGTCTTTTCTACAGGAGATTATTAAAAAAGCCTTATTTTTTTATGGCAGGTCAGGTGACTCAGAATCTACACTGACATCGTCAGTGGGAGTAGATGTGCAGGAGGAAGAAAAGAGGGAATGTTATATTACTGCATCTGTCCCTATGGCCCCTAAGGCTTACTATTTTATGGGGGATATTTTAGGAATATCTATTGTGCTAAAAGCTCATATGACTGCCATCTCTCTGCTTGACTTCTAAATTAACTAAGCCCTTTTCTTTGAAGATTAAAACTGATTCCTTAAATAGAATGATAAAGTGTTTGTCAAAGACATGACAAGCTGACTGCTATACCATAACACTTAAAATCAAGAACTATTAGAAATAATTATTCTAACTTTGAGAACATTGACTGCAGCTATTAACATATTGTAAATATGCAAAGAAAAGTGGAATAGATTTTACATGCTTTTAACTTTTCATTTAACTCCAAAAATAAGACAGTAGAGGGGCTGATGCGCTTCATGACCTTCTTAATGGCAATGTGGGTAGGAAGCATGAATTCCACCCTTAAAAACTTCACTCTCAACTCCAGCAAAGATCTTAAGAGCAAAAATGACAAAGACTCTAATTTTTCTTGCCCTGTTTTCCTCCCCAGGACAAAGCCATAATAGGATTTACATGATGGCAAAGCAGAAATTGAGATAACTTTGGACTTAGGGACAAAATGAGCTTTGTAAGAGTTAAGGCCAACTTGCAGAGGTGCTTCACAGAGACAGTGACCATGGAAAACAGAAAGGGAGAGTGACAGGCTGAGGGTGGATGTTGTTAAAACTGTTTTGGTCCTACCACAAAACTAATTATTCACATCTATTTTCAGCACTGTTGTACATTCTGCTTTGTCCTTGTGGTCAAAAAGAGAAGGCTATGAAGATAGATGCTGCCAGGTGTAAATGTAGAAGCAAAACTGAAGGACTTCAAAGCACTCATGCCAAAAATAACACAATTTCTGTTTCCAGAGTCCAGAAAGAATCAAGCCTGATAGGAAGGATATTTAACAAGCATCTAAGTGCAGAACAACAGACCGGCAGAAAACCAGTTTATGGAACATATTAAAAGATGAGTGTGTCTGCTATAACTGGAACACAGACTAATGAGATCTGAAAAGGAAAGCTGAAGTGCTCCTTTTCTGCAGCCCACTCCACTTGATAAATAGACTTTCATTCCACTGCACTGGTCACAGATGGTGAAACCCTCTACTTTCTTCAACTCAAAATGATTCTGTAGACAGTCCTCAGCTGGCAGACCAGACCTGGCTAATGCCATGAATTTATCTGACCCATCAGATTTAAATCTATAGAACATAAGAGGTTGCTTTGGTTGAAATAGGCTTGCTGCACCTTACTTTTAATTAACTTCTGGCTCTGAACTTCCCCCTCTGAAAAGTTCAGATTGCTCACACTTTCCAGTTTTCTGTGAACTCTGAATCCAAATTTCTCCAGTCCAAAGGTCACATTTTCAAGTGAAATGGTTTCTGGTTTCTGTGCCTCATTTGTGAACAGTTATCAGAACTTGCAAAGCAGACATAAAAATAAGCAGTCCTAGAAATGCTCTGAATCAGTTCCTGGCTCCATAATCTCTGCCTTCCAAGTCCAAACAATGATAAACACAATGAACTTCTCCAGAAACTATTGTCAAACAGCCTTCTAATCAGATGCAGACAGACTGAATCCAAGCCTAACCAGCCTTAACTGAAATTGCCCACTGGCGCTGGCCTGAGCTGCTCACCCTCTCCGAAACCCAGACCCAGACCTGCTGACCTGCATCCTTTTGACATTAAGGCTTACTGTCTGCTTGAGGAAGCTTTGGAAATCGTTCTGGTAAGTGTCACAAGTCCACCTGTGCAATGCTTCCATGAACATCAGAGGAAATGTTTCTGTGAATAAAGGGGAATTGTATTTTTATTTCTGTAGGTTTAATTTAGTCCCACTCAAAACCAGTCTGACACATTTTAGTAGTGTCTTAATCCAAACGACCTTTCCCATATGAGCAAAATTTACTCCAGAAAAGGGTACTGAATGGTGGAAAAATTATCAGTGCAAGACTTCCAAGCAAACATCAAACTCTATCTAGGTTTCACAATAGCAGCTGCACATCTGCTGTTGCATTGATTAGTTCCTTGAAAGAGGCATTTAGTTCCTTGAAAGAGGGATAAGAATGCCTCTCTTAAGGAACTAATCAAGGATGATTGCAAGTCCTGATCAACTAGAATAAAAGTTAGGTTAGCAGATGGGGATACAAACCAGTGTGAAGCCGACATGAAGCCTCTGACAATTTGAGCAATGTACATTGTACTCCCACTCACTTATCTGAGATCCCATGGATCACGTGAATGAGGCAAACTGTTTTTCCAGGTGAGCACCAAAGCAGTTACACAGCATAACTGCTGCATAGGATTCCTCCCCTTGCTGTTTGAGAGCTATCAAAACCAAATTGGCTCTACAAAACCCAGACTAGACTAACAATTTCCTCCCAGGTCTATAGCAATACATGGAGATTACAGGATTTTGAGAGCTTCTCCCTGCTTGATTACGAGTTAGATTACTACAATAGCAGTGAAAAAATAGTGGGTCAAATTCTTCTCCGTTGGGGGCCCCTGTGCAGCTTTGCTGACGTCAGTGTTGCCATTACCCGATTTAGCAGATGATTGCTGGAAAAGAGGATAATAGTGACCCGCAGTTAAGTGAAACCTTCAGAAGGAGGGTGAACCCTTGGTGCCTAATTCATGGATTCAAATCCTATTCTCTTTGACAGAGCTGCATTACTGACTGAGGAAAACCTGTCCTATTGAGCTTTATTTTAAATTTCAGTTGTTTCTGATTTTTAAGAAGTAGAATTGGCACAGAACCAGCTACGGCATCTGTTCCTCTAGGCACCTGTTCCCCAGTTTTGATTTCCAAGTAACAAGATCTATTGTAAGGGCAACTTGGAGACATAAAGAGAGGAAATGAGCTGTATTTACAATGCAAAATGCAAAGAATTGTTTGATTTAGCACAAAGGGAATAGGACAAAGAATTATTTTATGGTTGAATAACCAGGCTTGTAGACTAGTGTTGTTTCATTAGAAAACAAACACCAAGCAATCAAATATCATGTAGAGGGCTGTGCAGAGCTCTGAGCAGGACCACAAGGAATCAGGCAGCACCTACCTGAAAGAGCTTGTTCTTTATCATGCCAGCCATATCCAGGATCCATTTTTACAGCCTTGTCTCACATCTTTAACATCTCCATGCAGTAGTATTTCCTACACATATATAATCTCTATTTGATTTTATGTCCATTTTTTACTTTGTAACTAACATCGACTTCATCGACAATTTCACTGCAAATTAAATGCTTCATTAGCTGTACTCAGACTCATGACAGAAGCATGGTCAGACTGAAATCAGTATTGCAATCTTCAGGACTGCCTCTTTCTGTTCCTAGATTCCCTAATGTTAAACTTTTCCAGCAGCAGAAAAATGGAAGGAAGTCTGCCAGGCATCTACATGGCACTCAGTAATCCCATTAGCCACTCTGCTCATATTTGATTGTAACAACTCAGAGGTACCTTCTGAAGTAAACCTTCCCCAAAGCAGGCACCAGTGAAACAAGCTAAGCTGTCATACCAGCCAGTGTAAAACAAGCATGATGGCTGTATGGCAGCCTCAAGATCCAACAGCAGGACTTCCCACAGATGATTAGATCTCATGACACAATTAATGCCTTTTTTTTTGGAAGCCAGACAGCATCAGGCTGTGTCAAGTCTGGTTATAAGACCTCAAAAATGGCCAGCATATTCTGGGCAGCACTCATGATGCGAGAATGCCACCATGGTACTGTTGTACAGCGAATTGAAGGGTCATTTTGTGATGTAATGTCTAACATGAAAAGTTGTGGATGCCCCTTCCCTAGAATTGTTTAAGGCCAGGTTGGATGGAGCTCTCAGAAAGCTGGTCTAGGGAAAGGTGTCCCTGTCTATGACAATGAGGGTGGAACGGGATGGTTTTTAAGGTCCCTTTCAACCCAGGCCATTCTGTCATTCCATGATTAATAAAACTTCAGGATGAGTGCTGGGTTCAGTGTGGGTGCTCCCACTTACCAGTGAAATGGCAAGTGCTCAGTGGGAGCAAGAACAACCATCGGGCTGGAAAGCACCAACTAGGGAACAAACTTGAGGAGGGAATCAGAGCTGTGCAGAGACATGGTAAAAGTCTTCAGCTGCAGAGAAGGTAATTGTAAAGGAGAGAAAATTAAACTGTCTTCTATCTACTGTGAATAGCTCATGCAGTACCATGGTTTCCAACTGAAGTGAGGAAAGGTAAAGCAAAACATCAAGAAAAATCATAAAACTGTTGAAGAGAATTCCCATCAAGTCTGTGGGATTTCCATCCTTTGAGGTCTTTAAACAAGGGCTAGACAAGTATATGCCAGCAATGTTGGGGGTATAGCTGGCTCCTGCAGAAAGGAGGGAGATCCATGGCACGAAGATCTGTGCAGCCTAGATTGGAAACTTCCTAAAATCTTTACATCTATCTCATATTATTCTTATATTATTTATTCCCTATACATTCTCCTAATACAGACTTTTTAATATTATTGTTTTGATATTTGCAAAGGATTTTGTGCTGCCACTCCAGAATGAAAAGCCCTGAATAAAATAATTAAAATCTGTTCAAGAAAATCAGGGATTTCACAAGCTTCTAATACAGCCTGTTCCTGGCATCTTTTTCCTAACTTAGACCTTCCTTTCAGCAAATTAAGATGATTATTTTTAAACCTGCCCTTTACAGTCATGGAGAATGATTTATCATTATTTTTTGTCCTTATAAACCTTCCTGTGTTTGAAGACTTTTGTTTCTAATCAGTATTCTCCCTTCTAGGTTAGAGCAAATACAATACTTCAACACTTCTTCAGAGGACACACTGTTGAAACTCTGCTAATTTGTGATTTTCTCCACTGGATTGTCTCTAACTCATCCACATTCTCCTAAATTATTGTAATCTCAAACGGGATGTGTTTTTCTGGATACAAACTTATTAATGCTGAGCAGAATAAAAGATGCAAGAGAATAATTTGTCATCTAGAACAGCCCTGTAATTTTGGAAAGTATCAACATTTGCCTTTTTATTGGTGTTTACAACAAACCTCTTTCAGTTTACAGTCAACTACAATCCCCAAATCGGTTTTTCTTTAATAGCAATTTTGTTTTGCTGATGAAAACTGAGACATGAGTATTATTTCCAGAAGTCTAAAATTCATCAATATTTATAAAAGCCCTCTGAAATATATACTGGGAAAAGCAAAGTATTTCTCACTGGTGTATAAATATTGTTATAGCTATAAATATACCTGTACTCTCAAATGGTTTCAAGTCCACTTATTTTTGACCCTTTTGCAATTAAAAACTGGACTAGAGAGGCAGTGGGGAAGACAAGGCTGGTGTATGGAGCCATGGGGGGATGAGCAGCACAGAAGTCTCCATTTCCAGAGAGATACAGCCACTGGTCCTGGACTGATTGCTTTTGTTTAGGAAACAAGAAGGCAAGCTGTAAAAAGCAATAAAAATAGAAAGCAGCTCTGCTGCTCTGCCGGACTGTGGCTCTGTTCATGCTCTGTATACAGCCATTAAGTTGATCCTGTGCAGGTTCCCCTGCCTGAGGACCAGCTCCTGCAGCAATGTGGGCTCCCAGGAGCTCCAGCAGAGGCTGCCAGCTCAGAGCAAGGCTCTTTGCCCTCCCAGGGCATTTGTATCTGACCTTCCTCTCTGCACATTTACCAGTCCTTTCGGGGCAGTGCTCCACCAGCTAATGGCGCTCGGGATCAGCAGTGTGCAACACTGGTGTCTCTGGGCTGCTGCCTCCCTGGAGGCTCTGCACAAGAAAGGCCACTGCTAAGTGATGGGAAGGGAAAAAGAAGCGTATGTGATGGTCTGGAGAGAAGACCAGTGCACTAGGAAAGTGCAGGGGCTGTTGGGCTGGAGGGGATGAGCTGACACAGCTGCAACCTCACCTGACTCAGGCTCCAGTTAGCCAGGGTAGGAGTAGAAAAGTGACTCCTGTTTTCTAGGACACTTCCCATTACCACTGCATGGACATGTGTAGAGTAATTTGTCTTATTCATGTGTGCAAGTGCCTGAAAAAGCTCCTGTGTGCACAAGGGAAAAACTTAACCTAGAAACATCATGGAAAATCTGCTGGACCTGGTGCAGGTTAAGCTCCAAGCTACAACGTGGAGAAAAGCAGGGACCAAAGGCTTCCTCATGCCACTGACTAGGCTGCCATTCCACACAAACCTGACCAGATGCACTGGTGATGTGCCCAGACATGGCAGCACATTGAAATTCTGTGACAAAAGAGGAGGAGGAGGAGAAAAAGGGAATGTATGGCTACATTCGATGCTAATCCATCTCCTCCAGGACTACTGCTAATATATCCTAAGAATAGAGACAGCTACCAGAGCCAGCATTCACTGGAAATAAAAATGGCCAAAATAATTCTGTTTTCTATTAAATATAACAGTGCCTTCCCAAAAATGCAATTCAAGGAACTTTAACATTCTCTTTCAGGGAATTGTAAGTAGAGCCACAAAAAAACTCTTTTTTTTTATCTGAAAATGTGGTTGCCTTTAAAATGCAAAATGTTTTACATTTGTGACAAAACCCAGTGCCCTTCATCACCATCCGTATTATTTCCTACACACAAATGTATTAATATCTACCCAGCAATATAATGGAACTGCACATCACTGCAACATTACCTGGCTCCTGCCTGAGGACTATCTCACAATTACTCTTATAAATACCTGTTTTGAAATTACAGAGCTAAGGAGCTCCAGGTCTTGAAGAGAACGGCAATGTTGCACTGCCTGCCTTTGGCATATTACTTTGACTAATCCAACCTTACATGTTCACCGCTTCCAAGAAATAAAGAGTACATATAATAACATGAAATGCTTCTGGGGGAAAGGTGGGTGATGTGGAACAAGGAGCACATTTTCAGGAGGTTTGAAAGCTGGTGCTGTTTACCAAGATCAATGACATGTCATCCCAGAGGAGCACCGATAAAAGCCTCTGTAGTTCTGCTGCCCTTCTGTCTCTCTGTGTTTTGTATTTCTAAGCAGGCAGTTTGCAGCCAGTGTGCACTCCACATGCATTAAGCACACGCAGCATCCATGTAACACAACGTTAAAGATTAGAAGGCACTGTGCAAAGCTGGGTGGTACAAAGAAATGCATATTTAAATTAGAAGTTAACACAGAGAGAGTCCAGACAGGAGATGAAGAAATTGTTCCTGTGATCTAATCACTAAAATGTTCGTCTAGCAGATATTAAAATGGGGAGGGCATGGGGAGTGGCATGTTTGCATTTTCACTAATGCATCTCAAACATCACAGATCTGTAAATCTGTAAATAACAGATTTTAAAAAGTAGTCCATAGGAACAACAAAAAGTCTAGCTGAAAATAATACATCTGAATCAGGTTTCAGTTGGTGTGCAAGAAACAGCCTGATGGATGCAACATCAGCTTCTCAAAAAAGACCTTAATACAAGAGGCAGTACAGGAGCAAGTTGAGTAGAAGAGACTTTCTGAGCTGCTGAGTTTTCAAAAAGGCAAATAGCATTACAGAGAAAGGCTCAAGATAAGGAAAAAAAAGTAAGTCTTTCCTCCTACAAGTGAGGGGCAGTGAAGTTTCCAGGACTCAGTTTGGTGTTTCAATAAATAATTATGTTTTTCCAACTGAACAACCAGCTAGACACGGCAAACTGTAATTAACACCAAGAAGCATAATACCATTTGGCAAGCATACACCTTGTTTCTGAACAGGAGGCTTCAAGAACCCCTTAAAAGCTATTCAAAGAAACTTATAATTATGTGCTAGTGTGATTAGTCTCTTCTAATAATGTCATGCCTATTGAGCACACCCTATTGAAAAGCCCACATAAAAAATGCACGGTTTCACTGATCTGTATGCTCATGTCAGAAGCCCTCATTTGGAGATCTGAGAAATGAAAGAAACATTACTATGGAGATCAAGAAATTTGGTTTAGCACTGTAAAATAATATTAAGATTGAATAATATTAGCACCAACTATTAATAAATGTGCCAGCATTTCCCTTTAAAAGATACCATATGCAGTTGCTTTTAGCTATGCCTAAATTTTTAAGCTGTGGGATTGAATCTCATGTTTATGAATTTTTTGAATACTTAAAGGCTTTGGTGACCTGGAGGAGAACTTTGAATATAGACAACAAAGTGAGCAACAAATAGACACTTTTCACTGTGCATGAAGGTTCAAAACAGCATAAATAAGGTTGTAGACCAATCTGATTATGCATGCAATTATAGAGGTGCTAAATATTGTGTCATTATTAAAAATAGGTGCTGTAATATAAACTATCTTCTTAATCTCTATTGCAGAAAACAAAGATATCATCTAGACCTTTATGTAAAATAAGCCATAAAAGTCCTCTCAGTGCAATTGCATTGGTAATTAGCTCTTGTTCATTTTAATTTAGAAAGACTGAAAGGTACAAGAAAGAAAGGAAGATGCCTGCTACCTTAGGCCAATTAATCCATGTACTCGAGAATGTATTCTCCAGAGTTAAACACAGCAGTGACATTCCTGGGGCCCCATGAGCACACATGGGCATGCAGCTTAGAGAGGAGAACAGCACCTGGCTGTGACAATGCAAGCCAGAAACATCTGCAGGTACCAAGCTAATAGAAATGTATGCCAGATGCCTCTTGAATGCTTGCATTACGGAGCAGTTTTTGCAGATAATCACGTCTTCTCACACAGCCGTGATGAGTGTTCAGAATGTGGGACAAGTCAGACAAAAGAGCCTTCTTTGTGCCATTCAGCCTCCCTTCCCCTCTCAAGCAACCTTGTGCCTCATCTCACAATCACTCACCTCCAGATGTACCAATTATTGTTATTTCTGGAGTCAAAGTAGAATTTTTCACCCCCATTTGGAAAACGCCCTCAGGGCTGTAAAAACCTTCAGACAAAGCAGGAGGGATATATAACACTGTGTTAAGAAGAAAATAAATTTATGTCCAGAAAGCAAGGCATTACCATTCTCTTCATCTCCTTGGAGACCTGGTGACCTCCGAGGTGGTTATAAAAGGGCCGGTCAACACCCCAGTGTGGCGCGTTATGGCTGATGGAATTGGCACGCTGGCGGTTCATCTTGGCTATCGTGGCTTTCTCATCTTTCTGGAATACAAACCAGAGAGAAATGCATAATAAATTTTCAAACATTTACATGGCAGTTGTTCTCCAAAGCATCTCTCACTTTTGATCTCTCACTCCAAAAGCTGGCTTTGCACCTTGAATGTTATGAAGCTGCCGCTGACCAGAAGCAGTCCCAGTCCACCGTTCCTTTTTCTTCTCAACTTTTAGAACACTTGCCTCTAAGTGGCACCCATTATTTTACTCCTTTACTTGTTCTGAACAGCCACCATAACCTGTGTAAACATGGGGAGCATTCCAAAATGGAGACATCTATTTTCTTTATTAGCAAATTGAATCAAACTGAATAATTTCAGATAGAAAATTGCAGTTCCAAGGTGAGATACTACACAGAGGGTCCTCAAAAAGCAATCAAACAGTTAAAATTGGAAGAGAAATGACACACTGAGTGATCTCGTTGAAGAACAGGAGCCTTGAAGGTCCTTGAAGCTATGGAAATACAGGACACCTTTCTCCATAGGTACAAGCAGATAATTTTCCACACTTGCAGCAGTATATTCCCAGACATGCTAAGGAAAGCACATAAATCTTTCACTCAACTGTGTATATGTTAAGGGTGATGAAATTGCAGTGTGTGACAAAATGGTCTTCTTGACTCTAATGCTAGCTTCCAATTTCACACTGACACTAATTCTCCTGAAGTTTGAAAAAAGTCTTTGGTTTCATTATCAAGGCCTTGACTCTTGACTACAATGGGATCTTACTGTGAGGTTAGCACAGGATCTGTCAGACAGGTTTCATTCAAGCTCAGTGCCAGCCATAAGAGCACAGAAGTGCAGCATGTAACTAGGCTCAACAATGGGCAGATCAGGTCCTTATTTTGAATATAGTCCCTAGCCAAAAAGACAGGCAGGTCTCCACATGGAATGTGTTCTGCAGACAGAAGTCCCTCTATCAAGGGCTGCACTGCAGACTGGCTCAGGGAGGATTGTGTGATTTACCTGTACTGACTCAGAAGACAGAGGGGTGGCAATTACTATATCCTTTCTTAAAACAGACAACCTCTGGAGAGCTTGAAAATTCAGAAGGTAGGGATAGTTGTTTATTACTTGAGAGATTAAACTTTTTCAAGAGAATTGCTGCTTCAATGACATCACAGAAAAAAAATAGACTTAATAGTTAATTTTGGATTTCCAGACAACTGAGTTATTTAAAAAGAAAACCTCCATTGCTTTCAACTCTAGAACTTTGGTTCAAGTGTTACTTGACAGTACAAGTAGGTCCACTGCTTTTCTTGCCTGGGGTCTGCATTCCATACCTATTTATTTTGATTCCCCACTATTCAGTGTAACTTGTACTTCTCAGGAGTTTGCAAAATACCTGGTGTTATCTCCATGGTAACCACAGAGTTAAATGTCAAGTGCTATGCTGCCTTAAATTAGGGTTTTAAAAAAGAAATTTAAAAAGGCTTGCTGAAAGTCAGTGCTGGAGAAAGCTGCCTGATTGACAAGCATGGGAAATCATCTTCTCTCTCCTTGCAACAAAGAGACAGCTACAATGACAACAGCTCACCACATGGGCACCAAACATTCCTGAGCACGTGGGGCCACAGCTTCATGGCCACGGGCTGGGGACACGGGGCCAATTGTGACAGGAGCCCTGTGCCCACACCCAGCTGGCCCCGTGACAGTGAGCAGCAGTGGTCCTGCAGCTCCAGGCTGCCAGCAAAGACCTTCTTCATCCAGCCAGGATGACAAGGGTAGGTTCACAAGGAAACCCTGTGGAAGCAGACCTAAGGGAGCTGTCAGCACCCCGGGATGACCATTAAGGGGAACCATAGGTGCTCCCACATCGACACCTCCAGGACAGCAAGTGCCTCCTGTGTCACCTCTTCCCCACATTGAGCCCACCATTGGTTTGTCTGCAACGGCTGAAAATTCCAGCACTTGGCACCAGCTGAGTTTCACATGAGCAGTCATGACAGAGCCACTGGATAACCTCCAGGAGAGACATCTTTTAAATGTTTCTAAAAATACATTAATGTGATGAAATTCTGATGTCCAGATTTGAGTTGGTTTGAGGTTTTGTTTTCTAAGAGTCACTGCTCTTTGTACTCTTTGCCATCATTTGTAGTACTTTCTTGTGGTTGTTTTTCAGTTATGCAATCTTTTTCATAGCTATGCTTCTTTCTTTTATGATGTGATGCCAGAAAACTGGTAGGAAATACAGTTTCATTATCTCCAAGCAAATAGATATTGTTTTTCAACAACAGAAGTGACACTGTCAATCCATTTTATTCCAACTTAGGGAAGGGTTTTCAACCAAATGTAATAAAAAACCCCTGATGTTGAAACTAGTCTGGGGATCCATAAAAGCAAAGCTATTTGGTTACTTTACAAATGCCTTTACATCAACAGATGATAAAAATGATATACAGCAGGTTTTCACCCCATGAGTTAGTAAATCCGGTTATAATTCCAGAAAAACCTTAATGCCAAAGTCCATGAAGGCATACTACCCCTCTCAGCCCGTGAGTGATCCTTGTACCTGCTGCAAGTGCTAGTGAGTCTGAAGCATCACTTGATGAATTTGAAGGAAATAAAAGACCTCAAATGTATTGACTGACACATCTGGATTGAGGTAAGGACAGGACAAATGGGTAAACATGATTCTGAGATTGTTTCTAACCATGAGGTCAGGCGCCATAAATTTTCTATGGCTTCATGAAGTCTGGCAGTATTTCCCCCCCACCTCTGGTAGGAAGTTCCCACTGGATTGTGGACTGTGTTTCAGCAGTATTTCCAATCAGATTAAAACGCATATATACAAATACAGTGCACTTTAGCTTTTCCACATTACATAATGTGCTACTATATCATCTTGAACAATAGGACTTTGCTGTTAACATCAACACTTATTATACTGTTATTTTAAAAACTTGAGATAATTTACTTTCTGCAAAATCACTTGTTCTGTGGGTGATGAAAATAACAAACTCTAAAAATTAAGCATTAGATGGGACACAGCTCCTCTGTGAAAATTTATGAGACTGCCTCCTCTGTTTCTTCCTGGCTAAGTGACAGCATAAGGAGAACTTGCACACAAGGCTGCCTAAGGCATAACAAGACTGGAAAAGAAGAATAAAGAAAGAGAAGTGGTGATGCCCTTCAGTCCTACTCATTACAGGTACTACCAACATGAGAAGAAGGTGCAAAAGTCTCTGGCAGCAATGGGTTTTTCAGATTTTAGGTGGATAAACTCCAGAAGGCTGTTGTGGGAACTTTTCAAATCTGGACTCACAAAGAGACTGTAAATCTGATTCCCAGGGGTTGTATTGTGTTCCCACCACCAGTTCCCACACACTGAGCTACAGTAATGCTACAGCAAAACTGCAGAAAGAGCTGGGGTTTTCTTTTACTTATCAATTGAATCAAGAATGCCTGTTACCTCTTTAGTGTGTGTGATAGGATTTTCCAACATATTGATCACTATCAGTGCAATAGTGAAGTCTAATCATGGATCAGCCATATCAGATTTAGCTACATATTATTCTTTGAATTGTCTTGAAGTCCTTCTGACATCTGGATGATGTTTCTTGTAGTGTTAAATGCTCCAAACCACTGCCTTCATAAATCTACATGAGTGGAACCCTGCTGAGCTCTGATTAAATGTGCTAAATTGAGGAATCATCACATTAGATTGATTGTGTTTTAGGAGACTCACATGCTCAACATTTAAAGGACCATTTTGTTTCTTCAGCTGGATGGAATTCCAGGACGTTATTTAGAAAAGAATAAGAATTGTTTTTCTAGGAGTTACAGCCAAAGTTTTGTTGAGCTGTTTTAAGGCCACCATCAACAATCCTTTTTGAAACTGGTGTGTACCTGCTATTGTTAAAAGAAACACCCAAGTGTAATCAATTGAAAGACATTAGAAAAAATAAACACTTTTTCCCCTTTCAGACTTTGTGCACTCAGCACAGCATGTTTGATCAGCAGTACTGCTCATCTGTTTTCAGGCACATTTTGTTTCTACTTGTGTTCAAAACAAAGCATTCCCCTAGATTTCTGACAATGTTGAGGATGATAAAACTAGGTGTAAAACAATGTGTTGCTAAAATCCTATTCACCTTATGGTCTGTTTCCCACTCCTTCAAACACACACTTTTCCACCCTTCTCAGAGTAAAGCTTTGACCAGTGATTAGAGTGCTGGGAAGAGTAGTTGTGATGGTTTTTCAAATTAGTGCAGCACCTGATCTCAGAGAAGAGCAGAATCCGAGCAACAACCACCAAGTGACATGCTCCTGTACAAACACCAGAAACTGGGGCAGCCCAAGAACTGGGAATAATAAATGGAGTACAGTAAGAATATCAGGGAAGTGATAGGATAGCAATAATGAGTGGGACAAACATTTTGAATAAGATTCAGAAGGGCAGATATAAAAGTTGTGAAGGTGGAGGACCAGAGTTATGCAATATGAATGCTACAGTCTGCAGGGTGAGCTAAAAAAGCCCCATGTAACATGAATAAAAAAACCCCATTCTGTAGAAGGGTAAAGATGTCGTGCAGGCCATTGCAATACCTAGGGCTTAAGTTTTGGGAATCACTAAAATGTGGGCAACAGTTTTAGTAATTCTAGCTGATAAATTGCTGTTTGTCTGGAAATAGAGACTTTCAGGTAAAGAAAGAAGTCAGTAAGGAAGAAAGGCAAAGATCTCCTTGGAGAACTCCTGTATTTCTTCCATGCTAATGTATTAAGTCCATTAGAAACACATATCCAAATGGTTGTGAAAATTAACTGAATAAGAGCCGAAGTCACTCTGTGTAAATCACCCATGTGAGGATAACAGAAACTTAAAATTCTTCATTATTGTAGAGCTGAAGGAACAGATTGTTTCTCTCCAGGTAATCACTACTGCCACAGTAGAGGCAAAAGGGAAGAAGTCTCATAAGCATAGGGTTATAAATGGAAAGCATTGAATCACAGAATCATTTAGGTTGCACTGAGGATCATCGAGCACAACTGTAAACACAGCACTGCCAAGTCCCACTAAACCATGTCTGGAAGCAAAACTTAAGCGTCATATGCTGAAGTCAGAGAGACAACCTCCATTCCAGATCTGTGGAAAACTGCCAGATTCCATTTCAGTTCTGGTAAAAGATATTTTTAATAACTATTTAGTCAGCGATCATGACACAGAGCTTGTAGAGCAGCAAATGCTGGGTTTGGATTAACAGCCTTGAATCCCAGTTTCTCTAAAGAGGAAAAAATACAGTAGCTCTCACTGGCTTTGTTTCTTCCATAGAGCATTTGACAGAGTGCTGTGCTGGAGAGTAATGGCTAAGACAGATGGGGAATATGAAGCTGGGAAAAGAGCTGGTTTCTAGTGAAATGGCAAGAGACAGTGTTGAATAAGGAAGTATTAGTCTAGATGAAAGTTACTAGCAGAGTTACTCAGTTACTGCTCTTGGGGCAGATTTGGGTGAATTTTTTCTTATATTACCTGGCAGCAAGTGAGCAATGACAGATTTGGCTAACGAGGGAAGCAGAGGTATATTTGATAGATATGAAGAAGTATTAGCACCCAACATTTGAGGACTAACATGGTAGAAATGGAACTTGAGACATTTGAGTGTACAAAGCACATGGTCACTCCCGTAGAGATCACAGACAGAAATTTCATTTCATTATCAGGAATCACATTAGTTCATCACAGAATAAATAGAAGACACTGAGATAATCCAACTTTGCAAAAGGTAAAGGTTTCCTTTGATGAGCAAGAAAATGTGAGAGCTTGTGCTTGTCTCTTCTTTGTTGTGTGAAGACATTAGAAGAGTCTGTCTCAGGAGAAAAAAGGAGAGGGGACACAATTTCTGGCAGACACCAGACAACCAGAGCAACTAGGTTTTAGAGCAGCCCGCTGTTAGCACTAATGGGAGCAAACAAACCACAGCAAAAGATTCAACAGACCTTTATGGCAGAACCTGCTAATTTCATCTTTTTATATGCTTCACAGGCAAGTGCTCACCCATGAGGGCAGCAGAATCAGAGGACAGGGCAAACAGAAAGGTGAAAGCAGATCTGGAGGTAGAGATGAGGAGAAAAAAATCTAAAAAGACTGGGTGTTAAAACTTTGCATTTTGTTCTCTTTTAATGAAAGCAACTCTTCTGCATACCAGACAGAAAACAACAACTACGTTTTCAGCTCTAGAGATATTATTAAGGACTGAGGGAGCAGAATCTAGCCTTTTTCCCCCTAAAACTGCATCAATTATATTCCAGTTAACAGCAATTTTAAAAAGGACGAAGAAAAAAAATATTTTCAAAGAAGCAGCTAGTTTCAGTTCCTGGAACAAGAATATGAGATAAATGTTCCTCCCACTTGCTCTGTGCTCAAGAAATGGTATTAACACAGTGAAAAAGTCAAAAAAACAAAAAAGAGAGAAAGTTCAAAGTTGTGGCTCCCCATGGCAACAGTAAGCAGAAAGGGTATGGAACATAAACCCTTACATTTGATGTATTCATCATAACTCATGGTATTGCTGGGTTTTGATGGCTGTGGGGCTGATGAACCAGGTATCCAGATAATTCAAGTCTGCTGTGTGAACTGAGGAACTGCTCAGGCAGTTACTTGGATCTGCTCTCAGGCCAATGCTAATTCCAAGCCTTATGCACGAGGACAGCAGGAACCCAGACGCAACTCACAGGAACTCTTTACTAAGTGAGGTGAACATTTTATGGCCATTACTGGAACAGAATGAACTGAAAACCTGGCTAAATACATCACAAGATGCCATTAAAATCAAGCAGAAATGAAAGGAAAAAGTAAAGTACCAGAATTTTGCCAGCCATCAGGCAAAATGTTCAAGACTGACTGAACTGACAATGGGCAAAACTTCTGATCTCACTTCTCACTTCTGATCTTCATGTTATGTGAAAAAGTTTTTGAAGAGGGAGACAACTTTAAACACTGGAACAATGGTTGTCAATGGTGGATTTCCCATCCCTGGAAGTGTCCAAGGTCAGGTTGGATAGAGCTTTGAGCAACCTGGTCTAATGGAACGTGTCCTTGCCCTGGCAGGGTGCTTGGAACAAGGTGATCTCTAAGGTCCTTTCCAATCCAAGGCATTCTACGGAAAGATTCACAAAGAGATTAAAAAATAGCTATGGGAGCACAGAAGTTGCAGCAGTATGGGCAAACCTCAAAACTCTAAACACCTAATACCCATGACACTGGGTAGCTGCTTTTTTATGTTTCAGTTTAGCCCAATAATTACATAAGTCATGCAAATGTCCCAATTTTTAGCCACTCTGGGACGCAGTACGTTACAGCAGCATTATAGTAGCACTCAGAAACTTCAGCTAAGGGCTGCACTATGTAACAGAGCTGCAATAAATACGTATAAAGCAGTGAAAGAATGGCCCATTTTATTTTACTATGGCAAATCAAGGCATAAAGATGGAAGTTCCTCAAAACCTATGTCTGGAATTGAATCCATGTCTCTTACGATTCTCTGTCCAATCTCCTACTCAAAATACATGCCATGTTCAAAAATGAAGTTGGGTGCCAAGCACTCTGAAGTCTCTGTTTCTGAGGTTTTTTGTCTATACTTGCAAGCAGCAGAATCCTGATCTTATGTCTTTCTCTTCTGTCCAGAGAAACTTTCGGTTCTCCCCAAGAATATGCAGACAGCTTGGTGACTGCATGATTTAAGAAGTCAGTATAGGTTCTCCACTCCAGGAAATGGGGTCTGACCACAAGGGTATTTTGACTTATATTCTTAAATCTTCCCAGCAAAGAGAAAGCGATTTGGGTATAAACACCAGCTGGTCCATTGACAGGCAGTGATGCTCAGGAACAATAATCTTGCACTGCAAGTTTTAATCCTCTTTTGAAGATTGACAATTGTTAATGAGATTTATTTTATGAGCAGATAGAGAACAAAACATCATCTTCTCTCTTTAGCAGATGATAAGGGGTTTTCTTGGAGATTTTTTACACAGTATCCATTAAGGAGATTTGAGGCTTCCCTTCTCTCAGGAAATGAGGGAATGGTAGCAAAGTACTTCTGTACAGGTGTTAGTTATTCAAATCAACCATGCTGCTGGAACATGTCACAAACTCTAATTCACTTAATCTCATGGCAGTCCTATTTACAGATGTGGGAAGGTTTAATTGGTTTTAGATTCAGAAAAATATGAAATTATTTTCAATTCAGGCCAATCTGTATATGCTTGCCTATATTGTGAATAGCAAAGTAGTGCCTACAGTGCAGAAATTACTACGTGAAATATTATTGGTTATGCTCAACTAGATCAAAAAGGTCCTTTTCTAGTATTTCAGTCTACCATTTTTAAAAAGAATACAAACCAGTGATAATTTGCTGTTGGCAGTGTCACAAAAAGAAGATATATCAGCTGAAGTCCACTCGAGTTTGACTTGATTCAAGTTCAGTTCAGTAATGCCCTAATAGGTTTATTTTGTGCAGCCTGACCCATGTCATAATTGGTATGATCTCATCTTACTATCACAATGATCATCCATCACTACAATGGGCCAGCTTTTCCCATCTTCAGAAAGAGAGGCTGAAAAGCAATGATAGGAACTGCTCTAATCTTTATGGTCATTCATCTGGTGAGCCAGTAGACAAAATCACCTCTGTAATCTGACAGAGAAAAGATCTTTGTGGTTTTACTCTATTCCTTTAAGCACTTCTACAAAACACATATCTGTATTAACAACATTCTTCCGTGTGATTTTGAAAACAACTTGAGGATTGATTTTGAGGAGAATTTCTTTGAGAGAACTAGAAAGAGCTTGACACAGACACCTTATGTAGTTGGTGGCTATTCCCTTCTATGCACATAAAAGTTCAGGAAGAGGAGAGAGAAGCAGGAATTTTTGTCACTGAAAGTCAACTGTCTCATCTAGAAAGGCTTTACTTTGGTGTTTCAGAGAAATCAAGTTATTAAAGGTACCTAAACCTGCTTAGTTTGTTTGGTCTTACCCGCTTCTGGCTGCACCGTACAATCAGGAAGGTCTCAATACTGTGCTCTTTCAGATAAGCGTTGCGCTCCCCTCCGAAGCCCAGCTCCACCTCATAGTCTCCATTGAGATAGTTCAGGGTTGCTTTTGTTATGTGGATGCGCCTTGAATGAGACAAAGGACAAGCAAGTTCTGTAGACTCTGAAAAGTTGTCACCTAAAAAGCCAGGTCCTGTCAGGGATGGGTTCCATGTACTGGAACAAACGAGCAATAAACACCAATTGATTTAGCCATGCTACTACTCCTACACATTTAGTATGTGAGTTTCATGGCTAAACACAACAGCTTTGATGAAACAACTTACCCAGCTTTGCCCCCTGCTTCCATGTGGTTGGCTAATGTAACATCGTTGGACCACACATCAAACTGCCACTTTCTGAGGCCCAAGACCCCGCAGTGAACTCTCCCACTGTGGATTCCGACCCTCATGTTGACATTCACGCCGGTAACCTCACGGACTAGTCTGAAAAGAGACGTGGGGGAGAAGGGGCATTACTTACAACTGAATGGTTGCAGTCAGCAGCACATACTGGCATCCAGAACACAAAAATCCATAATGATCCATAAATTATTCACATATGCACATGGGGCTACTCATCCACATCAACAGGACAACAGGACAAAACTGGACAAGTTGTACTGCTCTTGGATGGCCAGGCTGGCCAAGAACAGCACTAATTGGAACAGGGAGCTCTTGGAGTAAATCCATGTACACTGAACTTAGGACCAAGTTGAGAACTCATAAAAAAAAATTATCTCTGGGGCAGTAAAAGGATTAAAGTGCTGGTCTCTGATTTCCATACCAAAGCTGGACATAACCTGCCAGCACTCGGCCTCATTAAGAGTAATAGCATGTTGAAAAGAGAAAAAGGAAATTATTTCAGAGATCTTAATTTGTCTGTATGGCACCAAGCATCAACTGTTCCACAGATGAAATATGATACGTGTGTGAAATACCCCACTGAAGCTGGAAAGCTTTAACAGGCCTTACAGTAGCAAAACCAGAGAACCACATCTGTTGCAGTCAGCAAACAGACAGCTACAAATACTCAAGTTCTGATTGTAATGAGGTTTTGGATGCTCTGCTCACTCCCAAAAAGACTGCTGAAACACTTTGTGGGTTTTGCCCTTTTGGGGCAAAAGTTAACTTCAATAGCTGTTCACATGAACAATATATTTAGGAGTGTGGGTAGGAGAGTCTTGAGGCATTCAGAACAACTCTGCTTCTCGTTATTGCCAATCACATCATTCTCAGAATGTCCATGTTTCGCAGGCAAATTCACCTACATCATGTACCACTGTCCCTTCCTTTGAGAAGTAAGTTCCTTGCAGCAAGAAGGTACTTCATACCTTCTTTATACCAGATTTATACCATTATACCAGATTTATACCTTTATACCAGATTTCAATCTCTTCAGTTTTCAGGTTCATCCAGTCCTTTCTAGATAACATCATCTGGATAGGTAAGTCCTCCCAACTCCCTAACATCAACAGTTCTAATATTTATGCTTTAGTTATTAATGAAATTGCATGATTAAAGATAGACCAATTCTGGACTCCGGTTCACTCTTAACAGCGCAATATGTCCCTTAAAAAACAGTGGCCAAGATGACTTCTTGTTGAAACAGCTTATATCTTCCTCGAGTTCCTTTCTCTTTATGATCCATATCTTATGTTTCAGTACCTACTCACTGAAGTGACATTCATTATTTTTATTAACAAGCAACAGAGATTCTCTAGCAGGTAAAGGAAGATGACATGGGTAAGTTGTTACAGGCTTATGAACTGAAAGAACTCCAACCACAACACTCAGGAAAGGAACAGGAACTGGGGTAATAAAAATGTAGCACCCATAAACCTGACAGGAACAACACAGCTGCAGCTCCTCCCCTCCACTGGGTGCTACAACCCCTCCTGCACCCCCTGCCAAGCCATGTTACTGACACGAGACCAGGGAAATTTTCTCAGTGGAGTCATTGATGAGAAGGTGACTTTGTCTAGTCTAGACTTTGCAGTAAACAAATAAGTTTGGCTATTCTTTATAAACAAATGAAATATCCTTTGTTACCTTCCTTTTTTTTTTTTTCTTCAGCTCATTTATACCAGCAGTACAGTGAATACAATTTTCTTGAAATCTTTTCTATTTGGGGTAACACTCTCTGCTGTTATTAGACACAGATGAAATCAGCCTACAGGCAGGGCCCAGTGTTGGTGAAGCCTGCAATCAAATGTGCAGTAGTTATTTGTTACCTGCAATCAAATGTTCAGTAGCTATTGGTTACCTTAATTGTGAAACCTCTTATCTTGATCCTTAGAGGAGGAGGGGGGAAGAGGAAGAGCAGGGGTAGTGAGAACAGAGTCACCTTCCAGACTTATTAAGAGATAAGATTGTTAAATGCATTCATTATACAGCGAGTGGGAAACAAGTTTTAAAGGCTCTTGAAGAGCTATTTGTAAACAAACACTGAGTGCCGTTCAGCTCTGTGTTTATTCCAAGTAAGGTGGGTTGCAGCTAATCAATGAAGTCTAGACACCCTGGTGTTATCCAGCCTTGTGGGGGATTACACAGCAACACATGAAGATCTCTGGATTTCATCAGGCCAACTACTGGGCAATGGACGCAGTGTTCTGTTGGTAGGGCTGGTGGCTAAGGATTGCTGCTTCTTGTGTTTGACAAGACCCTCTGTCACCTGCTACTTAACTGTATTTCACCTGGAAGAAATAGCATTCTTTCAAGGGCTACTGGAAACTAGTTACTTGCAACTCCTTTTATTTTGCACATTGCATACAAACCCCAAAAGGAGACTGGTGCAAAGCAATGGAGTTTAAAACCAGGAGAGGAGAGGTAGGAAGTCTGGGCAGTGTACACTGTATACAAAGCAAGGGAATGCTGTTGCATACTGTGCTTTGAATGGAGCCCTTGGGTGAAAACACTGCTTTTCACCCGATGTATTTGTGTTATGAAAATGAGGTTGAAAACTCTGGGGGTGTACTGATGTCCTTGCAGAAATTCAAATGGTTAAGGAGGTACTGTACCAAGCTCAGTAAATAGGTAGCTGTAGATTTTATCAAGCTGAAGTGGAAACTCCATCAATTTACTGTATGGAATAAGAGGAGAATTGCCTAGAGATGATCTACTTCTCTGTTGGTGCCACTAATACTTCAGAAGATGCTTTCAGAAAATAAAAAACAGAAGAGAAGGGAAACAGCAGGAGAGTCTGTGCAGCAGGGATGGTGTAGATATCAAGGTCAGCTCAGTTACTATCCAAAACTGAACTTTGTGCCTAAACTTGCATACACTCAAGATGACCAAATAAATCTTCCTTCCCTGAATTCTGAAATAATTGGCCTGTGAAAGCATATGTACAATGCAAACACTATTCAACACTGTCTGTAATCCTCCAAGTAATAAAAACTAGATACAGGTATCCTATTTGCTACTCTTTAAAGACAGGAATGGTCTGGACTAACATCATTTCTAGTCTGACCTCAGGAGCAGGCAAAGCATCACCAGAGGTTTTAAAAGAGAAAAATAAAGATGAGGAAGCAAATAGAAATAAAGAAGAAGACCATGAATCTGTCCCACTCTGTGCCAGACCAACTTCATGCTTTATTTCAGTAATTAATTTAACTAAAGTGAGAAAGCCTTGAATCTGACCCGTTTGGCATAGGGACACATAGAGATGGATTTGTTGAACTAGACAAGACAGACCTTAGCAGAGCAATTTTAAGGTGAGTAAAAAACTGATTTAAAGAGATATAAATGAATAGTGACTGAAATTTAATAAAGTTATTATTAATCCTCTGAATTCACAATTCTGTAATTCACTGGAATCCTCCTTTGGGAACAAGACTTCCTGTAATTATAGTAACCTTTGCCTTTCTCATCAAGAGACTGAGCTCTGATATCCACATGGCTGTATAGACACAAGTGTCTGTTTTGCTGACATCAAACCTTTACAGCATTTTGTTTTCTTGTTCCAGCTGGTTTCCCTTTTTGCTGGCCAGAGTTCTTTGGTTTGGTTACCTTGCTCCTAATGTAAAAAGACCTAACAGGAAAGAAAATCTACTTGCATTTGTTCTGAGCTTCTCTATGGGGAATATGGTACTTACGAGATGGCCTCTATCATATCCATTCCCATTTCAACACAGCAGTGTGCATGGTCAGCTCTTGCTTCTGGCAACCCAGACACACAGTAATAGCAATCACCCAGGATCTTGATCCTTAAACAGTGGTTCTCCTAAAAAAAAAAAAAATAATAAAGGAGAAAGAAGTATTCAGATTATATTCATGCTTGCAATAGCTTGCCTTTTAGGGCAGTGAATATTTAAGAAATCTAGTGAACCAGCACAGTATGTCATTTTTGCAACAGAAGAATAAAAACAAGAGGAAACAAAATTATAATAGAACACTTACAGCTGCAAGCTTATCGAATCTGGCAAAAAGCTCGTTCAGTGTCATGACCAGCTCCTGAGCAGTGCACTGGGAGGCCAGACTTGTGAAACCCTCTATGTCTGCAAAGAGGATGCTTGGGAAAAGAGAAAAAAAAAAAAAGGTTACAAAATTTGTTGCTGATATTTGTGTAAGTGTAAATTCCAAGGTAGAAGTCTGGGATGGGGAAGCATGTAGGAGTGTCTCAGCCCTATAGCAACAAGGAGATGAGGAGCCCTAATGGCACCTTATGATGCAGCCCCTATCACACCTTGTAGCGGGTTGAGTTCGAAACCGGGCAGAAACACCAATTAAATGTAGTGGTTTTGATTCAAAATATCCATTATTTACTTATTTTTCTTCTGTGAGATAAGAATTAGGAGAAAAGCAAAGCAGGCACAAACCTTAAACAGTTGCAGTACAATGAAAGAGCTTTATTACTAACAGAATTAAAAGTAAAGAGAAAACAACAAAACAAAATTAAAGTAAATTCCCCCCCCCCCCCCCCCTTTCCAGCACTTCTCTCCTTTTATCCAGCTCACACAAGGGATAACAGAACATGGGATGTTAGTCAGTGTTGCAGTTCTTGAAAAAGTCTTTTCTCTTATGCTTAAGGAAGAAAAGGTTTTCCTTCAGTTGCACGTGGTTCCCAAACTGCTACCAACAGCACACCCGCCCGGAAACAAACAGTCTGCTGTGTGTAGAACATCTCTCCCATGAAGAATTTCACAGTTCTTTCATACTACAAAACATGGGCCATCACATGGGGTTATTCATCTTTTTAAGGATAAGTTATTTTGGCCTGCACACAGAGGCTTTTCTTCGCCACAAGTCTCTAACAGCCTCTCACTACTTCTATATAGCCTGACATAGGCACTCTTCACAAACTTCATAGGCACACGAGGATACTCCATCCCCCCATGTTCTTCAAATGGATTAAAGAGACAAACAGTTTGTGGTATTACGGTTTCTTACCACGGCATGCAAGAAGGTTTCTTTTAAGCTGCGCGCCAGAATCGCGGCACCGCCCTCTTCTCTCCTGTCGCCATTTCCAGCTCCGTCCCACGTGACTCACTTCTCTTTCTCTCTGACTCTGAAACCGCCATGTTGAAGGGTGTTCTTGTTCGGGCTTGACGGTGGGGAAAGCCTCGCTCCCTCTGTGCTGCTGGCTGCACGGTGTCCTCTTCAGTTCAGCACGAAGTGTGCTGGCTGCAGACAGGAGGCTCTGCCGGCTCCCGCTGGCTCCGCCGGCTCCGCATGGAGAGGAGAGGGACCCGCCTGTCCCCAGAAGCTGCGCTGGATGGGTTTAGCTGTGAGCAGTCCATGGCTGGTTTTAGCTGCCTGCGGCTCTGGGACAGTCCCCCCCAGCGACCCAGGGTCCGTGCCGTGGTGCTGAGAAAGGGGGAAAGGGGCAGTGGCCCCGGCCCGGCCCAGCGGGGCCGGGAGGCTCGGAGCCCCCCCCCACCTTCCAGCAGGCGAGCTCCGACCAAAAGGGGAAGTCCCGCCTTTCTGTGCGGTTTAAATATGTAAATTGTGAGAAGCGTAATTGGTCTTAAAGACTGTCCATCAACTCAGGGTCAACCCAACACATTCCACCCCTCGCTTCTTAAAATTTACATATCCAAAAGTTACTTAAAATAGCAAAACCAGAGCTAAAAGAAAACAAATTCCATAAACCTCCACCCCTAGAATTTTTACCACTACTACAAAGCAAATTTCTTCTATTATTCTACTTAATGTTATAACTTTCTACTTGCTCTGCTTATTATTTTCTCCTAATTAATCTTCATCTCACAGCGCTCATTAATTGCCCGCATTCTCCACCATTGATGTAGCGGGTTGAGTTCGAAACCGGGCAGAAACACCAATTAAATGTAGTGGTTTTGATTCAAAATATCCATTATTTACTTATTTTTCTTCTGTGAGATAAGAATTAGGAGAAAAGCAAAGCAGGCACAAACCTTAAACAGTTGCAGTACAATGAAAGAGCTTTATTACTAACAGAATTAAAAGTAAAGAGAAAACAACAAAACAAAATTAAAGTAAATTCCCCCCCCCCCCCCCCCCTTTCCAGCACTTCTCTCCTTTTATCCAGCTCACACAAGGGATAACAGAACATGGGATGTTAGTCAGTGTTGCAGTTCTTGAAAAAGTCTTTTCTCTTATGCTTAAGGAAGAAAAGGTTTTCCTTCAGTTGCACGTGGTTCCCAAACTGCTACCAACAGCACACCCGCCCGGAAACAAACAGTCTGCTGTGTGTAGAACATCTCTCCCATGAAGAATTTCACAGTTCTTTCATACTACAAAACATGGGCCATCACATGGGGTTATTCATCTTTTTAAGGATAAGTTATTTTGGCCTGCACACAGAGGCTTTTCTTCGCCACAAGTCTCTAACAGCCTCTCACTACTTCTATATAGCCTGACATAGGCACTCTTCACAAACTTCATAGGCACACGAGGATACTCCATCCCCCCATGTTCTTCAAATGGATTAAAGAGACAAACAGTTTGTGGTATTACGGTTTCTTACCACGGCATGCAAGAAGGTTTCTTTTAAGCTGCGCGCCAGAATCGCGGCACCGCCCTCTTCTCTCCTGTCGCCATTTCCAGCTCCGTCCCACGTGACTCACTTCTCTTTCTCTCTGACTCTGAAACCGCCATGTTGAAGGGTGTTCTTGTTCGGGCTTGACGGTGGGGAAAGCCTCGCTCCCTCTGTGCTGCTGGCTGCACGGTGTCCTCTTCAGTTCAGCACGAAGTGTGCTGGCTGCAGACAGGAGGCTCTGCCGGCTCCCGCTGGCTCCGCCGGCTCCGCATGGAGAGGAGAGGGACCCGCCTGTCCCCAGAAGCTGCGCTGGATGGGTTTAGCTGTGAGCAGTCCATGGCTGGTTTTAGCTGCCTGCGGCTCTGGGACAGTCCCCCCCAGCGACCCAGGGTCCGTGCCGTGGTGCTGAGAAAGGGGGAAAGGGGCAGTGGCCCCGGCCCGGCCCAGCGGGGCCGGGAGGCTCGGAGCCCCCCCCCACCTTCCAGCAGGCGAGCTCCGACCAAAAGGGGAAGTCCCGCCTTTCTGTGCGGTTTAAATATGTAAATTGTGAGAAGCGTAATTGGTCTTAAAGACTGTCCATCAACTCAGGGTCAACCCAACACACACCTGCAGTGCCCAGGAGCTCCTCTCAGTAAGGCTGCAAGCACAAAATGACCATGTGCTGCCAAATGACAATTGCAACTTGCCGACTGAGGCCAACCGTGACACAAGGATATCACATCACTCATCCGCCCAGGAGGGACTGGGAAAGCCCTGTGAAAGCAGCCCAGACTGGTTTGAAAGTACAATTATTTGAATCACAAGTATTATTAATGAGCCTTTGATTTCAGTGAATCAATATTAATGTTGTAGTGCAAGGACAACAGTGGGTTGTGAGTTTCTTTTTAACTGCACGAAGATTCTGTCTCATTGATAATTACAACATGGAAAATACTGACTTGCAATCAAACCCATCCATTATGGCAAATTTAAAACTATTCAGTAAAACAAGCAGCAGACTGCATCTACCTAGATCTAAGATAAAATGTATACATACATGCACATTCATACAAATAGAAAATTCATAAGCTCTACTTGTATATTGGAACATTTATCCAGTGGTTGATTTGTTCTTTGAAGTTGATTATTGCCATCAAGCTGTACTTGGAAAAGAAATTAAAAGTCTAAATAACAACCACTTTGGAATTGTTTCATCTTTGTAAAATAAAACTCCAACATGCTTTAGGCAAATTGCAGAGGTATGTTTTCAGTTGGAATTCCCTGCAATGTCTTCAGTCAGAAAGCAAAACCAACAAAAATATTTTCACAAGCAATTTTTGCAAAAAGCCTGAAACACATTTCAATTCTGGCATGCTTTTCATATTTTCCTTCTACATTTCAACTCAAATAAATCACCAACCAACCAACCATATTGTATTAAATACTTCTTTGTTAGTCAGACTGATGCTAAAATGTACAAGAAAAAAACAAGACAGGAATGAAGGGATGTCTGAATCAAAATATACTTTGCCATTTTTAAACACTTGAGAAAACACACAAAAATAAATCAAGATTCCACATATTTACAAATAAAAGTAAACCTTCTGAAGAAACACACTTGAAATCAAATGAAAGCTTAGACAAGTCTGTATTGCTCATAAGCAACTTAAGTATGTGCTAATATGTAATGTACAAATGGGAAATGTCTCCAGTTCTTGTGGCAGTAACAAAATGTGTCTTGTTGCTAGCACGTTCCTCTTCCAACTTGGGGCAAATTGCAGATTACTCACTTTTGAACATGTTCACACTCTTTGCTTGTGTGCATGTTGCAACAGCCTTGTGTTAGAACAGGAGAAATAAAGATCAGCTGCTGCTCTGACATTCAGGTGTCAGTGGGTGTATCTGAAAATACAACACAGGGAGGCCCTGAGCCTTCTCCTCATGCCTAATAAACATGGACAAATAACTGAGGTTGCTCCCTCCATTCCCCATTACTACCATGCTAGATAAATGGATCAGACATTTCTAGAAGTTAAATTGTGGCAATATTTTCTACCATGCAAATGAAGCAATCAGCAGAGACCTATGGAGCTGCTCTACACACAGATTTGTGTCTGCTGGCCAAGCACCTGAGTGCATTACAGCTGTGTCACCTGCTCTGCCACCAAACAGCTACACCACTGAGCTATCAGAAGACACTCTCTGGGGCACACAGGCTGCAGGGAATGGAAAACCTCATCAGGGTATGGAAAGGACTGCATGTGAGATGGCAGAGGACAGGTATCTGGGAACTGAAGACTGAGAGGATAGAGACACATCCGTGTCAGGCGACTGGAGAAAGAACAGGACAGGAGTCAGAGCAAACAGTCCTTGTGAACCTGAACCCAGCCTGAAGCCCCAGTCCTCTGCTCTCAACAAAGAACTGAAAGCCACTAAATCCCATTTTACTCCTCTGCATAATCTGTCCCCTCCACACATCCCTGCTAGCACTGCAGCTCCAGCAGCAGAGACACCAGCCAGGTTTCTCAGTCCCAGTCCTGCAAGGGAGGAACAAGGACCCAGGAACTTCAATTCCTTTTGTTATTAGCCCTTGTAACGCATAAAGTCAGCCTGCTCCCTGTAAAATAGGCAACAATCCAGAAGTGACTAGGAAAATGGTTTCTCTTACAGTAGCCATCAGGGAACAGCACATGATCCTCATCCTGTGTTTAGTCAGAGCTGCTATTTGAAAACAAAGCCTGTTATATCTATGTCCTTATACACACAACCCACATGCAGTGAGACGACTGAAGCACCTCCAGACCCTGCCAGTGCATCTTACCCAGACTAGCAGCCTTAGAGATTAAACACACAGCTTCCCACTCCCCTTAGCTCCTCGCTCCACACACTTCAGTCTTACATGTCAGACTACCCTTAGCAATGAAGAGATTTTATTAAAGAGCCATGGTGTTGGGGATTGTGATGAAGAGCCCTACTCAAGCCAACTGTTCATCAGTCTTCAGAGGTAATGCCATTTCCTTGCTGGTGGGAGGACAATGCCTGTAATGGGCCTCCCTTGTGCCAAAATGTGCAGTAAATGACAGTGGCCAACAAAAGGTCAAATGAAATAATTATTATAGCTATAAAATATCATGAGATAAGTAAGGCAGTGGTTTAGCAGTACTATTAGCTGAAGCTGATTAGAAGGGATTGACCACACAATCTGCAGTCTGGGCATCAGCAACTATTATAAGCCCTGAGTCCCAGTCCCTTCATCTGGGAAGCTACTGCTTTGTGGAAAAACCAGTTTAGTATGTAATTAAAATGTTGTAATGGCTTCAGAGCTCTTGATATATTTTCCATTCCATCACTGTCTTCAGATTTACCATCTGATTGGGTTTTGTCCAGCAGTAACCAGGGTATGACCTCAAAAAAATACAGAAAATGGTTTATTTCTGGGAAAGACAGAGAAGAAAAGAGGAATTATCATTAATTTTATATGTCTTTTAAAATTCTTTCTGTTTTATTTTGGTTGAAAAGTACCACAAATTGTGTTTTAGGGTAGAGGTGAATACTTTCCTAAGCTCCTATTTCAGTTCCTATTTCCAGCAAGAACTGGCTCAAGATTTCATAGCTCTACAAGGCAAGCTCAGTTTTATGCCTGTTGCCCTATGTGGCTCATGATACTGACAGGAAAACAAGATGAAAAAGAGCCTGATGGGAGATCCTGCCAGCCTCTCCTCTGCTTAGGGACCAGCCTGATACCTGCCTGCTCTCACCCAAGCACCAGGCAGGGGAACAGAAAAGGTGGGTACATGGATTATAACACCCCATAACTGCTGGCTCCTGCTGATTCCACCATTTCTGAAAGGCAGCACAGGGCAGGCTGGGCTCACAGCTCCAGCTGCTGCTGCCATGGGAATGCCAGCCTCTGCCTGAGTTTGGCTCTTCCCAAAACCACCAGGACACAGTGGACTGTAAGGCCTTCATGAATGGGATGTCTGGCTGCTTTCTGCACAGTGCTTCAGAAAGCTGCAAAGGCGGACTGAGCTGAAATGGAGGGAGGCACAGCTAGGAGGCAGAGACAAGAAGAGAACACTCCCAACCTGCTGAGCTCAGCTTTCCCATTTTTTGGTCTGTAAAGCACTCACACAACAGTTAAGATACACCTGGACAAGCAGCTCTGGAATCAGCAGAAGCCTGAGTGCAACATCCCAGAGACCAGCTCAGGTCCATCCCACTGCACAGGGAGTCCGACCACTGCAGGTCCTTTAAAACTATCTCCTGTAAGTCAGGTGATCCTTGCACTACTGGTGTACCCTGAGGCAGAAGCATCCCGGGGTCTTTGGGATGGCAAAAGATGGCAAAGGAGAACTTTCTTTGCAAGTGCGGGGGGGGAGAGATTTGGCAGAAAGCAAAGAAGAACATAAGGAATAAGAAGAGCTAAGGACAAGGTGGGAAGCAGGAAACCACATGAGACATTTAAAAACCACACACATCTACAGAGAATGATTTTGAAGTGCAGACTTAAGTGTCTGAAGCTAATACAGTTATCAAAGGAGGGACATGACACAGGTTTCCCTGCAAATGCAGGATTATTCAAAATGCTAAATTAAATCATCAGTGCTTCTAATGTAAAAACAAAAAAACCAGTCGTGTTCTATTTCAAGACATGTGCGCACCATGCACGCCAGCCACAACATAAATCAAGCAAGGCAAGAAACACAAACCCTATCACCATCACAACGGTAATGCCAGTCATGAATATAAACACCATGTGTTGCTGGAAACCAAACACCACAGGCACTGCATGGGAAACAGAACAAAACCCCAGACTCGGTGAGCTTTAATGGCTTATAATAGCTGCAAAGTGCTTCTGACTGGATGTCAACCAAAGCCATGGTATTTTACCACAATGAGCACTACCTACAAGAGAAGAAAGAGTTAATATGTCATAATGAAATAATCATTGTCCACTAGAAACAAGCATTCATGAGCAAAGATGCAACAAGGATGCTGCTGGCTATAGTCTGCCCTTGTCGGTGAGCTCACTAGGCTAATGGGTGAGGACAGTGTCTTAGGCTGCTACAACACCATCCACTGCAATTGGTGTTGAGTGTCATTAAGTCATACTGTGAACAAGGAAGAAGAAAGAAGAGGGACGGACTGGGATAAAGTTGACAAAACTCTCACTTGAAAGGCTGGGTTAGGCTCTTAACACCAAAGTAGGCTTTCAGAGAACCACAGTAATGTTAAAGTTGGAAGAGACCTCTGGAGGTCATCTTGTCTAACCCTCTGCCCAAGCAGGGCCACCTAAGTTGGCCCTTGGTTACCCAAGACCATGCTCAGATGTCTTTTGAGTATCTCCAAGGTGACAGCATCTCTTCAGCATTTTGGCAAATGAGTCGATTTTTGCACTTGAACATCTGTTTAATAGCCAGCTCCCCTCCAGCAATGTAAGCACAGAATTATTTTCCAGCTTCAGTGGCATAAACACAATATTAAGTTAATCTAGAAGTTTCTAGAATAGACAAGACACCAAGACACATCCAATCTCTCCTTCTTAGTTATAGCTACTTGGGGATGGGATGGCACAGAGATCCTCTGTGCGCCCTCTCTTCTACTCAGCCTGTGCACAAAATAGGACTCCAGCTTCCAGAAGCACTGAGAACATCTCATCATGCGCTTTCCCTGCTGAATTTGATAGCAGCAACAACAGAAGGACAAACCAAAACAAGCTGAGGACAAGTTCACAGCAGTGACCATGGTCAGGCGGCAGCATGGCTGGGAAAAGCAGCACAAATGTAAGCAAGGGCAGCAAAGCCCACCTAGGGAGGGTGAAGTGGCCCACACAGGTCATTGTGCTGGGTGACAGCCCAGGGACCGGTCCAGCAAGCCACTTCTAGACTATCTCAGGTCTCAACAGCACGTCAGCCTTGCTCTCTAGGGATGTCTATGTGACAGGCTAAAGACACAGCCTTAGCAATGCAAAAAATGTTCTCCAGAACAGCAGGACATCAGACAGAGCAGAGGTTAAAATTTTTCCTTTTCCTACAGTCATGGGAAAAAAGCAAACACAACATTAAAAAGATACACACTCTATCCTAAACTTATATGGTCATTTCAGAGAAGATCCATTTGGTATTGGAAATCACCTATTGTTTCAAATGAGCCCTAGCACTGCTGTGACGCATCAGCTGGCACAGCTCCCCCTTGGGAAGCAAGACTCATCCTGCACCATGACAGTGTTCCATCTTGAGATCAGTCATGCCGGCTCCCACTTGCTCAAGAGGGTGAGAAGGCACATATGTACACAAATGCTGTGATAAGCAAAGGAGTACTGGCAAGAGAGAGAAAAACACAAAATAGGAGGAAATACACACAAAAACCTTACAAAACCAAAACCCTGGAAAACTGTGAGCCTTTTCACCTTTTTTCTTTAAAACAAAAGGCAGAAAGCCTCCCTCCCATCTCTCTTCCAAAGCTGCCTAAAATGTAAACCAAACCCACATGCCATATTTGAAAAGTTCACTCTGCAAGGCCATAATAAGTGAATCTGGTGACAGCAAAAACCAACAAAGGAGCAGGAGACCAGATGGCTCTGGGAGACACTGGTGGCAACGTGCAAATTGCCAGCCACAGCCACTGCATGATGACAGCCAGGCTCATTGCAAAGACACAAACTGCAGAGCCCTGCTTTGGCTTGATTTTCTCGTGATTGCTCTCAGGTGAGTGTTACTGGAGGTCAGAAGTGTCCGAGGGGCTCATCTGGGAGATGCACATCACCAGCACAAACACTCCACATTTGTGGCTGCAGCTCTGTCTGCATTAGCAGTGCTGGGAATGCCCCATGGAAAGGATCTGGCCCTGCTGCTGCTCAGGAGCTGCTGAGAAAAATGGCACCATACTGCCCGTCATGGTCAGCGCTCCTCACCTCAGTGCCTGTGGTCTGTCCCTCACTGTCAGCACAGGAAATGAGAAGAAATTTAGATCCTGAAATCACTAACCAGAAGGGGAAAAATGCACCAGTCATTCAAAGAAAAGTTTTTCCATGACCTCCCTGCGTCTACAGTTCACAAGCATGAGTAGCATCCCCAGTTACTGGAACTTAGCTATAGCTAGGCAACACCAGTACTCTTCTTTTTTTTTTTTTTTTTTATACATGAAAAACTTGCTATCCTCTCCTTCTAAACATTTGGAGTTACAAGATTTTCCTATTTCAGCAGACTATATTTAACCAGATTGATTTTTCAACGGAAACAGGAGTAATAAATAGGCTTTTGGGAAGAAAAACTACTTGAGGAAGGCAAAACCAAATAAAAATAGATATGCAGGGGCTACCAGACAAACTATAGATGTGACGTATTATAGATGGCTTTGAGATGAGTGAAAGGAATTTTATTCCTCCATCATTGCCAGCCGAATTAGATGCTGCTGTCTGTCAAACCTGAAAAAGAAATCCAACCATCATAAATAAGACTTTGTGTTAGTAAGAAGGAAGAAATTTAGATGTTTTTCATGTATCTAAGAAGGGACTGATGGGAATGCCAATTTTTTTCCAGTTGTTCTGGTCAGGGGAGAAAGCCATGTAAATGCAAAAGATGCCAAATCCATTCCATCTCCAAGGAAGCTGAAGAGAGCAAAGCTGAAGGATAGCACCTTTTGCAGGAGGGAACCATGTGTAGTGCTGACCCCAACCTTGTGCCTTTGCTGTGGCTCTGAGCAAGCCCAAACCCACCCAGGTCTGCCTGACCAGTACAAAAGAGCTGGCAGGTCTGTCCAAACTGGACCTGAATCCAGCTCACACCACAATAAATCTCAGATTCATTTTTGTTCCACAAGAGAGCCTGAAATCCAGAACTGCATGTAAAAGGGAAAGGAGAAGCCATAATCTGGTTTTCAAACTTCAGGTGTACTTTTTCTTGTGAGCATTCCTGCAGTCTGTTTTCTGGAATTAGAGTGATCTCTGATATCAAAATCCTGCTGTAAACCAATAAGTAAGACAACAGAGCTAAGAGAATTCTGAAAAACAGACCAACACAGTTGTAGTTCTATTCAGGGCAGGAAGGCACTATTCCCACTATTCCTTCCTGCCTTCTCTTTGAGACAATACCTTGAAAAATCGACTGAAGCTATAGAAGCAGCATGGTAGGACAAAGAAACAACTAAAAATTTAGGCATTAAAGCAAAAGACAACCTGTTGCAAAGAGGCTGTGTGCCAGCAATCAATTGGTTGTCAGGGAAGGCAAGAGAGAATAAATTTTGTCACAGTTAACAGTTCCACATGTATATTCAAGCCCAGGCACATGGCATAGACATGAAATTGCCTCTAATCAGGTTTGTGATGCTTTCTGTTGTATATTGCTCAGGTCTTTGTATTTGATGAAGAAAGAATGAGCTCTTCATAGCTGTGAAAACTGCCTTCAGTCTGTTCTTCTCTGGTATCATGGATATTCAGGCAAACAATGATGCTTTTGTATTCCCTAACCAAAAAGCTGCAGTAATTCTGCATGCAGCCGTCACTTCAATCTACCCTTGCTTCTTCGCTCTTTCCAGTGTCTTTCCCTTTTGAGATTTATTTACTTTGTCATTTCAGCAAGTCAGGGTTTTCCTTCTGGAAAGTCACTACATAATGAAAACATTACATTAGTATATAAATGTCATAATTTAAAACATTAAGGAGCAATTGTGCCATTCCCAAAGTGGGTAGGGTAGCAAAATACGCAGACTCCCAATGGACGAGCTGAGAATGGACAAGTGAGGTGATGATCTGTGTACACAATTGCCACTGGTAGCTTGTTAGATCAAGAATACAAAATGGCCATTTGGTGGGAAAACTGAGTGCTGAAGAACACAAACATCAGTCTTCCTGCCCTTTTTGGAACAGTCAGTATGAGTGGACTCGCTGCCCCCCCACTTCTATACTTTTAAAGGTAGTTGAGCAGTCGTGTTTTTAAAGTTACACTGATGAAACAGTAAAGAGAAATGGCCCCAGAGCATTTAGACACACTTAACTGTGCACACTTTAAAATGGTCACTTTTCTGAGAAACACCAATGAACATCAGTGGAGAGGAACTGTAAAATGAAGACATTCCTTTGTCAGTTATTTTCAAAGTTGAAATGACTGTCCGAAGAAAATGGTGCAGCTCATTAACTGAGGGATCAATATTATTTGATTAATAAACAAACCTGATAATAAATTTAATAATAGACCACATCATGTTTTCAATGACAAGGGAGATTAGTTGCAATATCAGAGTCAAATGAAAAAATCCTGCAGGAAATTGAACTCATTATCTGGTTGTTGTACACTACATTAATTTTCCTTACCTGATAAGAAGCAGTAATGAATAGATACCCTCAACTCACAAGTAAAGTCTCCCAACTTTACAAGGACTATAATTTAACATTAAGGGGTGCTTTTCCTTTTTAAGATGTGACCTACCATCACATCTTAATTGACCAGTAGCACTTGGGTTGATACCTATCTTTGGTTCCTTTTGGTGACACAGAAAACTCCATCTTCCATGAAGAAACAAAGTAAATACAATGAAATTCTGTACAACCAGTACCAGCAGTAAACCCACTCCTCCTCAGAAGGCAGTTCAGGTGAACTTACTACGTAAGGATTTCTATGCAAAGATGGTCCTTGAACAGGGAACATGAAATTCCATGCATCTCTTCAGCCTCTAACATATCCCATATTCCGAATATTTGGCATATTTCCATGATTTCATAGGTAGTAAGCAGTGACATTAAGCAACTGTTAAAATGTCATTGGCGCTAGAAAAACAAAACCATGCTATTTCCTAGAGACAGAAGTATGGTATATGGATAAAATACATAAAGATGCTCAAAGTGTCATGGGAAAACCCTGACAAAGCAGGAATGTGAATCCTGGCCTCCTAAGTCCGGGAAACATCCACACAAACCCTACTCCTGACATGATAGAGTGGGAGCCATGGTGATGTCAGGTCTGCTCACTGCATATGTCAGTCTCTCTAACTTTCCCCTAAATCTCTCCTGATTTTTGCAATCAGTGGTTTCTTCTCATAATGAAGCAGACATATAATTTTAACTTGATTTCAAGAGAATTACTGTAATTGCCACCACCAGAATAATAGATCTGCATATAAAGAAATGGCTTTTCTCTTGCATTTTCCATTGGAAAATTTAATTTCTCTGTTAAATGCATTAAGATATTTCACTAAGCCATTTGCTTGCTACTCTCAATACTCACAAAATATTATCTCCAAATGTAGTTCCTGCAAACAGCTATTAGTTTACCAGTGAACTAATATCAATAAAATCAATAGAGTCTGACCAGATCTTCTCTATAGCATAGAAAGCCACCTTAGAGACCACTTAAAACATGTAATATGGTAATGTGTCGCATAGCATAAAAATAAGAGGAAAGTTGCTGTTTCAGGTCTTTCTACACCTTATGCAAAACCAGTCTAGCTAATTTCTGTTTACTTCCTATGCCACCACAGTAGCAGCAATTTTGGTTTTCACAAAGCTGCATGAAATGGAATTTAAGTGCTGGGGAGGACACATGCCCATCTGAAGGCTAGCACAGCTGGCAATAAAATTGTGGCTAACGAGTCACAGGACAAACACGTTGGGACTTTCCCTGTTGGCGATCTGGGGAATCCAGAGCCGAATTCACTTGCAGAGAAGGAAGAAGTCTGAACAAACTGCCTCAAGTGAAATGTCTTTTAGAGTATCCATGTTAACAGCCACACAGATCCTGTCCCTAGCACAGATACATTCAGGTTTCTAACAGATGCCTTGGATTAGAATAATTTGCTCTTCCAGGCAGGAGTAGCCACGACTGTAGTAAAGGGTTTCTAAAACAACACGTCCGTGTTCTCCCTGGGGGTCTGTGCTGTAACTGCATGAATTGATGTGGTACAAGTTTCCAACATGAACAGGGCCTGGGGCTGTCAGGCAGATCTGGAGCAGTGGAGAGGGCAGTGGGAGGAAACAGAGCATGCGAACAGAACACAAACTGTAAAGATCTTTAAACAATCTGGAATCTGCAAATGGCAGCTGTGGTATTTGGTGTTTGTATGGCTGGGTTTAATGCTCTTATAGTTCAGATACCAGGAGATGATTCCCTATTCTTATGCACCAAGCCACTCTCTGAAAGCCTGAAAATGCTTAGCACAGCTACTCTATTTCTTATATACCACAATAAACAAACTTGCAGAAGTGCTGGGTTCTAATAGCCACTGCAAAGAAAGAAAGGCGGCGGAAAAGCGCAGCAGCCCACACAACATCAAATGCTGGTAGGCTCAGTGCTAAATAGCAGATGATTCTTACTGAATAACTGCCCTAGATTTTGCAAACAATACAGAGAACAGAAATAGAAACCCATTTACATATTGCTGTTAATAACTTTATTTATAGTGTCACAGCTAGAGCACAATAACTGCAGCCATGGCTTAACTTGAAAGCCATTCACTGTGGAAGAGTCAGACAGACACTGTTTTCTCAATCCTTATGCAACCAAAAAAAAATCCTGCTGACAACATCCAGTCACCAGAATCCTTGTAAACAGAAACAGAAAAGAAATTAACAGCAGTCAAAGGCAAAAGCAAATCATCCCCAGGATCGCCTTGGCCTCCGCATCTTCTAGGTACTTAGGACATGCTGTGGTTAATCTAAGACCACCGGGGCTAGAAACCCTGGCAAATAATTTTTCACTTCAGTTTGAGCCTTGAGACAGCATCTTACAGGAATACTTGACTTTTATTTAGTTTATTTCTTTGGTCATTATTTGTTGTTTGAATTAAGTAATACAGACAGGGCTCAGAGTAAGTCAGCAGCTACAATAACAAACAGTATGTGTCCAGCATTTAAGAGAGGCCCTCCCATATCCATGCTGCCATCTACACAACTGTAGCCAAATCTTACCTGGGAGTCAAAATTCCTGCCAGCCAAAATACCACTGGCCTGACACAAAAGACTGGCACAACTTCAAGGTACAGAAATGTACACAGAAATTTGTATCCTTGATTCCATGGTATTTTGCAAATGCCTGCTATTTATAAGTAAATGGAGTGAAATTGAAAGCAAGGCAACCATCTCCTAAGACCCTTCACCCAAGATGTGAGAAAACATGGATCTAATTTTTCCTGTGAATCCAGCCTGAACTGGACAAGTGGCTATTTTGGATTGGGAACAGGGGTACCCTCAGGATCTCATGCTACAGCTGCTCATTACATATAAAATACTCAGAATAATTAGAGGCAGAGACAGCAAGTGCTCCGCTCTGCCCTGCTGATTATGGTGCGCGCTGTGACATGGGACAGTGGGATTCAAGCCGCTGCTCCGGGGTTTGATTCTTTTATGTGAAAAAATGAGACAGAGTTAACAAAAGAGAATGAGGATGCCTTCTTCATTTATGGCCTCTCCTAGGAGATGTGGCCTCAAACGCCCTCTGGTACATGGGAAAACCAAATCCAGATAATCTACCCTGGCACGCGGGTTGAGCCTCTACACTCCTGATGAGCATGGTGTGCCTCATCACTTGTGCTTCTTCAGGTCTTCCCTACCACTGTGTTGTACTTTCTGCCACATGGAATGTCAACTGAATTAATTCTCTGTGTTTCCATTTCAGAGAGGAACAGAGAGAAGCCCCTTTGGCACAGCAGCCCAGCCGAACTGCCCCTCTCGCTCCCCCCGCGGATACAGCCAGTGCCCATGAGAAGTGCCCAGCAGAGAATGTGTGTGTTTGTGCACACTCCCTGCTCGCTGCTTCAGCACAACTCCTCAGAGCCTTCAAGATGTAGTCATCAGGACATTTCTGCAATGGGAGCCAGGCATTTCTGAACTCTGATCAGCCTCACTACCAAGTCAAATTAAAGAACTCATGGTCTGTCTCAGTTTTTAAGTTTACAGACAAGATACCATTTTCAATTTACTCCTTCCCCCATTGCATACTTCCAAGGAAAAACAGCTCAGCAGGCAATTTCAGTGTTCCTGGGCTTTGAAAGAAATTTATAAACACTTCCAATTTCAATAACAAAATTGTATGCAGTTTTCAGTTGAAAATTACAAAGAGTACGGGATATTAAAAGCAGAATATCTCTTACAATTTACACTCTGTAACAATTTTGCCTTTACATGAGACGTGTTGTCCTAAACTGTGACCTGCTTGCCACTATTTTGCAGAAGGGGAGAATCTTAAGGAAGAAAGGCAAGGATGCAAGTTTTTTCTCATTTTTAATTGAAACAAAGTAGAACTATTAAATGAAAAGGCCTCTTTTTCTCTTGCTTGGAAAGGAAATGAATCTCACAAAGGGGCTTACAGTAGTTTTGAATGCAACCCAGAACAAAAGGTTCCAAATGAAACAGAATAATTATACTTTTATGGATCAGCTCTTGGCATTTGTTGAAGCCTGATCTGTAACTGCAATTGCTCAAGTTCCCCTGAGCAGAAGCCAAAGTTTTGTTTGTTTTGTTCTACAAATTGATTCTTATTAGCTCATTCTTTGGAAACAGCCAAGGCACAAAGCAGCGGTGCATTGGTGTGCATGCTCCTGGGAATGGAGGCTCTCCACCAGCACTGCAGTGGCCCATAACTGTCCACTGTCTACACCTGCTTGTGTCTGGTTTCCATTCTCTCTTCTCTTTCCCTCCAGACATGCTAACAATTGGCAAATTTGCTCCTTTTGTTCCAAGTTTTTTTTGCCTTTCCCATATTTTTTGCCTACCTCTCCTCCCCACTAATATCCCATCAGCTCTGTGACATCGGTTCTCTCTGTTCCTTCATGGTCCAGGGTGTCACAAAGCACCTCTCTGAATTGCTGCCTCATTCAGCATGGATGTACGGGTCTGCCAGGCCTTGGAGATAACAAATTAAGTAGTTGTGAGAAGAAGGAGGGTTGTCCTAGTAACCTTCTATTAGCAGCATTCCCCACAGTGAGCAGGAATGGATCCAGCGTATGATCACACTCTGCAAAGAATCATGCTTAAATTAAAACCCTACCCAAACCACCACCATCCAAAAACCCTAAAACAATGAGCTGACACGGTGGATCAAACTCACTACTGTAACTCTGCTGGGAAAATTCCCCACTGCTTCCTACATGCACCTTCCTTTTCATGTGAGATGACAAGTTGTGCTTCCAGATGCTCTGCACAGCTACTGATGGGGACAAACAGGCATTTACAGCTGATCTGACAACTGAAAAAAGCTCTGGTCACCCAGCCTTCTCCACGCCACTTACTGGGGAGTTCTCTGCAACAAGAGGCTAGGAGAGAATATTTTGCTGATAGTCACACAGATCCAAGTTTTATAAGTAGTCACCACACCAGATTTTTCATCTTGGGGGTCGGTTCTGTAGAACTGGAGATGAGGAAGTTGATTTTGAATGTTGATGATCCTCCTATATATTTAAGGCATCAGTTTAGGAGGTTGATTCAAAATAGGGACATGGTTACTGGTCAAGAGCTTCCTTAGATTTTCTCAGTGCCTTTGGGAGCCTCAGATATTTGCCAAAATCACATACAGCACCCATAAAGATCTCTGTTGGTCAAGGTATCAAGGAAGATAACTTATATATTCTTATATTTTGGTTGCTTTTAAAACGGCATCACACAGATACTTCCCAATCTCTGAAAGCTATCTGCAAACTTCTGAGTCCCCAGAAACTACACAGTTTTACAAAACCTTATTCCCACCATTTAAAACTGTGTTCATCCTTCCTGGGCTTTGTAACAAAACCACAAAAGGGCACAGAAAAACCTCAGTTTTCTAAAAAGAGGACTTCTACCATTCCACAAGGGCAATGCCATGCCAATGGGATGTGTGTGATGAAATTAATTTAATCTTTGGGTCTTTTGCCTCCTTTGCTCTTTTGTGCAGTCCTCCTTTGGTGCTCCTCATTTGTTAGTTCTGTTTCTGAAGTGACCTGTTCTTAGTTGGGTTTCTTATAAAAACTCCCCATACAGAATTATGCAGACTGCACAGTCAGTACCAACCTCTCCCCAGCTCTTTCACCAGTTAGTATAAAGCAAAGTTAATAAAAAAGAGAAAGTTTAAAAACTACACTATGACTTTCATTTGCTGGAGGACATAGGCTCAAGTTAGCAATGTACTTACTTGAGTCACAGGATGCCAGACCACTTGAAAGCTCTTCTCCACTAATTAGTTTCAGCTTTTGTCTCTTCTTCATTATTTATCCAGTGTCAAAATTATATATACACCAGTAGGAACAGATGCGCAAATTAGCAGCAATTGTTGAGGGATATAAATATAGTGTAAGACAAGAGAAGTTAATCCATCCCCATCCAAAACTGTGCCTCTGTTTTATAGCTTCTGTAAGAGAGCTTCAAGTAGTTTTGCAAAGTTCGCTGCATGACAGAATAAAAAGTTTAACTAATTTTTGCTTTTCAGTCATTATCATCTAGGGAGGAAGCAAAAAGGTAGGATGATTTTAATAAGAACCTCTTCAAATGTTATATAAACTCTATGTTCTTAAAACCACTTTGCATGTCAACTACATGACAAAGCAGTTCATTAACTGAAATTTCACAAAGTCTTTACAGGAGAAAAGCAACTCTGTAAAAGCAAGTCTTCACAAAAGAGAAGTTTTGTTCAGAGAATACTCAATTTTTCTTGTCAAGGTTACTCTAGAGTATGGAGGACTGGAAGTGAACTAGTTGAATAAACATAATTTGATGCACTTTTTTGACTATAAATTTGATACATTTGTTTTTATCAGGCCAATCAGCAGTCATACTTACATTTTTAAAAATTTAATTTATTCTTAGTACTACTGGAGAAAAAAGAGAATCCAAATAACCTTGATGAGGTAAAATTCTGCTCTGTAAACTTCTGCAGGCACCTTCATTATTGTCTCCAAATTACTATTCACAGTATTTCATCATTAAAACATCTAACGCTCTTCAATCCATCACCCTGTGAACTTCACAGGCCCCTGTGTAAACTCAGAATAGCAGGGTGTGAATTATACATCACAGGCCCTTCCTAATTGCTGATGGCTTGCTGGTGGCTGCAGATCTGCAGTCACCTGGCACGCTGCACTTTTGGGATGTTATCTTTATTACAACACACGTGTTTGAGTAGAGCATCCAGCGGGGTGCCTTGCAGCCAGTTATATCTGTTTCGTTCTTCAGGGGGTACAAGGCTCCTTCACGCCCTTGAAGACACCAGGAGCTCCCAGCAGGGGAGATCACAATATATTCCCAGTTCAAAGAGAAAGATCACAGATCAAATGAATACTTAAACATGTTAGCATGTATTTGTTCTTAAAGGTTGCTGTGCACACACACAAAGAGGTAGCTTTGCTAAAATATATAAACCTGCTGTATTTTTTGGCTTAAAAGCTTTCATGACTGATCCATCAATACATTTATTATCGAGAGGGAGTGATCCTGGGTTGAAACATCCCTTGTAAACTAACACCCAGCCTTATTGCCCAGCTTTGAGGTCAACTCCAGGTGTAACAAGGCTGAAAAGTAAGCGAATTTATTTAAACATGAATTTTAGTGTGAATTACAGTCTCCAAAAAACAAGTGACTTTTCCTCTCAAAACCAAGAAATTGACTAGGAAGAGCCAAGTGATTGGTGGTGGTAAGAGCAGAGTAATTCACCTTCATCCATGGGTGAAACCTACTCCTGCACTTTCTAAAGCTTATTGCTAACTTGAAAGAAAAAAATCTGCAACATTAAAAAGCAAAGATTCACCCCTGGCAGGCATAGGTGAAACTCCCAGGATCTGGCTCTTGACAGGGAGAGTTCCTGCTTAGGTAAAATTCACTGCTGTCATTTGGGGAAAGACGTGGGCAGGCTCATTTCCCTCCTACTCACTTTTCTCATCCTACAGCCTCAACCAGAAGTTACAGCAATTAAATGCTCTGAACTCACATGAAACCCACAGTTACCCCCCACCTATGGGCAAAAATAACTTTCTACTGCTCGTGGGCATATACCTTGAATAAGGAAAAGGAGGGAGAGGTCTTGCCAAGACTTGATTCTGAGAAACAACCAACCAACCCATCAACACACTTTGGAGGAAATCGAAGCTCACGGACTGACAGGGAGAGCAGCAGCAAGGATGCAAGACATGGATAAAACTGGCTCTTGGGCTTTCTCCTGCTTAATGCTGCTCTTCTTTGTTTTTACACATAAGCCATCAATTTTCATTCTGCTTCCCCTCAAAAAGGAAAGAAGACAAGGAGGAAGATGGATTATACAGTAAATATTAAAAAAGTTATTGTTCCTGCCCTTTCCTGGCAATGAGGCCTTCCAGAGAAATTAAAGATATACAAACTTTGGCTGAGATGAGGGATTGTGTAATCTTTGAAATTACCCATGGAAGAACTGTCAGAAATTTATACCTATCATAATGTAATTCTATTTATTAAGGATGGTAAGTACTTCACCACTAAGAAACATTAAGACCAGAAATCCTGTGTGTGAGGACAGTGGGAGGAGGGAAGAAAAAGATGTTTGCTTAGTTGAATTTTTCCTCAAATGTTGTAGTTCACAATTCCATTGAACCTTGTAACCTGGGAATTTAAAAAAAATCATAAGCAACTAATATAGGCATCACAACACCTAAAAGGTGAAGAGGTTAAGTTGAAACAGCTGGTCTGAATACCCTGACACTCAGCCAAAGTGCAACTATTTGGTCATTTTTAAGCAGAGAACTTTTTGGTGTTAGAATGTCATTAAATCAGAAGACAAGTTACAAATGCTTTTCATTTAAAAAGCTGAAAGCAAATGGTCTTGTTTCATTTCTGCAAATGGTTTAGTTCAAGTTGTCAAGAAGTTTAAGAAACTCTGAAAACAGGTTAATGTTGTTGAGTACATGATTCATAAGAATTATGTGAAGGGGAGAAGAGAGGAAACTGTCACTTTTACTGCACTTGGATGCCAGCCCTAAAATAAGCTTCTTGGAACAGTTCATCAAAGGAATTTCAGTGACAAAGCCAACATTTATCCCTTCACAGAGGACTTCAAGCCTCCTTTTATAGCACAGAGATTACTATATTTGGCCAAACCTAGATAACATTAAAGCCATTATCACTGCAGTGAGACACTATAAATAGCAATAGTAGTGTAAAACACTTAAAATTCTGTCCGGGAAGCATGATATATAAACAATATTATCTATGCATTATTTAGCGCTTGTCTATCAGACATAATCTCATTCACGATAACATGAACAAATTAGTTACATAATTCACCTTGTTGTTTACCCAAAATCACTTGCATAGTCTTGGGAACTCCTTTCCTGATTGCTTTTGACAATAGACTTTATATTTAACACACACACATATGTGGGAAAGGTCAGATCATGCTCTGAGGTTCTGGATTTGTCAAAGTTAATTCTCATTCAATAAATCAGCACAGGAAACTGTTTCATTCTCTATTTAAAGGTTCTGTTCACGTGCATCAAAAGAGAGTGTATTAACCTCAAACATTTTCATCTTTGTTTTGTCACCATACTAAAATTTTCAGAAGACCATAATCCTGAAACAAATTTTGCTGCCAAAAATTACAGGAAGTTATATTTTCATTGTGGATAAATTAGTCTCTGAACTTTACTTTCCATAACAATAATCAGGAGATTATGAACTCATTTGCAGGAAGTCCAGATAAAAAGATTTGCTCAAAAAAGATTTTCTTTTACCCATACAGGTCAAAAAGACCACTGTATTTTGCATTTAAAAAAATCATATTTCCATTATGGAGAGATATCCCACCCTCTAAGAGAAGTGTAACTCAGTAAGCAATATCATAATAGAACTGCTCCTTGTTAAAGGCTGCGTTTTACAGACTTACTACTACTGGTACTTGAGGAAGAACTCTTCTACACAGGTTTAAATGGAATTTTTTTTTCTTAAACAAAAAGAAAAAAAAAAAAAAGGAAGTGTGTAACCTCTTTTTCTTAAAAAAAACCCCTGAACTGTATAACCTAGAACCCAAAACTAGCATATAAGAGCAAACTGGAAAGTTAAGGACACTTAATTTTTAAACTGAAAAAGAAAGCCTACATGCATTAACTTCACATAATTTTAGAATAACATTTTCTGCTGGTAGAGTGGTTTGGGTTTGGTTCTTAATTAAAATTAGAGGTGGTCTCAAAAGCCCATACCCAATCATCCCTGAAAATTAAAATATTTAATCTTGTCTGGAAGAGAACTTAGTAAGCCACTTCTCCCACACAAAATGTCAAACCAGGCTAAGTGCACGAGGCTGTGCTCCTGTGTCTCCTGAGTTCAAAGGACCCAAGTTAAACTCATCTGGATGGAAACCTCCAGAGCCTCATTATTTCCATGTGAGTTTGGAGAGCGACCTCACTCTGAAGATCCAGCAAAAATCAAGATGTCAGGTTCCAGGCATTAAGATGACAATCAAACTTTTAAATCAATAGCTAACAAAAATTCTCATCCATTATACTTTTGTTTAAAATCTATCTTTATACTCAATCTGGGAGAATGGTGGGGGGAAGAATCACTGAATACAGCTGATGGAGAAAGAAAACCCACACTTCTGTGCGAACACACAGACCTTCCCACTCCTCTGAACTGCAGAGGAAATGCTCCTGCTGATAAATCATCAACAGGAAGCCAGATTCAATGGCTGGGCACAGCACCCTTGCACTGACTTCACATACTTCTCAATTGCCTTGACACAATAACCTTTAGCTCATAAAAACTTGGATCTTATGACATTTTCGAGTAGTGACGAACACAAAACAAAATTGCTTGGAGCATTCTCATCTCAAAAGCCTCCCCTTGAGCATTTCCCTGTGCAAAGTAAAGAGCATGCTTGCTTTTATTCAGCCAGTTCATTAATCAGTGTCACCGAGATGCTACCTCCCCCCTCCACGATGTTTCTGTGTGCATGTAAATGCTTCAAAATCATCCACAGTCATTCCCACCAGAGGTGGTTTCAGTGCACCCAGGCAGGAGCAAAGGCTCCGTGCTGAACTCCTGGTGTGAAATGAGTCATTTGTTCCAAATCATGTTTCCTTTCTTCAATATTCGTACTTAGTTATTCATTTCCCTAAAGTACATGAAGATGAGATGTTCCTGAGTTATTTTCTGTTTGCTCTCAGCACATACACTATTTTATTCCTATTTCTTATCTCACTTTTCCAGCCTTTTCCATGATTTCAGTGGGTTTTGGTTTAGGACCTCACAGGGACAGATAACAAAGCCCACACTTTGAGGAAGATATCATTTAAGTTGTTTCCTCTTGCAAGATCTTTTGAGACCTTAGAGTCCCTTTGCACTGGAGATAGTCGGCACCTGCAAGGGCTTGATTCCTAAACACCCATTACCATGAGGAACAAAGTTAAAATTACTTTTAAGCTGCAGAAGTGGAACTATTACATAAATGCTTATCTTATTCAATAAATATGCAAGATGTGAAAATTAAATGTTTGCAAGCATCCTGTTAGCTACCCATCAGGAACTGACTGGTGCACATGACCATTTATGTATATGTGTTTCACCTTTCATGTTTCTTCACAGCTGTAGCTGAAAATCATTGCTGAATCTCCTTTCTCTACTCTTAGCCATGTGTCATTTTTGAGATCTCCATGTCTTCATACCAACCATTATCTTTGGGCTATTTTTTCCAGTCACTATTGTTCCATCAGATTCCCCTTCCCCCTTTAAAATTTTCCAGTTGCAAACTTAGTTCATTATTGTTTATTTAGTTTTTGTATATGTAGTCATATAAATTAATATTTCAAATCAGTATCATCCTAAAGAGATAATCAGCTTTACTAAGATTTGACTACGGAACAATTTTCAAACCTACAAAATAATGACATGGAAATTGATGTGAAAGACTAAAATACCATAGTCTCATGCTGTACCTAATGAATTGCACTTAGTTTGAATGTCAAGTTGACCTTTGAGTAATGGACAAAAGTAATTCACAAACAGCATCTATCACTAGAAATTTACACACCTACTTGAACAAGCTCAGTGTCATTAAGGAAAAAATGAATGTGAAGACACAAAACTTAATTTACTGTAGCACAAAGTCTGCTGAGGGCACTGTGGATGGCCTCTTCCCCTCCCCTTCATCACCATGCATATATCCTTTATTTTTCATCACTGAACCATTACTGTCTTTGATTTCTGATACTGTTTTTTTCTTCAGTATTGCTAGTGGATCTTTATCTCTTTACTGAGTCATAACCAAAAAAACTGAAGGGCTGAATTCCATCCAAGCGAGCACACAGACTTGCCCTGACTTCAGTGAGTTTTATATAAGACTCTACATTCAACACTGAGCAATCTCCCAATTTTCTGCTTGTACATTACCTCTCCCAGCTATCCTCAATCCTAAGATAATGTCTTCAAATGCATCAGAATTTCATGTGGATGTTTCCACGTCAACTGTTGGAGGGTGTGGTATGTTAGAGATGTAAGAAACTCACTTTCATCTGTTGAGCATAAAGTATCCGAAAATACAATTCACCATCATACTCAAGCTACATGAGGGAGAAAGGCTACACAAGCAGCTCACAGGAAAAACTCTTTTTGTAAGTGGAGATGGAAAAGGGAAGCTTTCTGTCTCCAGCCCCTTTGTCTCAAAAGAAGTACTTATAAACTGACAGAGCTGTTACACAGTTCCAGGACCTGGCTTAGCTGAGACATAAGTATCTCCAAAGAGATCAGGTACCACAGCAGAGGTGAAATGCATCAAGATTAAATTAAACTTTGTAACTGCAGCCTATAAAGCTATCAAGCCATCTGAAGCACTATTTTATTGCCTCTTCCCTGGGAAACTGGACAGCGGGAACCAGGAGATGTTCAGAAGCTCCTGGGGCTGGACTACTCCAGCAACACAGGCTGAGTTCGATTTTGCATGACTTGCCAGAGACTGGTTATCAAACCCTTCTCCTCATTCAGGTAGACCAAGGAGAAACACATTGCTGGGTGACTGAGCAGGTGTCAAGGCTGTCACTAATGGACACCTTTCTTATAATTCCAAACTGCCAGAAACCACCCCAGAAAATCTTAACCTTAGCCAGGCTCTGCAATTCACCCTGAGGGAAGTGTTCCTAATTTTTACCTTGCATTCCATCATGTCTTATCAGAGGGGTGCTTGTAACCATCCAAAAATAACTGAACCCCAATATAATACCTTCTCAAAATCATCAACACTTACTGCAGGAAAGAAAAAAGGGAAAAAAAAAGGAAAATGCAAGGAAAGAGATCAGTTCAAGTCACTTCTCAAAGCAAGATATTGCCGGAATGAGGCAATCCTCCTACCATCCTATAAACAAACTTTCAAAAGTCAGCTAGCGACACTTCAGAGTCTTTACACTTATTTTGGATCATGTCCCACTGACATCTTCGTCCCTGGGTGTTCAGGGCCAAGCACTCTTTCCCCATGGCTGGGAGACAGGCTGCTGTTCTTACCTGACATTGTCATGCTTCTGGATGTAGATCTTATGAAACATCATGTCTTCCTGTTTGGCATTAATGTCAGCTTTCATCTCCATGGCAACATGTCGAGGAAGTACAGAGAGCAGGAGACGCTCCTGTGGAGTCAGACAGATGAACCAATTAAAACACCTGCTGCCCAGTTAACAAACACACTTTGTTCCTTACTGGGGAGAAATGACTCATCAGTTTGGTGAGAGATGAGTACAACCAAGCAAAATGGGCTCCATAAACCCAGTAACTGATCCCCTAAGCAGTCATATGCAATTCTGTTCCCAAACTCAACAGTAAGAATTCAATTATTTTAGAAGAAAAACTATTATTTTTCATTCCAGATGCACTGGGCTTACAATCATTGTTGCCGATTCTTGCAAATGAGGGAACCATGCAACTCAAAGTGTCCGTGCACCGTTCTTGGAAGGACCCTGATAAATGATATTGTCTGACCTCCCACACAGTCTCTACACACCACCACGAAGTCTTCCTTCACCTAACACCAGAGGAATGATACCCCAACACCCTTGGGCACTATTTAAAATTCCTTCCTTGCTTATCTAATTATCTAAGCACATTCCCCCAGCAGGCACAAACCTGCTCTTAGCAGTTAAAATGTTGTAGAAACGTCCCGATAAAACCAGCATGAAAAGTATTATACTGCTACACTTTAAAGTGCTATTAGTGCCCAATTGCATTAAGACCTGTGAACCCACCCACTCACCTACAAGAGTATTTTCAATAACCACATATCATCAGCAGTTTGTGGCTTTCCTTGCCCCTCATTTGGCACTTTTATTTACTGATCATATCTTTCGTGACTTTTTAAACATTATTTTGCAAGCTGTTCTGTATAGACTTAGCAAAAATTGACAAAATGATGACTTTCTGGTGATTCTCCTAGAAGCTCACATAAAAACAAGTGCTTGTTATTATTCTAAATTTGGTGCCAATTTCACACAGAAATTATAGAATTTAAATCTGTGGGTAATTTGTGCCCCAGGGATGCATCTGTTTATATCAGAAATCACACCTGAGAATGCTGCCCAGAGCTTAATCCTATTCCCAGTCACACCCCATGAAGTTCAAAAGAGTTTTCTATGGCTCATGAAGGTGGGAAGCATCTCCTTTGGGATCTGCTCTGCCATGGTCCAGTCCAACCTGCAGGCAGTGCTCTGGGCTAGCTGAAGAATCCCAAAAGCTTGTGCCACTCTTGTCTTTATTTTTCTTTCCTTGCAGTGAGCAGGAGGAAGAAAAGGGCCTTCCTTCTTGGTGATACAGACAGAAGGTGGTGCAAATGAAGGTCCCTAACCTTATCTAACAGCTCATTAATTCTCAACAACACAGGGAGCAGCAGGGCTCAAATGCAGGCCTGACTCAGAGGGGTCAGCAATCCTCTCCCAAGTACTCACGTCACCAAACCACTTGCCTGTCCTGCAGTTACAGGCACATTTCTGGTTTCTAATTCCTAGTTTTAACTGAAAGTTCACCATTTATTCCTTCCTCTAAGGAGAGAGAGGAACCCTGGGGGAACCAGAGGAAGATGAATTCACTGAAAATGTGCTCAGCATGCACTGAGACATTTTTTAATCTGTGGCACTGCTCAGTACTTCTTTTTCCCCCTTCAGTGTGCACCTTAAAGAGCCTTCTTTAGGATTCTGCCTTCAGTCTTTGAAGAGATAGTAATAACACAGAAGATGTGTTAGAGGGATTTCTATCTCTGCTTAAAACTGCATCAGTCATGAAAAGATAGTTGTTTCTTAAAGTAGTGTCACCTTCACTAGCATGCTGCAGGTGCTAACAGTTACATATCCACATTTTTTTAAAAAAAGCAGCTTATGAATCATGCACGTGTCATTAGGCTTCTGTCAGCTATTGGTGCACTCCTTGAGTGGAAAAGCACAACACATTTGTATGTTTTCCAGAGTAAATGGTGTATACACTGTTGTCATTTGCATATTCTAATAGGCATCCTCAAATGTGTGAAAGTTGCTATTTTATGTGTGATTTTACACATCCTGTAAATAACTTGGAGCTTTATGAGAGGTTCAGGGGCACCCACAGGTTTGGAACATTCCCTGTGGGCGCATGAGCATAGAGGGTTTACTTGCTTCCAAAACAGAGACACATTCAGGAGCCTGAGTGTCTGTTAGGAGCACTCCAGGAGATTGTCATGTACATTTCCGAACAGCTTTTACTTGAGAACCCCCACCCCTACTCTTCCTGACACCATAGGCACTGCCAGATTAAATCACCAATATTTTCAAGACACTTGAGATCTCCAGGAGCTGCACTAAGGCTGCTCTGAACTAATAATCAGGGAATAAGATAGGCTCATCAGGTGAAACAAAAGCATGTGGCACAACATCCCTTCATGCAGCTACTAATTAGGAAGTTGAGCTGTGTTACAGAGCTGAGCATTATCTTTATTCTGTTTGCTTGGAGCCATCACAGTCACTGAAAATAACCTTTGAAGCTAACAGGAGAAGGCTATAACAAGTGCATTTGTAAGGCATAAGCCACATTAAAAGGCCTTCAAAACAACCAAATCCCTAAATTTTAGTTCAAATGGAGCAGAGAAATTAGGGTCTCCACTAGAGTATAATTTTCATTTTGGTACAATAACTAGAAAGTGCTGCAGCCCTCACTGTAAAATCACTTATTATGCACCAGCGAGGTGACTAGGACTGCTGTTCTACAAGTATAACAAGGCAGCATTCTGACCTGATAAAAAAGCAAGAGCAAATCCATATATAATTCTCACTTCAAAATAACATGCAAGTATAGTTCCACTGAATTATACATTAAACAAATGCATCCCAAGGAGCACTAGTCTCTAAAACAGGCACATAGATGAAGGAGTCCAACACAGATTCACACACATACACATGGATATATGTGTGCATGGGTACACACATTCCTACAACTCCGCATAGGAATTTTAAGTATTTATGTAGTACTCTCCCAGGATGACCTCAAATCACTATAAATATTTAGTATCTTAAGATTATCCATTTATTCTCAGGTTTAGTAACAGTTACTTTTTACAAAAATGATGCTGAGATGAAAAAAAGGAGAGAACAACTTTACAGAGACAAAAGACATGCAATGCTATTGCCTTAAGACAGTGCAGTCTCAACAACCCATCTCTTACTCAAATGTTATTTGCTCCCTACAGAGTATGGAGAACACCTGATTTTTCATCCAAGAATATTTTTTTCTGGGCAAACAACAGTGATTCCTGTTATAGCTCTGCCCTAGGTTATATCAAGTAATGAAATCACAAGTGGTCTCTTTTCTGCATTGGACATTCTGGATTTTCTATTTACTTTCTGGTTAATTTTGGGTGCTGGTAGATCCTTAATAAAGGAAAATAAAAGGTCATTTGCCCAAGACAATCTGCCTGTCTTTAACAGAGAACAGCACACAGGAGCACCATCGATCTCCAGAAAAAGACAAGCAACAATAAATAACAGTGTTGGGCTGCACAGTTGTGTTTCCCTCCACCCCTGTTTGGAGACTGGCTCTCCCAGATGTGGGCTAAGCTGCCCTTTTTTGTGTCTGCTGTCACGTCATGATTATCTCAATGCATTATGCATAGAGAGGCATCTGAACTGCACCTGGAGATCAGTGTCAGTTCAGGCTGTGGCAGCAAATAATCTCATTAGGAGTCTCCAGCTGCCAGGTACTGCTGGAAGGACTGAAGAGCACTTGGCAGTGACTGGCTTTGACCCACATTTTTCTGATGTCCTGGCTTTCTTATGTGTGGTACAGTACTTTCTGGAGAAGGGCACTAGAAAAAACATCAAGATTTGTCAGGACTGTTCTTGAGAGCTGCTTCTGAGACAGAAGTGTCCAAATCCAGCACAGCACAAGCATTTGAGCCGTGTTGCTAAGGCAGTCTCTCGGCAGGGAGGACAGAGCCGTAATCAATAAGTAAAATGGCATCTTCTCTTGGCTCAATCCTTTCCTCCACTTCAAGATGTGGAAGGTGGAGTGGCTGCTCATTTCATCTTTCTGAGACTATATTTGTTCCAAAGGATAAAGGAGTCTTGAGTGTGAATCGTGTTTTCATACATAAAGTATCAAATAAGTACGTGTACACGTTATTTCACAGTAAGGATTGAACAGCAGCTATGTCAGCCAGAGGTACCTCACAAAAAACCTGCCAAAACACAAATCCATACATGCAGATGAGCTGAGACATGAAGGAAAATTAATCTGAGTTGCCACAGAGATGCAAAGACTCCCCAGCTGATTCATTCCCCTGACTTCTCCCCAAACCCACAACCAAGCTCTGAGATATCTCCCAAGGGATGAGCGGAAGTCCCGTTTCATGATTCATTTTAAATTGGACTGAACAGACCACTATGAGAGGTACTGCAGGACAGAGATATGTGTTAGCAAGGGAATAGTCAAGCTGCCCCAAAAGACCTTCTGTGTCTAATTCCAAGGACACAAGAGATTCATTGCAAGAGAACCCAAAAATTAATTAGGGGAGCAGATACATACAGTACCCTTGACAACTCAGCTGTATGTTGGCAGCAAGAGGGCTTTTTATAGGAAAAAACCAATGAAGCTGATGATGAGTCTTACTTTTTGAACAAATACAATTCATGTGAGGCCCATAAGATATAGAGAGGTGTGTAAGAAGGTAGGAACCTTTGGGAAAGGAGAGAAGAGGACCTTCTTTGGAGCCATCAAGGAATATTATGTTGTGTGGACCAATTCTTACCTGCATTACATCTACCTTTTGGCAGTGGCTTGGCAGAAAATCATGCCAGGCTGACCTTACAAAGAGGGTCAGTACAAAGCCTGTGTGTTGTACCTGCATTCAACACCTGGCTTCAATGATGGGTGCAAAAAAACCTATGCAGACTCTTTGTATACTGTGTAATTTTAATCCACAGAGCACATACCACAGGATATGCTGCTGTGTCTGGAAAAGTCCACCAGAGTATTGGACAAGAACTACACCCCTGAACTTTCTTTCAAACTTTTAAAAATCCTGTCCTCTAGCATCAACCTATTCTTGCCTGGATTACTCATGAAGCAAGAAGCCTTCAAATCCCATCCTACAGGAACAATTTGCATGCTAATTCTGTTTCGGTATATTAATTTTTAATTTCCAGCTGTTGCTCTTACCTGCTGCTGGTTTTCCCTTTGAGAATGCAGCCTGGCTTGTATGCATTCCCTGGTCTCCTGGAAAGCCTGTCTTTGGGACACCTCTGCTGGGTAGTGGGTACACACGCCTACAATGTTTGTACAGGAGAAGATGAGGACATTGGAGACCAGCTGCAACAAAAACAAAAGGAAAAAAAAAAGAGAGAGAGAAATACTTGGTTACACTTTGGAAATCTGCCATTGGTAACAAAGCACCAGCCAGAATCCAGCCCCTTCCATGACTCCTTAATCCAACACACATTTAAACCTCAGGCTCTTAATTCCAGTGTATTTTGCCTCTCTAGTCTTTAAAATATAAAACTTCCATATATGACCTCAAATATATGTTCTTACCACTGTGTACTACTTCACAAATAAAATGTACAATTTCACTGGTAATTCTGCAACCTCGCTTTTGGTTATCCATTATCTTGGGACTACTGTGACACAATTCAACTAAAAATACATCATTGCTCCATCATTTGAAGTCATTTATAACTCACACACAGAGATCTGGCAGAGAAACACAAATATTTCCATGTTTGTGTGCCTACATATCTGGCTCAAAAACATTTCGAAGGTACAATAAATACCATTATTTTGAAATAGTGCTTAAAATACTGGAGGTAAAGTGTTGGTATTCACAAGGTTTCAGAGGAACTGAAGTAATTTTTATAATCTAGTTCCAACTCAAAATTTTATAGTACTAGATAAAAACATAAGTTTTTTACATTTCTATGCATGAGTACAGAAATTAGTTGCTATGTTTGAGGCATATTTCAGCTGGACAAGCATGAAGGAAGAGCTATGCCACTCTTCTACTCCCATGTGGGTTATGTTTTGTAAGGCAGCAGTCATATAACTTTTGCTGAAAACTCGTGTTGCAACCTTTTATTTTTTTAATAAAAAGGAAAAAATATTCATGCCCACTGCTGGTATTTGTTTCAAGCAAAATTCTCAAAGCCTGTTCTGATGGTTTAATGTAAACCTTTCCCTTAACAGAGGTCAGTCCCAGTAGGACTTTTTGAGACTTGCACAAGCTGTACCAGATCACCCTTTGAGGACAGACTTATTTGAAACACCTCTCGTTTCTTCCAGGGGGAAAGACTGTCAGACCTCCAAGATTCTTAATAATACTGATCTTTGCTCTATTCCCTAATGAGCCCAAATATATCCTTTGCCTTTATTAATTTTTTATTTACAGAATAAAAAAAGCAGTTTCCAGATCAGCCCATTCTCTGCAAATATGGAGCCACTCTGAAGGGCAGGGGAGCTGCAGAGCACCCACAAGCCCTGAGCTCACAGGGGGTGCTCAGGACTCCCCAAACCAACTTGGACACTGTGAAGGAGAGAGGAGCTGCCCCCATCTCAAACATGGACCCACATGCCAAGAGTAACAGCCTCTCCATAAAAACCTGACTGGTGCTTCTCCAACTGTTTGACTACATTCACGTGCTAAGGACAGCAACAATTCTTTTATTGACAGCTCTGACTCGAAACAGAATTTAGGCAGAAAAACCTCATCTTTCAGCTCAAAACAAGCAACACCGTCAACTACAGCCAGAGGAGGGACTTCTCTGCGGATGGCTGCCAGTAGATGGCAACACTCCAACTTCCCAAGCTCCTGCATCCAAGCTCTGCATTTTGGGCCATGTCTCTGCAGTGAGTTCCCACACTTGTTTACCACACTACAGCACAAGGACCTGCAGGTCATGGACACCCACAGGTGACTATCACCAGTGGCATCAGATGTATTTGCAGACAACTGGTTTTCTAGGACGAAATTATTCTCAACCCCTACAGACGGGTCCTTCCATGCAGAGGCCACAGTTTGCACTGGGAGGAGGCTGTTGAAGATGCAGGGCACACGTGGGCATGAAATAAGTCCCAATCCTAAACTCACACATTCCCTTCACAATTATATTCTCACTCAGCTCTTTCTAAGACTGCCTGGATCCTGCCAGATCCAAGGTCCTCCACCTCTCTCCCCCAAGCTGATCAGACACCAGTCAACCCCCACCCAGATCCTGCCTTAACCTGAGGCAGTGCTGCATCCAATGGGCATTTGATGGTATTTTCTTGGTGATAATGATAATTTTTAAAGATGAAAAATCCCCCCTAGCATTAAAAGAAAAGACAAGGCTTACTATATTGAAGAAAAAGCTTAAAAAGGGTATAAAAATAGGGGTTTTCTAGGATTTACTGATTCCCACTCCATGGATGCACTGATTGAGACTCTCAGCCAAAGAACAGCACTTCTACAAGTTCAATCTGGTTAAAATGGGCTCAAAGGGGTTAAAAATAAACAGCATCTTTTGCATGCCCAGATTACAGCAAGACTCCCAAATCCTCTCTATTGGAACTATTCAGTTGTGCAGTTATTAGAAAATTTTTCAGGGCATATAAAATGGCATAAGCACGTATGATATATTTTGAATGGATAAAACTAAGAACAAAGAAGGTTTTAAGGAAATAAGCAGTTTTCTGCTTTAATCCCAAGACTCTGAGATTTCATTTCACTTACAGTCACTAGCACTAACCCAAAAAACCTCCCCAAAACAGTGACTCAACTCTTGTCCCAAGAACAGGAGACAACAGGTAAGTTTAGATGCCAGGCAACATATTGAGAATTAACCCAGCAGAAAGAGGAACACCTCAGCCCTCAAAACAAGCTCTCTTTTGGTCTTTCTTGACAAACTGGTGTTGTGCCAACAAAAAGTCCCCCCAGTGGGGTCCACGCAGAGAGATACAGTTACTGTGATGATGCCTTAAACAGCCAGGCTGTGCTGCTCAAGGCGTGTGGTTCATATTGGACATTGAGACAGGGAGTACAAAAAACATCATCAGAATTGACATTATTGACAATATTTTTGGAACACCAAGCAGTTTAACTTTTCAGCTCTCACTAACATCACTTTACACAAACCCAGGGGACTTCACAGACTGATTTACAAGACAGACTCAGATGACCATGCTTCATCAAGTAGGAACAAAAACTATATTGCAATGTAATTTTTAAGTAGCAGGGGACAGACAGGTGTCTGTATTTATTCTGTTTAGCAGGAGCTCATTTAATTCACAGTATAGCATCTCTGCAACACCCTGAAACATAAGGAGTGAAATGACTGTGTATTATCTGTGTTATTGTGTAACTTTTCTGTGAAAATATCAAAGATCTGCAGAGATTTAGAACTGAAGCTCCTACTATTTGCAGCCACAGTTGTTAGTAAGCAACAGAATTTTGTTCAATATCTGTTCACAAGAATTTTCTACACAGGCATTTTAAAACACAATAAAGCAAAAAAAAAATTCTAGGAGCAATAATTTTTTCACAGCCCTCTGTCTTAACAAAATAATTTTTTTATCATGTTTGCCAAATGGTACTACTTGCTTATCAGCTTCTGTGCCATTTTGCTATGGTAACCAGCTTCAGTCCCAGGAGGAAGGAGATGATGTAGATACTAAAAATCTGATTCCCTAAACCCCATGGCCTGAAAAGTAAAAACATATTATGGCAGCTATTTCAGACAACCTGTGCTTGAAGAGCTGTTCAAGGCAATGGAAAGATATAATTGTCTGGTTTGTAGTTGATTTCCTTCCCCCGCCTAACTAGAGATTTAAAGAAAGAAGATTCCTACTGATTTTGGAAAACAATAGTTTATAAAGACCATTTAACTTACATATAACTCTTAGCTAAGCTATTAAACCTGCCTGCAGTATGAGTATTTCATAAACTAAAACGTTTACTCTTACATGACCTGTGTGAGGCAGAGAAATGCTGTTCTCTTGGTGTTACCAAGGCAGAGCTCTTCAAAGGTGATTCAACACCTAAGGAAAAGCTATGTACTGTGAGGGGTTTTCAAAAAGCACCGTGACTCCTTAGTGCCACTGAAATAATAGATCACTCAAACTCCAGCAACAAAACAGACCAGGCAGTTTCCAGCGGCTTTGATTTCATCGCACAAACAGAGCACTGCAACGCTTTTGTTGAATCTCCCGCAGGAAACTGCTTTCAATAATTTTTTCCCCTGGTGACTGAAGGGAAGAAAGACAAGAGATGGAAACAGTTTAGTTCCACATGTTCTAGGAGTTATGAAAACCTGGTATTACAAAATCGAAATTGAGAGCTAAATTTGGCCTGACACCAGTATTACAAAATTGATGTTTTGGGCACCTCAGGCCAGGCTGAGGATGAAGCAGTGACCAGGGGAGAGCCTCCAGACCACCACAGCAGAAAAAGTATCAGCTTGCATCAATATTGCCACACTTCCCCCTGCTGTGTTTCTATTCGATAATTCTTCAAACACCAGATGCTATTCAATATGTAATTAAGAGACAACAACACGCTTAAGAGAAATAGCATCAAGATAAATTTAGTTCCCTACCTCTGCCAGAGCAAACAAGGCTGGCTACTGACATGAGAAGGTGGGCCATATTCCTTGCAATATCATTGCTTATTATAAAAATCACAACTTCTGTTTTTTGCCAAGTTACTCTGCTTTGGTCCACTTCTCCTGCAGAGGCTCAGGGTTACTTCTGTTCTGAGATCACAGCATTAGGCTATTCCCTTTAGTTTCCAACACCACTAATCAGTATTCTGATTTTTTATTTATTTTTCATTTCAATCAAAATATTGTTTTGATGTTTTCGTAAGGTCCTGTTTTGAAAACAATTACATTTGAAGCTTTTACTGTGGGGCCATAAAACTGTCCCAAGGAGAAATAAAGCACATATATGGAGATTAAAAAGTCACACAACACAACCTGCAGCAAACAACAAACTATGTACCCCCTCTTTCCTGAGCATGTCACTGCTCTGCCTCAACTTTCCAACTCTCATGATACTCAGCCAGTAGCAAATTTTTTGTTTAAGTGATCATCTGTGCAACAGCCAGATTAAAAGCAGATAACAATTGAATTTGGGCTACATTTCAAAGTGGTTGTATACTGAACTGGCAAACTGGTCCAATTATTAATTGCAGGAGCAGACACTGAAATCATCTTTACTTTTGAGAGTTAGTTTTTTTAACCTTTAAAAATTATTATGAAAAATTATTGAGTACTTACTGTAAACAATGTAGGGACAAAAATATTATGATTACAAAAGCTCTAACTATCCAAGACAATTCTGCCGCACAAATATGTGCAATCTTGAATTGGAAGTATGGATAAATTCTAAAGACAAAAAGCACAAACATTATGAGACAGTATTGTTATAAGATATAGCTGGTGCTGTTTTTTAAATTGCCCTGAACAGCAATTAACCCTCTATTGCCTCTTTATATACTACTGTCTAATAAAAAAATTGGAGCAGCTACAGAGCCAAAGGCATAATGAAAATTAAAATGAAAGACAACATCAGCTGGCTCCGAGATCAAATTACTCATGTATTTGTGTTGTATATACAACAACATCTTTCATTTCCCAGAGCTACAGCCAGCAGAGTATTAAGATAGTGAAAATTGTAGATTATCCCAGAAAGATAAATAAACAGTTAAAGTCACACGGTCTTCTCCCAGTGTTTGGCCAGTAAAGAACAGTGTGAAGAAATCAGGAGGTTTCAATTTCAAACGTGGCAAATACTTTTACTGAATAGTGAGAGATAACTGCAACATCAAAAGATTACATCAATACACCAGAGCCTGAGAACAAATTTTCTGAAGGTGCTGTCTGATGCCTTCCCTCTCTGTTCTGCTGCTGCTGTACAGCAACCACTGCTTGGATCTTGAGCAGAACAGAAAACCAATTACAGCCACTGCCTTCCAAAGAGTAGTGCTGCTGAAGCCAGTGTGGAGAGTTTAGATGCCTCCCTAAGTCATAGTTGAACTGTTGCAAAGTAGCAGAATTCTTTAGAGAGTATTAGGGAGCGATGTTCTACATATGCAGTAAATCTCTTCAGCTGATGCTGAGAACAAAAAATGTCTTGGCAGAAACACTTCTGAAACTTTTTTGACATTCCTTCTCTTTGGTGAGCCTACAAGGAACAAAAGCTGCCCACTTCACTCTTTCAACTAGATTCTATATTTGGCATAAAATTACTTGCTGAGAGTGACACATGGTATTTTGGCTGAAAACACTAAAAGAACCCTTATGCCACTTGTGAATATCTCTGTTCAAGAATTGCAGTCAATAAAAACATTAATCTGATGCCATCCATTCTGTGTATTTCAGCAACCATCTCACCTTTCCAGACCCAGCATAAATTCATCTCTCAGATATGATGCTGTTCTCCCAGAGGAAAGCCAAACAAGTATTTTGCCCCACATAAGCTCTTTCTTTAGAATGAAAATTCTTTCTTTAGAATAAAAAAAAAATCTTATTTACCTTTTAAATACATAGTTGCAGGTAGAGACATAATACACTACACCCCTAATCCAGAGCAAAAAATCAAGATATTTATATTTTTCAATTCTCTTAGTTGTTTCAGAGAATATTGAAATCTTTGATGCTACATTCTTAATTGTAATGCTTCACACCTTATTCTATGTAACTTTAATTCATTTACTGATTGTTGTAACTGCAAACTTGTGCATTCTTGCCCACCAATATTTGCAATATCATGAACAATGCAGTATTTATGATTTGGGATTTCTTTATAATTAAAACTTTTAAATCCTGGTTTTATTAAAGAACAAAACATTACCAATACAGATTTTTTTTTTTTTTTTAAATCAAGCTTCTCGAGAGGAAAAATTATTACATAAAATGGATAAATACTATTTCCCTATCAGTGTTTTATTAATTTTTCTGCTGGGATTTAATTTTCTTTCATTACTGACTGGTAAGATTAAGAAGAGAATATACTGTCCTAGCCAAATCTTGGTGTAACATCAGCTAAAATAAATATTTCTGTGCCTAAGTGTTCCTGGAACTCCATCACAGTCCCAGAGAAGCATCCTTTGCATGGTGGCACAGCCTTTGAGAGAGGAAGTGCTGCACTTCTCTAGCAATAAAACAGTAGGGAAGGAGATTCTGGGGTCTGTCATCCATCCTCAACAAATCCCTGTGGCAAACAAGTTTGTCTTTATCTCCACACTTAACATTCTTTAAAAGCTACAAATCAGCACTGGTTTTCATGCAAGGATCCTCGATGGTGATTCAGATGAAGCAAGGCAAAAGCTGCATGGGAAGCTGTCATTCCAGCGAAACACCCTGTGGCCCTTGGATGCAAGAGTGAGACTCTGAAAGAACTTAGGGGGAGGCTTCTTCCACTAAAACAGGGACATCTCCCCTTGCCTTTCCCCTGTTGACAATTCATGCCCTGCTTTTTTATTTAAATTACCACCCACGTCTTTGCAACCAGGCTGTCTCCTTCAAATCCTGTGGCTTCTTACCTTAAGAGATGGAACACCAGCCAGATGCTTCTCCTGAGCACAAGCTGCAAGTTTGGCCTGTTTCAGATTTGCTGTGGCAGTCTCCAGTAGGAACATGATAGAAATGGAGGACGTGGATTGATACACATCTCCTGAGCAATACCACACAGTATTTTAACTTTTTAACTCTCCAGCTCACTTAACCTGACCCTAGTGAAAATGCATTTGTAGCAAGAGTGAATTCATCTCCCTGGAAGTGTGTTTATTTCTGATCAACAGAGGTGACAAAGACTTCAGCAACCAAATAAAATCTTACCAAAATAAAAGCCCTTCAAACAGGACTTGAAACATTAGGTACTTCTCTTTGAGGGTGTGAAAGTGGATGAAAGCTCCTAGACTTTCTGTGCATGACTCACAGCTGTCATTGGATAAACATCTTCCCATAAAAAACATGTCAAGATAATTTTGACAACTGTACAAAATTTGCCCAGATGCATGATGGCTTAGGCAATTTAGACAATGACTTTAGTTAAGAAAATTAAGCAAAGCTCTGATATTCCAGCAAAATCAATTGTTCTGCAAATGATTGCAATCACGTTTGAGTTATTTTCATGCCAATCCCACCTGTCCCCATGCTCCCAAGACACGAGGAGGTGGTAAGATAAGAAGATGCAGTAGGTGTTAGTAGAAAAATATTGTAATTGAATAGAAGTTGGATTGAGATGTCTGGTTATCCAGATCTGCACAATGTCTCTGAAGGGAGCTGTAATCAATGAGGAGAAAAGTCGAGAAATGTACTTTATTAATCATTTATATGCTATTTCCTTCCTTATCTGATGGAAGGGATGTGAGAGAAGGAAGACAAATGCTAAGGTTTTCTATCAGGCTCTCTTAAAATTAGACTGCTACCCTTAAAGTCCATTAATACACATCAACTAACTCAACAAGCAAATACACAAACTGATTTAAGCCACGGTGGGAGCAAGATTATGTTTACTTTGCTTTCCTGCATTTTTTTTTGCCTTGGAACGGGTTGTGCCTGGCAGCCATACCAAGTACATGATCTCAGCAGAAGAGACTTCTGGAGCCCAGGATCCCAGTTCTTCACAGTCACCTCCATGGCTGCCATTACCTCCCCTCCCCTTCCTCCTGTCCAGGGGTACTCTGCCCTTCCCAACATCCTACACAGTGCCAGCAAACACGCTCCACAGAGAAGCACATCCCCAACACTTGTGGTTGCATTCAATAGCTATGAGAGAAAACGTCTGTACTAAATAGGCAAAAGCATGAAGACAAACACCCCTCTGCTTCCTCCTGTCACAGTGAATCCTAGTCTTTAGTGTTCCTGGGAATATTTCAGGGAGCCCTGGACTCAGATACACGCAATGCATTACACCCCTTATCTTCCATCGTCATTTAAGCACGGGAGTCACCTCCAGGTCACTGGGAAAACAAAAATATTTATCTAGTCACATGAAAGTCTTATTTATCTGGGAAAAAGGAACATTCTCCAATTGCTCAGCAGGCAGAAATGAGTGCCCTAAATATGGTCTGTAAGATATAAAAATTACTATTTCCCAAGCATTTAGAATGCGTGTTTTTAGGAGGTGGTGAGTTAGACTGGTTTTGTTTGTTTGTGTGGGAAGAAATGTAAAAAACGGAGAAAGAATGGAATACAGATGGGTATTTTGGTTTTGATTTAAAGAAGACCTGCTTTCTTCTTCTGTTGCTGGATTTCAAATCAAGCCAGAGCAGCTTGCCCACAAGCTCTGGTTCCTTCCTATTAACATCGTTATCCCAACATATATTTTTAATAAACAAAACTTACCAAGAACCACCAGCAAAGTTTGAACTCTTGAACTGAAGCAGTGGCTTGCACTAGATGAGGTGAAGGAGCAGCATTCATAGCAGATTGCAAAGATCGTGCACAGCCACCACTAATATCCAAGTCAATCTATGAGGGACCTGGCTGGATCACACACTCTCCTTCAAAGGCTGATGTGTGGTTTTGCCAGCTGTTACAGTAAAACGGGCTTACTTCTGCATCAGAGGGGTTGCACACAAGTCTGAGGTCTGTTATCATATCTGGCTGCTGGAGCAGCTGAGCATACTGATCTCTAAACAGATTTGGATTCAACAACACAAAAACTCAGTAAGCAAATTCCTGACCAAATTTTAACTGAGCTCAATGATCAGCTTGAAGGCACATTCCTTGGCCTTCAGCTTTGTCATGCTGAATTTCAAAGGTCTGCAGTAATATAATAAAGATTTTTATAGAGAAGCTCTAAAAGGCACTTCAGAACTGTTTATAAAGGCAAGTGTAACACAACCTAATGACAGTGGTTACAACCGGCTCTGTTTATAATACAAATTATAACACAATTTGGCCTGCCTCGATTTCACTGTACACAACCCCTCTCCTCTGTGCCTCTGGAGCTGCACTACTGCACTCTGCATGAGTCTTTCATTCTGCCTTCTTTGCACAGTAAATCCTATTACTACCCACCCTGCACTTTCTTCTCAGCTCCCCGGTTCCGTCTGTCCCCAAACACACAAACACGAACGCCTCACGATTCCAGGCTTAAACCAAATGGCTATTTGTAAATTAGCCTAGATGAACCTTATTCTGTTCCAACAGCTTCAACAATTTGGATACTCGCTACTACATGAGTTTTTCACAGCATACTCTGCAAGGCACAATTTACATTGCTTCGCAGAATCTGAAGGAAAACATTTCGAGGTAAATTTTTGAGGCATAGGTATCAAAAACATTATCCAAGCCCCGTACTGCAAGACTGCATCATTAATTTCTGTAAGCATTATGAAATGGCAGGGAGCTGGATTCTTGAATCAAGATATGCTACAGCTGAAAGATATCTTGGTAGGATCTTAAACCTGCTTTTTACCACTGTCAAATGTGTAAGATGAATATACTGAAAATACTGGAATTACAATACTGTAAGAATTCCACTGTTTAACAGAAACAAACAAATCAACTTCACTTTCCTGGAGATGCACAGTTTGGAAGAGCTTTTGAATTCTGACAATTGAAATAAGTTGGGTTGGCTGAGAGTTGAGTAGGATATAAAGAAACTAAATCCAAATTTCTGCTGCTAGTGGAAAATTCTGAGCCTGTAATTGAGCATGTACTTTTATTCTCCCAAAGATCATTACCAGAGATTATGCAGCTGAATAGGTTTTCTGAGGTGAACTTAAAATAGACCAAATATCATACTAACCTCCCCAAGAGGATACTGTACACCACTGAATTGAACTTTGAAAACCAATAAATTATGATCATTTAAAGTAACCTAATCTGAGGAAGACAGACAGAAAAAAATAGGCAGTACTTATTTTCAGAATTTTCTGTAATATGACAAGAAGACAGGACCTAAGAGACCTCCTGGACTATAGAGCATATTTCCCAGTTGCCTCTTAAAAAATTGTCATAACCAAAAACTGATACCACAATTCTGTTGAAGTTTAAAGTCCACTGAATAGCAGTAGTTGCTTTTCTCACATTATATGCAGTATTTCTCTTGATATATTCCAAAGAGACTTTTTTTTTTCCTGGAGTGGACAATAATGACAATAAACAAATTAGCTTGCAAACTTCTTTCCCTGTCATCATCATCTGTTGCACCACTGCTTAAATATTTAGTCATAGCATTAGATTTTTAATTTCCAAGAATACAGCTCATGTGCACTTGGCCTTGCCTAGTAAGTCTTTCACAAATCAGCCCTTGTATTATGTGGAGATTCATTAGTTCACTTCAAAACAAAACGAGTTTATGAAAAGTACTTCCAATGTGGAAGATAACTGGATAAAAAAATAACCTAAAGAGGAAAAACAGCCGAGAGAGGTTTTGCTGTCTACTGAGAAACAGGTACAGTTATTGCCTTTATGTCTGGGAACTGAGATCCACACAAATGAAGAATTTAGCAAGAGATAATAATAAAAAAGTGGTGTAAAATGTTTCAGTGTGTGATCAGATCCATGACTGTGGCTTGAAATCCTAAACTGGTCCTTTGCCACGCTACTGTAATGTCAAGTCTAAATCCAATAGGGAGCTCCTAAGCCATTTTGATAGGATAAAGATATTGGAACCAGTTGTCTATTCTTATCAGTTCAACTGTATCAACTTAAGACAGAATTAGAGAAAATTATTAATTATATCTCTAAGATATTATTTCATCATACACTTCTTTGTGCTTTCTGGTGAAGCAAATATGAGCTCTCCCTTCAAGCACAAAGTAGGTGGTCCTTGACAGCAGTGATAACTGGCACATCCTGCTGCAGTGCTGGTAAAATAACAGTAAACAGAAGAAAAAGTGCAAGGATAGGGAAAATCACAAGTCCAGATACGTAATGCAAAGTAGGACAATACAGAAACACAACAGACTAAACCAAAAGATGTAAATGGGTAATTTTTGTTATTGACTTCATTCATCCACTAAGGTCTACAAGACAGTCTTTAAAAGTAGTCAACTGCTCTTTGAGAACACCAAGCACAAAATAAACTGACTGAGATGTACATTGTCTGCCTGTGAATAAAAAACCTCCAAACTATTCCCTTTTAAGAAACCATTTCAGAAATTTATAGCAGAAATCAAGTGATAAACCCAACTAGTCCAGCAATCAGGTGCTAAGCTGTTGGCATAGTGTCAGGCATCACAAGCAGTAGTGACCACTGCTGAGTTTGTCTGATGCTTTTGTTATTACCATAGCCTGCTCAGCAATTTCTCATGTGGTTATCATCTACCAGTTTCCTTCTTGCATTCATGTTTAACTGAAAAGTTCACAACATCTTCACAGTTCTGGAAAACACACACACACACAAAAGGCAGAGAGAAGGGAGAGTGTAGTGAAACATCAGAAAAGGCAGAACCCACACCAAACCGGACAGAAGAAGGAAATGGGGATCAGAACAGAGGACCAGGAGCAGTAAGTTATGGACAAAGAAGCATAAACAGCTTTCTGGAATGATTACATATTTCCTTCCTCTAGAACCTAAAATCAAACCACTATTTTTTTCCCCGGTTTTTTTCTGCCTCAAAAATAACTATTTGCAGAATAACAAACTACACAGTCCCTTCAACTGGCAGGTCTGCAAAAGACCAAATGGTCTCTGTTGCCATTCCTTGCACAGAGACTGTGAGTATTAAACACTGTATTTGTCCTGAGACTGCTTTGAACCAGAGAAGTGAATAGAGGCTGCAGCAGCAAATACCTAAATGCTGAATAATGTTCATCAGCTCACAGGCAAGTTTTTGTCTAGTTTCAAACAAGACTCAGTGGGCAATGTGTCACATTTCCAAGCATGAGTACTCAACTTCAGAGATTCCATTTGCCCTTAAAATATCACTTTTATAATGCAAAATTGCTATATCTGATTATCAGCGCTGCACAGATCATGAAGAATTATCTTAAAAATGGCTGTTTAATTACTTCAGAACAAGCTGTGCTCTTTTGAAAGAGAAACTAGTTAGAAAATCAGCATCATATTTTATTGGACTTTCAATATGTATATGTGAGCTGAATATCCAGGACTTGGACTCCAAGGAGAGTATTTACCTTCCCCACAGTTTCCTACCACTATGGCTAGATGTCATCCACCTGTGCATGCATCAGTTCTGAACAACAAGAACTAAAATGCTAGAAGTTACCTATCCACGAGAAGAAAGAGAATTAGAGATTGAAAACAACAGAAACAGGAAGGTATATTGGCTTACTGCCCATTCCTTTCTTTAATTCAAGGAGCAGGAGCAGCATGATTTCTTGCAGGAGGGAAAGGTAGAGAAAAGAAAAACCAGAACGTGTACATTGTCCTAAGTCCACCATCCTATACACTGTCATAAAAGTCACTAGAATTGGAGTCAATGTGGCTGACACTGACTGAACAGTAAAACAACTTGGCTGTGAGTTCCTGAAGAGCCTGTCTGCAAGCATGTCTTCTCAGCTCTGCTCCTGCTTCTCAATTTGAGTGTCAAAGATCAGCTCCAGTACCAAAGGAACAAAAGATACACCTGGCATGAACAGCTTCCACTTCATGGAGAAGAAAGTCTGCCCTTGGTCTGAATGCAGATGGAAAATGTGCTCAAGCACACTGATTCCTAAACTGTCTGGAAGCAGTTGAAGATCCCAGACATTGAAAATAATCTTATTAACAGCAGGTGCAATTCCCTCCGGGGAGGTGAATAACCCTATGCTATGGCATCTCAGTCTTTCCCCAGCTCTACAGAATTGCCTCAGCTGAGACACACTTAAATCTCAGCCACCAGGTGCTCCATTAAGCCCCCTTTTTACCTCTTGTGTCTGTAACAGCTGCTTTAAACAGACAACACACATTTCTTCATGTTACCTTACACCTCATGCAGTCAAGCAGTTTGTGCTGGGATGGAGACCCATACAATATTGACACTGTCACAAGTACTTTATTCAGACAGACAGAATTTGCTTAATCACTGAAGCTATTCCCACTAATTTGAACAACTATGATGGGGGGGGGGTCATCTTTTAAAGAAATTACTAGGTTTCTGAAAATAACTTTTTTTCATATATTCCCCTTTTCACCATAATCTGTTCTGATCTTTAGGCCTCAATTACACTGTTTTATGTCCCCCTGAGTATAATTCTAGTCCTCCTCTATTTGGCAAGATATACAGAAAGGCGACTTACAGTTCAGACCTCTAGGATTAAGATTCAAACAGAATTTTAGCACTTCCAGGAGAACATTCACTTACCAGATCTCATTATACCAGATCCTTTCCATGTCTATTTTAGTAAATCAGTCCTTCCTGTCTTTTGTTTGGCTATGGCCTCCTTTTCTCACTGCGTGCATTACAGAACACATTTTTCATTGCTCTGCAACACCTGATTTAAAACCATCTTGGGCATATTCAAGGTATGCACATCTCTAGATCCTGTGCTGCAGGACTCAGTCACTAATCCATTTAAGGAGCATGAAGTGATAGGAAAGTCAAATGCAAATTCAACCAGAAGATTTTTTAAAATTGCCTTTTTCTCCTGGTCCCACAGGGAAATCAATTTTTGGCATTTCTGCCCACACACTCAAAGATCTTTCAGGTGTATAGCTGTCACCAGTTCATTAAGATGCTTTGATGAGGTGTTTTTAGGATCTAAAACTCTGTATAAAAAGTTAAATTTGTAAAAGCAGTTTAAACAAATGAGCTGCTCCTACAGTAAAGCATTTACTTTGGGCACCCAAAATCAATGTATGTAATTACAATTAATGTACTTTTTTAAAGCTCAAAGAAATCTTAGTTCTTGTTCCCCTGCATATTTTGCTTGAGCAATTAAATCCTGAGTTTCGATGGAGGCAGACACTGAGAGGTATTAACAAACACAGTGAGGGTCACTGTTCAGAAGAAGAGAGGCTGTTGATTTTATTTCCCACTGGAATCTACTGGGAATAAATGAACTAAAGGATTCCAGAAGAACAGCTTGTTCTCCAGGCCTTGCTCAGTTCAAACAAGAAAAACATAAGTTATTAAAATATATACACAGAGCACAAGGACTGAAAATAGGCTGTGAGTTCTTTTGCTCTCAAAATCACAAGTCTAGACCATGTGCCTTTACTCTTCTTACTGCTTTACAATATTATTACTAGTGACATGTCAGCACTTCTGTCCATGCTACTTCCCTCATCCTACTGTCAGAGACTGCCCATACCACAGAGGTTCCCATTCAAACCAAGTTTTCATAGTGGTTTCATAGCAAGGGAGCTAATGACTGAACAAAAAAGGGGCAGCAGCCCCTTCAAACAGGTTCAGTCTTCCAAACCAGCACGCAAACTACCAGGTACTGCTACCTCTGCTAGACAGCAAAACTCCAATCCTGATACCTCAGAGAAAGATACTTCAAGAAATCCTACATTAGACCAATCTATCACTACAATAACACACACAATATTCCTCTATTGTTGGTATTGACTCTTCAGCATGACGGTTAATGTTTCTTTTGCTATCCTAAATGCAATATGCAGGGGAACAAGGGAGCACTGATCTCAGCCAGTCCTCTTGGTACTTACCTGCTACAATCCCTGCCCTACCACCAAACTCCAGATTTAGTTACTGATTTCAGATGTAGAAAGGAAAGAGTTAATTTTGTATCATCAGAAAATGCGCTAACAAGTGTTAAATTATTTCCTACTCGATCATTAACCTGTCAAATTCAGCATAATAAAATCATCACCAGTTTAAGGAATTACAAAGGACTTGTCATGGAGAGAATTTTAAGAACATGACAATCACGTATAAATTTTAAAAAGTAGTGATGATCCTTTCTACAGCTGGATCCTCAAGAATAATTTTCCACCTTCACACAGTAAGAGCAAATGCTTCTGCAAGAAGCTTTTTTCTTTAAAAAAAAATTCTTAAAACTCTCTGAGCTTTCTTGCAAAGAACTCATTTGAATCACAGGGTCATTTGATATGAGGCTTTAATGCTTTTCAGGAACTAGGCAGTGGTCTGGGTATACTTTATGATTTATATTTCCTTGTAGTCTATCACAACCTATTACAACTATCAACAAGTGTTAAGGTGGGAGAACTAACACAGTAATTTTCCATCCATATCATGCAGCTCTCAAATGCCAGACCTCTACTCCCAGTGTGTCTGCAGAGCCTGCAGAGGCAGTGCAGTGAGTATATTGCAATCTCAGCTGTGAGCAAGTTACTGCTGGCCAATTTTCTAATACAGTGTTAAAATGCAAGAGATAATTCCACGATCTCCACAAGCAGTAGGAGGAGGACAGTATTCCAGGAACAGTTTGCACTCCTGAGTTTGGAAACATCTGCACTATCAGATAAAGAGCCTTTTATAAGCAGTACTAAGTTAATGAATTTCTCCAAAGTACAAAGAGAGCCACAGAACAGAGATCCTTATGTGGTAGCACACTGACAGATGAGGCCTATAATTTTGTGGGAGGAATTTCAGTGTAACTGCTTTTCCCTCACTCAGTTGTTTGCTCTGGTGACCAGCTCCACTACCTACAGCCTTCCTAGAAAGAGGGCCAGGGGGGCAGCCAGGGGTTTCAAGCTTCAGGATTTACCTAACCACTCTGCTGCCACCGGATTTGGCACAGCAGTCACGCTGAGTCACCTGACAGAAACCGTGAGGTTCGGACCCACAAAAAAGGGTTCGTCCTTAGGACTCAAGAAAAGAGGGTCTTCAAGGTCATTTCAGAAGGCTTCCTCTCCTTATTCTGAATAACTGACAAACTAAGCCCTTTGGGTATTCACAGAAAGGAGGGCTGCTGGCTAAGGACTGGGTGTCTCCACTAAGCACGTCTTTACACAGCCAACAATTTCACTGGTGAAGTGAGCAGACAATACTTAGGGTGGCCTTGTCTGATAGTGATGGACGAGACTGTCCTATCTCATTCACTCACTTCTTTGCTCATAGCCCTGCTTGATTTATTTGTAGCAGCAACACATTAATGTTATCTGACAGCTACTATTAAAGTGTCACAAGTGTGTGTATGCAATAACACAGATGCTGCAGGGAATTTGCTGCAGGCCACTATCCTCCTAGGCACAGAAAGCAAGGGGAGGCAGGGGAAATATCTTATAAAACAGAAATCTACTCCTTATTCCTCTAACACAGAAAGAAAATTTTCAGGGAAAACTACTACAGAGACCAAGCAGAGGCAGAAGGCATGGTAATGTTCAGACAAAATGAGTGCTCTAAGTTTTCTCATCTGTGCCTGATAATTACAAAACCCAGTAAAACCTAAACTAAACTCAGCCACCCATAGGGCAACATCCCACTCAGGTACCCCATGCAAGAAGATGGGCAGACTCACATGGCAGTGCTGCATTAAGTGGAAGGGTGATAATGGGCTGCTGGAATAGTAGAAGACACAAGGAAAACCTTCTCTCTTCACGTTTTTTTTTCTTTCTTTTTTTTCTTTACAGACGTGTACAAGTGTGGTGATAAAATGGCATGCCTTTGGTCGATAAGATTTCCTGCCTTCATGGCCCCTCAAGTACTTACAGATCCATTCTTATACCATGCTTGAAAATGAGAGATACAGTACCCTCATGTCTCATACATACAGAACAAACAAATATTTAGTCCAAGGTCACAGAAAAAAACAGCGGCAAAGCCAGGATTTGCATACAGATTTCTCAAGCACCAGATTATCCAATACTTTGATAAAAGCATTCACCATCTTCTCTGTCTCAGCCTCTGAGACAACAGCTAAACAGGGAGAACTAAGCAAAATATTCTTGCTGTGTCACCCAAAGTCAAAAATGTTACAGAATTTGCCTTAACCATATACTCTGTGAGTTCTGAGAAGAGAAATTGACTCCAAGTCGATAACTTATGAAGGGCTGGAAATACCTGACAGCTGCAAAAAACTCAGATACTGAGGAATAAAACCACTGTGATCTGAAGAACAGCAACTTCAAAACAAGAACCGAAGAACTGTTTCTGTTCTGCACGAGACAGAGCTTTTCATCTGCAAGTATGTGGAGGACACGTAAGAATCTCCCTGGTCTACTTTCAGGGCCTCACTGAAACCATAAAGCAGTTTGTCCTCAATATTCATGGACTATGGATCAGAATGATCATTATTATATTCACTGAAATTCAATGCATCAGCTAAAACAGTATAATTCTGTTAATTTTTCAAGGAATGCTGAAACTAGCCTCTAGAAAGACAGTCTGAACTGGGATGTTTGTCACCTGTCAAACATACAAAAACCTCTTAATTTTTTTATTAGGACTGATCTCTCATGTCCTCTCCTTCCCTACTTTAAAAAGTTAGCACTACTTTCTGTCACACAAATAAATTAAAAAAAAAAATTATCATATTTTCATGTTGCTCAAGTGAGTTGGCTGAGCCAGCTGATGTTGCCTGCTAATCACAAAATGTAGCAACACTCACAATCAGGCAGAGTATAAAGCAAGGTCAAAAAAAGGTGCTGCTTTGTATTTACTGGTGCCTGTGCCACCAGTTTGATTTGGTTTGTTAAAGATTCAACCACACAGGGCCTAGCAAAACCATGGCTGGAAAGGTTATTACGTCTTCTCATGTCAGAGTACTCTTAAACCATCAGTGCAGGGCACTTTGCTCAGTCACCCTCACCACAGTCCTCCAAGCATCTTTCCTTCTACTTGGCAGGATGGCTGATGCCCCAAGGACCAACAGGGAAACAAGCTGTAACCTATTACCTGCACAATCTACCTTCTCTGCTTTCAGTGCTAATATGGTCAAAAAAAGGGTATAGGTCAGATTTGCACAAGTATTTAGGCCAGATGTGCAGATAAGCAGATTATGTAGACATACATTAAATCACATTAAGTGCCTATCTGCACTGTTTTAAACTGATCTTCTTTCCCTTTATCAGATTCATAGTAATTTAATTGGAGCTGATTAGAAATTAAGGTCTCCAGGGCCAATACAAGAAGTTTACATCAGATCACTCCAAGCCACACTGCCAGCCACAAACTGCTTGTTGTTTTGTAAGCAGAGACCCCGTGCATGCAAAGAGGTGCCAGGTGAATAAACCAGGCAGGGTGGGACACTCATGTCGTGGGGGACACAAATCCTGAGTGTGAGCTCTGCAGAGGAACAGGAGGGGAGGCTGATGATGGCTGTGCTCGTGTGCTGCAGCCAGCTACATCTCAAGCTGTGCCTTTGCTTCAAGTGCCCCAAGGGGTAAAAGTGCGCTAAAAACAAAGGCCAAATAAAACATGCTTTAATTCGCAGCCATTAAAACCTCAGCTGCAAATATAACTGAAGCATGTTTCTTTTTAAAGAAGCAACACAACATTTTCTCCCTCCAGCCCTGTTGACTTCAAAGGCTTCAAAAGTAACTTGATGCCACGACTAGAGGCAAAGCTGCCATTAAGTGCCAACTCCTGCAGTTGCAGTGATTTTGAGGCCCCAAATTCTGTTTTGATTATTTACCTTCAAATGAATTTAAAAAGCAAAAAAAAGAAAGAATGAAAGTAAGATGGGATGCAGTTTTCAACATGGCTGTCTGCGTGCCTGCATGTATGGCAAGAGCTGGGGGGTGAGTAAATGCACAGAACCCACAGCTGCAAGACATAACCTTAACAAATCCTTGTGACACCGTCCAGTGAGGATCATCTCTCCCTAGTACTACACATGGCTTGCCACAAAGGATTTCTTATGTCCCTGTCCCCTCTTTTATTACAGTTTGTGCTACCAGCCTTGATCAAGTTGAGCATTTGCAGAAAACAAGCATGAAACCCCTTTTAAAGTGACTTTTCCAGCATGCATATATATGTCACAGGTCACTAGGTTTAAGTCAGCAGACCTTTAATCCATGGCTTAGCACATCAACTTCAAAAGAAATGGAGTTCCTGCACCCACATCGCACACACAGACTCAGGGACTCCCTGAATTCAGCTACAAGGCACTGCATGGCTTGCCCTGATCCCTGATTTAGGCTCATGAAGTCCTGCCCTGACCTGGAGCCACAGACCAGGGGCCAGGTGAGCTGGTAACTTTAGAAGATTAAAGGCAAAGGGCAACAAGGCACCCACTACATTGTGCTGTGTTGACACTGCCAGTCATTCCACCTCTGAGAACCAACCAGAGCCCCAGTCCCTGTGTTGTCAGAACTGCTGCACTGCAGCCTGAGCTCTACTGGCATGTCCACATGCTCAGCTATAGAGAACTAATAGAGAGGAGAGGGAGGGAAATAAAAGATAACACAAATGGGAAGAAGCCCTGTGGCTACTGTGTTCTTTGAAGAAGGATTTGTTCCTTGCTTATGCTGCTGATATTCTGGTACAGACTGCACACAAACAAGACATTCCCAAGCTTTTAATTTATTTTGGTGTTCCCAACAAGCACAACTATAAATGTTACACTTCAGAATTTCCTGTCCCCGCATATTTAAAAATAACGCAGCCACACCAAACCTCCTTGGCCACTGCTGGGTCTTTGGAGAGAAGGATCAATTCAGACAATAGCCCCTCTTTGCTTTGCAGTTCTCCATCCAACAGATGAAAAAGCAGGGAGAGAAAAAAAGCTGAGGAACAAATGGCTGAATTGACTCATGTCTTCAAAATGTCCATTTAAGATGACCAAGGAACTATTCCTTAGCCCAAACCAGAATGAATACAAGTCTTCATATAAAAGTACCTTGCATAAAGGCAGATGCTAATCCCAAAGCCTAAGTTGAAGCTAAACACACTCGAGGATGTTTCCCATTTGTGCCAGTGCAATATCCAGGCATCTTGCAATCTTTCAGTTAAAGTAATAGGGGAAGTAGAGGATTGAGAGCAAATAGTCTTGAGGGACAAGGCTGTAATCCAGTCACACTTGCACATGCATCTACACCACCCTCTGGACAAGACCTGATGGAATAAATTAGAGCAGTTAAGTGAGAACAAAAGTCATAAAGATATTTTTTTTTTATAGATAATGACAGTACAGGAGACTTCAGCCCAGCTTCCGCCTCTGCAGCAGACCTACTGTACAACCCACAGCCACTCACTTAATATCATTATGTGCCAGAGCTTGGTTGTGGATTATTTTTGTTTCATATCCCTTCTCTTATTTAATCAGGCCTCTCAGAGAACAGTTTACAGTTTGTTACTATGCAGCTCCACAGCCTCTAGCACAATGCAGCTCCAGTCCTGGTCCTACGAGAACAGCCTCATAACCATTTATTACAAACAGCGTGGCAGGCCAGTGGCAGCATGGAAAGGCTGGAGCAAAGCACAGAATACACAGCACAATTACTCTTCATGATTTAACCCCACAGTCCTGTCCCTTGGACAAAGTCTATCTTGGCTCCTTCAGCTGGTCAGAGTAAACTCTTAATTTCTACAAAAGATAAATCAATGCACTTGCAGCAGCATAAATAGCAGTTATTTCCTATCACCTACCTCTAAAGCCTCAACCTGTTGAATCCACTCTGCCACCCAAAGCCCCAACCAACTTGCTGAGTCACAACAGGCAGCCATGAAGGCTATGTTCAAATAGCAACCTGGAATATAATTTCTTCCTTCCAGGCCATCCTTGTCTCTCTCAGAGATGTATTTTCCTATGATCACAAATAAAACCTGTTTTACTTGTGTTCCATTTAAAAGCAATTTGTGAAAAAGAAGCAGTGAAAATAACAAACAGACAATGCCTTTTTCTTTAAATCTTTCCAACATAAAATAGGAAAGAATGCCTAAAGGTTTCCAGGCCAGCACAGTTTTCTTGTTTTGTTTGTTTATTTTAACATAAGTAATTCGGAAAGCATGAGAGCAGGACGTACTGGTACCAACTATGTTATCTCAGCAGTGCTGCAATTTCCCATAGCCTACGCTATCTGCAGGACCTCTGTTTCTTTCTGGTCATGAATTCAGAAACAATGATAGAGCTGAGTAAAATCATGAGTCTTGATGAATTATAAAGCACAGAAATCCTGCATTTGACCAAGGCTTCCTGGCTGGTGCCTTTATGGAAAAAGCTTGGCAGGGGAGATGCCTTATAAACACAAGTACTTACTATTCAGAAGACACACAAAACCTACATTGCCCTGAACCCAACCTTATCACCAGTTCCAACTTTTCCTCACTACCCTTCATCTGCAAAGGGTACTGAGTGTGTTGAGTATACCTACAGTGTATTCACAGGCAGAACTAGTGAGTTCACAGATGATGCAGGCAGGCAGAAAACCATGTGGGTGTCCTAATGACAGAAGTCCTCCTAAATGCAGCTCAGGGCCCTGGTAATGCAGCCACACAAATGCTAGCTGGCCCAGCCAGGCCCACATCTGCCTGCAAAGACCTTGCAGATGTAGCCCGTTTCTCTCTGTTGAGGCTGGAGGGCCTTTCCACTGTTAACAGCTGGCCCTGAGCAGGACATCCTGAGCAGCAGCGACAAGAAATGTCAGGGTCTGACCAGCTGAGTCTTTCTTTCTTCAAAAGTCACAGCAATTTTGCACTGACTAGCAGCTCTGGATTGTGAATGAATGGCACACCTGAGAACCTGGTGGGGAGATCTCCACAAGAATTCACTTGGTTTTAAGGTGTAGTAGAGAGATGTGCATTTCCCCAGCTCAGGAAAGGGAAAATGAGAGGGGATGAACCCACCATATTCTGTCATTGCCCAAGTCTAGAAAACAGCAAGTTAGCAGCAGCACAGTGGAGCTCACAGTGTAATTTCCCTCCAGACTACTCTAAACTTGGAATGGGGGTTTTTCCAAATTTGTTGCTTCTCTGATTTCATAACAAATTAGCTCCATGTACTATTACAAAAATTGCTTTGCTGTCAGCCCTGCAGGCTTAATTTGGGGTCTGGGAAGCAGAGGGCTCTTCCCTTCTCACACATTGTCAACAGCCACATAAGGTTTTGAGCACTGAGTTCCACCCACGCTTGTCCTTGTACAACCCCAGTGAGGCCTTTCACAAGGTTGGACAGGTGTAAAATCACAGAACTTGACTTAAAACAGTACTAAAAAGACAAAGCTGGGGGGGGGGAAAAAGCTGTTGATCTGACATTACTTAATAGACCTGCACGGACTAAGTTTTCTGGTTTTTTTTATTTTTAAAAAAAAAATCAATGTAACAAAGCAGAATGAAGATAACTGAAGGAAAGGGGTAGGAGGAAAGAGAATTGCTGCCAATAGCCAAGGCAATACTACTGTTTTCATAGAGCATAAAAGTGGTCTGATAAGCCAGAGTGACAGCCTGCTACTCCAGCACTGTGGGAATGTAACATAGATGGTTAGAACCTGGGCCCATGGTGTCACAGGCAATCTCCTGCAGATTCACGTAGGTGACTCTTGAATCTAATTAACTTTTTCCATCTCTACTACGCGGATCTCTCACTGATCATAAATACTATGCATCCAACTAGCAAAGAAAGAACTCCTGTTGGGTGCCTGTTCTATCTGGTGCAATGCTTCTATCGGCAGGTAAACAGGAGCAAAGGCTCTAGATTAAAATATTCCCAGTTCGATTTGGATGTAGTTGCATGCACTAATTGAAGAGATTGCCCCAAAGCTGCAGTAGTCCCAAACACATTGAGTATGCGTGCAAGCAAGCATGCTGTCATGATGCTGACAGATGATGAATTTGTTTGTGTGGTGAATACATACAAGGAAGAAGCAGCTGGAAATGCACTGTAATGTGTGCTCTATACAAATCTAATCTCCGCTAATATTCTTCGGATTCTAGCTGCTGGCCAGCCGGGTGCAACTGTGACAACTTTGGTATAAATTTCTGTTTGTGACTAAAGGACCAAAGAACTTTTGCTAAAGGGCAGATATTTGAGGAAGGGCCAGCATAGGCTGTCCTAAAATAATGTTGTTTGAAGGCATAGAAACAACAATCTTCAGCTCAAATTAACTCACAGCCACACATTTTTGGTTTGAACACTGTCCTCCGGTTTAACTCAGTCTTCTCCTGCTCTTAGTTGTCTCATTTATAAATGAAACAGGGTAAACAACTATATTTTAAAATATTCAGTGTTAGGTTTTTGTAATTAAGGAGAAGCTACTTCGTTTTAATTTCTCTGTGTGAGAGACTCGTCCTTTCTTTACTAATCCCTTCTTCTTCCATACATCTAATTTCAGGAAATTAATTCCCAAGGCTGGCTAACCAAACCTGTATGCAGTATTCCCATCTCCACAGGGTCTCATTCAGCGTACAACAGAACTACTAATCCTCCCTTGCATAGGGAGCACTTCACTGAATGCATCCCAGGGTTGTACTTGTCTTTCACGCCTGCACCGCTCCAGCAGCTTAGTCATGCTCAGACTGACTCATGCACTGTGGTCTTTCTCCTTTTCTGGCATTTCCAGCTGATGAAGGCTAAGTGCAGAGCTGAAATTTAACCTATGTGATGATTTATTGCCTATCAACTCATAAGACCCTACCTCTAAGAAGAAGGAGTGCACGTCTGTAAAACAGGGTTTAAGGCCAAGGTTTCTCTTTGTCAACTGACATCACAACTAAGATCACCCAGGAGAGCATCCTGAGAGTTCACTCAGATGATTTTTTTTTCTCAGATATCCATCTGTATTTGCCATCCTTCAGACCTTCAGGCATCCTCTCCAAAATAAAGCATTCCTTAAAACTCCTTGTAATTCAGTGTCCCACCATTTGCCTGTTATGATTTCTTTATTCATTTTCATCCCTATCTCCACTTCAGCATGCTTAAAACTTGCTTGCATTTAAATGTGTCAATTACACCAGCTCTTTTCCATATCTCTTCCTTAACAATGCTCCTTTCACCTCTTCTCCCCCTCTCCCCTGCCATTCAGCAGCATTGTCCTGAGGCAAAACAGTTATTCACCTTTAATCCATTCCTAGGTGGTCTCTAACTTAAACCCAGCCTTGGCAGCTGCTAGTCTTCCCTTGCTCTATTTTTATCTTTGTAAATATGTTCAGGCAGGCAAAATAAGAACAGGATTGCTGCAATTAGGTGGGTAGTTAAATGACACAGTGTGATGAAAGACAGTTTGTAACAACTCAGAACCTCGTGCTCTGTAACCCAATACGGAACTGAACCAAGAGACAGAAACACTGAGCCAGGGACAGGTAAGATATTGCTCACAGCTCTGCCACAAGCATCGGCTCATTCCTAGGAAATAACAGGGTACAAGTGGTATCCTTGTATTGTTAGGCAGTTACAACTTCACTGGCTGGCGGTTCACCTTGTGTTTTTGATTATTGCTCAGATCCATTTTTTCTGCTTCTGCAAGGTCAGCTCTAAGAAATAATAAAAACTGATTCACACTAACAAACCTCGAAGCAGTCAGAGAGCATGGAATCTTTTGGCAGCATTATCTGGAACTAAATATTTACTGGACATGTTTCTAATCTAGGGACTTGGCCACAATGAGACAGAAGGCATGTGAAGCCAGCATTTTCCAAAGCAAGCATAAAACATCACACACATAATGCCACACATCCCCTGCTGAGAGATCACAGAAACCTGGCTGCCCCGGAGATCATTCATCTGAAAGGAAAAACAAGAGTGGACTGGTAGGCTGGGAGGCACATCAGACAGCCAGCTCGGCTGTGGTGTGCCAAGGAATAGCTGCTTTGACCCTGCCCCTTGCTCCTTTTTTTCCAGCAAATATTGCTTCTTGCTCCGCTGAGGCAGAACTCCAGCAAATGTTTACAGGACTAAGGTAAGGTTTAAAAATACCCTATTGAACAAGTTGCTGAATGTGTGATGGGAATGTGTGACTGCCATCATGGGCTGAAATGAGCTGCTTACTTTGGTTATCGCCTTCCTTTTCCCATAGCAACCCTTTCCAATCAAGTAATCCTAACTGATCTTGGAAATCAATCAAACTTCTATTATGTTTACATGCAATAGACCACCATGACTCACTTTCATCTACAATCCTTGAGCTTCAAACACTGGTTCAAAACAGGCCACATATTATTATAATTATGTTTACACAAGAAATGTAATATGCCAACCTGTCAAAATATTGACAATATTTACTCCACATAAATCCATCCCCCAAAAATGAAGCAAAAACTTAATGAAAGATTAGGACTGAGGCAGGCTGGAAAAAAGGTAGAAGCAAATATTTGAATCGAACACTAATAATACATGAATGAAGCTTAAAAGAAAGCTGAGTATCAAAAAGAGAGAGACTTGTCCCAAATAAATTGGGTAGGTTCTCAACAAGCATAAAGAACATTAAATTAAAACTTTCATGACCTGTGGAAGTCATCAATACCAAAGAGAAAGGATGGGAGACTGCCCTTAAGAGTCAGGAGAGAGAAGTGCAGTGCAAACTTGTGTGAGAAGAGGAAAAAAGGCTACCTACACAGAAAAACAGCAAGAACAGCAAGCAAGTAATGTGACTTGCTTTCAAAGGATGAAAAAATATTACTAGATGGCCAAGCACCATGACAAGATGAACTATATTTCTATAAAAGCGGAAATTGGACATGCCTTTTTCACTGCCACTCCTCAAGGAAAAATGCATGTGGGAAAGGGTTATGTTGTGCTGAAAGGCAGCAAGGAATCTTTAAAAACAGGCTAAGATCATTAAGCTACTCCATGTTTCATGTCTCCTCAAGGAACCATTTTTTTTCCTATTACATCTGGGGAAAAAGCAGAGCTGATTTCCACTTCATTTAGTTCTTTTTCTGAGAGATTCTGCTCTGTCCTATGCAATGCAAGCTTGGATAGATTTCAGTGGGAGTTAGCAAGTGAAGTTTGCATACAAGTGCCAGGAAGGAATTCCATGTTATTTGTACCTAATCTTATTTTTCCATGTGAAGTCATCTGGGGCAGTTTCGTTCCTGCTGGAACCCCGCAGTCCAGGGGAGTTTCAGGTAATCCATATCTTGAATTAAACACTGTGCAAACAAAAGGGCTGACACATAAAAAAGTTAAAGCTCTTTCTGCTTTGCCCAAGTTCAAATCTGTATAATATAGGGTGATACAAAATGAACTTGAAGGGCTCATGAACTAGTTCTCACTTCCAGAGATTTTAATGGAAATAATCCATACTCTCAGTTTTGCCACACAACTCTCAGCTCCATGAGTTTACACTAAAATCCTTAAATCAGAAAAATACGACACTAAGATGAATTCAGAGGTTCAGGAAATGAAAACAAATAAGAGTATTAACACTACTTACTAGTCATCCCTTACATTCCTGTGGCCTAGAAAACACCTCTAACAGAAGTTACTGAATATTCTGAGTTAGAAGGGGCACACAAGGTTCATCAAATCCAGCTCTTAAATGAATAGCCTGCATGGGGGTCCCTTCTTAGGAGTTTGCACAGTGCTCACTACAGCAAGGTCCTGATCCCCCACTGCACACTTACAGTGCAATAGAAGTTAAGGTCTGTAAGGAACTAGTTGGTGGTTATCTCAATCCCCCCACATTTTGTGGAGATAAAATTGTTTCACAATATCAATTATTATTATGGCCATTCTCTGCTGTTACCTTTTCAATTTATCTGCAAACTCCCTCTATAAATCATTGTCTTTTCATTACCAAGTTATTTAAATTGAATTCTGCTATTAAAAGTTATTTTAATTGACTTCTGATCTCATTTCAAGTCTCTCTCTCTAAAATTCTTAGGATCTTCAATATCTATAATGGCATACACACACCTTTATTACCAAAAGAGTTTGCAGCATTGAATGCAAAGTTTGTGGGTTTTTCCTCTTGCTTCAAGAATATATGGCAGAACAGCATCCATTTTTAATTTTTCCCTGTTTAGTTTGCTCCTTAATATTCAGGTTTGTCCCAGCTGGGACTTAAAGCCTGTACAGAACTGATCACCAATAAAGGCAGTTCGATTTTTTGTTGTATCAGATATAAAACAACCTGTAATGTAAGCATACATAATCAATACAAAAATCAATGCGAGTCTGACCAGTGTTTGATCATGGACCAGGTAATTATCCAGTAATTGATCATGCATGGTAACAGATAAAGTGTAAGTACAGGAAACTCTTCAGAGTAAAATTAGATGATAAACTGCACACAGAAGGAAGCTTCTTCCTAACCTCCATCATTCACCATAATTCATGGTCTGAGGCAGAGAAGTTTTTCTCTCTAAAGAAAAAAGGGGGAAGTTACTGGTGGATATATTCCAAATCTTGGGTAGGCATAATTTTGTTCAGCTCTCATCACTTTTCTACCAAGGATGCAGCAGTACTAGAATGGGATTAGTGACAGAAAATGCCTACAACTAATAATGGAAAATATTATTTGCCGTCCTCTTCTGACATATGTTCTGTTAGATCACCACAATACAATGAGCAGATATGCTCATTCAGCTTCCCACAGTGGAAGCTCCAGAAATAAATATTTTTATTCCTAAAAATATTTTTCCACCCACAATCAATGGCTGCTAATTTAAAATTCCCCAACGTCCACAAATCAATCCTTTTACTCTTTGTTCTGTGACAAAAACACATTTCATATACCATCATGTCCATTAATCTCATTTTGCCCCAGTCTTCCTTAATCTGCATTAACCTCAACAGTTCCCAGCCATATTCAACTACTACCTATGCTTCATTATATTTTCACAATTATATTCATAGTGTCCATGCACCACAATGTGAAATACTGAACTTTGTACAAAAGGAAGTATTCCTGAACCTTTATTCGCTGTTTCTTGGCAGGATGGTCAAAGTAATGCTACCATTAGAAGCTGCAGCAACTCAGCAAAGATGATAACAATGTTAGCACGTAATTTTACCAGCATATTGTGACCTAGGGGACTCCCCACATGTAATACAATTACTGGCTTCAGAAAAATAGAGAACAATGATGTTTGCAATCCAATATTTAAGGAAACTTTGTGCCCTTTGGCATCAGGGCCAACTGGGTGATGAAAACTTCACTCAGTTTCCCAGTAGTTGGACATATCTAAAACATAAAGGAAGCACAGGGCTTTGAATTCCTCTATTCTCTGGTAAAGGAATCCTGTGGGTGGAGCTGGTGATAAGTAGCATGCTAAGATGGATGCATATTTGGTGAGGAGCTAAAATACAGAGAAGCGTTTCTTCATTGAAAAATAAATTATGCTGAACTTCCCACAACAATCCTGTCAGTCAGTGACCTCAGGCATTAGGCTGACCTGGGAACAAACACCTAGGATAAGTTACAGAGCAGTCTTCCCTTCTCTCCCCTGCCAGGGAACCCACATTTTCCAACGTGCTATTTCAAGACAGTGTCAAAAGCTTAGAAAACTCCTTTAATCCTTTTTATTCCCAAGTGCTGGTTTTGGGTGGGCCAGCACTATTTGTGCCCCGACATCTCCTGGTCACAGTGGCTCACACCACTTCACAAGATAGCAGCAGGGATGAAAGCAAACACCTCCTTAAAATTCTCATTGCAATCCAAACAACAGCTGTTATTCCTTTTGAGGATGGCACATGGTTTTTAGCCTGGTTATTCCTCTCATCTCTTTTAAATTCACTTGTTAGTAGATTTTTTTTTTCCTCCAATAAATCTTCTGTTATACCCTGAAGCTTTTCATTTCAGAGCTGGGAACAACAATAAGGACAGCGGGCCTCTCTCTGCTTTTTCTTTGCTGCTTAAGTGGTAACGCATTTCATATTACCCTGGATTGCTGGGTTCTAAAAGCCTTTCCCTTTCAAAATGACAGTATGATACATTTCTTCAGCTTCTGAACCTGGTTCCTAACCACAGCGTGTTCTGCACACATCCCAGAGCTGTACGTCTTCTAAGAGACCATGACAGCCTTCATTCCTGCAGCTGTTCCTTGAGAAGTTCAGATCTTCATAAGTCTTTTGGGCTCGGATGAAAGATGATCTGAACACCCTTTTCTTTGACTGATTCACCAGTACATATTACAGATCATAATTTGGCCATAACTCTGAAACTAAGCAATTCTGTGAAGCCTGAACACATGCCCAATTCCATTTGAGCTCTGGTTGTAATATAGAACTAATACTTTATCAATAATGTCTATATAATTTATCCTATTTCAATCCTCCCCATGTCACCTGTGGTCCAAAATGCGCTGAAGGAGAGAAGATAAAACATTTTACAATTGCTTTCAGTTTAGATAACGAGATCTGCATGTTTATCAATCTGAACATCAATTTGCAGAACTTTTCACTAGGAAGCAAATATTAAATTAGAGGTGCCAAAGTAGTTTTATTCTGAGGGATTTCTTAGAGGAGAAGGAATAAATTAAAATGTAAAGAAATACCCTAATGGGAAATTTGAAGTCTACAATATTTTTAAAAATGATGCATTTATTATAAGTGTCTATGCTTTCCTTCTCTTGCATTTTTTAGCATTAAGACAAACACTTGCATTATGGTAAACTTTTAGTGAGCTCTAATACAGAAGCACTGTTTGCAAATATTATTAGATAATAAGCTAGAATGTTATTAGTCTGAATTTTCTCATTTATTTCTCTGTTTTGTTCCTAATCTAATTTTCTATGCAGTTTTTCTACTTGAAACTGAAGTATTGCAGGTTTGACACCTTTCAGAATGAAAATGCTTAGGGAGTCACAAAAGAAGATGATTAACTGTGAAAGAACTGAGTGCTACTCATGCAAATTCCCTTTGAAGAGATGGAGTTCTAGCACATGGGTCTGAAATGTTGGTTTACCTGAAGACATCTTGTGTCCCACAGATTTAAGATTGCATTAGTTCAACAACGCTGCCAAACTCTCCCAAGAGCTGCTTTTTTCACAGCTTTCACGCAATCCTTTATCTCCTTTAGATTTGCCATCAAATAAAAATTTGTGGGGGTTTTGTTCAGCTTATGGCCATACACAGAAACCTTAAGCTGTTCTTCTTTCAGGACGTCTGTGAGGCAGTGGACAAGTTTACATGACAATGCAACAGTGCATTGAGTTATTGCTGGCTTAAGACAATATATCTGTCAGCTCAATGCCACGTAAGTCTTACTGACTCTAAGGTGAGTTTATTAGGTTGCACTAATGCTAATTTAGGGAGGTCATTAGTCAGTGACATTCAACCTGACTGCAACCAGCCAGCTCAGATGTCTTTGCACTGAATTCCTTAGCACTGTAGGCTGCAAGGACAACAGAGACAAAGGCGCAAGTTGTTGGAAAGGTGGAAATTGTTTCCTCACATCTTTAGTGACACTGATAGAAACTTAGAGAGATTGACTGTAAAACTGTCTATCATTCTCTCCAAGTCAATCAACTCAGGCTGTGGTGCCTTCTGCATTTTTATATTCCAACTGAACACATCTCAAGAGTATGAGGAATACTGAGATGCCATAATACTAAGGATATTGCAAAAACGTTCTGGTGCTCAACAAAATCAAGATCCAGATTTGTGCTGGAAACAATCCAGAGATCATTGCTGAAAGAATCATTTCACTTCCTTAAGAACAAAGAAAACCACAATACTACAAGACCCCGTGAGGCAGTAATTTGTAATTATTAACATGAATCAATTCAAAACTAATAGAACACAGCATAAATGGTAAACAACACAAGTTGCTGCAATTTCTACTAGCTTTCTTCTATTCCAGCTCTTTATTGCTCCATTGTTCCCACTCTAATTTCAGCCTCATCTGATTTGCTTTGAACGAGACCTGTTAAGTCTTGTATTTAGCTTAAGGATTTTTTCCTGAAAACAAGATAAATCAACCATTTGCAAAGATGTGAGCAGTTTCTTCCATTTATCTCAGTGGCCACAAGCAACCAGCATTAGGAATCTCCTTCCCTGGAGATAGAGACTCTAAAGCCGTCTGGATACCATCCAGAGTAACATGCTCCAGAGGACCCTGCTTGAGCTGGGAGTTTGGATTAGATGACCTCCAGCTGTCTCTTCAAACCTTGCCCAATCTGTGATTCTGTGAAACAGAGAAGGTGAATGTTTGCCAATGTTCCCTATAAGAACTATAGCAAAACTGTAATGTTAGAAAACAGCATTTAAATTAATTACAAAAATATTCATTCCCCCTTCATATACCATAATCCAACACCTTTTCACCTCTTTTGTTGTAAGCAAAACTACGTGATGCAGTTGACATATATTTCTTCACGTAATAGGAATTGAGTCAAATATTAAAGAAAAAACTAACAGAAGCTCTGGTACTGGTATATAGAAAGGAACCTGGTCTGCATGGCTCAGACAGCAATGCTGCTATTCTGCTCCAACAGGAGAACAAAGATGATTACAGTAATACAGTAAGAAGCGGAGCAGTTGCAAGACTGACATGATAATATATGAAAGGCTACTGCAAAAACAAGGAAAATCATCTGTTCTGTTCTTCATGTTCTTCACGGTTATCCAGGACAAGAACTTAATAGCAAAAAAGAAAATAAAAAAAAACAAACAAAAAAGCAGATTATCATTGTTAGCTTTCTTCCCTGTTTTTTTAAGGAACAAACACAACTTTCTAAATGTGAAGATAATTAGGCAGTGAAACAGATTGCCTAGGGAAGCTGGGAAATCTCAAACTCCAGAGATGCTACATAATAATTTAGACAGGTCAAAAATGACGCTTAAGCCTTCCATCTTGCTTTTTTAATTATTATCTTACGAGCATGACTTTTTAAATGGCACAGTTTCTTAATAAATACAGTGTGTCAATTAACATGTCTAAGTATTATACATCTCAGTTGGCTTATGCTAGGAGAATGAAACACTGAATAAATACTCAAATTATTTTTTTTATTAGAAACACTTATTTTCTAATTAAGAGGAAAATACACTCTTGCTTGTATAACTAAGGGATTCAGCAGTGTTCCCAATGAGGCCAAAACTCTCACGCATTTCAATGAGATAGCAGTAATTATGAGCATCATCATCTATGTAAGACTTTTTAATACAAAATCAAAAGAAAAACCGAACAGAACAATCTTTTGCTTAAGAAGAGAAAAAGCACCCTCATGCTTTGCCAAAAGAGGTTGGCATGGATGACGAGTTCCTGCTGGATGAGAGAGAGAACAATGAACTAGCTTCTTCCTACAATGTGCTTATTTTCTTAATTACATTATATAGAAGGAATTTCATTCCATCTGCTTTATTGGTGACAATTTGCTTGTATTATGGAGTTACTACAAAAGTCAATGACACAAACATAGTGAATGTGAAACAATAAAACACATGCAAAGTGAGAAGGACTCTGTTAGTTTAAATGTTCAGGCTGGTTTTCATGTGCCAGCTTCACGTTATAATGAAAAAACTTGCTCATCTTCCTAATCACATCATTTTTAATACTAGTTTTGCTCACTGCTACAATTTAATCTCTTCAGACACTGAAGTCTTTATAGGACAGAAGTCATTTATATGATTAAAAAAATCTCAGTATTGCAATTTGGGTTCTGATGGGACTCCGCTTCACTGAGATCTTCATACTTAATCACTGAATATCTAAAATGAGAATTTTATATCAGCAGGGCTTAAGGACAGAGCTATGGAAAAGGAAACCCATCCATCTTCCAAATGGTAAGTGTTCCCTTTCCATAAAGTTGTAGGGAAGACTTGTATAAACCAATGGTTCACTCTCATCTAGAAGATTTTGTGCCAAAATATCCCCTCCATCAAAAAAAGAAAAAAGAACTTTTCAGGATTTATAAACAAATGACAGTGATGAAGGGCATGGGAGGAGAAGGTGTTCTCACAAAATGAAATGGGAGACTGTGACTGCATATCTGAAGTAAGGAAGTGACTGACAGAAGTATGTGCTGTCACAAAATACCAGCAGAATGGATATCAGAATCCTTTATTGTCTTCCATAACAAGTCCAATGGGTTATTCAAAAGTTTATCGGGCCCTTAGTAAATCTTGAAAAATATTAATGAAGCCAAAGTCTGATCAAGGTTCAAGGAAAAATTGGACCCGTCTCTGGACAGTTGCTCACAGAGGTGTCCAGAAATGAAGTTCAGAAATGGCAAGTGGTGAAGGAGTTACGGGTCTAACACTTTAGAGTTTATGTTAACCTCAAAGCTATTGGCTTTCAGAGGAGCAGCTTCTTTGGGCAGAATAACTGCTTTCTTCTGAGTTCTGTAAATTGACCTCTGAAACAGCCACAGCTGGTTACTGTCAAACACTCTGCAGATGTAATACCATATGCTCCTTCCTACGCTTTGTTTTCAGAAACAGTGCCATGGAGATGCCCTGAAAATGCCCACTAACTGGTATTTTTCCTCAAAGAAGAAAGTCTTTCCGCTAAGTTTCCTAAAAAGAAAACGTAATCATTACCATCTGAGTAAACCTGTGGTTAAAATCAATGCAACCTTACAATAATCAAATGTTGCTCATATTATTTAACCACTTAACAGAAAGTTAAGAAGCTGAAGCTGTAATAACATTTCCATTGTAAGCACAGTTCACATGTCAAATGACTTAGTCAATTCTACTTTGTGACTGCATACTAAGTGATGTTATAACATGCTTGGCCACCAACCTCAAAATTATTAAATCCTCACCACGTATTTCAATGTGGGACACTCAGCTGCATTCAAAACACACTCGTCCATGAATTTGCAATTGACTTGTGCTGTGCAATGCAAGCAAACTGCAGAAAGATTCTATGTAAGGTGAAAAAGCCTTTTCCCCTCCATTTCTACCACACAGCAGATTCCCACACCTTGAGATGAAAAGGGTCTTTGAAAGCTAAGCCTCCACGTAGTAAGCAAATGTTACCTTGCCAGAATTAGCAGCGAGCCCTTGATACCTAAGGCTGTGTATGGGTGAATATTATTTTAACTAGCTTCATTAATTTAAAAAGAGAGTTTCCATCCTGTGGAATGCACAATGAAAATCTGCCTTCTGGGTTGAGCTCTTAAAACCTCACTGCAATAGCTTTTCTGACTGCCTTTCAAAAGGAATTTTAATTCTGCCTCAAATTCATCTGTTTATTAAAAAGGGATGCTACTTCCTTACTTTAAAGAGAAAGGGAAAAGTAGTGTTAATTTGTAGTAGTCCTAATGCACGAACCGTTGCCCTCTTGGGTGCAATATTGCCACTGACAAAGCAATGTGAGATGTTATCACTGCAGTAATAAAACCAAGAAAACATTTCACAACAGCAGAGTGCCTTAATCCCACAGGCTTTACAGAGATAGCAGTGCAGGAATTGTGGCTCTCTGAAATGCAGTCACACACACTCAACTTGGTGCCACTGGATGAACCTGTTGGAAAAGGCTGAGACAACTCAACCACATACAGGACAGCAGAGAGGAGGAATTGAAGAGCACCATCTCTGAGGGAAATTCCAGTGGAATTTAGGTAGGTTGAATGCAACCTGGTACTTAAACAGGTCTAACATTTCCAATTATACAATTTTAAGAATAAACATTCCACATGTGCCAGAACTCCCGTTTTTCAATCTGCTGTTGGATAAATTGGTCCCATATTTAAATGATCTCAATGAGAAAGAAACCCCATCCACTGTCAAGGTTGGAAGAAAGCTACTTGGGAGAAAAGAAACACTCCACAAAGCCCTGTAGATGGTAAGTGGCCTTTGAGAAGTCATGAAATACTAGTATAACTGACAAGCTTTAAAACAGAAAAAGGCCAGACAGAAAACTGTCTAAGCATTAGTGTCTCAAAGGACAGAAAACACTGTCTTCAGCCGTAAAATACGTTGTTCTAAAGCTTTTGTGTATGAATCGTGGCTTTTTTGTTTGGTTTATTTGTATTGCAATGATGAGCAGGAAGACAGAGGAAGGAGACAGAAAAGCACAAGGCACTCCTATCTTACCAGCAGGCCCCTAAAAGAGCTCTCAGTTCATTAGAAAAGCCCTGGAGAGTCCCCTTCTCTCAAGCTAATCATCCTGGAGAGCTCATTTCTCTGCAGTCTGTCTGTCCAAGACCAACAGAACGACCCTTTAATCTGCTCAGGCTAAATTGAACCAACGGGGGCTGGCAGAAACATTAAATTAATGAATCATTAAAGTTTGTTTTTTGTGAGAAGCAAGTGTCTGAGTAGAAAAATAATAAGAAGAATAGCTAGAGCTCTGGAGTGCAGTGGTTTCATGCTGGCTGCACAATATCCATCATCGCAGGACTTAGAAATCCATCTTCACATAATGTTTCATCCCACTCTCAGTAAGGGCCTGGAAAAGTCGCATCTCTCAAAGTCATATAAGTCAAACTGTACTTATTACTAATTCAGGCTGAGCAATGCAACAGCATTAACTCTAGCATGAAATACCACAAGCAGCAGATGTCCAGCAACAACTGCTTTCCTACAAATAAACAAAACAGAATGTTGAATTCTTGAGCAACATCTAAAGAACACCAAACTTCACTCAGAGACCCAGCAGAGAAGTAAAACAAAGCAAAGCATACTGCTGTGAGATGCTGAACTTCCTTATAGGGGCAAAAAATGTCTAAGAAAGACAAATGAAATCAAATTTATATCCTAGAAAGGAGGAGTAGGAAGAAAATATCCATAGATTGAAATAGCTTATTTTATTGAACTTCATGTAAATAAAGATGAGCTTATGTAAGTCCATCATTGTTCACAAAGAAGTTCTCAGTGTCAATTCAGTAAAAACACTTTAATTACTGCTTTGAGTAGACACTTTTTCGTGTACTTATTTCAAGCACAATTCTCTAAAAACAGAGCTATCAGCTTCACAAAAGGTGGGGATTAAAAGACTGAAGAATCAAATTATTCCATTTGTTTAAAGCAACTTGATAAACTCCCATTTTCCTCCAGCTGCCATACATAGCTTTCCCATAAAAGGAAACTACTTTGGCTAACTTGAGTTCAGAAGTAAAAAAAATCTTTTTGGCCCTGACCAGAGAAGTACCTGCAGCAAAGCTCTAAAAGAACAGAAGAAGAAATTTCACGATGAGACCAAATGTTCTCTGCACGATGGGACATGGTGGGCTGAGGCACAAAGAGGAGCTTTCAACTAAGAGAACTTGGGTGAAAGTGCTGCTATTACAAAACCATTTTGGGATTAACACCACCCACAGAGAGACTTATTGGATCCAAGAGACTTCAAGGCACGGAGTCACTGCTACAGCTTCAGCATCCCTAACAAAGTCAGGACCAATTAACCCTACTGATATTCTGCACCATGTGCCAGAGATTTCTATGCTGCAACCAGCTTAAACCAGTTTGAAACAAGGCAATCAGGAGCTATCAAACAAGACCACAAAGCAGTCCTTGTTCTACACCTGGAAGATCAGAGGATGAAGGGCAAAGTTTCTCTTGTAGCCTTCCCAGTTTTGCTATACAACACGTTGATTGGACACTTCACTGTGCCCAAATATTCCAAATTTGGAATAGCCCTCACTCCTGAGGAGGATGGCACGTGCTTTGGGATGGTGAGAAATACAGCACATACTGAGTGCTACAATTGCTCCCTGCTGATAGAGTTGTTATGTTCATTGCTCAATGTGGAGCCGCACTACTGTGATTAGTTACCATGAGCTATCTAATGCCAATGCCACTGCTTAACTATTTTTATGCTACTGCCCTCACAAAAGCAAATATTTTCTTAAATATAATTCCTGTGTGCATTTTCCACAGCTGTCTTGTGAGCAGAGAAAACATTCCTTCACTCAGGAGCACTTTGCTTTGGCAGGGAAATGATGCAGAACACTGTTCCTGCTACAAAGCCATCACGCTACCATCTTTTCCCTCTTTCCTGCAAAAAACTGCTCACAGTGTCGGCTGAACAAGCCAGCTTCACACAACACTGCCAGATACCAGCCACAAACACTTCACAGATTTGACTGCAAACACTTCCTAGAATCTACATCCAGAACCAGCTCTCTCAGAAACCACACCACAGTATTTTAAGTGACATTTAGCCCTCAGACACGAAAGGAGCATGTTCTACATCAATGGCACCAGTGTCTCATTTAACATATAGGGCAGCTGTTGAGTTAAACTTCCCTCCACAACACTGACAATTCTCGTTAGATTGCCTGGAGCTCCTCTCTTGGAGGACTGTGCTAAAGGCAAACTTATAAGTTTGCAAACAGCTTGTATTGTATATGAAATATAGCCAGGAAGAAAAGGAAAGAATCTAAGGGAGAATATCCTCAAACATAAATGCTAAAGAAAAAATAGTCCTATGCTTTTTATTTATTTACAATGAAGCTGCTCAATTTAGAAAAGACAGATGTCATCCACATTCACAATCTTAAAAAAAATATATAAATAAAGAGGACACCTGGCAGCTAAAGTTATTGATTTTCAAATTCCTGTGGTATAATAAATCTAAATAAATTGAATTAGGCACTTTAAAGTACAAACTACTTTGTTCCTTTAAAATCAGTACAGGGGATAGAAATGCAAGCTTCTGATTTCCATTTCATCTTGATACAAATAGATGAGATACTTTCTATCAAAAAGTACAACATGAGATGTGAAAGCTTCCTGCTGGAAAGCACTGTTAAAGAAAGAGAAAGATCCTCTTAATTAAGGTTGTCTTGTATTTGTCTCTCTAAAACAGACATGATCAATAGGTGCAAAATAAAATAGATTGCTGCAGCTCATTTCATTAGGTGAAGAAAATGTCTCCATAGAGATTAAGCATGTCTTTAATATCTGAAGGTGGTAACACCTGTCTGCTTGAAATTGTTAAAAACAACCAGAACAACCCAGATTACTAGGAGCTGCGTAATCCTTACTGCTGTCTCCCCTATGCCAAACCACCAACCCCATATTACAGAAATTATCTTTAGGGCCCTTATCTAATTGACCCTTTGTACTAGCACTAAATGTCACATCCGTCCCCAGCAACAGCTGCTCGACCGAGCAAGGTCCTGTCTGTCACGCATATTTCTGCATCAGAGTCACCCGGGAGCTCCGGCAAAACGCATCTGGGGGGACAGGGAAATGGTGCTCCTGCATGGCCAAGGACAGGAATGCGAGGAGGGATTCTGCATGCTGGAGGAGTCTGGGAGGAGCATCTGCAGAGCAGCATCCAGCAGCAAAGGCACCCTGCCAGAGGAAGACAAATGGCGAGGACAGTTCTCAAGTAAAAGGCTGAGCACAGATTTACGGCAATTACCGTCCCGAGTGCGCCTTCTCCGAGCTTCCTCTCACCCCAGTTTTTTTCCACCTTGCCAAGTCCCCATTTTAAAAGGAATGCAGCCAAATGGTGAGTAATGAACCAGTGCAAGGAAATTAGTTTGGGAGGGAGGGAGGGAGGGAGGGAGGGATGGATGGATGGATGGATGGAACACACCCATTCCGCTGCTGCTTCTTATTTCCAAAAAGGGTTCTTGGTTACTCTTCTGTTTTCTCTAACCACCTCACCTGTGCATGAGGGAATTAGAATGCAGAAGATGGGTCTGGCACTGTGGAAAGTGTTTTGCAGCAGTGTAAATGACTAACAGAGGATGTGAAGCCCTGAAAAACCAATCCCACTATTGTTTTATGTTTTCTTTCGCAGAAGGGTAAATAAAAATGCTTCTTGGAAGCCAAATAATAGGAAGGACCAGAATGAAAAGCAGCTGAACCAGAATTACCCCTTCATGCTGCACCTTTGCTGAAGTGAGAACTACTATAGGACTCAAGCTACTTGGAATGGCATGAAGCAATTTTCTGCCAGCAAAAGCCCTGAGCTGAGGAATTACTCTGCATCCAGGCTCAGACCCTGCTAGAGCTTCCACACAGCCAAAGATCCATGAAGCGTTCCCCCACCCATGTTGAAGGAATTGTTTTCATTGTAACTACACTCACACCATCTGTCTGGGTTGCCTAAACAGTGGTACCATGTGCACAGTTTGAGCTGCCCTCTCAGTACAGATATTTACATGCTCTTGCACAATACACTTACTGAAAGATGGATGCAAAGGAGGCATAATCCTACTGAGGCAGCTGCAGGAAATATTTAGGGAGAGGCATTTGGATTTGGCATGACTTGGGATGTTCAGCAAATCATTAAAACATTCTCATCAGCAATGCACAAACACACCCACATCCATGTACAACGAAAAGGTAGAGGCCTGGGAAACAACATTCCCACTTTCCCCATTCCTACTGAAATTTATTTTTCTCTTGCCAACTAAAAGTCCCGCAAGAGTTGACTAAAAGGTGGTGAGTTCTCCACTACATGCAGATTCTGACTTGAGAAAATTTCAGTCAACTTCTGACACTGACTTGGAAGAACCATCACTGTAAATAAGTCACTTGTTAATGGTGCCTTTCTAAAGTAAGACTTGTGAGCACTTCACTCTTTTCATATTTTCCTTTTAGACCAGCTGCAAACCAGCAATGAAAAACCACTATTTGTACTTTAGCAAAACCCACACAACTGACATGGAAAGACTAAGAGTGTAACTGCAAGCACCATCCACCAATTCCTGGGGCTGAGGTTTGTGTCTCCACACTCTCAAACCTAAGAGAAAGCCATGACAAACAGTTTTTCTGGGTTGTGACTAATCGTTCCCAATGAAAGGAGATATTGGCCAGCCTTGTCTAAACAAACCAGATGAGGCATGTTCAGGAAAGGTGTTAGCTAATGTTTTAAACACCACTTAGCTCCTACTTTAGGTAAACAGTTTAGCTAAAGCAGTTGGTAAACTCTGGCCATTTTCCTAGTCTGGACAGTGGCAGAAGTTGCTTTGTCCGGATTTTGACTCTCGTGGTTTATATGAACAGATATTTTGCTTTAAACAATTCCACAAATGGAATAGGCTATGATGGCCACTAGGAATTTTTTTCTCAGGTGTGGCAGGGCTACACCACATCATCGGTGGGCACATCCATGCCTTCCCCTTCCTCACCACTTACCCAGAAACAACAGGCTTCTGCTGAGGTGGGAAGAAGTAAGTCCATCCTCTAAGATAAAGCAAGGCTTGTAAACTGAGGGAATATGTTTTGTTGAACTGACATAGCAGAAAAAGCGACTTTGAGACACATAAACTGCTTTTTTCACTTCCGTCCCTGCCCTTGGACCCTCCCACCTCCAACAGAATTTCTTCTTCTAATGGGGTGAACTACCCTACTGGTACCTGTTACTTACCATTGTCTAGATGATCACCCAGAAGTATTGCCAAGATTGCACCAAGGTTTTGGGGATCTACAGTTTTCAGTATCTACATTTAAATAATATGAATCCCAAATGCTTGACAATAAAGGAGACTCATTTATAGTGGGACTAACTCTTTTCAAAGCTGCAGGAAGTTACAATAGAGGTGGTTTTGATGTAGTTCTGGTTTACAGGGAAGAACCTTCTGAGGTTTCAGAAGGGAAAGGTGACTGAAACTGTTTGTGCACGGACAAACAACAGAAGCAACAGAATGAGGATGATGGGACTTAAAAAGACTTCAGTAAATTCAGGGAACTGGCTTCAAAAAGAAAACACTGAAAAGCTGCCAGAGGGAAAGGACAGAAGCAGGACAGAAGCAGGACAGTAGGCAGGAAGGTATTAGCTGCTCAGATTCACAAGTTTTGAAAATCCAACACAGAAACAACTTCTTGTGGCTAAGAATGATTGTGAAATAACAGCAAACCTCTCTTGCCCCAAAATCAGAACCTACATCTCAAGAGAAATACAAGTACTGAGAGACATGAAAGATGAAAAGAGAATATTCTATATCAGAAGGAAGGAATCAATGATTGAGAGAGACTAAAGTAATCCATGCTTTCATAGTTCCATGTCTTTACAAAAAGAGCATACCTATGACCAGAAACCTCACACTATTCTAAAAATCAGTCAAAACCACAAACTAGAATAAGGAAGGAAGCAGATAAAAAAGGTAAGACAGGGTAAATGCAGTCAGGCCTGCAGTTCTGGTGAAATCCAATACTGAATTTAATCAGAAAAACACAAACATGTGAACCATTGCAATCATCTTCAAGAATCTCCCATTAACATTAAACACTCAGCAAAGTGGGAAAGTGAAATTTTCCAATTCTCTCTAGAAAATGAAGGCTTTGGGGAATAATTAGAAGCAGAGGGTGAAAGATCTGGATTAGTTTAAGAAGAAGGAATGTGAGAGGAGTACAGTAACTCAATATATTTTAGCAATATTTAAGGAAGACAGCAATTAATTGCTCATCACATTTACAGAATGAAAGACAAGTAATTGGCTCTATTTGCAGAAGAGAAGGTTTATTAAGGTCAGACTGTAGAGAATTTTTTCCTAAGTATGGACAGTTAAGGATGGGAATATGTCCCAGGAATATTTGTTGAACTGCGTTCACTAAAAATGCTTACGAATAAAAAATCCAGCTCTCAGGAACATCTTGGGATATTCAGCTGTGCCACAGAAAAAGGGAGTGAGTCATGAAAAATGAAGCTGTGTAGTTTCTTGAAGTCCCTTCCAGGGGTAGATTAAATTTCAGTGATTTCCAAAGGCTTCAGGAACAAACCTGAGGTGATATTGGGAGGGAGGGGGAAAATAAAAGAACAAAGCAGCAAAAAGCAAAGCCCACCTCCAGGCTGCTGCTAGTCTCACAACTTCTGGTTCTTTTAGAAAAGCTGAAATGACTTTGCAAAAGGAGTCAGAAGAATATGCCTTTTTTGGACAGTGATTCAAACCTGAAGCTGTGCTGTAGGCGCTCCGAACTGCTCCCACAAAAGCCTTCTACTTGGCTCCTTAGGCTGAGAAAACAGCCTTCACAGATAAATCAACCCTCCCAAATACTGTTTGCTGCTCTTGATAACAATGACACATCTTAGAATGCTGACTTGAAAAGCAAGCAAAATCCTTGCAAGGAGGGGTAAGGTATGTGACCCATATTAGGCATGGAGTGGACCAAAGTTCCCTTTCTCTAAGCTGTCAGCAGCTCACAGACCCTTGCATTTAATCAACTACTGGAGCTGGGGAAACATTTCCTTTGCCTGAGCATTGCTGAAGTGATATCACTGGTGTGAAGAAGAAAATTTGTACAATGATTGCAACCAGAAGTTTCTGTGCCATCGGGGTGGTGTTTAGAACAACTGAGCACAAAGGCTCTCTCGACAGAGATGTGCTGCTTGTTATTACCTGCTGGACAACAAAATTTCCTGACAAACTCTTTGGTGAATGAACTCAAAAATGAACGTTTCTTTCCCTTCCCAAGATAAAAATGTCACTCCAGTGAAAACGAATTTTTCTCTTGCTTTTTTTAAAATAAAAATCACAAGTTTTTTTCAATGGGCAGGTTCCTACAACAGAAGGAGGCGCATCTATGCCAGACATCATACCTTGTACTATTACACTAAAATTACCTGCCCCAAGGAAGGCTTCTTCTACCTGAGTAAAGAACAATGCTGCTTACACCACCAGTTCCTGCCTGCATGGCCTTTAGGAGTCAGAGATCATCTTTCCTCTGCCCAGGACTAGTAGATGTTTCTAATTATAACTATAAAAACCTCTGGTATGGGGGGAAAGTCGTTGTCTGCCATAACATTTATAGTAGTTATACACATTAAAATGTTGGAGAAAAATGATCTAATGATACAGTGAAACTGGCTCAGTAAGAACTGCTGCAAGATTGGGAGGCTAATACAAAGGTATTTTTAAGTGAGCAATTAAAAGCAGCCCTCCAATAGTTTGCTGTTTGTGAAATTAGTAAGGCACAGAAACAAAAATGTTTTGGGAAATTTAACTTCAGGATTGTTTCTGTGGAAAGAAGAACACATTCCAGATGAGTGAGGCTTTGGTAAGTTTAATACTAACCATGTATTGTAAATACTCTTCTACGAAGCCACACAGCTACAGCGCAGCGTGGTGAACACAGACTGTGTGCAAAGTTTAACACGTTTAGTTTGTATGCAGATAGAACATCAAGCTATGAGTAAACCTGCTTTATGTTCCTTTTCTTCTGACTGTCCTTGCTGTGAAACACAATGCACTGCACTGAAATAAACCTGAATTACAGGCTGACTTGAGATCTGCTTCTTATTTTGGATCACTTAAGCTACATCCCTGGATTTTTACTATACTATTCTTCAGTTGTAACAAATATAACAGATGCTCAGTGTACTTCCATTGCCATCAGCAGCTCTTCATATTCCTACAGTTTTCCTGAAACACAAATACTTAACAAAGCTTTCTGGAGAAGCTCTTCAGCTTGTGGGTTGGTTAAAAGGAAAAATGGGAATTATAAGCATGTACCTTATAAAACAGCATAATAAAAATTAAATTTATCCAACCAGCAAACAGAACATCTGTCAAAGGAGAGAAACAAAACTCAACAAGAAGCCCAGTTCAGTGGCTACTACCTACATATACCTTTACTTGTCTGTAGTATAATATTATCTTGAAGAAGTGCCCTCACACTATAGTTCCTTGAACTAGAAAATTTCCACGATTCCCACACAATAGACAAAACCCAACTGCAGATACCCTGGAGGGAAATTAACATTAAAGAAAGGAGCCCTAACAAAGAAATGCAGTTCCATTCAGTGAGGAATGACACCCTACAATCAACACTTTCAGGCCATTCCACAGTCTAAAATCTGTGCTAATAAAAATCCCTCAGAATGGTAAGCTGACAATTCTTCTCTACACCTTAGGCTTGGACTCCACAAACATCATTGTGGGATCCACTGAGGCCATCTCTCAGCAGTTACTCTAGAAAGTTTGCCAGGGTAAAACTAGTCCATGTCACCGTTCCTTGAACAGGCAGCACATGGTATAAGCAGCACATCACCATCACTGTGGAGCTTTTGATACTAGAGCATCAGAAGACCTAAAGCCAGATTAACTCCACTATCAGTCAGTGTCTCTGAAAAAGCTGAATTTATAACACAATTTTTATGAATGCTTTGTCATCAGATGGCTTCCGAGCTGTTTATACATGTCTAATATCAGAGAAGTCCTAAAAAGTTTAGTTCAATATAAATCCTGTTTTTCAACTGCATATAAAAAAGCATACCCCAGTGAAGAATTCAACATTGTTTCCCCAAATCTGTCAGCTTTGAGTGCCAGAACTTAACTTTCAAGTCATACCACTGGGAGATGCATATGCTCACTAGTTGTAAAGATTCTGTTTTAATGGTTATTTTTGTTTCAAAAATAAATTATTGTTTCTGAAATCTTTCTGTATATTCCTCAAGATCAGGAAAAAATATTAGAAGGGAGGCTACAAACAAAATCTAGATGAATATATTTTCAGTGATGCACTTCACTCATGAGACATTGCTTATTTTTGCAAAAAAACACACTTAAGCTGAAGAAGAGACATTACTCTCTGTCTCACATGGTACACAGCAATGCATTAGTGGAGTATTTTCTTAACTTTGAAAAAGTGGGTTTTGCTAGCAACACTGCTCATGGATGGCCCTAGGTTCCTTTGGTCTCAAACAATTGCCATGTCTTTGCAATTTGTAGAGAATTTTGGTGGAAAACAGCTGCTAAAGGTTTCTGAAACTGGCAGTTGGAAAGCATCTCCTACAAACTTGGCTTCCCCCTCCTGCCCCCTCTTCTGGAAGTCACGACACTCGCTCTCAGGCTGTCAGGGTTGTTCCCCACAGTGACACAAGAAGTCCCATGTCCCTCACGCAGTGCAAGGCAGCGTGACTTCTGCAGGAAGAGCTGCACCAAAGCAGCTTTGCAGTGCTTGGAGCAAGCTGCCCAGAGTCCAGAGAAAACCGGGGTCCCACCCCATAATTGTATCCCACTTCTGTGTCTCCACAGCCTTTTCAGGACGCATCCATGGTCCCCCAGAGGATGCATCTGCGTGTAGACTGACAGGGACAAACTCTCACAGTACCAAGGAAGCACAGGCAACACAACAACTGACAACTTTGCTTTCAGTTTTCCAGGAATGTGCACGAGAGGTTTATGTCTGGCTCCACTGGAAGTTGTGCTGCGAACAGGGCTTTTACAGGACTGTCTCATATCCCTGGGAAAAACCACTTTATCTTCTAGTGGATGTCATGGGAACAGGTTAAGAGCAAGGATACTGGCATATTCCTCTAGTGCTCAGCAGAAGTTGGCCTCTGTCTCCGGGTTATGGCTATGCCCTTACCCTACTGCCAGCTGGGAACAGGGTAGTGAGGTGACACAGAGACCTCACTGCGCCAAGTAGGATTTTTATCTCATGAATGCAGAGGCTGGCTGCAGGCTGGCTGGGATTGTGGCCTTTTCCACCATTCTAATGCATTTCCTGCCTCAAAGGCTCTGGTTATGCAAATTAAACTGTGACTGGAGAGGCTCTGATGCAGCTGAGCAGGATTCTAAATCCCACTGTCCAACATCTCCTTTCCTCATGAGGCCATGTCTCATGTGACTTAAGTGCCAAAGCTTGATTTTTCAGTAAACTCACCTCCTTAAAAGCTCTATGTAAAAGGAAAGCACAAGTGAGCGCAGACATTTAGCATGTCAGCTGAAGAAGGAAGGGACACAGCCAAAGTTCAGTATACCAGGAGGGGTTGATTTACACATCCTACATGTTTTGTGCTCTTACTGTGGTACCCCATTTCCCTGCCCCTTGGCAAGGAAGGGCTGTCCAGGGCTGGTTCCCAGCAGTGGCCACTAGACCACCACCCCCTTCACATGGGGCAGCCAAATGCTGCTTCTGGTCCCAAGTTTTGCCTGCCTTACCCTCAGCAGGGCATGAATTTGGGTTGCCTCCCTCTCCCCAGATGCTATGTATGCAATTTCTGTGAGCCTCAGTAACTTTTGAGACCTCTTCTGCATTGTCAAACATGGTAGAAAACCAGCAAGCTGGTTTAAATCTATCCTGGTGAGGGAATGAGGTGAATTCATAGACAGTGTGATCATACAGCGTTATTTGCTTGGAAAATCAGGCCGAAAATCCCAAATAGAAACAGAAAAGCCTGTCAAAGGTTGTTTCTAAGATCTGCTGGAATGAGAGTGTGGGTTATGAGGAAGAGCTCCAGGAGCTGGCCTGCTTCCTCCCCACATCCCACATGCAGGGCTATGGTTTGACGGTCCCCCTCACCAGCACTGTTGGGACTGCATCCCCCTTGGCCTGGCCCAAACCAGAGTGGTTTGTGTCGCACAGGAGACCAAACTTTAGACAGAAAATGAGGGAAGTTAACCAGGCCCTTCCCTGAGGTGCAAAAATCACATTCATGCCCCAAACCCCCAGTGCTCTCTCCGGTCAGGGCTGGGTTTTTTCCCCAATATAAATAACACACTTTTGCTTCTTAAAAATGAATTTCAGAACAAAGTCCATCAGTACCCTGCAATCCAGAAGGCACAGAAGGGCTTTCCAGTTTCACTTTCCCCAGCCCTCCACAGTCCCCCTCCGCAGGGTCACCTCCTCCTCACATGTGTCCACCCTTGGCATTAAAAAGTAACAGGAAAATCTCCAGGACCCAGGTGAGCCCCATCACTGGCATTGTGCACCTGCACTCCAGACAGGACTAAACACACAGCACAATGCTGATTTGTTTCTAGTAGTACAGAAATTTACCAGAAAAAAACCTCACAAGTAAAACAGGGTGAAGCTCCAGGCATTCACAAACTGTTCACAGAAATGCAGCCACGCTAGCAGGGCTTCATTTGCTGTTTAAGCATATGCAGTCTCGGATCCCTAAGCTGTCAGCGATTTTACTGGCATACATACAACTGACAAAACCACTCAGCCTCTTTTGCAAAAATTTCCAGTCCTCCCATGATGTTCCAATTAGATCTGCTACTAATAACTGTCAGCTTTGTGAATTATTTCACATAATTCACTTGGGCAGAAATCTTCCCTACAAATCCATGTCTGGGATTGAAGTAATCGACCGTCACTCACTCTCACACCATAACACAGCCACATTTCATCCCATTAACTTTCCCCTCAATGTCCCACAGTACTGCCCTGGTGATGCTTTTCTATGTGTTTGTTGAATTACAATATACACAGGAACATGTGAAAGTGGGAGGACCCAGAGCAGCAGCTAATCATCTTTGGGTCCAAAACAGCTTTCTCTGCAGCTGGAGGATGGCCTGTAGTCTTTCTTAAGAACCTTCTCCCATATGGAATTCAGGAGAGCATATCCACTCATTAACTCTGATGCTGTAAGTCCATCTTCTTCCTAGTCTAAGGAAAATGATTAAGAGTTGTGAATCTACCCTAGACCAGAAAAGCACAGATATTAAAACGTGCTCAATGGCTCCATAAGCATGACTGGGTGCAAATCTGACCTGTTTGTAATAGTAATGTTTTTCTCTACTTTCTAATTTACTTTGACTCAGAGAAAATATGTGGCAGTCAGTGCAGCATGCAAAATAAAATCTCAGCCTAGCAATCAGAGACAAAGCAGTCAACAAAAGCTGAAGAATTTCTTTCATCTTCTGTTTTTTGTTTTAAGAAATGCATATCTAGTTTGAGCTTTAGATTGGGAAGCTTTTGATCTTGCAGGGCAATGGAAAGGAAACCTCTGCAGAAGTTTGCAGCTCATGCTCTTTTGGCAGAGGGCAAACTTTCCTTATCAGAGCAGGCACAGGACAGGAGGACCCCTCTTTGCCAGCAAATTGTAGCTGTGGCCTGAGATACATTTATATTGTTACCTGCCCATAACTATCACACAGTGGTGCAATATTCTTCTAGTAAGTGGCCACATTCCTTTTCAGAGGTGGGTGCAATGACTCATTTTCTATATATAGACTTGTTGAAGTACAAAATTATGCTGCTTTTTTTTCCTTGTAGTTGTTCTCAACATATGCTTTTCCATTCTCATTATTATGTTACTGAAACTGTATGCTGAATATTTATGAGACTGAAATAAAAGTTAACAGTGCCATTCCCCATAAATGTAGATTTTAAAAGTTTCTCATCTTCATTGTAAAATTTTCACGATTCAGAAGTAATCCAACAAGAGCATTCCTAGACAAATAATTTCCTCTACCAGTTTGTCAGGTCCAGTTTAGCTGTTCAAGGGTTACCTGATTAAAAAAAAAATCCATCTGTGTTGGTATACAGTAATATATTAGAATATAATAGAATCCAGTCAACAAGGTAAATCTCTTGTGTATTCTCCACTTGTCTGTAAGCCATCTGCAGCTGGGAAGTTTCATTGTTAGAGGTCCATTAATGAGATCAATACAAGCTATATCCACAAAGGATTAGTTGGATCATATGCTATTGTGAAAGACTCTTGGATTCAGCAAACTGTTTTGGTTCTCATGTGCAGTTACTCCTAACCATGCCCCTCCTTTCCTCCTCCAGCAATCCAAAACCTGGAAATGGAAGCATTCCCATTTTTCCTCAGTATCAACTTAAACACACAAAAGTCAGGCAATAAATAGATTCAGGGATTCTAAATTTATCTTCAGAGGATACTCTGGGAATGATTGGGGGGGAGAGGTATCTAATAGAGAAGGTTCTCTGCCATTGCATCTACTGTATTTGTTAACTGACTTTTTCCCTGCTTTTCTTTGTGACTTATCTCAGGTCTAGTTATGCATTCAGCAGTTTTAGTTTTGGTTCCTGAGCAAGGCCAGCTGCAGCTGCTGCTACCTCATATCAACAGCACTTAATGGCTCTCTTGTACCCTCTACTCATACCCAAGAAGTCATAACTTCTATTTCTGGATAATAATAGGCGCAGGTGAAAAAAAAATTATTAGACAGCAACAATAATTTTAAAAACATTCCCTCCACTTTCATCCCCTACTGTAAAGCAGCAGAAGGACAATAAACAGAGATCTGCAGAGAACAAAAGTCTGCTTGTTTCTCTGGGGAAGAAAAAACCATCAAAAATGTGCATTTGACATAGAAGAAATACTGTCTTTCTGGTTGTGTCTGAACTCACATGACAGATACAAGTTGACATAATGCTGCAGTTATTTATCATACAGATGTTTAAAGATGCCTCTTAATAAAACACAGTAATCACATGCAGTACCACAAATCCACCAGACCATTAAAGCTAATATTTACTCAATACTAAATACCTAATGACCATGCAAGCCTCTGAGGAACCAAATTTGGTTACTGCTTTGCTACTTGGAAAGCCAGAGCTTCAGGGAAAATAGATTATTTGGATTTTTTACCAAGCTATTCAGCTTTACATTTTCCATCAGTCAGTCACAGCCCACAAGTTTTCTGTTTCCAGAAATACTGTGCCTTTCAGCGCGTCAAATGCCAGTAAAATGGATTTTTACCTTTGCATTTAGTTTTGCATTGGTTTAGCACTCATACAGAAACAGGAGAGAGAAAGGGTTTGAAGAATAAAGCAGACTTTGACCTGAGTCATGTGTGTGCATCAGCAAGTAAGGAAGGAGATGGAAGAAAGCAGGATCCCTTGCTGTACCCTTTGTCCTTTGCTTACACCCCTCTTTTCCTGCCCAGGTGGCATTTCCTGCCTTGCCTTTGTGAGGGACAGCATGAAGAAGCCTTCATTCTCTTTTCATCTTTTTATTAATGAATTTACACAGTCATACTCTGGCCCTACATATGCCACATAACTTTTAATGTTAATTTTTTTAATGCATTGTTAACTGCAATTTTCATCATCCAGAGAGAAAAGCATTACTGAGAGACAGCTTTCCTCTCTGACCAGTTTCTGTGCGGGTACAGACATTCTAGCACAGTACAGGGCTGTGTTAGAACTCCAGAGCTAGCTTGGATCCCAGGAAAAGCACAAACAGATCAGTGTGGTTCTTTGCTTGAGCAAATGGCTCATTTTCCCCTCACCACTTGGCATTGCTTTGTACAGCAGTGGAAAAACCTGAAGAAATTGCAATTCAATTGAAGCAGGCAACAACTGAGGCAAAAACCTTCACATACATTATTTGCTCAGTTCTATCCATTAGGCAAAGATGAATGCTGTAAACAGCAGGAAGGAAGAGGGCTGCTTTGGGATCCTGGGAAATACAGTGTCAGTAAATGCAATGGGCTATACATAGGTAAAACCCACAGAGATTATGCATACACAGTTATGTGATCTAAGTTACCCTTTGTTACTCAGGAGACAGATCTTGAAAACATAACATGGAATTCTCTGAAAAGCACCAAATTGAGTGCTTGGGGATGGTAAAAGGGAAAAACAGTGTCAGTGATGATTACAAAAGAAACAGAGAACACCATCTCTCTGCATGTAAACTGAGTTTTGCCCACATCTTCAACAATGGAAATGGATTTGGGACAATTAGAAAAAGACAGAGAAAAGGAAGACATAAATAGCAGAGGTACAAACCAGCTATTTTTACAAGAAGAGATTACCCAGATGAGGACTTTGCAGCCTGCAAGAGAGATCACTGTGGAGAAGAATGTGATTATGGTCTAGTATCAGGAATAGCACAGAGACAGTGAGCAGGAACAACTGTTCTCATGATGCAAGAAATAGGGGGCACCAAATGAAATGGTTGGACAGTTTGCTTAAAACAAGAGGGGCCAATTTTATTTTTTTTTATTATACACTACATAATTAAGTTGTGGAACTTATTGCCACAGGATGTTTTGAAAGCCAAAAGCATAAACGGATTAAAAGAAAAGCAATTAGAGAAATTCATGGAAGAAAGGTCCACCATGGGCTATTAAATACAATGATGCAGATACAACCTCTGGCTGAAGCAGTACCCAAATGGCTGGCTGCCAGAAGCTGGGAAAGAATATTGCTGCTGCTGGTGCTCTACACTGGCCAGCAGCAGATGCTTTGGGAAAAGAAGGTGAAGGGCCGAGCTCTGGTCTGAGTCACAGAAGGTCTTTTCTGTGACCCAGTGTAGATGTTTCAATGCTCTTCTGAAATGGACTAATTTGTCTTTGATAATCTGATGCTTATTAATATCCAGATTTAATTCCTTCCCTTTACCAGAAATTAACATAAATATTACAAGGAGCAATTATTTAAAGTAGTGCAATTACCTATACTTCATACTTTTAGATTTTCTTTTATCTAGGAATTGCTACATGACTTAAAAGCCACTTCAGCTAAACCTACTGCTGCATGAAATTTCATGTCCATGACAAAAGCTTTCTATGGCACTACAATAATGCTTCCGTGTTGAAATGCACCAGAAAAACATCTGACTAATGCACAACAGTTATTGCTTGGAGGAAGAGAAATGTATCAAAGTAATGAAAGGACACATCTTCTCTCATACATATCAGTATAAACTAAATCCAGCGCAATGAATTTCCATAGATCAGCAATGCCATAGGACAGGATCACCTCATAAAAGCCATTAAAGACATGCTATATTGTCTCAACAATACAAATTAACAATTGCATTCTTGCAGGTTTCTCTAAGGGCAGTACAAATATGCAGAAAAATCAATTACTGGAATAACAGCTAATCAATAATTCAGGGTAATGCAGAAATGCATATGCACAAGGCAGCACAAATCACTGTCAGCTTCTTGAGTTCTTCTGTTTCTGCTTTAATGTTTCTCTAGCATAGTTTTAGAATACTCAGTTATTCAGGTGCTTAAGGAACAAAAAGAAGCAATTTTATCAAAGCAAGATTTGTTCCTCCTCTGCATTTTCAAAAAACAGGGAAGATGAGATTCAGGTAGGTGGACAGATTTGAAGTGAGTGCAATTTGCACTAAAACTTTTACAACTTTTTAAGAGTTTCCAGTATTTGAAAAGTGTCCATTCCACTTCTCTTTTAGACACTCCTCCAAATACAGGCTGGAAAGGGCCCTGTTCTCATGCGTTCCACAGAACATTTGTGGAGTAAAAATACATATAAAGAAAAATGTTAAACAAAGAAAAATGCTAAACAAAGGAAAGCATTACATCACCCTAAAGGGATAGCTCTTAAATTCAAGATTCACATTCAAAAGACTTAACATGGTTGGCTTCTAAAGCAAGGCCCTAAAATAAAGTGTAATAATGAGCTATTGGACATAAAAGGGGCAGCTTAACCCCGACTCCACCTTCTCTGGTTTTTCTACCTGTAGTATAAGGTCTGTGTAAGGTCTGTGAAGGGATGGTTGTACACAGGTTTCAATCTGCAGACTTTGGATGCAGAGGGCAGCACTGGAGCAATCAGCTCCCGACCTCCAGAGGCAGATGCTACTCTGACACAATACTGTAGATTTTCTATAGATAGTAGATAGATGCCCTATACTCACTCTGATAATGGTGTAGAGCTCATCCTCAGAGGCTGGACTTCCCAGAGTTACATGCAGGGGAGACCTGGAAGCCCCACAGCTGCACTGTCAGTACAGTTCTATTGCTAAAATCCCCAGTGCCCACCAAGCATCATGGGGTTTCCTGCAGCATCTTTACAGCTAAGAGAAGCCAGGTTCTGCCTCGTGCTGAAAAATCCCTCATCCAGATCAATATGATTCAAATATAATGAGCCCTTAATGTTGGATGAAAAAGTTGTAGTAAGAGGCCATAGGAAAGGCACAGCTTCAGCTTCCACTCCACCTCTGGGTAAAAGAGCTTTCAGTTACCATGGGAACACATCTTCCCACAGTATCATAAACTCCCATCTACCACGAAAACCGCAATCCAGCACCCTGAAACAACCCCTACTTTGAACACTTCCCCCTCTCCTCTTGCAGAGGCACACAGAAGCATGCACGCACACACAGGCACAGACTGACTCCCTGCTGCTACTTGCTGGGATGTACAAGTACAACAGAGCCAGAACTGTGCAGAAAGTGAGGGAAAAGCTCAATGAAAATGCTTTATATTTTCACCATCTGACTTCAGTCTAAGGCTACCCCTTAGACAGCTTCTCTAAAGGAAATCAAGGGATGCTAGCTAAGGAAATGCAGCTTGATAGGCTTTCTTACACATGCCAACCTTGTTCTTGCAAAGGAGTCTGAAACTTTCTCAACTGACCCTCACCATAAGAATATGAATTTTTTTTTAATCTCTAGGCAACCTTGGGAGCCGCAACCTTGGGAGCAGCAACCTTCCTCTGAGACCATGACATATTACAGGAAGAATCAGTGAAGTATTTAAATCCATACCACTCCTGCTTTAAACACACATCAAGCCCTATTTGTAACAAGCATGGTTTACCTGGAAGCTTGGAAATGCCTGTTGGAAGTGGGGAGGAGAGGTTATCCATGGCACACTGGATCCAGTTCATTTATGACTGTACATCATGCATTTGATTAGGTCAACTGGTGAGACCCAAGAGATGTCCTATGCTTCCAGTTATTCATCACACTCAAACTTTTTTCAAAACTATTCCATGCCAAATTGTAATGAAGTGCATGGACAATTCAAACTTAAAAAGAAACAATTTCAGGGCATGCTTACAGAATTATCAGTAATTGTAGTGATATGTAGTTGATGAGCTATCTATCTCCAGACCTACAAACGCTCAAATTATTAAGCAAGAAACAGTCTGATCCTAGATAATAGGGCAGGAATCCAATGACAGAGGAAAGTTACTTTATCAACAAATAGATGTTGGATTTAGCACCAATAGACAATGACCCCTTTTATCTCTGGGCCTCGGAGCACTTTAGCAACATAAATTAGCCTTGTGAGATAGCTCTGATACTCATTTTATGAGCACAGAGCAATTATGTCCACTTTTTGGGCACACAGCAGTTAAGTGGCACCCATGAGGTCAAAGGAGAGTTCCAGTATCCAGCCACCAAATCTATCTAGCAACTCACTCCACTAGTAATGTATTTAACCCCAATTTATTAGATCAGTTCCCATGCTTGGGTGGACCAACTGAGTGAAGTTTCAAGGATCTGATATTTCCTACAGGTAGACAGCCAGGAACTGCAAAGTACTCCCCATAGTGCAAGTCTACACCAACACCCCACTGAATGGCAGGTCCAAGAACCAGCATTTGGAGCTTCAGAAGTCTTGTTTTTCCCATACATGAAGTCAGTATTTCATGGAGACCCCTAATACCATAAAGACACCACAGTGCATTCATTCCCTCCCTAACCTGCAACCACTGACAAGAACTGAGAGACCATAACCAGTCAACACCACTACAAAACTCAGTTTTGCATAAATGATTGTCAATGACCCGTGGCTGAGAGGAGGAGGGGTGTCACCACAGCACGAGGAATGAGCCTTAATACTACACTTCTACTAAAGTGTGGCACAGGCACAGAGGGGAGCTGTGCTCAGTCTATCAGCCAGAGGCAGGTGTTTTCCTCTACTGCAGAGCTGAGAGGGAGCAGTGATTAAGGCACTCAAATGTAGAACATGTTCAGTTTTGTCACCAACTTGTGGTGTGAATTTTCACATGTTACTTTGCCCTTGTGTTTTTTCCTTCTTTAATAAAAACTGAGAGAACACCTACTGTTCCAAATTCAGCCTCCTCTGCTTTTAAGTTTGGGAGATAAGCTCCCTGGACATTCAGCCACTCACCATGTATGCAGCTGCACAGATCAAAGACTTCTCCTTTTTTTGAAAAAGCTGTAAGCAAATAATCAAAAATCATTCCCAAAGATGTTTTGTTTGTTTTGGGGTTTGTTGGTTGGTTGGGTTTTTTTGTTGAGGTTCACAAACTGACTGCTTTATTATTAGCTTCAGATATCCAGACCTCTTTTTAAGATTCAGATCAATTTAAAGGTAGGCAGGGCTTCAAAACAAAACAGAAAATGCAATTTACATCTCCTCTCATGCTGTTTTTCTTCTTAGACAAACCTGAATGAACTTGTGAATGAGTTCATCAGCTCCATCTCAAAATCAGCATTTTCACCATCTTTTTGAGCTCAAGAAGTTAACTAATATTTTCTGTCTAATTTTACCTGCCCACTTACAAAGAAAATAAATCAGTATTTCATTAGGTGCATGTGATGCAAGAGCTACTGAGTAGTTGCACCATGTGGAGATTAAGAGTATCTTAATGCATCACAGCTACCCCAAGCTCTCTCAGAAAGCCTTAGATGTTGACATTTTGTAATTGCGAACACATGACATGCCACAAACCCCTTGTCCTCAAATACTGCCTGTAAGCACTGACTAAACAACAGAATCTAGGGCACATTTGCAGGTATGCAGAGTGCAGAAAGTGCTCTTTGATTGGAGGGAGGACTGGATGCTATTATATAGGAACAGAACACCTTTTTTTTCCTTGCAATTGCATCTCAGGTTGCTTAACCAACAGGACTGCTCTTTGCATGGGAAGATGATCTGTTTATTTAGCCTGCTTAAATGCTGTAACTGACTGTGAATTATAACTTCTTTTCTCCTCAACAAACATACAAATCTATGGTGTAAATACCAGACAGTTTCACCCAAAACAGAAAATCTCAGAAACAGGCAAGGCTTGAACAAAACCTTTATACAGGCACAGTGACAGCCCCTCTTGGTGAAGAAGAAAGCTCAGGACTTCCTGGAAGCCATCAAGCTTATCAACACCCAGGGAAGAACAGCTGTGAGACCAATGATTCGAGAAAAGAAAGGTGAGACGAAAACTCATTAAAATAAACAACTACCAGTCTCCTTGGGGATGCTCCACTCTGCCCTACCCCTTCTCATTATTTTTTTCCTCCTGTGACCACCAGTGGTTGCTCACCCTATCCTGGTGATACCATGCCACAAGGTTCCAATGCCTTCCCACTACTCTCAACTGACACAAGACATCAAACCTGGGCTGTCATTTACCCCAAATTAGAGAAAGGCAGGGCAGCAGGGAGGCAAAAGGATGTACAGGGTGGTAGGTGCTTCCAGGATCTTCCTGTAGCCTGGTGAGTGGAGAGATTTTAGCAGATGAAAGCCATTCCCTGCTCTGCAGTGTCATCTTCTACACAGATCATGCACAAACAAGGGAACAAAAGAGATGTGTTTGTTCCAGTTCTATTAGAAACACAAAGACATTGTTTTGGTGGATAATTTGTTTGCTCAGGAAAGCTCAGCTCAATTGCAGGAGTAGCAATTGCTGCGAGGTCCTGCAGATGATTTAAACAGATAAAGCTAAAAGCCCCACATTCAAATATCATAGGCCTTATTTTTATCATCACAGAGAAGTGACCCTGGTTTGTTTGTACAACTACCTGACTTTTCCATGTAAAATAATAAACATGAAAAGACAAGGCTTCCCATTAGATTAATTCCTACAGTCACTAACTGTTCATAAGATGCTGCACCCACAACAGATATTCATCCTTCTTGGAAACAGGACTTGCACTAATTTTTCCAAAGTTTTGGTCATGTACAAACAGCATCCACTGGCTTGGCTTTGTCTATGTTGTGGCTTAATCCTTAGCTGACACATTGTGCATGCATGTTTTACATTGTTTATATTCCAGACTTTCCCAGCAAAAATGCACAAAATCGAGAAAAACAAGCACATTTTTTTAGAAGTTGTTAGATGTATTCACTTATGAAGAAAAAGCAGTCACATCTGTGCTACATAAGATGTGTTAGAAGGCCAAGATGTAATTATCTCATTGGTGGTTTAAATATAGCTTTCACCAGAGAGAGTTCATCTTCACCCATGCTGTAAATTGGGTTAATTTTTCAGCATGCCAAATGGCAATTTGTTCTCTTAACATGAATGGCTTTAGCAGCATCAGCTGCAGCTTCACAATATTAACATCTACCCTTTAGAACTCTGAAAAATGAATTATTCACCCTAACTTCAACAACTGCTTCATTCTCAAATCAAACAAGCAATATTAACCCTAAATTGTTCTGCATTAGAGTAAGCAAGAGCTGTCTGAAACAGAGATTAAGTCAGTATTTACTCCACTGAAAAATCAGGCATCTGTTTAGACATGCAAGTCTGTGACAGTGTTACCTACGGGAGAGAGAAGCGCTGTGTTGTGAATGTGCAAAATTTTGCAAAGGGACTGCTCAGTTAAAATAGCATTGCCTTAGCCCACATAGGATACAGCAAAGTATGTATTTATTTAAATGAAGTGCAAAACTAGCGGTGGAATAGTTGGCGGGTACTTCCACAAACATAACAGCAAATTATGGAGAGTATGAAGAGACATAGCTAGTCTGCATTTCTGACAAGGCAAATTTAAAACAAACTTTTACTGATTTCAGTGAAAGTTCTGTGATATAACAAACAAACAAGCAAGCCAACAAAACCCCCCAAAACAAACAAAAAAAGTCTCCAGAAGTGTTTGTTTTTTTTTTCTCCTGTGGCAACCCAGATTCTAAAACACTGTTTTCTGAAAAGGGAGGATTTTCTATACGTTTTTGTTGAAGCTGCCCTATTCAGTTTTTCCAATATTCCATCCTGGTTTTTTAGAATATATTTATATTTGAGGGCTAGATTACTTTTATGTACAATAAACTGACATCACTTAACTCTACACAAAACAGATAATAATTCTACCTCCAGATATACGATGCCTTAAAAATATGTTTGGAAATTATTTTCAAGGACAACCTTTTCTGATGAAAAAAGCTGATGAACCAACAGGTGTTCCAAAGGCACTGTTTAGTATCAGATAAACCTGGAAACTGCCAGGTTTATCTGATACAGGTTCTCTTCCCCACATTTCCACCTACAGTCTTGTGCACTTCCATGGGTCTGTACGAGTGTGGAGAAGCACATCAGGTATACCAGCTTCTCAGAAATCCAAGGAGAGCTGCAAAAGGGGAATTACACTATTGCACAAAGGCTTTCCCTTCTTAACATCACTTGATACTTTGTACGTGACACACCTGTAAAAGAGTCCACATCCCACAAATTCGTACATTTCACCCTTCCTAAGGAGCGGGGAGGAAATGAAGATTGACTCTGAAGTGTGCACTTCAACTTTCTCACAGTTCGTGTATTTCTGACCACGAGGAGAGAGACAATGGTGGTATTCCAAGCACGTGAGGGAACCACCTGTGCATTTTGCACCCTGTCCCATATTTAACAATCCATATTTCCAGGATGAGCAGGTTCCACAGGAGTTGTAAGGAGCAGAGGTACTATGATCTCTGTTGGAAGGACTGGTGGTGCACCAGCTTCCTCCAAGACAGAAGCAGATACAAACTTGTTGCCAACACACTGCGGCTGCCAGATCTGGTCTGGAAGAATTGGGGTTATCTAAGACATTCTGTTTGCAAAGCCACCTTCATCTGGGAAGAAAGGGAATTAATTCTACAAAAGGACAGTTGATAACATGAGGTCAATTGCAAAGCAGCAGTGCAAACGACCGTCAAGGATTATTATTGCTGAAGTGAAATATCTCTTTCAGAAGGGTCCCCTATCAGCCCTGCCTCCTTATACACAACATTTCACTCTTTTCATGTTCTCTCCTGCCTATCTTTCTCTGACTTCAGGTAAGTATATATTTACACAAAGACTAGCAACAATAGGCCTTCACTGTGATTTAATGAAAATAAATTTAACTTTAGAGTCTGAGTAATTGCCAGAAATAAAATCTGGTTTAAATATTATGGTTTATTTAACACTTCCCTTATTCAAAATGTAGTGGTCTATTTACGACCTAATTAGAAAGTTTTATAGTGTTTAAAGAAAAGCTATTCCCATTAGGAAGCCATCAACAACACAAATCTTGTGCAGATGTCTATAAGACATCCAACAGAAGCTGGCAGCATCAATCACCTGTCTTCACTGCCAGTATAGTTAATAAATTATTACTATAGCACAAAAGAATCATGTTTAACCTAGGAAAAATTGAAAGAAAACAACTGAACCAACAACCATCTTCTCCAGACCCCTGAATATCGACACATTTAACAAAAATCTCAAAGTTCTACTTTTTATCTTTTGTTGGCATCATTTGTGATAGAACAAATTAATGTAAGATACTGACAGGTCTACAAAAGAAACCTGTGTTGTCATGACAAGCAGGGGCAGTTTTAAAGCCTCCCCCAGGCTGTCTTGACCTTGCAACTGACAGTGAATGTATTTTCAATATGTAATTCCTTCTAGTCTTTGAAAAATATGTTAACTTAATCTGTTGACCTTGGAAACCCATAAGGAATACGGAACATCTGTGTGAGTGAAAAGCCCAGTCTCTAACCTCTCTGTAATGCATCTTTGGGTTTGATACTCCCACCCACAACCATCTGAGCACGCCAGACATAAAACCAGACTGGCTGCCATGCATTTTCCAGCCTATTTCCTAGCAGCCCTTGCTCTCTCATGGGGATAAGAAACAATCTTTGCAGAGTCTGACAATGGGGTTCTTCCTGTGAAAGGTAAGTTGTGCTGATGAAGGTACAGCTGCTTGGGTACCATTCTGCCCTCTTCTCACACTCTACCTATGATGCTAAAAGGCCATCAGATCAGGTGTCTGGAACCCAGGACCATCCTCCCTTTGGGTCAGCATGCACACAGTCCCTACAGGCAGTAAAGGAGAGAGCCTTTACTGTGCCTAAGAGCACATTGATTAAAATACTCTCAGGCAACACACATGTTTCAGTAACTTGAAATGATAGACGACTGGACTGTAGCTACCAATCATCTGCACCACGCTGAACTGTAATTTTAGCCTATTTGTTTGCATGCAATCTGGGTCTCTGTAACAGAACCATTTTGTATCTGGGATTGCATGTGGGAGGAGGTGTGGGCAAGTGGATGACAGGTGCAGTAAAATAAAGCCACAAATTATGCAGTGATAAGGTCGCCCATAAATAAAAAAGGCCTCCAGGTAGCCATATTTCTCAAGAGCAGTGACAATCAATCAGCCCTAAACAGATGACCTGGAAACATCTCTTGCATTCCATTTTACCTATACTTCTCTCAATATTTTTCTTACCTCCTGCTCTGAAAAGGAAGACCTTAAATCCACTGTCCCAAGATTATCAAGCTTTCCAATGAGCAAATAAACAGTGAGTGCACATTCAGAGCTAGAAGTGGCAATAAGACAGGAGGCAATGGGCAGAAACTGCTGCACAGGAAGTTCCACCTGAATATAAGGACTTCTTTACTGGAACAGATTGCCCAGAGAGGGTGTGGAGTCTCCCTCACTGGAGATATTCCAGAACCGTCTGGACACGATCCTGTGCCATGTGTTCTGGGATGACCCTGCTTGACCCATTGTGGTCCCTTCCAACCCTACCCATGCTGTGATTTTGTGCCCACAGGGCACAAATGTGCCCACAGGGCCTCCAATGAGCAAGATCTGTGAGCACACTGTCACACAAAGATGAAATTGCAGTTTAAGGTGAGTTACCGATCGCAGACTGAGATAGAACTGCATTATTGATGTGGCTCTCTCTCATCACTGCGTTACAGAACACTTGAGAGACTTCTTGGTGCAAACCAGTATGAACAGGAACATTGGAGTATGTCCCACCAAGCACTAGGATTCCAGTGCCAGGGCCTACTCTCCCAGTCTGTTTCATTTGTGTTCCCAGCTTGACTTTCTGTCTTTTTTGGTTATTCCAGTTTCAGTATTTCAAAGGTTATTCTCCCTCAGAAGGTTTACCTACAGAAAGCCTTTATTCTGGAATGAGGCACAGCTTTAAAGTGCAACACCCATTGCAGAATATGAAATAAAATATTGCTCTTGCAAAGTACTTTATTTTACAGTAACTATTTGGGTCAGCTTCCTGCAGAAGAACTTGCTGTGGTTTTACAGAAAAGAACAAGATGAAGGAAAACATCCCTACCCTGTGCCTGAACAGATTTCTTTACACCACAGTTCAAGTTAGTTCAATTTCGAGTGTCACAAAACTTTGGCTGTGAAGAGATATCAACTCTTAGAATCTGCTTGTTGCAGAATGAGAAGCATCACCATCCACAGCTACTTGTCACCAGGCCTTTTCTAGGTATCACAGGAGAAAAACCTGGGAGCAGTAGGGCAGCAGTAGCAGCAGGTACCCCATCTTCCCTTGGACAACAGGATGTGGAGCCCACATAGATGTTTTCCACACCCTCCATGGCAAAGGTGGCACAACACACAGGTGGGAAAATCCTGCATATTGTCTTCAGACTGTTTGGATGCCACCAGCAGCACATGCAGTCCAGCCCCTAACTTAGAGCTCTAGAGAGCTGCACGGGTTTCTGCTGTGCCTTCCCTGAGGATGCATTCCCCAGTCTCAAGGCAGGTGAACTGCATGGACAGGGCAGTGCTGTCCATGAACTCCAGCCCTTGTCAGTGCTGCAGCACTGCGGGTTCAGGTGGTGCCATCGGGTGTTAGCCCAAGGTACTGTCTGTCCACGGAGCACGCTGTACATCCTGCCCTGCAAAGCAGCATCTCAAGGCCTGCCTGGGGAGTCACTGAATGCAAAAAACAAAGATGAGTCCTGGCAAAGTTTTTCTGCTTCCCACAGGCCTTTCCCCTGTACATTAAGTCATGCTGTCCCCTTCAGAAATCAAACAATTTAGCTCTTCTGACACAACACCCTGGCTGCTCATCCCACCTGCATTATGCTCCTATTTACACAGAGCTAGTATTTTGCCTTTTTGATTTCCCTCCAAATATTCACTGGAGCCTGATGAAATCCTAGGCCCTCACCCTTTCAGTCACCTCTTCCTCCTCAGCAGAGAGGCTGGGACATCTCTCATGTTTGACCTTGCCCCTGCACAAATATGCAGCGCTGCTTCGTTTCCCTTTTATGGTGTCTCTGCTTATTGCTGACAGTGGTAATTTTAGTTTGTATCAAATCACAGCTAGATTGCTATCCCATAATGTTTACAGTCTCCTATAATGTATATTTTGGAAATGCTAATGAAAACAGTTTTTAAGAGGAGAAAGGAATGGCCTTCAAATTACTTTCAGAGCATGAAGAAAAAAACCCCATCTTGTCAAGATTAAATGTGGGTGTCTAACATTATCCTGTATTATTTAATGGCAGTCACAGGCTCTCGTGGGAAAAACTACACTTCTGAGCCTTCTGAAAATTCCAACCCGTTGTTTAGATTTGAAGTTTTATAGGATGTGGGCTTTGAACCTGTACCTGATACCAAATCTGATCACAGTTTGTGCAGGAAAAGATCATTTTAATCAAAAACTGGAATGGTCTTTCCAAGAAGCAACCTGTGCACTGAATAGAGAGGCTTTTCCAGGGGATGCCACTAACACCTAAGAAGAAGGAAAAAATACATCTGTGGATACAGAATAGCTGGATCCTGCACCTGTTGCCTTTGAAAGGAATGTCCTACACAAAGGTACTAAACCAGTTACATTCTCCTCTGCACAGACCTCAAACTCATATTTCAGTCTAAATTAACATAGATCTACAGATCGTACTCTTAAAGAAAACTAATGAACAGTTCTGTATTCATCCTTCTCATTATAGAAGTGTTGCAGCTTATCACATGAATAATATTCCAGCTCTTAAAGGGGGGGAAAAACCTCACCTGTACCAGAAAAAGATATCTTAATTTCTCACATGCACTTAAACACCAAGTTAATTAAATAGTAATAAGTCATATAAGTTACTTTTAAGCTGCTAACATAAGATGAACCCCTGCTTTGCTGTGCACAGGATGGATTTTTTTAATGGCGTTCTCTCTAGCTGTTATCACTGATAAGGCTTTTGCAACAGTTTTAAGAAGAAATTGATGTAATTTTGCAGCATTATGCATTATTCTGGGAGTGAAATAAGGGCAAGATTTCATTCTACATCCATAAAGAGGAGCAGTTCAGAATTCAGAGCCTAAGGACAGGAGAAGCTAGAGAGACTTTGTGTCACCTGTTGGCACTCCTGCTTATTCTCTTTTGGCTGCTCTGACCTTTGAGCCTTTCCAAATGATGGTAATCATGTGAGGATGTCCCATGGGCCACAGCACTGCTCAGAGGCTGTGCTGCATTAGGGATTGCAGATGTGTCTAATCACATCAACCCTGCCTATAAAGTCACTGCCCTCTGAAGCTTTTATGCTGGAGGGATCCTGCTGCAGCCACACATGGAACTAGAGCATTTACAGTCCTTGCTAGCAGTTTGAGATTGGAGCAGTGTCAAAGGGCGAGGATTTCATCCAAAAGAGCCAGCAAAATGGCACTTACAAACACCATGCAGAGTGCTCAGGTTCATTCAGTCTGCCACTTGAAGAACAAACAGAAGCTACACTTACAAGCTTATAACTATGCATTAGGGAATACAGTTATACCTATCCCTATCTATGCAAAGCTGACAACATGTATGCAAGCTGCATGTGCACAACCATAGCCTTTCTGGGCTAGATACTTAATTAAATTCATTGTTAATGTGGTTAAAAATAAGAACAGTCCCAGAAAATCTTATGTCTCCTGAGGCAGGCAGATGCTCAATTCTCATTCTGAGTCAATACAGAATTTGGAGAGCCTGAAATCAGCAGGTTTCAAGTCTACTGAGCCAAAACTAGTTGTCACCAGAACCTGCAAGCTGCATCTTCAGCAGAACAAGAAAAAAACCAAAAAGGGTTATGGCTAAATACATCAGACAAACAGGCATCTAGAACTGGCATATCTGAATGCATTTCATGGTCACCAAGGTTTTTGTTATACCAGTGGTTGCCATCTGCCTTCTGGAGAGAAATACAAGCAAAACCTTCTCTTGTGTCCACAGGAAGCAGCTCTGGCAAAGGAGGAGTAGACTATGAAAAAGGTCTTCAGAGATGTACCAGGACTGAGCTGGCTCTGGACCTCACAAGCTCCAATGGATTAAAGAGGACCACTACAAATAAGGCACTGGACTGGTCACTGAGCATATACTACCAAATATCAGCTCTGCCTACAAGTCCAGGCGAATCACTCTGCTGATCATACTCTCTGTGTAAAAATGACAGAACATACACAACTTCTTTCTAAATTTAAATTTAATTTGTTGCTGACAGTGAAGATTCAGAGCCTAGATTTTAGTTAGGGTCTTGAGGCACTCAAGTGGCAACAACATGGTGTTTAGAAATCATCCTTGAAGCACAATAGTGATAGTTTCTACCCCAGTGAGCCCTTAACAAGGTTTCCATATGCTCAATAAGTTTACCTGTCCAAAGTTGTTACCATCCCTGAGTTATTTTAGATTTGTGGACTGTCTATGAATCTTTGCTATCTTGACCAGCTGAAAGGCTTGAAATTAACAAGATTGGTATTAAGGGTTTAATTTGGATTGGAAATGGATCTCAGAGTCTACTTCAAATACTGTGGCACCTTTTCTAAATAGAATAAATTATTTCTAATCTTAACTTTTTCTTAGCTGTCACCTACTCAAACGAATTTATTAAAACTTCAAATGCACATTTTCCCTATCAAACAATTCCAATTCTCTAGTAAAAAGGATAAACACATGCAACATGTAATCGCTGATTTTTTGCCCACTCTGGCATAGATGTAGCTAATTAGATCACTAGAGCAGCAACTTGATCAAAGTCAAACAGATTTCTCAAAGATATCAGACAGCAATTTCTAAACAATATGGAGACCACAGCTTTCATCTCCAAAGATCATAAACACCACTGGAGAGAGAAACTGACATTTATGAGGGAGATAGAGGGGTTTATTAAGTGTTCAAAAGTTGATTGATGAGGTCTGACCTTAGCAGCGTGGATCAGTCAAAAAATGATAGCATTTTGAAAGATCCTTTTAAAACCACAGACCTGGGAGAAGCCATAAGAAGTTTCAGCTGTGGGTCTTTCCCAAGGTGGTTGAGTTTCTATGCTTATTTAAAGTGACAAGCAGCTACAAGATTCCTAATATCTGAACACATTAAGTCAATCTACTTTAAGACATATAAAAATGACCAAGGTGCAAAAGGAGTGAGGCACCAATGAATTTTTCTGAACAACATTTATATTTTAAAACTTCAGAGTTTCTAGAATTTGTGACTTCCAGGTTGTTTTAATGACTAAGAAATTCACTCCCAGAAGATCACTGTAAGTAGTTCTCCCTATATAAATAATGCAACTTGATACAGCAAGCAACATATACCAAACATATATTCATTCTTCTAAAGGATTTAAACATTTAAAAGTTCCAGCCAACTCTTTAGGCCACCAAAATAGGACTAGTATTGTTTCTGCTGAAGTAAAAAATTGCTTCAAGATATTAGAGATTAAAATGAAGATTAATCTGTGCTGAGATATGCGGTAGGCTTTCTGAAGACCTGTGAAATCTCGACTGTTCTGTTTATTTTCATGCAGGGTGTATCTTTCAGTACAATGGGAACTGCAGTGTTAAATTCCTGCTTGCTAGTTTGAGGTTTTAAAGGAGATATGTCAATTATACTTTTATTTATTTAGGAAATACTTCTTTGAATGAACACAAAAAGAAGCTTAAAAGGCATTACTCCATTTTATGAATTTGAATACAGAACATTACATTACAAGATTTATGCTAGTTATACCCTGTAGTAAGATACTCCTCTATACTGGGTGCTCAGATAACTCCTCCCCTCCTCATCTTTTTCCCTAGTTTCCCCATTTCTCTGCAATAAGTTTAGTTTCTGCTTACCCCATCTTCAAACGTCCTCTTATAGTTGGCTCCCCTTTCTTCATAACCTTTTCTTCTTACTTTTTCACTTCCCTACACCAGCAGTACCAGTGCATAAGAACTTTCCATGACAAGCAAGCACAGTTGACTGAAAAGCTGCTAAAAACCCAGAAGCTCACAGAAGCTGAAAACCACAATGTCAATACATTTCTTAACAGATGGTATTTTGGACAGTGGGTAATGCAAAATTCTGAGAGTAGATTCTAATCCACTATCTTTCCCTTGGAAAGGATGGAATAATAATGATGGAGCTTGAATCCACCCTTAACCTTTGCTCTCCACTTCCATACTTTAAAATCACAATCACCACAGTTACCACTGAGTATTGCTTTAACTGCAGCTGCAAACAGTGTTGTTTTAAGCTCACATCATTCTTTGAGGCAAACCACTCTACTCTGGGCTCCTTAAGTTTGACAAAGTTCATTTTTCCTAAGCATTTTCTGGAACTCATCACTGGGTAAAAATAGTAAAGAGTTGGCCTGAGGAGCATTTTTTCCTGCCTTTTAATGTATTTCCTGCTAGATGTGTCTTGTGAAGTTAAACATGTCTCAGAAAGGAGTGTGTGGTAAAGAACTGTCCAATAGCTCATCAGTTGGAAGCAGACCTAGTATTCATTTCTTCTAACAAAGTATCACCCCTGCCTTGAGCAGTCCAGCAGCCTCTTTATCACACAGTATATGAAACATCTGTACAGCAAGGCCGAGCTGCTCCTGCTGGGTTTATTATTTTGGTCGCTCCGCAGGCAAAATTAACTGCTTTGTCACCACGTTCATTTTCACTGCCCCACAGATTAAAGCCATCAGTAATCACTCCCCACCCCTCCAGCACTTTCCAGGGCAGTGGACTGTTTGTTCCCACACTATCTTCGTGAGGTGGAGTTGTGCCACTGCTGATGCAAAGAGCTGGTCAGTTTTACGGCGGGTGTGTTATCGTCTGCTGGTGCTGCGCAATCCGTGACCCACTCGCCCGCCCTCCCTCCTGCTGTCAGCAGAGATCTGCCCATCACACGGCCCATGCAAACTTTTGATTAGGAATGCTTCTGCAAAAATTAGATGATAAAGCATCATGACACAAGATAGACTGAGTAAGAGACAAGTCTTATAATATGCAAGACCATATCTAAATAGTACATTTAGCCAGATGTCATACAGCCTAATTTTCGAGGATCCTTAATACCACCCACAAGTGAAACGTGAATCAGTGTTTTGCAGAGAAGCCATTAGCCAGGTCAGGATCTTACTGTACACTCCAGGATTGTAAAATAACAACCATGTCTAACTGAAGTAAGTTCTAGTTTAATATCGATGGCTACATAACTAACAGAAGACAGGTTAGTGGGCAAGAGGGATCAAAGCAATGCCAGGATGCTTCAGTATTAGCATAAATTTAAACTTACTAAATTTGTTTTCATTTCAAATCACTATATCATTTGAAGACTCATATGGCAGACAGCTCACTCACCTTGGATGCTGGTCCTAGGAGCTGGCTATGTTTCCCACCTGCAGTCACCATCCCGTATCATCCTAACACCGCACAGGAATTAAGTTACAGAGAATTGTTTACCAGCTACAGGAAACTAAAGGCAAAGGAACATGGGGAAGTGAGGGATGAATTCTTCAGAGACCAGCCTCACTGTATAGTGCACTGCTCATCAGGGTAGCCTAAAATCTTTACTCAAAGTCAAGCCTACCTAACTTGCTGGGTACCTTTTGTGTCGTGGCAAGATTTGAATCAGTGTTTTTGAGTCTACCCTGAAGCTTTCTGTGATCTTAACTCTGGGTGACCAGTTCATGTAACCAGTGGCTGAGTCAAGGAGATGAGGACCCTTATACCACATAACAAACACTGTTCTGTGGATCAAGATCTCATTCAAATAGTGGATGAAATAGCACAGCAGGACACTGGCTGACAGCCCCGGTGCAATCCACAGAAAAGGATGCTTTTAGCACAGATTAACGAAAAACATACAAAGGAGGAGTTTGGCTGAACTCCACAGGCATGAGCAGAGTTCTATTCAATGAGAGTCTAGTCAAGTATAGCAAACAGTTATTTGCAGCACATCCTTGCAAATTAACGACCCAGAGAGCTACAGAAGCTCCAATAATACTACTGTTTAACTTTTTTCCCCCCCATGTTTCCAATCTAGAATTTTCATAAGCAAAGGTCATCAACAAAACTTTTTGAAAAGTAGCAAATGTATTTTGCATTTTGATATTTCCATGGAAACCTTTAATACCTTGTGTAGCACAATATGTTCTTTAAACCCACTAAGCTCATGAGAGACTGCATTTTGTCAAGAGAAATGGATAGGCTTGTATTACTGCTGGCAACACACTTAAAATAAACAATGTCTTGCACTTTCCTTCAAGTGTGTTTATCCTACATTTTCCTCTGAAAGAAAATGATCCCACAACATGGAAAAAGGCTTTGAAATCCCAGCAAGTGGTTTAGGGCTGCCTCATGCAGCAGAACTGCCCAGTACAATTCCTGTGTGCAGACGGCTGCAGCACGGCTCAGACAGCTGATCTCTGACATCGGCCTGGTGACATATTTCTCCCTGGCAAGTTGTCCATAAAAATAACTGGCATTCTTATCAGCATGGCTGGCCAAGACCTGAATGGGTGTGGAAACTGAAGCTGCAGGGCTTGTTGTTCCAGGTCAAGGAGCAGACACCTGGAGATGGGCCTCCTTGCTCCTGCCTGTGCTGCATAAATAGAGTTAAACTTCACTTGCCAGAGGGCTTGGTCCAATGCAAGTCACAAACATTAAGAAGTTGTCATTGTTATAAATTACAACCACAGCTGCCAACTGGAAAAAGCTTTGCATAGCTGTAACTGATAATTGTGCAATGCTGTCAAAACTCTATCAGAAACCAGATTATCACACACACCCTAAAAAACTATCCTGTTCCACCTCATTTTTGTCTTAAATGGTGTGAAGAAATTTCAGTCTCCAAAGAAACACACACTTTTTCCAGTGCATCTCTGCCATGTTTAAACACACATTCATGAATACCAAGGATTTTCTGTTTGCTCCCGTGTCACACCCATCACACACGCGGCACATGCTGCTACACACTGCACTTGTACTCCCGTCTGCTGTAAATAAGAAAATAAGTTTGCAACACGAAAGATCAATAAAGGTTATAACTAGATATTGCAGCTAACTGAATAAATTTAAGCAGTCTGTTGTTTGTCACTGGTAGAAAAACATTTAAAACTGACAGGAGAGTTAGCTTTTATAGACGCTGTATTCCTAATGCAAGTACTATTTGGAGAGCCATGTAATCAGCATTACTTCTTTAAAACCACATTTTTCATAACCTAGTGAATATTTCTCTGAGTTCTAGTTAGATGGGTGGGGTAGAAACAGATAAATTAAGGGGGGGTAAAAAGGATGCCAGCACATCAGTATATCACTACAGAGCTGCCTTCCAGGCACAAGGTGAACCATCAGGACTCTTTCTATCTTGCAAAAGGACATTTTACAGTTCACTCCCCTTGAGCCTAATTCTTCCTTAGGTAAGAGGCAAAGCTCTTATTGACTTCCAGAGGGGGAGCAGAATGGGGTCAAAAATGAGTGTTTCTGAAAATCTTTTCCATAGACCCAACATCAGGAACTTTTCCTGTCTAATATATCATTACAATGAGATATTCATGGCCTGTGGAATTCACCATCTAAATAAGCAGAAAAGGTAAAGATTTTCATGCAAATTGTCCAAAATGGCAGATGCAGTCTGTGGCAGAACTACCACTACAGATTTCTACACTGCTGTAGAGCCATGTTCAGTCCTGCTGTGTTCCACCTCCATCAGCATCATCATGCTCTCTGCATTGATAAAAATATTAACAACAACTTCACTTTTTCCTGGTGAAAACTAGGAAAGCTCCTTCTAGAAAGGAGTTTTGGCACCAAGGCAGAAAAGCAATGTGATAAAAGCTTGGGGAGCCCACACTGTTCTACACAGACATACCCCATAAGCTATAAAGCCTTCAAGCTTGGGCAGCCAGGACTATTTATATGAATGACCACTCTGTATCAAATCCTTCGATGCTCCATCTCACTCACACAGGCTCAGTTAGCTCAGCTTCACTCCCAAAATTCAGCCACGGATAATACATGAGGAAGTAAACAAGAAAAAAAACCCACTTAACTCCTTTGGTGGTAAAAACAAGAGTGGGTCCTAATGAAAAGAAGCGGCAACAAGAAAGGAAGTTTATAGGGACACAGTTTTGTTCCATCCAAAGTATTCAAAGGATAGCTTTGCAAAAGAGGACAGAGTTTAATCACAAAATCCAGTATTGCAGTTAAGAACATAAATCTACTCAATTTATACCAAAGAGACTTTGTGTCTTCCCTTGCAACAATGTGCCAGTCCATTCCTTGGATGCTTGTTCCTGTTCAAGATTCTCCCTTCTTAAGCAATAAATCCAGTGGGCTTGTGTGCTGGCAGACTCTCAGGTTTAGCGTGTTTCCAGAAACAGATGTGTTTCTGGCTTATTTTCCTGCTGCCAACATTCTTGTGCCTCCAAGGGAGATTTCGTTACACATGGTGTCACAAGTAGCTTTTGAGACAACTTCCCCAGGTAGAAAATGACAGATACAGACTCAGTGAAACACTGGCAAAACAAATCCCAAAAAACAAACAAAAAGCCAACAAAAAATAGGGACTAAAAAAGATTTGCTGCACTGATTAAATTGCCAAGTGAGGCAGAAGAGTCCGTTATAAGACTTTCTCTGTATCAGTACCTTACTCTCAGATTCCTCTATTTCGTGGGAATTTTACATCGAAAGAAATACCGGGACAGAAAGCTGAACTTCTCCATCTTCTGAATCTTCTATATTTGAATACCATAAGACATATATATGTATTTCTATCTGTATCAATCAGATACAAGACATGTATCTCCATCACAGCAACACAAAACCCACTAAGTACACACAGTCTCATGGAATAGTATATTCCTTTGTATTTTCACTTACCAAAGCTCAATCATTGAATATACTCGTCTGTCTGATAACAGGTTCCCTGACTCACTTTGTTAAAAATAGCCCAATACAACTTTACACACTGGCATGTGCACACACACAGTCACTAACTGGTCCAAGAAAGTTACCAGGACTTACTCAGTTCTTTCAGATTCATCAGCATCTTTCAGCTAAACATAGTAGAGATTAATAGGAAACCAAATACCTCAAGCTTCACCGAAGTACCGTCAAATGATTTAGCTCTCTGCTTCTCCAGCTAAAAGAGCATCTTCAGTAAAAAATTACTCCCTTCTACTGTTATCACTTCAGTCCCTTCCATTCTACCAGGTGATTTGGTACCTAAAAGAAGTTACCAGCTAAGACTGACCCTGCATGGAAGACAGTTCATTTATTGAAAAAAAGTGAGGAGGAATGCGTGTTTTGGTTTACCTCTCTAGAAACAACCTTCAACAATGCTAAACATGATGGAGACAGGAAAACCAAGGGACAAATAACATAAAAAACATGGAGAGGTCATAGCAGATTGTATTTGACAGTTCTCTCCATCACATATTCTAACTGTAGCACTGTACAGCTGCATGCATGCACACTCCCAAAAGTTCACAACTACAGTTTAGTAACCCCCAAAATGGATATATTATCCTCAGTGTTGCTTCAGTATCCAGAACTGTTATCATTTTAACACTGTTGATGGACTATATGATAGTAACTAAATCTTAAGTCACTTTCTAGCAAATCTACTCAACTTCATGACTTCAACATAATTTTTAAGAGAAACACTCAGGTACACTCCCTGTCTGCCACAGCAGTTACAGGTTTGATCTTGTAAACTTCTTTCCTGAGAAGTGAAACTTCCAGCAGAATATGCTGCTGATCATCACAGGGAAGTCTGCAGTACTTCTCCACTCTTCTGTGGAAATAACTCCTCCACTGTTCCCCAGAAATTCCATTTCACAGCCTTCGATCACAACCAACGCAGTACCTTCCAGGCATTCTTGCAGGAAGTGTATTCCTAAGCTTTTGAAAAGAAACAATAGGAGCTAACTGCACCTTAGAGGAGTCTTTACAAGCTATTCTTTTTAAGGACATACTGCAGAAAATTTAGAGAAGATTTTAACCAATCTGTACATGTTATGACAACATGTATAGAAACAGACATAATTCCATATTCTTTGATAACAGTGTGTTTTTCTTCCTACCCATCATTCTCCCTTTTCTGTATTCAGAATTACAGTGAAGCATATGTTCCCAGTACCATAACCACCACTGGATATCTTTAAAGCTCTAACATATGAATAGCCTGAGATACACCAGCTTCTCTCAAAATGACTACAGTGAGTTTTTCCCCAAACAGGATCAGTCCTGTTTTATGGCTTACAAGCAAATATCAGGATGACCTGTCACATGAAACAGATAAAAAAATTGTTCACGGTTTTTCATACCATTATTTTGAGCTTTTAATTTTCCAATTATTTCTCTCAATAACTGAAAAGATTTGTTTTATCATACTCATAATTTAGGAGAGCTTGGCAAGTGCGTACAGTATCTTTCAGCATTGCTGCCAAACAACTTGAGTTAAAGTAATAAATCAAGGCATAACTGTCCTGTGCTGATAAGCAGAATTACCAGCAACACATGTTTTATAGCTTTAGGATATCAGTTATTTGTATAACTAAAGTCCTACCATCACCTGAGAGAAATGCACACAAAATATAGTCACAAAGCATCAGTGACAGGCTGCACAAACATGGCTAATGATTTTAACCTTATTGCTGCCCTTCCCATTGTGATTTGGAGGAACATTGCTGGTTAGCAACTGCAAGGAACAATATACTTATGTAAAGAAAACTTTGGTGAAAGAGAAGTTTTATTCTTCATCAGGACACGGACTACTCTTTTCATACAATTTGCTCTCATTTCAGCTGCCTGAACTTTGGAAAAGCAAATACTTTAATAAATCAGCACAAGAGCATTGTAGTGTCCTTGACCCCTCTGTAAGCCTCATGCTGAGGTCCAGTCCTGCACCTGCTTTCTCCTATACAGCTGTATGTACTTCAAGCAATCGGTCCGTTTTTCACTGTCACTTCTTTTTATGAGGAAGCAGCATAATGTATGGGAAAGAAATGCACCAGCAACTACCTCTATGCTACCATGACTCATTTTATTTTGTGTGCAGTCAGGATGAAAGGACTGGCATTGATTTGTACAATATCATAAAATACTGGGGTATGAAACAAGATGCAGCATTGTGCATCCTTTGCGATGCTCTGAGGCAAACACAGCCAGCCTGGAAGAAAGTGCTTTAGAAAAGCTTTACAAAAGGAAAGATATTACATGTATTCAATGCCTCAAGAAGGCTGACTTGGTGGTTTCCTTTGACTATCCAGTCTCTGCCTAGCTAGGTGTCCCTGGTCAAGAAAGAGTTCTTCACCCAAATGGGGCTGGCTCCACTCATTAAGAAGTGGAACAACTCCTCATCATCTTTAACCGTGTGGATTCTGTGACTTCTCACGCCAGCTGGAAGACCCAAGTAGTGCAAAAGAGAGCAAAGAAGTGCCAGATTCTATCTGCCCTGGAAGAGGTGAATCCACAGACCAGCAGCAGGTAGGAAAGCAGCCTGTCCATCATGACCTCTCCCATCTGCACCTCCCACTGTGCCGGCTGAAGGCAGGGAATGGCAGACTACGTATGCTGGGGCTTCAGGAGAATCTGAGGGAGTGGATGACAGCAGTACTGTAGCTACTTCCCCTTTCCCTCTTTGGCAGTCCCAAGAGCTGTAAGCAGGCATGCAATGTAGCCCAGGGACAGTACAGTGATCTGCCAGCGAGAGCCAGTAGCTCTCTCCTGGGAAGGATTTTAGTTGAATTCTCCATTCCTACTGGCTGACCTGTGGGTGCTGTCTGGCCTCCTCACGTATTTCTGTGTCTTCTCTCTCCCTGCCTTACAAGAGAACGGTGGCAAGTGGGGCACTCAACAGATGGTGAGAGCTGACCAACCCTTATCAAAGCTGAGAGGGCTGTGTTTATATCTGGAAAGGTTTCCGTGTTTTGTTAGAAGATGAATACAGGCGTGACCACAAAAGGAGTATTTTTACATCTAAACACTGCAAGAAGGGGTTCAGATTTTTATTTGCCAATTATGAAGACATTTATTTCCATCTCTAAATTCAGAGCAGTAAAGTTCTGCAGCAAAAGCCATGCTATTTCACTGCCAGAAAGTTAATATTTCTTCTTCCCTGTGGAACATATTTTTCATTGTGGTAGTTTCTGAATACAGAAATGTGAAACAGAAGAGGCCTGGAGATCTTATGAAATTCCATAGGACTGAAAAAGTTTCAGCCTCTCCCAGCTGTGGGCTCCCCATGGTCTGGGGGGTACACTTATCTCTGTAACTGCCCAGGAGCTTTCCCCAGTATTTTGCCACCACAGAAAACTATCCATTGTAATGAATTTATTTCCAAGCAACTCTTTTAACTGGAGACAGTAACTGCTATGGACAGAAGGAAAACGATTACCCTATTCAGAGAAAGATTTTCTTTGGGGAGAAGTGTTGAAATATACAGTCAGCAAAACAGTCTACCAGCACAAGACAGATCTGGAATCTCAAACATAACCTTGAATTGCTGCAGGGCTTAATTTGTCCATATCTCTGTCTCCCCTCACCCATAAAGCCAGTATTAGATCTTCATTTGCAGAACTGTTGAAAATGAACTGCCATTTACCATCTGTTCAACATTCTACTAACCTAGTCTTGACACGAAACACCTTTCTCCTAGTTGTCAAAGTAAGAAGCAGAGTTGGAAGAGTTGCCAAAGAATCTGCCTCTTTCTGAACATTACCATCTTTAAAAATTATATTAGCACTTTAGGAAACTAATTTCAATTAGCAGGCCTGGCAGATCCCTTGGAATGAAAGGCAAGAAGGAAGAAGGTGATATTTTAAGAATGCATCTCAAATCACATCAGGGCAAAAAAGCAGTAAAACTACACATTTGTCTGGCAGATTTTTTGACTCAATGACAATTTTGTTGACTCAGAACTCCGAAATCTGACATTACCTTGTTACAAAAGAGGCATTTTCAGCCGTATATTATTTTTCTACAGGGATTTGACTCATTTTTCCAAACTTTAATTTAGAATCAATTGTTTGCTGTGTTATTTTCACACATAAAAGGCAGCACTGGCTCTTATTACCCCACAGAGATTTTTAAAAGCCTAGAATACAATTGTGAAATAAGTTGCTCCTTTATTTAGGGAGAGGGCAGAGAGGGGGAGGAGAAGCAAAAAACAGCATCAATTGCTTGAATCACTTAGTTAGCCAAACAACCTGATGCCTTTCTTTTTGTTTCAAAGAGCAATTCTCTAAGCCACTAACTAGGAGTTGCAGGTTTGTGAAAGTTGAAGGCTAATAAAACCATTTGACTGTCATTTCTGAGTGGGTGGAAGCTCTCTTCTGAATCCATTTGGAAATGAAATCGCCCACGCATTTCCATACTAGATAAAGACCATAGGGCAAATGACCACCCGCCAGCAGAGAGAGGGGAAGGGAGGAGGAGAGAAATAGAAAAAAATCCAAACCCTAACACGAGGTTTTCCAAGCTGTGTATTTGTGACAAGATGCTAGAAACTAACATTAAACTGGTTTTTATTCCTCCGTAAACCTAGACAGCTATGGAAAAGTATTTTTTTATAAGGTTTTTTTCTACCTCTCAAATAGGACACGCAGTTACACACAGACTTAATATAAAACTGTTCCACAAATTCACAAAGATCAGTACCATGCCTTTTAGGACCTGTCCCAAGCAAGGTTTTCATCTGTGAATTAGAACCTTGCATGAAAAGTGTGTGGAGATAATGCTGCTTAGAAATCAAGCATCTTCTCCAAGCTGCAACAGTTCAATCAATCAACTTGTTATCATTATGAGAAACATATACTGTCTGGAAACCTGCAGTCAGCTGAAGCAACAACATTACACCCATTTGTATGTTGAACTGATAAGGCATATTCCACAAGTGGGATGTGGAAGAGGCAATGAAACTTATTTTAAAAAGAGAAAAACACCAAAAAACCAAACCAAACTAAACCCAAATCAAACAAAAAACCCCAAACAAACAAACAAAAAAATACCTCACCAAAACAAACAAGCAAAAACAACCCAAAACCAAAAACCACCACAAAAATTCATACGAACTTTCCTGGAAATTTAGTATTCCCCTCTCTGTGTTGAGGATCTCAACCCTGACAAGAGTCCTGGGTTCATCAATGCAATAAACTACGATTTTGGGGAATCTAGGTCCTGTATCTGGCCCAGTGACCCCTGGCTACCTTGGCACTGTAGAGGGACTGTCCTGGCATGCCTTTTACTAAAAGCCCCCATGCTACTCTAAAGCCCAGCCTGCACCAAAAAAAGACAAAGTCTGAAATGGTTTCAAGGAAAAATGAGTAGAATGATCTGATCTTGAGAACCAATCCTAAGGAGCTCATTTGCGCAGCTTAATGAAAACAAGATGGAGAGACAATTATTCATATGCAAAAAAGAGCACTGATGCCACAGAGCTTTGACTCATGCAGCTAAAGGCAGAACATGATCAGAATGCTTTCCTTTGGAGCATCCCAATCATCAGAATTTTAGAAACAAGATATTCAAGCTGGAAACAAAAGGCACATTTTTACCACACAGGTAGTCCCTTACATCCCAGCTTAAAGCAAAAATTAGTTGAGACTCACACCATGTGTCATTTAGGAGCTAAAACTGTAAGTCTGAACACAACCATGACAAGTGATGAATTACTCTTTGCAGGGCTTTCCTGGCTGGGAGTTTGCAGCAAATCAATACATGTTCTTTTGTACAGATATGCAAACAGTTATCAACCTCAGGCACATTCCCTTCACTGTGGAAGGGATGGCTCCTGAGCAAGGCTGGATACTGGCCCATGCAGAGAAAGCTGCCCATACCACCGTAAGGTGAGGTGAGCTGGTGGAACTGAAGGCACAATTCCTCTCACATGCTGTGCTTATGGCTCCTCCACTGCCATCCCCAAGGCAACACAGGGTTCTCTTTCCCTGCACTGGTACCTATAAACACTCAATTTTATTTTATCAATACAAAGTCATAGAAGTTTCTATAATATCCCCATTTTACAGAATAAAAAACATTTTTTTCCCTGTTTTCTACAGTCATTTACTAAGCACACCCACAGTACCTGGTGGAAGGTCAAATGGACAGCTCTCATGTTTCTGAAGGTGAGGACTACAACCTCTATACTATCAACATCCCGTGGTCAGAACAATGTCTAAAATTTACACCAGGATGCGAAGTAGAAAATGCCAATTTTACATGAAGACTTTAGCTTATAGCCTCTAAGGCCCAAACATGCCATAGGGGACTGCAGATTCCTTTTATTAGCAGTCATTCAGAATATGCTACACTGAAGTGATTTTGCTGCTTGCAAATAATGCACTACTCTTAAAACTTTCTGCAATAAAATCTTTATACCACATCATTATTAATTTATCACATAAATGCTATTATCTTCAGGATGTTCTTTTTAATAATTCCTTCAAAATTGTGAAAGCTGGCTGAAAGCCAGCCATAGTGACACTGAAATGAAAATAAAAGATCCCTGAAAGCTGAAACACAGAGTGATACTCATAAAAACCTAAAGCAGAATGTCAGCGTATTTTAGATGTTGGCATTTTAAGTAAACCATGATCTTATGCCTCTGAAACTTCAGTGTAATTGTTATATGGAACGAATTCCCCATTAAAACTTCAAGAGACACAGTCATTAAAAAAACGTAGAGAAGAAACATCCAGCTCTTTCTGATTAAGAATGTTGCATTTGATAATTTCTCATGCTTAAATACACTACACAACACTTGGCTGTGCACCTCGTTCTGAGCTGTATGCTCAGAACAGCTGAAGAATGATGCAGAATCAGAGAAATAAATGCCTTCATGTGATCTAAGAGCAGACAGCAGTTACGAAAAAGAGGATAGGCAGTCAACAAGGTGTGACAAAGACTGAATTGCATGTAGTCCTTATGTAAGACTTTTCTCTAAGCATCACAAAGATGAAACTTCAAGTGTGGACATGCAATTTGACAACATATAGCAGCTCTCACCACTAAGCAAAGAGAGAGAAACTTCAAGCCAGAAGATTTAGCCTTTCTTTCTCCTACTGCTGTTCTGTCACAAAAACACAGGAATCACAGAACCTCCCCAAGTCACAGCTTCTTGCCAATGGAAGACAGAGAAAAAGCATCTCCAGAATTTTTTTTTTTCTTCTGTTCCAGGGCAAAAATGGCTCATGTTTGTAAAGTGATACAAAGCTGAGCAACTTGCACAGCTTGTTGAGCACGTGCAAGCACAGTTCCCTGTGCCTGGGCAGAAACACCAGCTCTGTCACTGATTTCAGGACATCTCTGCTGAGCTACAGTGAAGCACACACAAGAATATAACTGGGGGACAGAGCAAAAGTGAGACTGAGTTTTGCTATGGAGCTTGCCAGAGAGGCCCAAACAAAGAAACCCATCTGTTCTCGTCTTATGACTAAGAGAAGGACATAAGCACATGACTCGTCCAAACCACTGTGATTCTCCATCAGCAGAGATCGGCACAGCCTTACAAAACACAGGAAGCAGTGGGTAAGGCTGTGCAAGGCTGGTGGTGTCCAAGCAGGAGGAGGAAAAGCTGTTTTGGTTATTCAGAATCTGGTCTCCCATGCACTGCTCTGTGGGGATGACTTTTAAAAATGTGAGGTTCAAGGAATTTCATTTACTTTGAGCCCAGCAGCAGAATGATCTCTCACCTCAATTAAATTAATGCAAGACTGAGAAACTTTGCCTGTCTTCAATACAATTATCAACCAGGTATGGGGGGAAGGTAAATCACCAGAAACAGAGCACTTAACCATTTGCATTGATATTCTGAGTGCTTTCCTTCAACTTCCTTCTATTGATGTGGAAGGTAAAAATTAAGGATGTTTTGTAGCAACAGTGCAACAGGCTGTGAAGAATCTCCCTGCTGAGTAATCCCAATACAAGCCAGGTCTTAACAAGACTCAAGTTTAAGACAATCCTGACATCCCAATTTCATCTGTCTTAATTCAAGTTCCTATTATTGAGGCTTTCATTCTTCCAGAGACTCTTTAATTCCATCACAGCCAGGGCATCCTGGGCATTTCTGTTCATGAATAGTACACAAGGAAACTGCGGTCAGAATGGAAAAAAAAAAAAGAAAATGTATTAGATCAATGTGGACTGTGAGCCAAGATGAAGCAGAGATCAAAGAAAGAACTGGGATTTCATGAACTGAAAGAAGATGCTGCTTTTTCCTTACCGGTCCAGAAGGGAGGACTCAGGCTCTTTGTGATGCACTAGGATGGGCATAGGTCTGTATGATTTTCAGGTGTCACGGTGATGAGTGTGAAACAAACATAAGGAAGGAAGGCTAAAGAAATAAAGTTGGGTTGTAGTAAATAGGAACAGCATCTTTAAAGACCCAACTATACTATTTGGTAGACACTAAACATGGGCTTACAGAGCTGCTCACACCAGCATTCCAGTGCACTATCAACACTGTTAAAATGGAAATCCCTCCAGACACTGCCACTGAAACCAGCTTTTTCATCACAAAATCTTAGTTTTACATAGCATTATTTAGCATTTTAGGCCTGGAGCAGACTACAGTGAAAACAGCTCTCAAAATACTTGAAATAATTAAAGAGAGACTAAAGGAAAAATAGGGAAAAAATATCTGGCTGAAAACTTCAAGATCACAGGGATTATTTAAAATACCAAGAGAAGGGAAGAGGAGAAATGAGACAAAAAAACCCACTTGGAGGCTATGCATCATGGAGATGAGACTGTAAAGCCCAGGAGCATAACTAGGATTGCTTCTGTTTTGAAAAACTATTCAGCTGTATGTCTATCTTGCCAAGAATAAAGATGTCATAACAAAAATTAGAGATTTTAAACAGTAAGAACAACTGAAGGAGGATTTATTTGTTTGTTTGAATGAGACACAGACAGCACATACATACCCAGGAAATACTTCTGAGATCCCAGCCTTGGGGTTAACTGGCTTCCAGTCTAGTCTCCAACAGGAGGTCCTCATGCTATACAGCACTGCACATAAACACAATCCTAATGTAAGTCAAGCTACAAACATGGGTATTGCTGCCAGTTGATACAGAATATGTAATTCCTTAAGTCCTGGAATCAAGGAGGTGGTTTCCTGAGAATCTGCAACTCCAGCTCAGTGATATCTCACAGAACAAGCTTCCAGCAAACATCTCGCCGCAGCTGGGACTGTGTTGCAGGGCTTTGCCCTGGGCAGATTTTTCAGAGTTCATAGGAAGAAGCTCACCTGTAGTAACACAGTTATCCCTGAGACTTCTACCAGCCTGTAAAATTCAGCTGTGATTGGCCAATGGGTTAAAAAAGGGAGGGCAAAAGAAGAAGGAAGGAAAATACATGCAGAAGCAGCTTCATCTTGTGTGCTCGTTTCCTATGGAAACAAGGCTAAACCCAACAAATTATGAAATGAACACTGAGTTAAGTGCCAGTTCTGTTTCAGAGCATAGGATGACAAGAGAAAACTCAAGCAGCAGAAAGTATTTGCCTATCACTGTCTCAAGCAAGAATGTCGGCAATAATTGCATTGATGGGTTTTTCAAGGTGCATCACATTATGGCAGTGCAATGGGGAAGGAAGGAGGAAAGGAGAGCGAGCAGGTATCACTAGACTTTGAGCACACAGCTAGCGCAGAGATACTGCACCACTGAAAGGCTGCTAAAGAGCCAAATTAATGATGTCTAACTGGATGGGCTGGACTCTTTTTATTATCGCATCTCCTGCACAGAAGTCATAGATCTTACTCTTCACTGACGTGGTTGCCATATATAAACAACGTATAGTACACATAAAGGGAGGGTAAAAAGGAAATACACAGAGATCTGCATATTTAAGGTTGCCAAATGTTGCCATTTGCCTATCTATACAGATCTCCGAGCTATGAAAGAACAGAAAAAGCTCAAAACGCCTTTGCATTTCCAAGCATCCGTTCTCTTCTCTGTAGAGTGACTCCACTTTTAATGTCAAGATGAACATTCTAAGTTAGCCAGACACATCCCAATCCAGCAGAAAGGGATTATTTTCCAAACCCATTCTAAGTCACTTGCTCTTAGTGCCATGTACAGCTCTGAATCATCAAGTAAATATAACTTACTCTTAGGGAGGCAGCTTTGCAGAATAACTTCTGTTCTTCAACACCCACAAGGAGCCATCTAAATTACCCACATGCAGAAAGACAGTAACTCCACCAGGCAGATAACCAAGCTAAACACCAAAGGCTCAAGCACCTTGTACATGATCTAAAAGAAAAGCCTGTTTAGATGAATCAACAGCAGAAGATGCAAAGTATTTAAAAGACTCTCAGTCTGATTCTAGTCAAATTCCTTACTGGCTTAGCAAGTGCCTTTTCCAGATCTACTACTCACCTGCTCATCTGCTGAGGATAGAGACCACTCTCCACTCCTTGTTTCCCTGGGGCCCAACAAGGCAGCTTTGCTAGTGGCTTCTTTACACCGCCAGAGAGCAGACTCTGGGATCTGCCACTAGACAGATAAAACAACCTTCAGCTTGCATGGAATTGCTTTGTCACAAAGGAAATCTTATCCAAGAACAACAGCCTTTCAGTTCTCTAACAGGGTTGCAAAGTCCTCTGAAAGAGGAACTTGCAGTATTGGCCCTCGACACACAGCTCCCAGCACATGAAAAGAAAGGCTGCTCTTTGGCACTGCTCGGAGGGAAATCATGACCTTCACTCAACCAGCTACTGAGCAATGCCACGTCACACTTCTTTCTTCCAAGCTTCACCCAGTACCACTGACTTACAAGCATAACATTTTCCACCACAAAACACTGATGCCTTCTTACAGCCAAGTCTGCCATCACATTTCCAGGAGTACTCATACCTCTTTACTAAAGACTTCATAGACAGGGAAAAATCCATCTTCTGGTTGTTGGTCAGAACAAATGCTACTTGTTGTTCCTTTTTTTAAAATTTCAGATTTCTTATCATTAGACACTATGCTGTAATTAAGAGAAAGACGTGTTCTACCTACCCACAATTAATAGTTATCCAAGACCTTGTCTTAATATCCCCCTTGGAAAGTTAAAGGTCACAATTCTAACACACAAACACTGCCAATTAATTAATTAGGGCCTTGTTCTCCAGTTGAAATAGTAATTCACATATTCACACAACTGTCCCTAAAGATCAAGCCTTTTTCAGACAAAATTATTATCAAAATGCACAGACATTTGGCTGGTCCTAATTTATTCTAGCGTTTTACAAAGGAACTATCTAGCTTTTATAGTCAGTACATTTTCATTTAATCGGACAAAACAAAGATCTGCACAAAATTCATTTCCTTGCCCAGCAAACCACAGTTTTTAAGAGCAATCCACTAACTCAACTGGTAACAGAGAGAGGTAAGCCAAAGGCAATATCTTTACTGCAGCCACCAAGAATTGATAACTCAGAATAAAGATAGTCTAGGACAGGAGTAAGACAATCCACTTAAAATATCTGGATGTAGAAGACAGACAATTGCTGATTCTAAAGCACGCTTAATCATAACAAAAGTAACTTCCTTTTCCCCAGGTGATTTTGAGACAAACAACAGGTCCCTTGCTGCTGCCTGTTCGGAAATACGAAGCCAGTTTCCATGTCATGTAACAGGAAGGTGTCATCTTTCTGTGGTGTCACTTACTCACTAGCTTGCACCGCCCACACCGCTGCTAGAGAGGACTCAGCTCTTCGATGGAGCAGGTTTTCCCCCAGGCATGGATGCAAACAAGCCAAGGTGCTAAAACATTCAGAGGGAGAGAACTGACATTCAGGCTGCATGCTGCCAGTCTGCTGTGGAACGCTCAGAGCTACCTGCAAACTCATACCTGGAAGCCCAAACTTCCTGAAATGCCTTGTCAGTCTCTGCCCCTTCTGATCCTCCCCAGCTATTGCTAAGAATTAGGCTATTTCACAAGGTTTTAAAGTCCCTCAGGACTCTGACATCATAAAGTAGTGAAATCAAGTAAGTAACTGCCAGCAGGGGTTTCCTTTATCTGTCCTCTCTTATGTTAGAGGAGAGCAGCACATTCAATAAGCCCTTAGCCCCAGCTCAGGCAACTTAAAGTACAGGACCAGATGTTTGGGTTCCTGACACTGTCACTTAGGGAGAATTGGATGTTTCAGAAAAGTGGTGCTCCAGACTCACATGCCATAACAGGGATTCACCTACATCCCACTGTTAGTTTGGTATGTGAATGTCTCTAAATACCCATTTCTCCCTAGGATACAGGTGTTGGAATGAGATCTGAGCACTGGATGTCTTCATGCAGCTGGACATGAGACCCTGACTGAGAGATGCCTGACTGAGCACTGAACTTTAGGTTCACTCTCAAGATTTCTTTGGCATATGTGTCAAGCAAGAAGGAGGTCATGCTGCCCCTCCTCAGCTTTAATTAACAGTTTATTCAGCCAGGAAAAATGAAAGATGCCTTACTCAGTTAAAGAACATTTAAAATCATGGTACCCACCTTCCTGCACTATCTGGCTGATCTAGATGAAGGCACTCCCTAAATGCAGTCAGAAAGCAAACACCATGGGGGCAGAAGGAAAACATGACATCACAGCCCCATGGTTAAAACACTTTCATGGATGTGGGAGAGCTCAGTGCGAGGTATCCTTCCAAGAAACATTAAACATCTGAAGTGCCTGGAACTGCATCTAGGTTCACCCAGCTCTCCTCCCTACGGATGTGGTTATTGCAATAGCATAGGCTGTTGAAAAATCAGGGCTGAAGCATGCAATTCTGATGAATGATGGCAATAAATTAGTATGTGATGAGTCTTCATCTTTTAAAGGCAGCTCTCTCCACTCATCTGTAGTGCTATGGATCTTCACATTACTTTGAAGAGATGGCAAAATAAAAAACACTGCAAAAGCATTACTGAATACTATTTTCTCCTCTCCTTCAATTTATATTTATCTCTTCATTTTACCAGTGAAATTCTTCTTATCTGATAATCTCTCTAAAATCTTCTGAACCGATTTTAGAAACTTGACTCAACTGGATGTTGAATTTTGACAAGTTTTTGAGAAAAAGAGTTATGCTTAACATGTGATCCAAAAAGGTAGTCTCAGATATTTCAATTTTAAAAAGATTTACTCTGTAAAAAACCAACCTAGATTTTCTTCAGACATTTTTAGCCTGTCTGTCTTCCCTCAGAGACAGCTGCTCCCTTGTTAGTAGTAGCAGAAGCAAATAAGTGTAAGGCTCATGACTGATGATACACACCACATCTTGCAATGGTCTCCCAGCGAAATGAATCTCTAAGATCAAGTGTGTCATTAAAATCACCTTATAACTTTGAGATTGGAAACCACACATAAGGAGGCAGCATCTCTGAGAGACTAAGAAAGCATAAAATCACCTGGAGCATCTGGTAGAACCATGCTGCATGGCTGTTCAGCACGGAAGCAGCATCTCAGTTGTGTCGTCCTGATTGAGACACACAGGGAGGTTTATGAAATGCCTTTTTCACTGAGCGTTAAGTTACCAAACGCCACACCAGCAAATCCCAGAATCCATGTGTAAGTAAAATAGATATACTTTACTAATGTATATGCATGAAGGAAGGACACTGTGAAGGATATCATGACTTCCCCGAATGATAAGCTACACACAGAGTGTGCCTCTCGATGGACTGCAGGGAGTCATCAGGGCACAGGAACTGCAGGCAGACTGATAAGAGCATCAAAGGAGGCTCTTACCATTTGCATTAATGTAATTGGCTGTAGCACAGGGATGTAGACAAAAGATAATGATGCCAGTAGTTTGTTATATTCACTCATTGTTCTTCCTTCTCCTCCTGCAATTAGAGCAACTATACACATAATGCAATGCAAAATTGTATTGCCCGAATTCAGTCTACCAGCCCCAGCAGACAGTTTCTGTTTAGTTTGCTGTCTTTCAACATGCAGCACAATGCAATATCAGAGGCTTAAGATAGCAATAAACAGCATGGGCTCATTACCAAGATTCATTACCAATTATGCCATCAGCTTTGAGCTCTGTTTTTTCCAAAATGAAACATTTTTTCTCCCTAGCAAGAGAAACATAGCTATTTCTGTGACAGAGTCCTGTTGAAGCATCCAGTTTGTAAACAGGGACAGAATATGTCAGGTCTGTTTAAATCCGGGACTGGATAAAGTCACTCAGGTTTTGCTGGAAGGACGGATTGTCCTGTTATCTGGGACAGCTCCTGTGTTCTGTCAAGATGCAGGAGTGATGACAAAGCGGCTTGGCAACCATCTTGTCAGCAGCAACAACAAGAAGGAAAGAATAGCACAGCTTAGGAACAAGAGAACAAACACACACCGTTTCCACCACTGTGACCTTTTCCTCACCAAGGCAGAGAAAGTGCTGTTATCAGGAAGATATTAGAAGGGACCTTGGAAAAAGAGCGCTGCTTAGCCGACTGGTGGAGATTGTTCTGTCCTCATTTGAAGTGTTTAGGAGAACGTTCTGAAAGTACAAGAAGGAATTCCTAAAAAAAAGCATAATAACTGATAACCCACAAAGGGTGAGGAAAGGTCTTTAGCTGAAGTGTTGCATTACAAATCCAATTCTATAATTTTAAACAAAGCAAGTGCAAAATAAATTGACATTTTGATCTGCAATAGAAGTGTATTATAGTGGAACACTTTATAACTTAAGGACTGCCACTAATTCTCCACATGAGAGCCAGAAATATCCTTCATTTGCTTATACAACAAAAGAGTCATTATAAAGGCAGACTTTGCTGAAGCTACCATCAAAGCTAAAAACAAATGGAAAAGCTGGGTGCACTTAAGGATAACAACACTAATCATGCTTTCATTGACCTTGAATCAAGGACTAGAGCTGATGCTTCTTCTGGATTTCAAAGGAAAGTGTAAGTACCTGTGCATACAGGAGTACTTATCTCACTGCAGCACAGATGGGCCTCTGTCTGTCCATGTGGGCAGCTCAGAGGTTCCAGTTACTGAATTCCTCACCCTTACAAAATGACAGATTAAAATTCAATAACACACTGAAATTAAGAAAGTGAAAGAAATTACCTGCCCTACTTTAACCTTACAGTAAGATCTATTTCAAAAGGGAAGGTTGCTTTTTTTTCCAGTGTGCCTAGTGTGCATTCTTCAACTGCTTCTGTTTTGCACATCAAAATGCCTTGGATAAGATTTAGTCAGAATCAGTACTATTTAGCAAGGTGCTATTTACCAATTCTTGTTGCCTTGGTAGGTGAGAGAATACAGCTCCTCAATGTGTTTTTTTCAGATACTTTGTTTCCTGCTTCACATTACTTAATTCTGGATGCAAGATAGGGAGAAATAATGAATTTCCCAGTAACTGAGCCCTCAAACACAAAGTGCATCTGTGTCTTAAAGACAGGAGTCTCACTGACCCCATCCAAAGAAATTCAATGTTGGCAATGAGTTACCGCTCCAGAAATACACCTTTCTACCAGGTGAGATTTACATTCCAGCTTGAAAACCAACTCCTGCTAAAGGAACAAAGTTTCTGCTTCAGAAGGGTTTTATATAGAGCTGAACCTGTATGATTACCATTCAAGCATGAAGGCGCAATTCTTATTTCTATCGAAGCTGCTTAAGGTATCTCTATGAGAAGTTCCTGGTTCCTTATCCAGAAAAAAACAAGACCTAAATGCAAGTGGGAATTCAGCATCCTGAAAGAAGCAGCCTTTGCCAACTAAATTATTTTCCAAAGTAAAACATTTAAGAAATGAAAATTTTGTCCACATGTGAAAGATCTGAATGCCATGGTGACAATAGTATGAAAGAGATTCATTCTCTATTAAAGACTTTTTGTTTGTATAGCAGAATCACATTGCACTCTCTGAGTAGTGTGAATCCTCCTGAAACTTAAAAGGGAGTCTTCATGTTATGAGGTGAAGAAAGAGACATTCAGGAAAACATGTTAAAGTAAACATGTAAAAGCTCCAGCTTAACTGGTGTGGCCAGAACTCAAGGATGATTTATTGAGTCTCCACTAACACAACATTTAGAAATCTTAATAAGAGGAGCTAGCAGCCACTAATAGCAGCAATATGCAACTGAGTCCAGAAATGCTGGACTATTTCCAGCTCTGCCACTGACTGGAAGTATGAAATGGTCTGAGTGCCAAGGCAGCATCATTAAGACAGCATCAGTATGAATTACTCATTTTTGCCACTTTAATACAAAGGAAAGATCTTTGTAGATTAATAGAAACACTCCTAGCTCATCTTCTGCTTGTCCCCAGAAAGTGGGATTTGTTTTTCCCCACTTCATAAACAGAGCTTAAATTTTGCAATGTTCATCCTTTCTCCCTCTATCACCATGAGTCATGGTCCACAGCTTTTTGGACTTTAGTATGAGCAATTTAGTTTCCTTATTGCCGTTGGTCTTCAGCGTGAATTGTTATCCCCTAAAAAGTTGTCTAAGCCCACAAGCAGCCATCAGAGTAAAAACAACTTTCAGCTGCAGCAAATGTAGTCTGAACAACTATAGATGGCAAAGTTGAAAGCCTATTTCTTTCTAGGTAATAGCAACACATTCAACCACCTAAAACTGCATGAAGTAAAGAAAAGCAAGGCATTCTACTACTCGTTCTTTTTCTCCTTTGCATAGATCACCCCAGCCTTTCTCTGGGAGAAGGGAAGGGAGCTTTTGATTATGGTGCACAAGGCAAAATAAATGGTAAAATTTCCTTGGGTTGGCCAACAGGGAAGAAAAAGCGACATTGCACACCGACTGTGTTCTGCCCTCATCTAGCAGTGCCTATTCCAGAGGTAAAACCTGGCAAACCAAATCTTTCAGCTCAAACAGGAAAGCTTCATGCATTTTGGGACAGAGACCAACAGCACAGAATACCTAGTAGATGTGTGCTCTGAGATGTGACCTGTGCCAGAGTTTGACCACAGTGAAAGTAGAGCTGAAGTTTTCAGCTTTGTTAGCAACTGCTGGACATCCCTAGGCCAAACCACACTAAGCTGTCCTCTTTTATACAAAGAAGAAATGGCAACAATTTTAACACAACAGTAGAACATTTTAGCTTAAGGGCTCAGGGAAATACCTTTAAATTACCTGCAGTAGCTTGCCCTCAAATTTTTATAGTCTGACCAAAAAAAACCTCAAACAGGCAGTACAAACACTGGGAAAACAAGTAATGCACATAAAAATCCCTCCAATATCTTTGCAACAGCTTCTTCAAAGGTAACTTTATCACTAAAACATAGATATTATTAACACAGTGTCTCTAGGGACGCTGCTAACAGCAAGACTGGGAGCCTACTCTCAGGTTATGGAGCTGCTGTACTGGGCATCATATGAGACAAGAAGTATGTGCTTATGTTTAATTTTTAACACAGGAGCTGAGCTGCTCCTGATGTACTCAATTTTCACCATTAAATTCAAGAGAAACAACCAAAGCATGATTTAAATCATTGAGAAATACAACTACTGGTTAAGCACTCAGCAATGAGGGCAGCACGTGGAAGTCCAGCTAAAAACAATTGAATGCACAGATCAGCATTGCAGAGAGTCTGCCACTTCTGATATTTTTCCTTCTATATGGCTGGAAAGGAGCAGAGCCAGGTCATAAACAAATTTCAGACACCATTTTTCAGAAAATCCTCTGGAGCCAGGAAACTGCCTGCCAGGAGCTTGGTTGTGCTCGCAGAGTTGTCCCAGAGCTGTTCCAGGTTTTGGTTCTCAGATTCCAGCCCTGCAAACACTGGAAGGAGAGCCTCAGCCCACACCATCTCCCCATCAACAGGGGAAATTTAGTTTCCCATAGATTTACTGTTGTGTTCGCTAAGATTTACTTAAGTTGTTGAGTGAAACTTTTGTTTGGCAGTTGGGATATTTATAATCTTTTTCTTCTTTGAGGATTCAAAACGGCAGAGGTCAATCTTTCAGTGTTACCATCTGTCTGAATGGGCACTAATGCATGGTGTCTTGTCCTCCACCTAAATACATTATACTTTATTTGAAATTGCTACTGTATCAGGGCCCTATTTGGTTCAAAATAATGGAAGTTACTAACACTTTGAAAGTTACAGTGAAGAAGAAGGGAAGAGAAAGGAAAGAGCCTGATTTTCTTTGGAAGCCAGATCAAAAGTATCACAAAACTATTCATATTGATATTTTATACTTTATACCACCTCCAGGTCTGTAAGCTGGTCCTCTGAATCCCAAGAGTATCCTTTAAGAATGCCATAGAAATCCATGCTGCTTTGCATTTTTTTCAGCATCTTGTTTCCAATATGCTAATTAGAGGGGAAGCAATTAGAACAAAATTAATTTACCCATCTATACTTGCTGTTCCAAGCTTTCCCCAAATGCTGAAGGAAATTGACAAATACAAAGTCAGCATGTCAAAGAGCTATTTCTAGCCTGTCATACAAGGTGTGAAGAAATACATGGCGTTTGACTGGTTTCTCCTGTGCCTACTGAATTTATGGCTTTAAGCATCAAACTGTCAGAAGGGGTGACTGTCACTGACTGTAAATGGTAATTGCTTCCAACAGCCCATGCAATGATGCTTATATCACTTTAACTAAGGCATGATGTCCAGCCCAGCTGCAGACTAAAAGAAAATCCCCCTGTTTAACAAAACCAAACAACATGGAACTTTAAAAAAAGAAAAAAAATCAAAATTTAAGGACCAAATCCGTGCCTGAATTGTATTTCTGTGTCTGCTGGGGTGGCTTGCTTAATGTGTCCTTTCTCATGAGGTGGGATGTCTGCTGGGTCAGCCAGACACTACAGCCTGGTGGGGTGATATGGGGAAGGCATGGGGTGACTGAAAAGCTCTGTAACCTTCAGGTCACCTTAGTCCCTATCAGAAAGCAGGTCTGGCTAACCTCGGCTTCAAATTTCCACTCCACTCCTGGGACAAATCAACAGATATTCGTCACTGACTACAACCAGTTTGGATTTTATTTCTAGCCTTAGAGACAGAAGCCAGAGGAAATAGCTCAGGTTCAAGGAGAGGTTTGCTGTATCACCACCAGTACTGATGGACTTACAGTTCTTCCAGGGATTTGGTCATCTATGCATTTGATGGCTATATCTCTTCTGCTAAGCACTGAGTAGAAGCAGGAAAAAAACCCCATACCTACAGAATCTCACCCAGTGCATTCCTCAATAGCAGATCCTTTACAACTGCACTGGGATAGACAATCATTTTTGTCTCTCCTATTTGACCCCAACTGGGAAAATATACTCTAGATACTATTTACTTACAAGATTGTTGTATGAGACAGAGTCAGAAGCTGACCTACAAGGCACAAAACTTTACTATTATTATAATTTCTTTTACTGTATTTGCAAAAGGAAACATGACTGTTTGGATGCCATTTGCTCTCAGCAAAGCTACTTTGGCTGTTCCTCATCTCTGTGTTATGACCCAGCTGCTTGCATGCCGTGCTATTATTTCTTTCAGATCTTTGCCAGGAACTGAAGTTTGATGGATCTACAATTCCCCAATACTTCCCACTCCCCTCTCCCCTTTTTTAAGAGGCAGCCATTATGTTTGATACTTTCCATTATTTTGTTACCTCAGTGACCTCTCAAATATAACTAGCACAGTAAGAAGGGGTTTCAGTCACTTCTTTAAGTGTTCTAGCAGGCCTTCTCCTGACAGCAAATGGGGCTTTTAAGAAAATGGCTCCTATCTACACTGACAGAAGTACCCCTGCTCCAGTGCCCAGAGCACAGGTTGTCAGCCTGAGGGCATGACAGACAATTTTCTGGCAGTTTCATCAATCACTTCTCTCATCACATGAGAGGGTCACCAGAGGTTTGAATGTAACAGAGTCACATAGTTGCTCTGAAACAAAAACTCTGAAAATCCAACACCCTGAAACAAAAGCTTTGCTAACATCCTGATGTGGTATATCTAGCTTGAACCACTCTCGTGGAAAACAGTGCAACTTCTTTAGCATGGGCGAAGCCACATTACCATAGGAACACTTAAAACATTTTATTTATGTACAAAACCACAGGTCTCTGTAAATGGTGCTGCATGCTGTCACACAACTGAATACAAGCTAAGAGTCATGTTGATATAAGTCATCATCATCCTTCAAAATAAATACTCAGCAGCTCGAGATCACAGGTATAAGCCAACCCTAACATGTCTCACAGCCGAAAGCAATAGAGTGACCATAGACTTCCACAATTTTCTAAACACTTCAATTCAAAATGGATAGATACATTGTGTCCAATTTCATATCTATAAAAGAAAAATAATAAAACTTCTCAAACTGATTGCGATGAGGTACTTGCAGAAAATTCACACCTAATCTTGCTGTCAGAAGAATAGCAATTTGCCAACTATAATATTTAGGAAATACTCCTCCTCCAGCAGAGAAAGTTTAAAAATATTTGTCTCAAAGAGTTCATGAAGTTCTGTACATGCATTTGGGAGTTTGTCCTAGGGGACAGAATTAGATGAAAATATTGTTTTGTACACGAGTTATCATGGGCTCATCTAGAACACCCTAGGTTGATAGCAGCCTAGCTGGTTTCCCTGGTAACTAGAGATAATCAACAAGCAAAGTTTAAGGAAGAGTGCCTGGTACAAAACTGTTTACACAAACAAGAAGCTATTCTGAAAAACTTGCAAAAAGTCATTGAAGAGGAGATTTCAGTATTCCAAGAAACCTCATGTTGCTTTGGCTCTTTGGCAGCCTTGCCTTAATCTACAGAAAAGACAGCTTGGAAACACAAGCCCACTATTAGCAGGTTTAGAATCCCTTCACAGGGATTCATACTGGGGCAAGGGCCTAAATGCATCCCCTTAATTACATATTTAAATACAAGAAAATTCTGTAAGCTTTTTCTCAGCATGCCATTGCTTGCTTGCATTGTACTGCAACTTCCCTTGTAGAAGGAGCCCGCGTTGCCTACACTTGAGCTTCTGATTCTATTCTGGGGTGTAACCACATAAGTACCCAAGACTTTCATCCAATTTAATCTTGAGGCAAGAACCAACTTCCACCTTTACATCACTCTTTTTCCTGAAAGAATGCAACTGTGTTAAAATACCTTGCTTGTAGGACAGATTCTGATATATAATTGAGAGGTTTCCATAAAGAATACTTCTGTTAAGCCCAAATTTCCTCATTTATTTTCATACTTTGAGTTTAAAATATTCCTATTCCTAACCTTAGTGATTAAAATGGCACAATCCACAACAACAGTACTTGTCAGTTATAACACAAAAGCAATAAAACACTCTAGACACTACCCAAAGCCTGTAAATTCAGTTCCGTAGACAGTTCTTCACTACTGATAAATGCTGTTCTTCTGAAAAAAAACCTTGTTAAATGGGTAGTTTTAGGTGAAGGTCCCAAAGGTCAGCCTACTTTGGCAGAGATTATTATAGAATGGACAGTTAAGGTAGACTTACATCCATGTGCAACCATTTAGAGATAGAGCCAAGCCCAGGAGCTCTAAATTGGGAAATGGCACCTGAGGTATTCAGCCGAGTTCCAAATTTCCATCTCCATTTAAGCATACCACTCCTTTGGGAAAACTAATGAACCTCAGAAATAGTAAAGGGTGGAACTGTCAACAGAAGCTATTCTGCTCTGCAGGGTAGACCATTTTCCTACAAAGGCAATGGAAAGAATCCTAATGGTTTCAAGAGGGAACTTGATCACATTTGCATAATGCATCTGTGTAAGTCTGAAATAGCTCCATGGATGTTTACCTCCTCAGCCCAGGAAAGATGCATTGGCTTAAAAAAGTGAAGAAGGTTGCACAGCGTCTGCACAGGCCTTGTCTGTGTAAAGCTTTCTGCAAGTTTATTAGTTTCAGCTGGAGCCTCACATCTGCCTATAATCTATACAAATATATCCAGATCAGATTTTATACACATAGGAAAGGTTTCTTTCGGTGTCCGATGCTTTTTATTTGCAGAAATTATACTGATACCAGGGACTCCCATCCATTTATTTTAGGCTGATCAAACTTAGCCTTTATTTATTTCCTGATGTGTGTTTCTATCACTATATTAAAGGTCACACAACAATGTTGATAAATATAATTCAAAATTTCTTTTTTTTCAAGACAGGAGATATGGAAGGCAAAAGTTACTCAGAATATTACAATCTCTATCAAGTAGTTTATTATTAACTTTCTCCTACAAGGCTAAGAACGAACAAGCCATCCTGCAAACCAGAAGGAATTGTAGGTACTTCCCTATCTTTCCACTGACAGTGGTGAAGTGCTGCCAGCTAAAATTTAGTTCTCATTTATGGGTTTGGAGGCCTGTAGCCTCCTGACCCTTTGATGAAATGTTTGTGTATCACCACCAACCACACCACCTGACAGCAGAAAGATAAATAGCTATAAGTGACCAACAGTGAATAAATTAAATGTAAAAGACTTTCAGACATTCTAGAGAAACCCGCCACTCCACTGCTAATCAGAGGATCTAAGAACACTAGTCAGTTAATTTACCCTTTAAGGGTAATTTAAATTTAAATTAACAGTGCCTCAGTCAGTCAATACTGTTACTTGATTACAAACACAGAAAATAAATTCGTAAAATAAAGTGGAACAACGGAAAATAAAGGGAAAATGGGAAGGTACTCAGCCAAAGTTATAGCCAAAGAAGAGCCTCATCCAGTTTCCCTCCTTGTTTTCTGCAAAGCAAATTGACTGGAGGGAAGGCACATAAACTTCACCAAACACTGACAATGTTTATAAAAATTTTTTTTAGGAAATTCCCATGCAAAAAGGGTTAGGTTACCAAGATGAGTCTCATTTCTCTGGAAAAGCTAACACTACCTCAAATATTTAATTAAGAGCACCAGCACAAGACGGAAACATTGTGCAGCATACTCCTTTGGAGCATGGACTTCCCAACTTGTTTCACAATGGGAAGATGAACTGAAGGAGGAAATATTTAACGGAGAGCCAACAATGCAAAAATTTGGGAATAAAAGCAGCCAAGCTGAATTTAAAACAACAGCAAACTTGACACACAGAGAAACCAGCAACAGATTACTGGAACATTTTTTTTGTTTACCTCAACATGATTTTTAAAAGCTTCTTTATTTTTAAACATTCAAACATTACCCCATAGCTAAAGGTATGGTTCTCCAGACACACTCTTTCATGTTTCACACAACTTAAACAAGTAAATTAAAGGTAAACAGCTCTAATTGCAATATTCAAGCACATCTTCAGAGATTCTCAGCAACTCTCTGAGATTCACTAGTACAATATCATTAATTTAGGAATCTAGTGCTAGGATCTAGGCTCAGCTGCTGCAGTAATCTAGCTGCCTTTTACATGATGCCAATATTTGATGTTTTTTAAAGTCCATGCTTTTCTAAGCTCAACAGGACCATTAGCACTGCTGCCGGCATTCTGTGAGATAAAACACACTCTTTTCCCAAATGCTGTAGGACTCACTACTAGAAGGAAAAGTGTTTCACAATTTTCCTCATTTTACAGATAGGCATCTCTGAGCAATGATGCACCCAACACAAATCGGAGGTTTAGTGACAGTGAGCACAAGAATCGGAGTCTTATTCCATATTCCTGTCCACTGTGAGACACAGCTCTCCTTCTAGGTCTGAAAACCATAACCATTTGTCTGAAATCTCTGGCGTCTTCCCTACTCCTATGGACATTTAGAAGATAGTGTCAAGAGAGGTGAATCCAGTAATGCAAAAAGTTGGTGGCTAGAGGTATCAGGGCAACACACTGGCACAGGAAAGACAGAACCAGGGAAAATTGACAATGAAAGCAGAGGTGGTGACCACTAACCAAAAAGATCTGGTTACAGGAATGCAGTCACAGCTACTGGAAACAAAACCAACAAAAAATACTGATGGAACACAGCAAACACAATCCCTTCTCCCTGTATGCAGCAATGACTTGGCAAAGAGAGGCTGAAAGAACATCTGTCTCTTGGATGGAGGGGTGGTAAAAAGAGTAGAGAAATAAGACAAAAAGTTATATGAATCAGCATAGAAAGTGGTGATAACCTCATCAAGAAAGTAACACAGGATCTGCCAGTGGAAATGCACATTTGCTGTTGGTCACAGCTGAAAAGCCTTTGCCAAAGGCTTTGAAGTTTGTTTCCCAGCAGCTCAAGTAGCCAACCACCACCATTTCTGGAACAGCAAAGGACCAAGAGCACGGCACTGGTTTTGATGGATTATCCCAGGGACAAACTGGCCCTTCCCCACAGCCGTGAGCTGCAGGCTGTGCTTCCCTCAGCACAGGGAGCTTAAGTCAGAACAAGCTGTTCACTTTTTGTCTTCTTGCAAGTGTCTCTTAGTTAAGAGAGAGCTTAAGTGAGGGCTGCTCTGTGGAGATCTCCAAGGAACACCAGCGAAAAGGGCTGGGATACATGGCAGGGGGAGGGGTGCTCAGCAACCTAAGCCATGGTCTTTCTTTCCTAATTACACTTTTTTGCCAAGATGTAATTATTTTGCCCGCTTTGTCTTCAACTTGACAGTCTGCTGATCTCAGAGTCACCACCCCACATGCTGACCTGGCAGGAGTTCCTTTCCATCCTTTCCTAGAATAGGGGTATGTTTATTTAAAGCCCTTACAGACAAGATGGACTTCACAGAATAAGCAAAACTATTCCTAAGATTCCCACTTCTGTAGCAACCTTATACCTTTGGGTATAAAAATCCACCCAGCCCTTCTTCCCACACCTACACAAAGCATTTCATTCCAACTATACAGGGAATAGAAGCTGCAAGTAGATATTATCAGCATTATCCCAGACCCTCCAAAGTCAATGAACTATTAAGTTAAGCAGTCACTGCAGCAGGATCTGAGTACTTAACTATTAAATAACTGAAATGAACCAACTGTCTTAATGTAGGGCTGTCCTATGTCCATGTTAATACCAGGTGAGCTGCTACTGCACACAGTTACAAAAAGTACTTCAGTTTTCTGAGAATTTGTATTTACATATTTCCTCTATGATGTCTGATGAACCAAAGGAAATCCATTACCTTCCAGGTTATGCAGGGCCACAGGCCATGACCAGAGTTATTCAACTTAATGTGTTTCCATGACAAATCAGTCCAATAATGCTACACAAGAAGGAATTTTTTACTGTGGTCAAAGACCCCCTGAGATGAGACCCAGTCAGAGCTCTGAGCTATCTGGGCTTGCTCCTTGCAATTTACTCATCCCATCAATACTATGCTGAAATCCTGAAGATCATCTCACTTTTTCACTGATGTAGTATGTGCATCTGGTGCCAGGGGAAAAGAGAGAGCCCTGTCCTGTCGCTTCAACTTTGTCATAGAAACTGAGGACTCTCCCTCTAGAACAGCATTTACAAAGGGCTCAAAATTAACCCTGCAAAGGGGCCTGGAGTTCCCAAGAACTGAAAGACTCGGGGATGCAGCTAAGGCCATTGATTTTCTCTCTGCATCTTCTTGTCACAGGAATGGTGCTTCCAGAGCAAATTCCCTCCCTGAATCTGGTAGCTGGCAGTACAGGCATCCCAGAGGCCTTTTGCTTAACAGCTTTTCCCCACACAACTTAGACTGGTGAATCTTAAAGGCTGCTTTAGGGTGATTCATTTGCCTTAGAAAGATCAAGCCCCAAAGTTTCATCCAGAGGTCCCTTTAGCCTCCTCATGGACTGGCAGGCTTTTATAAAAACAGTGGCTAAACCAATGAAAGTGAGCATGATGGGTTTCCTAACGCATGGTCAGGGAAAAAAATAAACCTATAAATAAATAGAACTGTAATCCTAGTCTGTGCTGAACCACAGTTTTCCTTGGATGTTCTCAGAGTGCCTCTTCTACAGGTCCATTGACCCGTCATAGCTGTGCAAACCCTCCTCCTGCATTCTTTCAGCCAGAGCCCTGGACAAGTGGGTTGGTGTCATGGCAGCTCCCTATTTACCACACTGCCTCCCTCAGAAACAATGTGCACCCCTAGATGGTCTGAAATGGAGCAGACATCTCAGATATTCAAAGGGATTTCCTCTCCCTCATTATCCCGTATCACCTGAAACTGTCCCTGGTGTTGGAGGTAGAAGTACTTGAGATACTTCTCTTCTTCTTCAGTCTGCTGTCCAACCATCCCCCAACTGTGAACAGCTATATTTTGCACTGCCAGCTCCAGGTGAGACCACTGACAGACACATCCCCAGGGACTGGCTTGCATGATAGGAAATCTGCAAAGTGCATTTATCTTTGCTACCTTGCCAGTTCTCTAGGCCAAACATTATTAACACAGACAATAAAGCTGAGGGAGAAAAAAGAGATACCTTGCCCAGCCTTGTCAGTGAAGCAAACGTACCATGCCCCAAACCAGCCTTTGCTGGAATTTCCATGCCCATACCAGTGCAGCAGGTGTGTGCCTATCTGGGGATGTTTGATTATCCCACACTGAGGATTTTTAAAGCCCGTGGGAGCTAGAGTTAAACCTGGTTGCCACCCGTTCCTACTGTGAACACTCTTTCAGGAACATGCCTATAGAGGAGCAAGTCTGAACGTTTTGGTGGGTTTAAAATAGCTCTCAACCAACTTGAGCAAAGCAGGGCTGGTTTGGGGAGTGTTTCTGGCAGGGTTGGCTGAGAAGGCACAAGTTTGCATTTGTGCTTTTGACTTCTCTGTTGTAGGCATGATGCTGCAAGAACTGTGCCGATTGTTGTGTTCTGGTATGTCCAAACAGCTTTGCTCTTCCAAGCCCCTGCACTTCTCCTTAAAGGGGGAAAACTAAACTCTTTTACTCTAAACCTTCCCACTTGCTGGCAGGCTGTTCCTGCCCAGAGGGCATGCACTCTCTTGGATACATACTTTCCCAGACATTCTTGATAGAGGTAACTGTCTGCCCAGGATTCAGATGGATTTCTGTCAGGTCCTGGTGCCATATGCTGTGAATATATGGCATGATAGGAAATGGGAATAGAAAGGCATGAGGTGTGACAGCTCCTATCCTAAGAAATAACTTGTAGATTGGTGTGGGACATCACACAATGATTAAGTCACCCTGGGGATTAAAATGGAGCCCATCGCAACGTTGGCTGAAAAATCAGAGCAGACTGAACAGACTGAGCAGTTGGTGCTGCAAGTGCCAGAACTCACAGAGGCTGATTTCCTCCTCCTTCCTTGCATCTTGTGGCCAACCCATTTGCTCCAGCTGAGGCTTTTCTGCAGTTTTGGCACTTAGAAAAGTTTTGCCCAAGTTGTTGCCCCAACCTTCGTTCAGGGGAGCACGGACACCGCAGCGTTTTGCCTCCAGCTGTCTTCCCCCACACTGCTGGGCCGAGAGTCCTGTGTTCCCACCAAAGCCCTGGAGCCCACACCACTGGGTAGCAGACACAGTGTTCCATCTGAGGTGGGGAAGGGAAAGGCACTTTCCAAAGAATCTGAACAGACCGATGTGAGCGCCACAGTCTGAGTTAACATTAGATTTCAAGTGGAAGAGCTGCTGGCGACTTGCCCAGATTCCCTGGCCTGCTGCCTGCCAAGTCCTCAGAGACTATTTTTATCATTATTTATTTATTAAAATTAACTGTCTTGGGGCTGGACCGCAGACAGACAGAATCTAAAAATGCAGACACTCAGTGGAAAGCTAGCTGGGAGGTAGGGGGAAGAGGTTAATAATAATATCTGGTCCTGTCCCATTAAAGGGCAAAAAACCCCAATCTTCTAAGTGAGATTGTGGCTTAACAGGCTTAAATTCTTGCAATTCTTCTAGGCACCAGGTTGCCTAGAAAGACAAGGTGCTGGCTCACCTGGCAGGTACATGTGCCGATTCTATACAGACTGGCAGACTGGGCCACAGCTTATGAATTTGGAGAAAGGTTATGAACTAGCAGGAGCAAGAAAATATTGCTGTGAAAGCTGACAAACCACTGTACCAATACTGAACAGGAGAGCACTTCAAGGAGCAACTTGACTCAGTAACCGATCCTTCACTACAAATCAGTTTTGTCTGCTGGGATCCTCTACAAGACACTCTCCTTTCTGTGTTTGGCTGCCTGAGACCACCAAATTATACCACGCAGGCTGCTTGTGAGTAAGCAGCCATGTATCTGCTTCTAGATACCTTGTGTTTTTCTAGTGCCTTACAAACCTAAAGACAAGTTCTTCCCAACCTGTGCTGAAACCAAGCCAAAGAGGCCATATATCCCATATTAAGCCCAAACCACACTCTGCTATTTGGAGAATGCAAATCCAGCCAAAGCCACAAACAAAATGGATTGTTCTAAAATGCATTTCCAGATGGATCGTGATGAATGAAATACAGAACACCTACAAAGAGATTTTCATCTTCAAAAGGAACCAGTGCATCTGATCTCCCCAAAAACCAGGTCTGGGAATGGGGAAACTACGGAAAGGGAGACTATCTCTTCTACAGCAGAAATACTTCACACTCAGATGAATGCTTTCCACCCACAGACCATAAAGCATTTTTTCTAAAAGCAAGCACTATTCTGGTTTCACTCAGAATAGCAGAAGCAAGGCATGTAAACCACTTGCTCAGGGTCACGCAATACAATATGGTATTGTCAGCTCTTTGACCTTGCTTTTCCAGTGCTTACCTTGCCCTATTGTGCTGCCTGGACAATGTGTTGATAGACAACAGGCTTTCTAATCCAACAGAGCCCTGTAAATCACAGCTACCAGTCTGCCCACATCGTGCCTGGGTTTAACTGATTCAGGAGCTGGCGGCTGTTGCCAGCACAACACTGATGCAGGAAACCTCATCGTATTCACACATTAACAGCATGAGCCTTGCAATCATGACACAGCACACCGCTGGGAGTGCCACGCAGAAATCACACTCACATTGGATGCTACTGGACAGACAGTCTTCTGCAAGGCCAGAGAAGGGGTCTCAGTAGTTCATGTGGCTCACACAACTGTGCATATCCCCTTGGTAAGACATTTACTCAGGTTTCAGTGGGATTTCTTGATGCAAAAGGACTCACAGGCATAATGATGATTTAGCACACTCTGAAAAAGCCAGAATATGTGTGGATTACCTGACAAATTCAAGGTCTTTCCTTTTTGCACTAATCCAGGCCTGGAATCTGGGTGTCTTCCTAAGGCAGATTGAAATCACAACCCAAACCCCTCTAGTGCTATCAGCACAAGATTTTAGAAACAGCTTACAGACTATATGCAAGTGTCTCCCTAAAGAAAGCTTTGCTTGTATTCCAAGCCTCACAGCCTATCAAACATAAAGCACAAAATCTTCTCCCATTTAGAACAACACTTCAGTTAGGAAGGCCATTTCCATGAGATGTGCACACATTTCAAAATGTAAATATAGCAGAGCAGGAAAAGAAAAAGGACTCTTTGACTGCTAATGAATCACCCTTGTTGAAAGCTTCCTTTGGGGCATTCTGCCATCGGAGTCACTCTGCTCTGCATGCTTCTTAGCTTGGCTCTCTCCAGGCTTCATTCACCTGACATACATCTCCTCTTTTGGTTGTAGGGATACACGCCTCTGCTTTTGTAATTCTGTATTAGCTGGGCAATGGGTATAGATATTTTAAGGTGACTGTAAGGACAATGACAAAGGAGACAAAAACATTCTTTAAAGCAGCACTTTTCTTTCAAGAGTAATCATGGTACAGCCAGAACAGCACTTGTATACCACTCCTCATCTTCAGCAGAACTTTGCTAAACATTAACCAGCTACTCCTCATATCACTTGTGTCATGGTCTCTATAAACATGCGTTAATTTCCTCATCAGTTTAAAAAAGATGAGATAGATAAATTAAAATGAGTTGCTAGAGACCAGGGCTTAAATTAAAGACATGCATGAGGACTTAGGCCCTCTTAAGCCCTATGATCTGGCCTGCCTGTTAACAGAGGAAGAGTTAAAGGCTTTCTCTTCTTTTACACTGATGCAATCCAGGTCAGATACCATTAGTTAGATGTATTAAACCATATATAACCACCTCAAGAACTGTGTTCTGGCCAGTTTCACTCACTCTGAACTCAAACAAAATTTTACTCACACAAGCAGGTTATGTGTCCTGTCTTCCCCTGTATCATCTCAAACTATCCTTCTCCCCCTTCCTCAGGTAATTTCAAAGCCAGTCAGTTCCCAGATTTGGGTTTCCACATGCCACAAAAATATTTGTTCTTCCACAGCAAATGCTTCTTTTGGTGGCCATGCCAGGCTATGCAGGTTCATCGTGTGCATTAAACCAGGCCAGAAGATTTCTCTTCTGCTCAGGAGAAATCACATCTAGCAAGCACATCTTTGACCAGCGCTTCCTCCAACAGACCCCCTCAGAGTTGCCTGTCTTAATGAAGTAAGTTGTCTCTCCTTCCTCCTGAGCAGCTCTCACTTTCCTTCCATCTAGCCCTGGCATCCTCCACCTGTTCCTTCTGGAAGAGGCCTCAACAGGTAAAACATGACTTCAGTAAAAGCATGGGAAGAAAGCTGTGTGAAGCCTACCCTGTGTAAAGTCACAAGACCCCACAGTCAGGATTTGTTTTAACACAATCTCCAATCCCCTCCAAGTAACACTTCTGCACATAACTGCTGATCTATGTTGCTGGGCAAAGGCAAGCAGAGGGAAAAGGATTCTGCAGAGTGCTCTGCTTTGCCTGCTGAAGGTTTTCTGACACGATTAGACACTGTAAAACACCCTGCAAAGAGAAACTGAAATACACCTGCTCATTTGTTGGCTGACTCACTCACCGAGCCACACTAACATCCAGCGTGACTGCGGCTCCAGTGACACACCAGCTTCACGTATTCCTGGGTCTACCTGCTCCTGGTAATTCTGCATGTGCAAGTGGACACCATCACCACACTGTGGGAAGTTTTGATCCACAAAATTAACTCTGTCCAAGGCTCGGAGCCTGGAAGAAGAGGTGGTGGCAACAACACAAATGGCACAGGGCCTGCCAGCAGTGTGCGTTAGGTGGATACTGACCCTTGGATGATTAAGCTTGCTAGCAGTCTGCTGTGTTTACAGTTACACAGCAGATGGTTCCTTTAAAACAGAAAAGCTCAAAACAGGAGGTAGCCCTACCACCAAGTTGTTTAGTGAAAGTTTCCTACAATTTTTCCATTGTCAGTCCCAGCTGAGAGATGTTTGCTATGGAGAAGTCACACATGAAAAAAGGACAAGCACGTGCATGCCAGGAAATTTCTGTGTTAGTCCCAATATAAGATCTGTGACAAGATGTTGTGGGTCTCATTTTTGGAGTGTCTGTTTCTTCCATTCAGCCCCTTGTCCTCTCCTCCCTTCACCCTCTTCTTCGAGTCCTCTTTCATATAATATTGAGCAATCATTACCCACTCAGCTTGCTGCCATAAACCTACAGACCCCTTCCAAGACAGCAGCAGGTCTTGAGCACACTTGGCCCATTTTGGTGCCACAGCCAAGACTCTGCACTTCCCTGCATCCTACACAGCACACTACCAGACTGCCAGCTCAGCTAGCTCATGAGATTTTGCTCAGCAGGCAACAGATAACACTTCACACTTCACAATTCATTTTAATTGCAACTTCTTTGTAGTGTTTTCCTTTATTCAAGGGAGAGAAGAAAATTGAAGAATTGGTTGATGTGGTCCAGATTATAACACTGATCCTTGCTTTCAAAAGAACAGAGACAAGTTTACTCTGAAAATAACAACTCCAAATGACATCTCACAGCTGCCTCTCCTCAGCTCCATGAACCATCCTGCTGATCCTCCTTGTTTCTCTCTCAGCCTGCCACCCTTGCCATCTCCATACAGGCCCACAAGCCTCCTCCATCTCAGCAAGATGTTTACCATCTCCTCACACACACACTCTCCCTTGCATCCCATTTTCAGTTTGACCCTTCCCAGGGTCCCACAGACCTAAGTCCACCATCCCATATATCTTGCTTCTTCTCAACAGTGAGCTGCCACTGCCTTCTCTTTCCATGGATGGCGCAGAAGTGGGGGAGAACAGAGGAAAACAGGCAGGCAGGACTGCAAGCACAGAATTCAGCAAGGAAGATGTAGGGAAGCCATTAGCACCTCTCTGCGCTCGCCCTTTACCTGCACAACACAGACCAGGCCCTTCCTCTTCAGTCCAACACACAAAGAATTGTCAATAGTAACCTCTTCCCTTTTGCTCCCTCACATTCAAATTTAAAGCCATTTTCCCACGAATAACAAAACCAAACAGACACCAAGCCTCCAAGTCTACTGTATTTTCTTTATTTCCTAGCAGAAGTCACTGTTCAGAGTTTAGTCAAAGGTGCTGTGAGAACCCTTTCTGCTGTGCCACACCAATTTCCACTGCAGATCACATCAGTAATCAGCATGCTGTGGTATGCAGGAGTGGTCAGGCAGCTCATGCCTGTTCAAGTGCAGCTACATTCAAAAGTTGGACTGAACAGTAGGAAATACAGAAGACCACAAGCTTATTATTTATTCTGTAGAAATGGCTAGAGGCAAGAGGAGGCAGTCACACTGTTTAGTCAATGAAAAATGCTCTTCAGGAAGATGTCTAAATTCACAAGACCCACTTGGGAACTTTAGGATGCCTGAGGCATCCCATGTTGAGAGCCAAGGCACTACAGGAAAAAATGGCTTTGGAAACTTAATTTCACATTTTAACCAATCCAGCAGGGTGAAAGAAAGTTTTACTCCTTCCTCAGACCTCTCCTAAGCTCCCTCATAACTGAGGCTAGAAAGCCAAGGACCTCAGGAAGCCATAACCATTCCCTTTGTACTGCAAGGTAGATGGGTCAAGCCAGCTGTCCCATAAGTTCACTGTGGTAAATATGAGATGCTGCAAACATACCAAAACCCGCTTTCTTCTGGCACCACAACCTCACCATGATCAAGACAGACACACTCTGTGCATGCTCATCCAGGAGGATCAGACCACTGTCTTCGTCACACTCCTCAAACACCTCAGCACAGAGGGGTTCTGCTGGCTGAAGGGGCTGAGCCAGTCCCAGAGCTTGGATTAGTTGCATGATTAATGAAAAAGGCTGCAATGCAGCCTTCCAGACTCAAAGCAAGAGAATGCTCACAAACACAGTGTAAAAAAAAAAAAAAAAATCTTGCTATACCATACACTGTCATTCTGGTCTGGGGGGGAAATAAAACAGAAAAAAACCCAAACAACTAATTCTTAGAAAACATAGCTAAATGGAAACAAAGCCCAATCACCCTTTCCTGTACCTTCAAGGCAGATGCTAACACACATCTCTGCATGCAACAGCCTCAGAACCAGTTCAGAGCACAGATATGGAAAGAGGTGCTGGCACAGCTTCCTTGGCCTTTGCTGACAATGCTGTTTTGTTCTTCCATAAAGCAGTTTTGTTTAGGGCCTTCTTTGAAAATTCCATCATGACACATGTGCAAAGTGCCAGCATGGATATATGTGCTCATCCAGGATTGTTTTCACCATGGTTAATACTCTACCCCCCAGGAAATCCTCAACCACAGTCTGTTCCACATGCTCATTATTTCACAAGGAGGAATATGCAGTCCTGTCCCCACACAGTTTCTGTCTGTCTGCCCCTGCCCCTCCCAAAAGTCACCAAGTGTTCCTGGGGCAGCTGCTTTTCATGGATTTAGAGGAGGGCTTTGAAGGCAGCTGAGATGACGGGGCTCGCACACCCTGCATGAACTCCATCCACCTCTGTGAATCACACGAGCTAGTGCTCCTGATGACACAAAATCATGGCTCAATGCACACTTCTGTTCCAGAAAGTGTGTTATTCATCTGCACAAGTGTAGGACCTCAGTGCAAGGAAGTTAGGAAGCACTTGAGTATTAATGCTAGCTAAGTAAAACACCTCCTGATTTCCTCAGCAAAACGGCACTTGACCCACATTTTCTAGAAAGCAACAGCTTGCATGTTAGTCTGTGCAAACTCTACTCAAAAGGAAAGAAACTGACCCACATTTGAACTGTCTCAGTAATCAGTGGTGCATAAGAAAGGCTCCCAAAGTAACACCATTAAGCCAGTGTGTTATCTCCAGTAGGTGGGCTCTCTAAGACAATTTTACAGGGATTAATGCTGAACTTTTTCTTGCCTACAGCATCCAGGGCAATCATGTCCAGTTTCTGGGAAAAAAAACAGATTCCACCCCAAAAATATAAGCTTCCTATGAAGAGACACTCTAAAAATATGACCTTTCAAGCATTCAAAAACAGACCTAGATGTGTGGTCCATGGTACAAGGTGCAATGAGGAAAGCCATAGAGGAAGGCCTGCACCAAAACTTCATTACTGATTTAACATGCCCCATCTACACTTCCATGCCCTCCTCCTACTATCAGTAACTTGTAGGTTTCTTCCAATATTTTAATCTCTTACTTTTTCTATAATCACTGAGTATTCAACTGCAAGTTTTTTTTACCAGACCTTTCCTATTAATTTAAAAAAATCTTGTAGAACAGTTAATATTTTGGTGAAGAATCATATCATGTAACTCCATGCATATGGGGTTTATACACACTCCAGAGCTATCACTGGTCACAAACACACACTGGATATCACAGATATTTTAAGGCCCCAATCACTGTGATATCTAGTTCAATAAGATGGATAACAGAAGGATTGCTCTGCAGTTTCCCACCAGCAGGTTCCTTTGCCAGGCACTGCCACTTGCAGGGCAGTTCATCAGAAACCAGCGCAATGTTCTGCTGAAAGGAGGTCAGAAACCAGGAGCGACAAAGTACGTCAGGCAGAGATGGTGCTGAGTGTCTGTGAGGCCCAACTGCAGCACATGGGCAAGTCATGGCCTGATTTGCTAGAAATAGGGATCATTTCCTCTGCAGCACTGGTAGCAGAGCAGGCAGGTGGGCCTGAAGGCAGCAGAAGAAAGAGGCAGGATGCCAACATAAGCCTGAAGCAAATTAAATATCAGAAGGCAGCAGGTTCCTTTGAGACTGCTTGGTTGCTCTTTTGGCAGAGGAGAAAAGCAAGCCATTAAAGAGGCAGAATACACCCGTGTGGACTTCATTTGCAGCACTAATTGCCATGCACGTGTGCTAATTGCCCTCACATGAAGTGCAAGGGACTGGGCACTACTTGAATCCCAGGCAGCAGTGAGTCTTCCAAAGTAACACTTGTTGGATCATGCTCTCACCACACATTCCACTTGTACCAAACAAATATGGAAGGAATCAGTGCAGTCTTGTTTTTTCATAAAGTTATCCACTGCAGTTTATTTAGAGGCCAAAAAGGAAACTTTAACCAGAACACCAGAGATCTTCAAAACATTAACAAAGTTTGGTGCTTCTTACCAAGATAAGAGAAGGTAACAGCCACTAAAACAAACTGTTCCCTGCTGTCACTCTGGAGGACAGGGTAATGGAGATCTGTCCTGCAGCCAACTTCTGTGACTGTCTTTTGTCAGTAATAGCAACACTACTTGATTGCTCTCAGTAAAAGCTGACAGCTGTCAGGGCTCATCCTAGTTACCTGCACAGGTAAAGTGCATCAGAAAAATAAACACCGGTGGCAGGAACACAGAGCTGCACTGCCTGGAGACTTCTCCTGGGACTGTTTACATCACTGAGGAGGTGAAAGCAAGGAAAAAGCAGAGGGAGGGCAGACTACAGCAGGTAGACAGATCATGCTTGGCCATCCTCTCTCCTGTTTTGTTAAGGGTTTCCTGGAAAAACAGAATTGTGAGACAGTGGAACAGAGTGTCCAGAGAAGCTGTGGATGCCCCATCCCTAGAAGTGTTTGAGGCCAGGATGGATGGGGCTCTGAGTAACCTGGTCTAGTAGATGTCCATGCCCATGGCAGGGGTGTTAGAACTGGGTGATCTTTAAGGTCCCTTCCAACCCAACCATTCCATGATTCTACAAAAAAGGAGTTCATGCCCTTCCCTCCAGCAAAGTCTGAAAGCAGCATATGTCTGTATCAGGATATTAACATGTCCTTAACATCCTTCAGCTGCATTTGCTCCTAGTTCATTAACAGTCTTTTCTCACTGGATTATACCCACCCCTCTGATCTGTTTGCTCAGGTGTACATATGCACCTCCCAGACTATTTTGGTCCAAATATATGGACTAAACTCACTATGGGTGAGTTGGGCTGGAAAAAAACCATTTCATTTCCTGAGTTTGACTGTTTGGCAGTAACAGTATTTCTGCTGAAGCACATACAACTAAAAAAACCTGGAAAACCAGAGACTCAATGATCCATTACCACATGAGTGAAGAAGAGGAAATGCACCTCTCACTACTAAATTTTTTTTGCAGTATTTCTTCCCAGTTTGTTTTCCCCAGGACCTACAGAGAAGTCAGACTGGGGAGAGAGACAGAAGACACTGCAGACGCATCTTCCACCAGCATCTCTCTGATACACTGCAGGGCGCCTAGTAGAAGACAGATGCTTCTCAGTAATGTGAGGATTGATCAGTGTAAATCAGTCACTATTGTTCTACACCAGCTGTCCCTTCATACAGAAAAGCCCTGAGGGGAGTTAAAGGCATTTTGCAAGCAGCCAGAGGGAAAAAGGTATTTTTGGTGACAGGCAGGAGGCATTTAGATTCCAACTCATTTCTTGTTGTGCTAAATAAAAACTAGACAAGGCAACAACAATTTAGGGTACGATTAGAAGAGAGGTAAGACTCCTTTTAGATCTAATTGGGACAGACAACAGCAGAGGGAGAAGTAGAAATCATGGCCATTAAGATTCAAAAGTTAGTTGACTCAGTCCTGGAAACTGCAGCTCTGCCTAAGACCACTGTTTGTGCAGAAGGCACCCTTCAGGTTTTTTTCTCTTCTACTGAAAGGAAATCAACATTTTAACTCTGCCCAGATCCAAATGCCATTTCAATGAGCAAGCCAATGTTACAATGCCACCTATTTGAAGGGAGCACAATATTTCTCCAATAAGCTTCAGCAGGAGGTTTGGCAGGCAGGGAGCTGTCACAGCATCTCCCCATGAAGTTTGACATGCGGAAGATATGCTCATGTTGCAGCAAGGCACTGGCTCAATAGCGTATGGAGTATTGCAAATGGCTTAAACAGAAGGAGAGCTGCTGGAAACCGAAGGAGCTTCTCCCAGGAAAGACACAGAAGAGCATCACCTGCCACTTCTGTGGCATTCCAGGTATATGTCTGGGATCTCAGACATACAGTATTTTGTCCTGGTCACAGCTGCTAAGGAATTAGCAATGAAAAGGTTTAGTCTCAGCCCCAAGCAAGAGGTCGTGCTCTGAAAGCAGATAATTTCTCTGGGAAGGATAAGTCGTGAGCAGTCACAGCACCCCTTGCACAGAGGCAGCCATAGAGGTGACACTCATGACCAGGCTCCTGAAAAGCAGCTTTGGAACTGGGGCCAAGGGCTGGCTAAACATGAGAGATAAGCTCCTCCCTTGACTCTGTCCCTATCACAACCAGACCCAACCCTTGCCAAGGGGGATAGCACTTAGCACAGAGGGTGACACTCTCTGTTCTAACAGAAAATGGAGTTATTACTAAGGTAATAATATAAAGTACTGCTCACTTACATAAGCTACAGTCTTAGCCTGAAGATATTATGGTAAAGATTGGTCTGTTCAGAAAAGTTCATCAAAATAAATTGAAGAAAATTATTTAAACCTGTGAGAACATTTCTTTTAACGAGCATGACTTGATTTAGTTTGCATTCCCTCTGGAAGTGAATTAAATTAACTAGGTCCATTTGCATTTAAAATAGACAAGTAAGGTGGTTTCAGCAGTGGGCTATAGTTTCTGTATAGTGGGCTCTATATTGTGGTTTAACTAATCCACAGAGTGTTACATTTCCTAGACATCATTGCCTGGACAAACCATCAGTGTCATGACAGCCAGATACCCATGACCTGAATTAGAGGAGAAGGAAAACAAACAAACAAATATCAAATTGCTGTTTCCTAACTTTCTCTCTTGAGATATGAAAATATTTTCAGGAAATACTTCCTTAAGTATTTGTTCACAGTCATTTCAACCACAGTGCAAAAGGCATACACTTTTAAGAGTCTCTGAAGCAGCTCTGGACTTCTAAGGAGTTACCTAAGGACAGCTACCCTAACAGCTGAGAAGGACCAGGCACCGAAAAGGAGGCCACCTGAGAAAGGACAGGTAACCTTCAAGCTTACTGCTGGTACTGCAGTGCTTTCAGGCCCCACTCAGGAATGAGACCCAGCTGTGCCAGATGTCATTCAAATGCACTGTTTGTGACAACAGAGAACGGCAGGCTCTGGGTGGGGTGGGAACTAAAACCAGGCGAGACAAGGAAACTAAGCACCAGTTTCAGCTGAGAGCAGCCAGAGAGCTCTAGTCACAGACAGCTCCTTCTTTACTGTCTGCTCCTACCCAGGGCTGTGATTGCTGGTTTGCTTAAAAAAAAAAAAAAAAAAACCACCAACAAAACAAACACACTAGAAATTTTGACCCCCGAGAGCACGTACACAAAGGAGAGATTTTTTGAGACAGGTCTGTGATTAGTACCTGCCACAAATGGTTTTGGCTGACTTGGTCTTTTCTTGGTGCAGCAAGATGGCATAGCTGACCTCTGGAAGTATCCTTCAACCATATAGTTTCTGGTTTTGTACCTTTCAAAAGTTATCAGTACATCTGTCATACCAAGGGGTGACACTTGTTCTAGCACACTGACACGATTAAGAAGACACAAGCCTGAGATCTAGTCTCTCATTTTCCTGGCTTGTCAACAGCCTTGCAAATTTGTCAGTTATGATAGTAAACCCATATGTACAGCATCTAGTTGGTGGTGTACTGCTAAAAAGTCCAGAATAGACATGGAGCAAAGAAAAATGCCATATTCAACATCAATTAAGAAGGCAAGAACATAATTACCCAGTACAAAATATGGGCATGGTGTCAGAACCCCTTCACAACTAACACATCCATCTGTGTTATATTTAAGTAGATGCCACCAACTTGAGCAAATATCCCCAATATGTTCCATCACAGGGTATTAAAATCTTGTCTCACTAAGAGAAGAAAGGAAAAAAAAAGCATTGGTTCAGTTCACCTTCAGTTCAGAAATCACTGCAGATTGCTTTTTCAACTGACAAATACTGTGCAATTTAGCATTTGAACTTTTTTTTTGATTTATTTATTCCATACCATCTGAGTGGAAGAAATCTTAAAGCATAGGAGAATTCTTCAGTGGGTACTGTTAAATGAACTCAGCAGTCCATCCTGGCCTTAAGATCCAGAGACTTCACCACTCAACAGCAGTTCCCACACTAGTAACCTACTTCGTGTTCAACGGTCTTAAAGACTGCATTTAGCTTTTAGCATGACTGACATTGTGATTACACATTGTCCCACCACACTGTAGAGCCTCCTCTTTCCTTAGTACTGCAGAACATTTCTCCCTCTCCCCTATGAGATTATTACTAACCACCTGCCTGAAAAAAAGAAATTCCATTTAAGTGGAAATGTCTTCATTAATAATATGTCCCTTGGTCCCCCCATTTGTGCAATTCTGTGTATAAATACCCACACATTAAGCAAGAAAACACACAGAAAGCTGCCACTGGGTACCTCCCCACAAATGGAAAGAGTTCATCACTCAGCAAGCATGTCTGAGGAGCTCTGTCATCTGTGGGCTGACCAGCAAACTACTGTTTTTAGAAATACTGATTTGAGTAGTCCCTTACCACATCGCTGGCTCTAAGAATTCAGTTTGCAGAGTGAGAGGGACACAGGGCTCAGTGCTTGTAGCATTTAGTCTAGAGCAGGGAATTAAGGGAAGGAGGCAAGGCTTTTTCTGGAACGAAAGATACAGCCACAGAACTGTTTGCATCAGCAACATTTTATGACAGATTCTTGCAAGCAATGTCATAGCCTTTTCTTTTGACTATGAAGTGAGACAGAATGTCTTATACAAGCTGCAAACATCTTTGAAGAATAAACAGTTTGCGTAAGTTGCCTCTTTGAGAGATCAATTTCTAATGTCTGGGGGAAAAAGAAAGAAAACACAAACCTTTCTTTATTTCTATTCTCTCTGTGTTGCATCAGCACAGTCCTTTGTTTACTGTCTGCAAAGATGCACTCTGATACTAATGGAATGTGTATATTGAATTTGAAGAGCAGCTTTAATTCCCAAAACTCAACCTCCCAAAAGCAAAGTTCCCCAGGAAAAGACAGGATGATAGCCAAGCACGGCAATGCCACAAAGACCCAATTCACAGTAAAAAATTTGATGGGTATTACATGGGTGTGTAAAACTTTTCATGAAAAGAAAAGGCAGTTTAATATTTCATCTGGAAACTCATCACTCAAACTGCAGAAGAAGCAGTCTAGGTAAAGGAATTATAAACAAAATCAGGGCAGGATTGAGGATGCTTTGAAATATACTTCTCTTCTGCTATTTCTGCTGCTATGAAGTAGGAGAAGCCACAAATGATGACTATAAAATGCACACTACAGACAGTTCCGATAACATCTTAAATACACAAATATGATTTGTGTTCCTGATGTCTGGGGAAGGGAGTAAAGATACATAGCAATTACATTAGTGACATATAAATATGAAGAAAGAAGTACATAATGATATTTTATTTGCAGAACAAAGCTGACAATACCGTGAAACTCTATAGTGAGTGCTGTAACAAAAATCCTACTTGGCATCGGGGAGGCCAGCCTGGCACTAGAAGCAATACTGTTGGTGATGCCAGTGCTGCCCATTAATTCTTCAACTGTGGGGGGTCCTACCATTTGTAAACACTTCATCTTTGTGGTGCAAAACCAACTGTGTCTGGCTGAAGCAGTTCACAGGCTTGTCTACCTACCTGGCTCCTGATGGACAGAGCTTCCCAAATGTTCAAATGCAAGACTGGAAGCAGAAGGCAGAGCTTTGAAATGTGTTCAGTCCATTTCTCTGAGTGTCAGAACAAAACCATCTCATGCTAAATTCTACTGAATTCAGCAGATCTGCTGAATGATGCCATTCCTGTACCTGCCAGTGATGAAACCGGCAAGACTCAAAACCATCATAAAGCATCACGGAAACTTTCACTGGGAGTGGTCTAGTTGCAGGTGCTAAAAGGCATTTTGAGTCTTGTCTTGGCCTCACACACATTTTATGTGTGACCTTATTAAGTGCTAGAAACTTCAAACTTTCTTATGATAAGGTGAGAACATTTAGGAGTTCAGGAGAAAAATATTAAAATTCTTGTCTGTTTCCCACACCCCCTCATAACTTGATTATCCTTTTTAATATCTTTGGGGTTGTGTTTTTTCATTCACATGAGATTTCCCCTTGGGTTTTTACCTAGCCTAAGGACTCCATAATAATGAATCGAATTAAGTTTCTGGCAGCAGCAGGATACATCTCAGGTAAAGACAAAAAAAATATATTTTAAAGTATCACTAATGTCAAAACAAAAAGAAGAAAGAGCATCCCATGGATGAAAGATATCACAAGTTCAGATCGCTAGGTTAGACTTCAGAGGGAGGGAAGGAACTAACACTGAGTATATCCCACATCAAAACACAGGACTTGCAGGCGATGAAAAAAGTCACACAGCAGTTAGACAGGAACCCCACCCATTTCCCAGAAGCTGTAAATCTTCACATTCCTTGCACAAATTTTGTCATTGTCCTACCCCTCTGGGCCATAAAAACCAACTTGTAGCACGTCATGAAATCATGTAGCAGCTGGAAGGCTCCAGGGAGATTCTGGTGCACTCCAGCTCTCTCCACACTACCCCTTCTGGGTACAGATTACCTGCAAGGTGCCATGTAAGCCATATAAGTATAAAGCAGATGGGAGGACAAACCTTGCCCAAGGCTGGCAAAACTTGGAGCCCTGTCTTCTACCTCCTCAAACAAAAGCGGGTATTTTCTCTGAATCACACCCACCTGCACAGGGAAAAAGAATAAAAAAACAAAAACAAACAAAAAAAACCCCAACAAGATGGAAAAGAACAAAAGAACAAAAAAATTAAAAATAAGTAAAGAGAGACAAGAAGGAAAAAGAAAAAAAGAGATGAGAAGGAAAAGAAGGACAGGAGTTTTCAAAGCACAGGTTCTCAGAAGCCACTACCAGCTACAGGGTGGATCACTTTACCACACACATGGAAGCTGTTGTTGAAATAATTTTGATTTTTACCTCTCAGTTTTTCAGCTGTTGCTGGGGTTTTTTCACTGCATCTTCTACCAGGACAGAAGGAAAATTCTTTTGGTTCGACTAGAAAATGAGAGTAATATCCAGTAGTACCAAAATATGATGGCCAAACCAGCTATTCCCAAAAGACTGTAACTATTCCAACGACTGCGATGGCCAGAAAGTTAGCAATTGTTCTGCTTTTCTTAAAAGAGAGGGAGCCATGGTACATGACTGAAAGATTAGCTAATCAGACACAAATTGAATGCATTTGGAGAACAGGCTGACACCCAAAGTTCACATTCCAGCTGGGCTGAGTCCCAGTCCTCTTCCACCCCAGACCTTGGCAGTGCTGCCCACACAACAGCAGACTCAGAGCAAAAGGGCATTTAGGAAGCACTGGGCCAATTCAGGCTCCAGGAGGACACAACCAGTTCCAGTGAGCTTTTAGCACCAGGATAATCAGCATTTTATATCCACTGCTGTTCAGGTTTATAAATCATCTGAATGAGGTTAATCACAAAAGATCACATAAATAAGATGTCCTACTTTGGAGAGGTGTCTGACAGAGAACAGGGGTCACACTGGTGTCAGACTAAGCCATCGTGCCCAGGACACTGAAGGACAAGTCAATGGCTGCTTTGTAAGTTTGGGGCATGGAAAGTTATCCTTCTGCCTCATGTACCTTAATGAATCCTGATGTTTTTCTGAAGTATCTTCACCTCTCCAGAAATGAACAGAAATAGCACACCCTGCCTTTTCAAGCATGTCATAAAAATGCCTAGAGGACAAGACTTTTTGCTATACACCTCAATCATGCCTATTTCGTCTCCAATTCACCGAGATTCAACTCAGCTATAAAAGTGCGATTACTACCACAAGGCTGAGAGTAATTACTCAAATAGGTCAGTTTATCAAGACAACAAACCTATTAAGAATCCAGGGACATGGAGAAATTAGACACTCAGCACTCCATCACACTAACAGGTTTTGATACTGGTGAACATTACAGTGAAATATTAAACCAATTCATGGGGGGGGCGGGGGGGAGGGGAGGATAAAACAAGGGGGTAGATTAGGAGGTGGCAGGATCATAGGATAATTTAGTAGATAAGAAAAACAGATACACCTTTGTAAACTTCAAACAACATATGCATTCCCAAGAGATACAGGCAATATTCCTACAAAGGACTAAATTGATACTCACTACCTCAGGGATTCTTAATTACTTCTGTTACACAATTACCTTAGGGAGGCAACTATCAATGCAACAGTTACTGAATATTTCAGGTTGCCATTTTCTCCCCGGAACAGAAAACCGCACATCGATTTTCACTAACTTTGGTGCAATTGCTGCTCAGGCAGATTCTTCAGTAGTGAGCAGTGCTACAGCTCTTCTCACTGCACAAGAGCCCACTGATATCAATGTTTATGCAGAACAGGGCATTAAGTGCTGTTTAAGGCACCCAGTACCCGGCCCCATGTGGCTGAGCACCTTAAAAATCCCATCCTATACAAACATTACTCAACTATATTTTCCAGGTGGAAAGAAGTAAAACAGGCAACACCTAACCATAAGAGAGCTGACACACAGATACATCTGCGTTCCAGGTAGTTTATCTCTCCTTCTTGATGAATAAAGACAATGCTGCTTGAAGACAATGAAAGCACAACGAAAGGACTTGATTAACACACTGCTGAGAATCTGCCTCTAAATCAGTCATCACTTACATATATTAAGCATGCTGAGGCTAAGATGGAACATACAGTACTACTTCTCCTGCTGTGTGACTAACTTCTTGTTGAATGCCATTCAAATTGCCATCTAGAAAGCATCTCTACGAGGTGCTAGGAGATATCCACATGATTCAAGCTGATTCCCTGTTACAGTAAGAAATTGTTTTTAGCCCTGCTGAAACGAGTTTATTTATCAAAAGGAGAAAGAGAGACTAGTTTTCATACCAACATCTCCCAAGAAATGGTTGAACTGGAATGCTACACTGTCAAGAGGTCCGGATCAATCATGTGCCATTAACAGGCGTTGACAGAAATAAAGGCCAACACGTACTCAGTTCTCAGAAGCAAAGGATGAAGAGTACTAATGTAATGCTGTTATGATGGAGACATGGAAAACGGTCCAGCAAGAAGTAGCCCTGAATCAGAGAGACAAACAAAAGATGTGCTGAGGTAGTTCAGAACCTTTCTGTCAGAGATCCTTTGCAGAAGGTTTGCAGTAGTATTTGGGTAGAAAAGAGATCAGTGCATTTCAGTTTCTCTTTCAACGAGGTTACTGACACAAGACAAAAAAAAAGGTATTTATTTTTCGTGGTACCTTAACAGTCACCCACTCATACTGAGTTAATAAACTACAGAGTTAACTGTATCCTTGAACAAGGAACCTCAGAAAGTTACAATAAAACAGGTTTGGATGGGAAAACAGGAGTAAATCTAACCTCAGTCCAGGGGCCTGTTTGGTGTTTGTATATGGCGTTCCTATTCCCTACTCCTGGTCCCCCACCCACTCCCACACACAGTCCCCATCCCTTTGTAAGTCTGATTCAGAGCCCAATAAACTCTCTTATGAAATTCCCTGTCCCTTAGCCCATAGTCTTACAAAAACGCCAGCGCTCACTCAAGACTATCTGCACTGAGGGCAGCTGGTCTCCTCACATGACTTCAGTTAAGCATCTGCAACCCACAGGCTGAACCTCTTCCCATGTGCCTGTACAAGTCTGTGGGTCAGCTGGGCAGTTCGCCCCATCGAACAGAGACTAAATCTCAGTGTTATCTTTGTTGTGAATGCAGATTACTGATAAATAGTACACTTCTTTCTCAGTTAAGTAGTAGAAAGCCCCATTCACGTGTAATGCTTCAGCGAATCCTAGAGTTGAGTGTTTTCAGAGCCTGAAAGTGTATCCATGGATAGTGTATCAACACATGGAAGAGTCTGGCCTGAAAAGAGATATTCTTACATACAAAGAGAAGACACACTTCCATGCAGCGGAACACATTTGTAGTCTGTCCCAGAATAACACAAGGACATAAACCTGAAGACAAATACAGTCGTCCTCTCCCCAGTAAATCCAAAAGCAGTTCCTCTAGAGCTGATCCCAGGAACATATAAAACCCCCCTTTTAAGCAATCAGAATTTGTAGGTGGTGTAGCATCATCTATTCACCGTGCTCTGCTTCCAGTAGCCTGCTGCCTCTGAAAACAAGTAAATTCTCAGACACAGGATTTTTTTTTCTCCCCTCCCTCAGCATTGGATAACTTTCTAATATAATGCAATAATTAGCATTTTTTTTATTCCAATCAAACCTCAATTCAAGAAGCCAAGATCATTGCCTCTAGCCAATTAGACTCACAGAGGTACCAACTATACTCATCTTTTTGATAGGGGTGCTCAGGGCACTCTTTTGAAAGACAGACTCCTTCAGGTAGCAAAGAGAAGTCAGACTCTTCTTTCCAAATCCAGTGATCCCAGAAGAATTATTTTAAAAAGCAGCTCAGTTAAGATTGAACAATGACAACTACTTTTACTCCTGTCACCTTATGGATTCAGAAACAGCAGACTGCTTTAACCCTTCCATGAAGTGTGACTAGCATAGACTTGGATCAGAGAGTTTGGGGACAGAGAAATCCAGTAATGATAGGAGAAGATAATTCAGACAATAAACTCACGCATCCTCAGCTAGGGAATCCAACAAGCTGCCTTTCTCCCAAAAGGGACCTACAACCAAGAATTTCACTCTCTTGAGAAAGAGAAGTTTTTAACAAGCTCCAGAGCCTTATAAAAGTGCTCAGGAGTCAACACAAGAATCACCCTGCTTTGAATGTCAGTGGATCATAACAAGAGTATACGATTTCTCCTGGCTTGGAAACAATTCGGAGAGGATTAAAAGAAAAAACTCCCATAAAGAAAAATTTGCTTAAGTGTTATAGTTTAAAATGGCATGAAAAAGAGAGGAAAGGGGATATAGATCTTAACCAGCCTTTCTTCTGTGACTGCTGGGTGTAAAGTACCATCCAGTCACACTCATGAATGCATTCACATTCACTCCTGCTCCACAAAACCCAGGCTGATGTGACTGCCAGTGTGAAGTCACAAAAAACATCTTAACTCCCTCTTCTTGACTTATCTGGTCTTCATCTGCTTTTGCCTCTGGTAGTTTGAAGGAGGAAAATAGGGCTTGCATGCATTAGGGGGGCAGATCTGAACACACCGGATTTCCACGGCAACAAGATACAGCCCCAGTGAGGAAGGCCTGTTAATAGCTGTGAGGCAATGTGCTCAGCAGAACAGATTTTTCTATCAGACAGCAAGAGATAGCAGCTTGTGTTCACACACAGACGTGTAAGGAATCTGATGCTTGACCTTGTACAACCCCACTGAATTCAGCCCGTGCTATGCCAGTGTAGACCACAGCAAGATAGAAACTGTGTTAGTGGGAAAAACAAACAGGCAACGTGAAGAGACGCTCTGCCTTTGAAGACAAAGTAAGAGTGCTCCTAGGACATTGCTCATTAACTGAACATTTATTGTCAAACCGTAGGAAAAACCCAGCATTACTATGAAAACGAAAGCAACTGTGCAATGCACAGATTTGTGCATACTGTACCATCACCTATTGCCCATGCTTCTACCTTTGACAAGTGCACACTTATACACAAGCCCAGCCTCTTACAAATAACTTGCTATTTGGAAAGGGAGGGAGCTGTTATTGTTCCAAATTCAAATGAGGGAGTCGATCATTTGGCCTTTGTAATTTAGGCTCCTTCGTATTAAAATACCAACACTTCCCAACACGATGATATTTTATTCATTTGTTAGTATCCTCCAAACTCAGCTCTGCTTATAACAGACTGCTAAATCTTCTAGCCACAATCATGATGCGATTTGCCTTGACATCTAAGGATACAGTCTCTAAATACACTGATTTCAACAGGACAAGTCTCAGTTCATAAAGCAAAAAGCACACATGAGGCTTTGCAAGACCAGAGCCCCAGTGGAGAAGAGCTGAGGCCATTAGCAAACTTTTCCAAGTCAAGCAGGAAAACACCAACTGTCCCACTCAGTGTATGCTCTGCTGGAAATGCACAAAAAGCCATCTATATCAAACATAAGAAAAATGTCATGTAGAGTTTATAAAAATACCTGTAACAAACTAAGAACAAAACCAGAAACTCTCCAAGTAGGTTTAACTGGGCAGAGGGGAGAAGAGAGTAATTTCGTGGGCTATTTTGTGTAGCAGAACAGTGACAGCCTCATCCTAAAGAGGTTTTATTTAAGTCCTACAACTTTTCTTGCCACTGCAATAGGCGGAAGTCAAAACAACCCAGAACTAAGACTCAAAGCAGGCACTGAGTGTGAGGCTTTATTTTGTATTATGTCTTAGGGCTGTAAAACCACCAAACACCTGATTTTAATAAACAATTCCTGGTTACACACAAGCATCAGGACTGACTCTGTGACAGGCTCATCCTTGCTCAGTGTTCTGCACATCAGAAGGATGACAACTGCCTCACAGCTTCAATGTTTTAAATCAATGGTTTCCTGATTGCCACCACGCATGGTAAGCTTAAAGCACATGAGTCCCAAGGCTGCTTGCTTCACTTGAAGAGTGGCGCCTTGTATTACTGTCGTTTATACAGATATGGTAATTAAAAATTGCACTGTAATGCATTCGATAATGGTCTTATTGTTCCCATGAACTGAACTGCTCCAGTTAAACATGATATCACAGCTAAATAACAACCTGCTTTTATACTTTTTTTTTTTGTACTTTTTATCCTGGCTGTACAGGAACTCTGGGCTTTTTCACCATAGAGATTTCCAGCACATCTCAGAGCAAAACACTTTCCTGCTAAACCAAAAGCCTACCCCACATTCCTGTGGAGCATGCTCTCCTAAGACGCCTAAGCTCTGCACCAACACCGAACCCAGAGTGACACACAAGGATAATTCTACCTGATAAAAACGGCCAGACTCTCTACACATTTCTCAGTAAAACGGCAGCATGCTTGGACACCGTTCCACAGGTGTGCTGAGCACAGGGCTGTTTACATTAAATACAACTGAAGGGCACTAGCAGGGCTGGCTGACAGCGCTGGAGCAGCCGTCACGGGAACCCAGTAAGGCACATTTCTTGTATGCTTAGAGCCTTAACTTGGAGCAGAAATGAGGGAACACCACAGCCATGGAAAAAAAGCAAGATTACAGGCTAGCCACTACCTTGCACACCTTCCCACCCAGCAGTAGGTAAACTAGGGATTCAGCTGGAAGTCCTGTCAGCCTTCCAGCATCAGGCAGGCATATGGAAGTCAGACTACCCCACTTCTCTTGCCCTTCAATGCTGAGCACACATCCAAAGCACTAAGGGCTTGCCTACCTGCTTCAGGAGGAACTTATCCTCCGCGTTGATCTTGAGGGAGACAGCCAGGTGGATGGCAGAGAGCACCACCCCGCTGATGACCGCGGCTCTCATCCGCACCGGCAGCAGCGTGTAGATGCTGTAGATAAAGAAGACGGTCCACCAGATGCCCTCTGAGGCGCTCCTAGGCCACACCAGCAGAACTCCTACCACTTGCACTGCCAGGATCACCAGGATGACAGAGTAGCATGCCAACCACATGTGGTCCTGGTGGAAGTTGTTGCGGTTGCACACCATGCACAGCACCACCATTAGCACGATGGCCAGGGAGAGCACCACGACATAGGATACCTCATAGCGGCCGTGTGCGGCATGGAAGATCAGCATGACCACACAGACCAGCACCAGCACGGCCATAAGCATGGTGAGGCTGCTCTGGTTAAGCCGAAAGAAGTAGCGCTGATAGAGACGTTCCAGTTTCTCAGACTGGAACTTCTTGGACCTGAAGATTTGCAGCAGGCTACTGCAACAACTGCCCATGGAGAAGGCCGCCTCGGAGTCCCCCTCGTCCCCGTCCTCTTCCTCCAGCTCCTCAATCTTGGCCTTGATGCGTTTCTCGTCCAGCCCCAACTCCACAGAGCGGGGCCGTACCTCCCCCTGCTCCCCCAGCTGCCGGGGGCTGGCATTGTTGGGGGCAGTGGGGGAATCACTGCCAGGCGGGTGGCGGGACCGGTGACGTCTGCTGTCGTCACCGTGCTCCTGCCAGGCGGATTTGGACCTAAAACTCATCATCCTGCAGCCGCTCTCCCCGCGGTTCCGGGGCTCGTAGTCTTCCTCGCTCCTCCACCTGCTCGACATGCGGGAGGCCTTCTTGCCCGAGGACCTGTTGGGAGGCGGCGGGTAGGAGTAGCCATTGGCCCGGGCCTCCGCCTCGCCCCAGGCCGAGCGGTGCTGCTCGGTGCCTGCCCAGGGCGCGGGACCGCCGAAGCCCGGGGGGCTGACGCTGTTGGACCGGGACATGCCCTGAGGAACGGCGCCGCGGGCGAGGGGATGACCGCCGGGCAGGCACAGGGGATGACCGCGGGGAAGAACCGCCGGGAGAAAACCCCAAAAGGCAGAGGCGAAGGAGAAAAAAATGAGGGGGAAAAAAAAGAAAAAGAAAAAAAAAAAAAGAAAGAAAAAAGGCAAAACCCGCAAATGCCCCCAAAGTCTCCGGAGCGCCCGGGCGTCCCCAGAGCCGGGGTGTCCCCGGCGGGACACTCAGGGCAGTGCCATCGCCGGCCCCGGTGCTTCGACACCGCCGAGCGCGCTCGGCACCGCGGGGACCGGGACGCCCCCGGCTCACGGCCGCTCGCCCTCAGCCGCGCCGCGGCGGCCGCAGGGGCTCGGGGCGCCGCCGGGGAGCCGCATCGCAGCGCGCCCGCACCGCTCCGGCCCGGCCCCCGCCGCTCGGGGCCGGGCGCAGGGCGGGCGCTTCGCCGCGGGCCGGTCGGCGGGGAGCTGGCGGAGGCTCAGGCTCGCAGGGATGCGGCAGCCGGCGGCGGCGGGAGCATCCCCTGCCCGAGGGGCGCGGCGGGGGGGCTGCCCGGGGCGGGCCGGGCTGCGGCGGCGCTCCTGGCTCGCCTCGCCTCCCAGCGGCGGAGCCCCGGCGGTAAGGCACGGCCGGCGGCAGCCGCGCCGCTCATGCACCCAGCCGCCGCTCCCGCTACGCCGCGCTTGCCTTCGGGCGGTCGCAGCGCCTCTTCCAAAGGCACCGGGGGAGAGGGGAAGAAACCGGCAAATCCGAAAAACGGGAAAGGGGAAAGAAAAAAATTCAAAAAAACCCGAGAAGGAGCAGAGGCGGGGGCGCGGCGCTGCCTCCCTCGCGCTGCCAGCGGGGCGGCGGCGGTGCCGGTGCGGGGCTGCGGGCGGCGGCGGCCCCGCGCGCGGCTCTCCCGGGGACGGCGGCGGCGCGTCCCGGCCCCGCTTTGTGCTCCCCATTCAGCCGCGCGCCGGCCGCGCCGCCCCCGCCCGCCCCCATTGGCGCGGCCCCGCCGCCGCGCGCCGCCATTGGCCGCCGCCGCCGCCGCCCCGCCAATGCGCGCGGCCGGGGCGGGGCGCCCTTAACCCCTTCGGCGCCGCCCCGGCGGCTCCCGGGACCCCCGGTCGGTGCCGCGGCACGGGGCAAGCGGGGCCGTGTCCGTGCGCTGCCTCAGGGCTCCCGTGTGGGAGCCAGCTGCCTCCTGCTCGGCATGGCAGAGCCGGCAGCATCGAGCACCGGTGGCCGAACGGGTGAGCAGAGGAAAATCAAGCCCCAGGAAACCCTCTCTGAACATCAGCACCTGTTACCGGACCTGCCTCAGCACAGAAATTAAGGGTAGAATACACACACAGGTAGGTTTGCCTTGTTTTTTCAGCCACTTAAGGTACAGCCCTCACCTTCCTCCGACAGCGCTGTGACACCGTTTTACGGACGGCATATTCCCCAACCTGGGAGGGGGGCATGGCTACGACACCACAGCAGTTCCCAGCAAGTTTCAAACTCCAGACTCTTCCACAATGTTCTTTCAGATGAACCAGTCTTTCTGCAGATGCGAGTGAGCCAATTAATGATTTACAGTGTTTTGAAAGTAAGCATCCTATGTACTAAGAATAATATTATTGCTTGATGTTCTGCAGCACGTTTTATTAAAAACAAACTGTCAAATCAGATAACTGCTCGGCTTAAGTTGCTGAAACTGGTAATTGTCTACATGTTTGTTCAAACACTGAAAATCCCTGCTCACAAGTAGTCCTTAGCAGTAGTAGTGCTGAAGCTGTGGTTATCAAGGGACAGAGATAAGCAACGTTTGCAGAGAGGTAGTATTGCTGGACACAGTCGGGAAAAAAAAAAACCCAAACCAGATAACCTTCCAAACATAAGCCCTTCACGTGTCCTTTACACGTGCAAGTAACTCTACAAACTACAGCAATTTAGGCCTTTGTGCATTTCAGTGGTTTGTAAAACCATATGCTGATTTTTCAGCAGCTTCTTCCGCAGAGCATCTTTTACTTATCAGGAACTCACAGTTAGACTTTCACTAAAAAAGCGCACCCAACTATTACAGTGGGGCTCACTTACATGGCATTCTCCTGACATGCTACACACTGCAGCTGATCAAGATTGGACTCACAGTTTACTTTCCACGAGGAGACATTTTACACATTTTATACATAAATACCACCCTTCAGACGGAATTTATAATTTCTTGTGATATTATACAACACTGTCACTATCCATACACTACTTTTGTTCTACTCGAGTAGAACAACACTCAAGAATTGTGTGGCTGGTTATTCTGGCTGCACAGTGCCTGAACACAAGGGATAAAGACAGTGAAACAATTCTTCAGTGAGCTGCAAACTGGGACAGGTCTTTTTGTTTTGTACACAAAGTCCCATTTTGGAGCTCTCCTCTCACAGCCAGAAGTAAAAGATCTCACTTTTTCACACTAAAAACAAGAAAAAGGAGACAGGTGATCCACAAAATTTTTGGTGACCCTAAAATTAATTCTGCTTCATAGAAAATTACTATGAAGGCATGTATAAGAACCAAGCACATTCAACATCCACATCTTGCTACATTTAGTTCTGGATATCAATAAAACATTGCTAAGGTAACAGACCAAGTAATTTTAAGGTTTTTATGTTTTACCACTGGGACTAAGCAAGGTCTTACTTAGCTTTTGGATAATGATAGCCTCTGGAAGCCTGAATCCTAGGCAGGACCCCAGTGCACAGTAAGCTATAGCCCACCCCTTCTCCAGAAAGTTTACATATAGAGGTACCAGGAAAATGGTAGTTTCTGTTCTAGAGTATCATTCATGTTTCTTTTCACTGTCATTTTGTTTGACATACAAATAGTTTTGCTTTCCTGCAATGTCATAAGAATTGATGCTTAACCAAAGTTAGGGTGTTTTTTAAAAAAATTCATTAGCCAGAGGGGAAAAATTATTTGTCCTTGCTACAGGGGAAAACAAGTCTTCAACCAAAAGTTTGTAACTCTAGAAACAGGTAGGTAAATATGAGGTGTTGAGTTTAAAGAGAGGTAAAGGAGCATTTAGAAGAGATTCTCCAGAAATTCTGTAACTTGTGAAAACAACAAGGATGTTAAGAAGTTTAAAAATGTCTTAGAAGCTAAGAGTAGCACCAACTAAATGGGTACTTCACACAATCCTAAAACTAATGCCCACTTCTAGGTGTTGACGTTACTGGATCACTTACAACAGTAGTAGAATGAAGGCAACGAGCAGGATATTGTAACGTTAAGGATACAGACCATAATACGTACAGCTTACCTACAGCTTTCCTTCTAACTCACAGTTTCTTCAAGCCCTGGGTCTTGTTTCCAATTCAGGAACCTGATTACAAATGGCAGTAACATAATATGTTTGTCTCACCCAAAAAAGTTATGCACAAAAGTAAAACACTGCATATCCTGGGTGGCTGTAAAGTCATTTAAAAATGCCTAGCATGTATTACAAGAACATTCAGGCAATTATTCTTTGTTAATGAGTTATCATAGATAGGAGTTACCTTTTTCATTCACAAATTAGCCCAGCCATTTTTTGAAGGATGAATGTAAAAGTGAGGAGTTTCTGTATCTCAGTACCAACATGGCTATGTACAAATTATGACCTTAATCAATACAAGTGTGCTTTGCATTCTAATCCATAAAATGAGAATATTTACTTGCTTTGTTCAAAGAGATCAACAAACACAAATATCACAGTACTGTGTAGAAAAACAGAGAAACTTACTATTCATTATCCAGAAGGTCTAATGTTCCACCTTCCAGTCTAGCCTAGCCTTCACAAATTCTAAAATTCTACCTGCCCCATCATAAAAGCTTTTTTTTTTTTTTTTTTCCTTTGTGGGTGGGTGGGGCAGTTGGGCAAAATTCCATTCAGTACCTTCAATCATCTTTTAATAAAATTCTAGATTAAAATTGAACCATGCCTCTTTTTCAGAAAGTATTTATCTGGTTAGAATAATACCTAAATGGAAGTAAACACATGGAAGATTTAGAGAATGCTTGCACAAAATCACTCAAATGAGGTTACCTCCCCAAGAACCTTCAGGAAGCCATGAGGGAATCAAGAGAGATCTACTCAGGCAGATTTAAACTTCTTCAACATACAAAGAGTTCACATAAATTCTGGTTTCATGTGTAGTCTCATAATTTGTATAAAATATTTTTTACTTTATTATCACTACAACAGGTGCAGTAGACAAACATTAGCATTCTTCCTTTCCATTATTTACTTAAAATGGGGAATACCAACTAGATAGTGACCTCAGAACATCCGTGTCACATTTCACTCTTCATCATCTTCATGCACTACAAGATTCATGGAAGCACCAAATCCAGAACTTTAAAATATCCAAAGCAACCCTCTGAAACCCAGAGATAATCACACAGTCCAGCTTGGAGCCATGAAATGCTCAAACTGAACAACCTGCTGTTATAAATTCTCTTGCTCCACACCACCCCTCTCCCAATAATCTGATGATTCAAAATGAATAGAACCAAAAGTGAGAAAATAAACACAAAACCACAGTGACCTAAAAAACAAACAAAAAGCCCAACCCAAAACAATCTGACTCATAACTGACTTTTGGGGTTTTTTAGGGATACACAGAAGCCTAGGAAGACAAGGCATTGACAAAACATGAAACTTTCTTCCTGTTTCCTTTGGAATCCAGCATGTAGTTGTTGTTCTTTGGGGCGAGGGTGGTGTTGTTTGATTTTGGGATTATTTGCTTACTGAATCACATTTATCAGCTTTTTCACAGCAGCATCCACATTTCACCCCAAATGTAGAAAAAAAATGTATCTGCATGTCTATGCTGTTTAGTCCAAGCAAAGCTGGGGTGCAGATGTGCACGTTTGCAATACAGGAGGATTGCATCATGAAATTCACCGTAACGCACATAATTCATGTGGTCATTCCAGGGATTTCACATAATCCTGACATTAAGAAAAAAGCAGCCAAGAATTCCAGTTCTTGACACAGAATGTGAACACAGCAGCTCATTTGTCAACTGTAGCAGATTTACCTGGTCACCTTTAGATAGCAGCAAGGCAATGAACAGCACTGAAATATCTGTACTGAGTGGACTCCTGGAGCCTGTATGAAGCTCAGAGCACAACAGTAGGAGTTTTACATCTTCCTGTCAGCAGGTTTTTTTCTTCAATACCCGGTATGCCTCATCTGCAGCTATGTATCCCCAGGAACCTGGAGCACAGTAGCCCATGAATGCTTACATCTGCCCCTTGTTCGAACACACCTGTAAGCCTAGAGCAGGTTTCCACACATTGTCTGACTTGACAATACTTTTTGAGGAATAATTCAGCATTTTCAGACTGCACAGTTTGCTTCTGGTAAAGGGCTCTAACAGTATCAACTATCTTAGTAAGTAACTACTTACTGAGTAACAGTATCCAGTCTTACTAAGTAAACTAACCAGCAATGTCTGACTTTCAATTTCACATCCATTTTCTTGCTGATGCAAGAAAGCTTTTTCCACTGTTCCAGCTTGCTAATGAAGTGCTTTGTTTACTTAATTTAAATTGTACCAAAAAGCTGGGTAAGGAAATTCATTTGATACTCTCAAGCCAGCAACTTTCCCAGCAGTAGTTTATACACAGGAACAGAGGAATAAAACAAAGCACCTAAGCCAGTGCATCCATTTCCTTATGATCTTGTAATAAACACCTGGAGGAAAATAAAACAAACTTCATGTCATCAGCACACTAGACTAAACATTGCAGCATCTCCATTAAGTGCTGCTGTTCTGCCTTAATAAACAAACAGAAAATTCCTCCCAAAACCAAACACCACCAACCTTGTCCCAAAGAAAAACAACTACTACTGGATTCCAAAGGGAGCAGGAAGAAAGTTCCATGTTTTGTCAATGCCCAAATATTCTTTGGGAAACACAGTGGTAGAGCTCTGTAACCTCCAGTACCTCTCCTCTTCCATCTCATCTTCTTATTGATGGTCATTAAGGAGACAAGACCAGCACTCCTTATCTTTTCTTATCCAGTTAGTGAAGAGGATGTATTTTACCCAAAGAAACCTTTAAAAGGCAAACTGATTTCATAGAAAATCTAGTGTCAGGCTAATTGGAAGGTCCTCCACTTCCTATATATTCTCCACAACTGATGTTTTTTTGTATGGGCATGCTACATGCAGAAAAAACCCCAAGGGGCTGATTTTTACATTGCTATCAACTTTAATTTTAAAGAAGATACCTGAAGTGCCTGTATCCCTTTATATGTATTCTTCAGATTATCTCTGTAGAGTGAGACTCATCCACTGTCTTGCCCAAGAGGCTGAATGTAATTACACAGCAGCTATGATCCTGCAAGTTCAGGTGTTCAAACTAGAAAATGTCAGTACTGAAGTTTGTAATGTACGCTTGTTTGTTGCAAGTGGTAACAGTTTACAGAAGACTGTGGAGACCGTCTGTAGCAGGAGTCAAAAACACTGGACAAAAGGAAATTCAGTGTTCACAATTCAGGCGAATGAGCCTCTGCAAAAACTTCCACCAAAGGACTTCCCAATAATAACATCCTCATATAGTACAAGATAAAGTGAAATTTCTATGTACAAACTGCACAGAATAAATCAAACCTAGAGAAAGGCAGCTGTGACACAGTTTGTACAAGTATAACTAGACATGGAAACGTTTCTAAATATTGTGAATTATGATTTCATAGTGGAAGATCAAAATAATATGCATCTACTTAAACCATTCGGAAAATTAAGATATAATACTGACACTAACATCTCTTAATATTACCACATTATCCATGTCAGCACATCAAAGAGAGAAACAAACCTCTGACAACACTAACGCCCAAGCCAACTTGTGAGGCCATAAAAAGGGCTTTAGGGTCTTTCACATCTGTAAAGGAAAATGTTATTCTGGAAATTAGTGATCAACAGTATTGAAGGAGTTACAAATTTTTCATCCACATTTGAAATTGCAACTACTTCAAAGGCAGCCTTCAGAAAACACCAAAGAAGCTTTATTAATTACCTTACTACTGTAAGTCTTCCGACAACTGTGGAAGAGTACAAATTTAAGAGACAGGAAGCAGAATTTTAAAGCTACTTGGTATTGAATGGAAGTTCCAGGCAGTTGGGTGGCTTGAATCAATCACTCCCAACTGTAGAAACGCTCAGTTCTCATCACATGAAACTGAATCACACAGATATTCACACCTTTTTATTTTATATTCAGCACCCAGCACAGATCCCTCCTCTAGTCTTATGTCAAGAACTGCCAATGCTTTAAGATGAGCCTTACACACTTTCATAACATTAACTTGCTGACAACCACAGAATCCTCAGCTTTTCCAACTTTTTAATGTTACCCTAGGGAACTAAAATTGTTTCCACACATACTGTTTTCAAAATGCAGAGAGGAAACAAATAGCCAGTGATAGTTACTGTAAGGCACAAAGAGAGCTCAGCACCTCTCCACAGCGCAGCATTTCCAAGATTTTAATTACACAGCAAGTGCTAAGTCACAGCCATCATGAGTAGGGCATGTGCTGATGCTGGGCATGACAACACCATTTCATCCTGTCTTCAGCCAACAAAAAAATCCCTGTAGTTGTGCAATCTTATGACAAGCATATGCTGAGAATAATAGCATTCCCTCTGCAGCTACCACTCAGTTCCTATTAGAGGATTCTAACTTGTTATTTATGAGCATTCATACCATCTAGATACAGTTTTTAAAATCTCTCAGGAAGTGTTAAAAATGCTAAAAACGTTGCCGTGGTAGCAGACATATTATATTTAGTAAATGAACTCTGAAGTATTCTGTTGCATTAGTTAAGCGTTCCACTAAATTTATAATACTCAGTTTTGTTTTTGAAGGAAACCATCAGCATCCAGAGTGCAGACAACAGCAGGAGAACAAAGAGCTCACATTCAATTGAGGATCCTTCAGGAAGTTGTGAGTGTTGACATAGTCAGTTATGGTGTTGTTATGAGCACTTCTTTTAAACGTGGAAAGCAGAGCATTAGTAACAGTATGAAGTTTCTTTATTCTTTTGTCTGAGCTCCAGAGTTACATATGCTAAAAGAACTTGTAAATTAAAAGGTACACATTGTATACAAATTAATAAAAATATAGCCCTAACTTACATTTGTAAAGTATCTGCTTTTGTTCCTTAAACAGTAACAATACAACATATTTTGTTCAGAATTATTTTATTTGGATTATAGCAATTAGTATCACTGATCAGTAGGCCAAATCCAGGCAGAGAGCACAGAATCAATTTCACAAGGCAAAAACATGGACTAGTATTTTAGCATACAAACCATTTCACTGCATTATCAAGTTGAAATATCTTTCAACCATGCATAAAAAAATCTACGCTTAGTCTTTCAGAGCTCCAGGTAATACCAGATTCCTAAATATACAAAAAATACATTTAACTTAGAATAATCTTAGTGAATCAGACTTATAAAATTACAATTTTATTCTTCACAACATAGAAAAAAATACAAAAATGACTGTATATAGTTTTCACCCAAGTTTCACTGACATATACATCAAAATACATGATGTATACTCATGAAAATTTTAAGCTGAAAGATAGGTTTTAAAATGACACTGCAGATTGGTCCACACAAATGCCAACCTTCAGAATGTTAAGAAAAAACCCTCTGATTAAAAACATCACATTGTGAAAAATTACAATTTACTTGCACCGTGACCTGCATCTTACTGTAATTTACAATATGAACATTTCTACAATTCCAGTTGTAAGCTACACACTGGTGAAAACCTTGGTCTTTTGGAGGGTAGTGACTAACTCAGAGCTGGCATGGTAGAACATAAAGTGTTGTCAACTGAACCAGTGCACACAACAGAGAGTACTGAAGCAGGGAAGGCCTGCTGGTTTGGATATGCTGATAGAGAACATGCAAGCCAAGTAAACAGTCTGTGGGGAAAATAAAACCCTCTGCATTTGTGACACAGTACCAGTCAAAGCTTCTGTTACAGAGTTCACAGAAACCACTTTACAATTTCAGTGACAGATGAGGAGAAACTACTTCTTTTATGAGGAGGAGAAACCCACGTGTCAGCAAAGTCAGTATTAGGGAACAACCTGAACAGTATTAAGGCATCGCACAGTTCTCTCTCAAGATCACCTTCCAGTGATTTCCACAGAAGGTAAACTTGAAAAAGCACTGCAAGATGAAGCACTGAATTTTTGTACACAGTAACTGCAAGTTCATATTTCAGACTATAATTTATAAATCAACTTTACTGGTATGAATTCTTACTGTGAAAGCAATTTCTTTTCCTTTTGAAAGGAAAAGTAACTCCACTTTCTTTTAAAAGACTGTAGTTTATTTGCATTTGTGTGATAAATCAGTATTTTCAATTAAATATTCCACAATAAAGCCTATTCAGTAAAGGCGTTGGTTGTACAAGCTTTCTCCCTGCTGGCAGCTTGCTCTGCTTTTCCATGGTGCCAGTGCTATCCACTGTAGATCTGTACTGTACCTTTCTCATCAACAGAGCCAGGAGTTTGTTTCATGTAGGAGTATTACACAGCCATTTTTTTCCTCCAAATTGGACCAACAAATTTGAAACCAAATCTTTTATTTGGGCACAGAAATCAAATTAAAAAAAGTTCAGGAGTTGAGCATTGACAATATCCAGCAACCTAAGTACATCAGGAAATCAGATCTTTCAGATGACATCCTTCAGAAATATTGACATTAACTTCTTTAATAGCAAGTATAAGCAAAAGGAGATGTTTTGTTCAGAGGCTGAAGTTTACACTTTCAAACAATGAGTTCAGAATAATATAACATTTCTCAGATCACTACAACAAAGCACATAAGCTAATACAGAAATGAATTGAATTGTTGCATCTTTGAATCCAAAACATTTTGAGGTTGTATATGGCCACAGTAATAGAATCACAGAATTGTTTGGGTTGGAAAAGACCTCTAAGATTGAGTCCAACCATTATCCTAACACTGCAAAATCCCACTAAACCATGTCCCTAAGCACTACCTCTACAGCTCTTTTAAATACCTTCAGGGATGGTGACTCTACCACTTCCCTGGGCAGCTTGTTCCAATGCTTGACAAGCCTTTCCATGAAGAAATTTTTCTTAATATCCAATTTAGTCCTTCCTTGGCACAACATGAGGCAGTATTCTCTAGTCCTATTGCTTGTAACTTGGGAGAAAAGACCAACACCCAACTTGCTACAACCTCCTGTATTTTTTAATCCAGTCAATAATTGGCTCCAAAATGTTGACAATAGAAGCAAAGATTATTATTGTCTCTTAGCCTCTCTCTGCTTGTAATAGTCGTATTTGTGTTGAACACAAAAGGCTCTATACAGTGAGAGTTAGGAAAATTCAGTCCTTTTGATGAAGCCAAAGAAAATTACTGAAAAATGCCAAGTTTTTTTTTTTTTAAATACAGCTCTGACAAGCATCAACCTAAATAATTGTAAATCCATCTCTTCCCAAGTGCTATAACAGAGAGCCTGTGTCCTCAGTACTTCCTGGCTGTGCTTAGGGAGAGCTGGGATGTGTCAAACACAACTGGGCCATGTCCAGGGGAGGTGCTGGCAGGCACAGCACGAGGCAGCACTGTAAGTAGCACGCACTAAATCATGTAACAAGAGGGAAGCCAGAGAAGCCCATGCAGTCTTGTCTAGTGTCTCTGACTGGGTGCAGACAAGACTATTTGGCCATCAATTCCTAACAGAACAAAGCCATAACCTACATTTCCTTTTGTCTCTGCTTGGATTTCTGTTCATTTCCCTTCTCCCTTTGTTCCTTCCATTCCCCACCTTTTTAGTCCCAATGAAGTTTCTTCTAGACTTGGGGCACAGCTCACACAGCATTAGTGCTTTCTGCCTTACCACAAGGCTTTCTCAGCTCTTTCATTTTCCTTTTACCTTCCCAAGGTAAAAGGAAAGCTGAGAACCCAGAGAAAGCACCTAGGAGAATATAACTTTTTGTGGTCTTCCACTCTTTCCAAAGAACAGATGAGGGTGGCTTGCCCAGTCTGAAAAAGCAGCATGTAACACGTGAGATAATCTGCTTTGCAAGGAGCATCTTACGACTTTGCAACACTTCAGAAGTTGAGTGCCTGGAACTGCCTGCTTGGATGTGCCCGTGATGACCTCAGTCACTTGAGAAAAGTTAGGCTGAGGAACAAGGCCCTCAAACACAGTAGATCATAGCAGACCAAGTAGTCCTCAGCACTGAAGGATGAGTATCACAGACAGTGATTAGAGATGATAAAGTAAAAAAGGGAGAACTGCACCTGTTTCTGGCTGATACCACTAGCAGTGTTACAGTTATTATTAATTTTTTTTTTCCAATACATAAAAAAAGTATTCAGGGATGCAGTACTTGGGGGAGTTTTAATGTTTCAGATAAGAAGTACAGCCTCGGAATTAACATTAGCATTTGGGTAATCAGCTTAAACAAGATCTTCAGAGAACACACCCTGGTCAGACACTGTGCTGTTTAAATTCCTAAACAACCACATTCCCCTCATTTTCTGTAACTGGCTTCTTGTTCTTGTTCCCATCACCTTTTAAATACACAACCTACCTTTCCAAGTTCAAGCACTTTGCCCAGATTACATTCTCCACTGAAGTCTCTGACATTATCCTGAAATATTCCAGAGCATATTGTTTGCTTTCACAGCAATACATACAGTTTCTGGCATGCAGTCAAGCACTTAAAAAAAAGAGGTATCAGTAATATAATCCCAATTCAGGCATTTAGTGGCTACAACTTCATCACTCATACTGCAACCTTCAGGCATTTAGTAATAAATGAAAACCATTTAGCACATCATTTAAGGAAAAGGTTAACTGCCAAGCCATATAAAGTTTAAGTTTTCTGAAGCACTGCAAGCTGAAAATTATTTTAACGTTTGACATCCTGGAATTTCAGTGAAATCAGATTTATTGGTTATTCTTGCTAAATTATTGGTCTTTTACCTCTGACTTATCTTGGTATATTCTTTACAAATGTGCTGGGTATTGAAAAACTGCAGCATTTTGATGTTTGAAAAGTTCTGAAAAAGAGTTGGAATTACTCCGACTTCTTATGTTCTTCAGTGTGGGAGAGTACCTTTCGCCTCTGATGTAGCATATGGAAATACAGCTGAGGGAAGACTGAGGAGAAAACAGACTCAAGTCAATAAAGTGTGAAGCGAGGCCGGCAAGATGCATAGTCACATGGTCAAGGTCACCAATTCTCCATTAGAGGATGTGCTTATCCACTTTTTGCTTAAGTTATCTATTGCCTTTTACACTCTAGAGATGAACTGATGTTGTCCTTAGGCTTCAGGTACTATTTATTTTTTTGCTAGAGCAATCACATTTTTAAATGCAAAATGCCTTATTTACTCTGCATGTAGAAGCAGATCACAAAAGTTGCCTTAACTGCATGCACACAATACAAAGAGAACAGACTGCAAGGAGGAAAAAGTCCTTCCAGGAGAAATGTACAGATTTGTTTGATTTTTTGTAATTCTAGTGTCACTTCTTCAGACTCTAAGGCACTTTATACACACTGGTGCCTCCTTCACCTCTCTCTATCCAGAGCTTTTTCTCCTCTTATTTCTAAGACTATGTTACACAGCATGTTTGCAGAACAACAAAGTAGGGGATGGAAAATACACACACACGAACAGCAAAAGCTGAAATTTCCATGAGATACTAAACCTTTGTGAACCATGCAAAAATTAAACAAGGTCATCAGCAGGCTAAATTAGTTACTTCTATGTACGTTAATCCCACAATTGTTTGTTTTTCCCGGTACAGCTGTTAATACTAAAAAACCTAACAAACTCATACTTACTTGGAATGTAAGAGATCATGACCAGGATCAGGAATGTATAGTAGTCAAATGAAAAATTGTACTTGTTAGGTAAACTAATGGAATACAAGCCAGACTGCCTGACGAAGGGTAATGCAGCATATATTGTGAGTAATTCGCCTGACACTCCCATTGGATACAATACTATAAACAAAGTGTACCTAGAATGAAACATACACAGAAAAAATAAAAAGTTATGGCAAACTCTGACAAATATTTGTTAAATGATATTATGACTATTCAAATTTTGAATTCTCCACTCAGTATTTATTTTTCTTAGCTCTTATTTGGCAAGGTATTAACTTTATTACAAGGTAAGTATTCAAATCAGGAATCACTTGGAAATACTTAAGATTTTATCTGAGAATCTAAAAATTATCTTTAAAACTATTCTACACACACAGACTTTATTATTTTGATTTCTGAAGTCTTTGGTAGAGGTCATTTTACTACTTAAAATGGGGTCAAATATACTTGATGTTAATCAATGAGCTTAAAGAATATATCAAGTGCAACAACTGGATTCAAGAATTACTGCTAAATGTCAGTTTACTTACTGTCATCCCTTACTGTTAAATATCAGTTTCTGACAAACAATCATTTTGTAAATGGAACTGAGTTCAGACAAACTACTCTTTCAGCTTGCAATGCAATAGATTTTTGTAACCCAGAAATCTGCTGGAAAGAAGCTAGGCAGTCACATTCACAAACAGGGCAATTACCTGGAGGCAGAATCTAATTTTTTGCACTGCAACTACTTTACAAGATAAATATCCCTGTCAGATCAGTGCTTTAAAGCTGTGATTTTTATTATGCTACCGACCTGGCCCATTTGATGAGATAAGGGAGATGGTTTAACAAGCTAAACGTGTAAAAAGAGTAACGGATTATCTCGGTGATTGTCCAAGCTACTACAAACAAGAGGACACTGTCTTCAGTTTGTACCTGTGAGAAAGGAAAAAAGCCTTAGTATGAACTCGAGCATTACCAGTTACCCACCAGACCCAAGAAAACCTCACAGAAATCAATTCCTGTGGGTTGCTTTACTGCATCATTTTAGAGATCAGACTCCAAGAATGAGCTTAAAAGCAATATTAGTAACAACAGTAAAAAACCCTTCTTATCATGCTCTGAATTTTTCTAGTTGCTTCAGAATAGCTCTGCTTCATGATCAGGTAACTTAAGCTCTCATACTCTGTGCAAGGTAAATTGGTACAATAAATTCCTGAAATGCTGAGTATAATTCTTAACGCTTCCCATCCCTATAGAGTACCAGCTTCTATTTCAGTCCTACGATTGACTCTTAGTGCAGAAAGAATGGTCTACACTCGATACCTGGTTTACACTTAATATTCTGATACTACTTCACGGTACTTCTGAGTAGAAGCACAGTTTTCCTTTCTCTGGTGAGCAACTGGGTCCTACTTTTGAGCAGCAGCAAAACAGCCAACACCAGATGTCAGGCTGGGAGGAGAGAAGAACGATACTCAGAGTGTCTCACCTCAGGTAAGCTTGACAGGTACCTGATTCACTGTTCCTTGCTCCATTTTCTGCTTATCATAACATTTGTTCCTCTAATGTTACACCCAAGGAATATCATGTTTCACTGCTTTACACCTCTTGGAGCTTTTATGTCAGTCACACATCACTGAACTAGCTGTAACTCCCTCCATATTTTAACCCTGAGATCAGCTCAGCTGGTCTGAGCATGATGCTAAAAATGCCAAGATTGTGGGTTTGATCCCTGTATGGGCCATTCATTTAGGAGCTGGACTCAATGATCCTTGTGGGTCCCTTCCAGCTCAAAATATTCTGTGATAAATTGCCTTTATCTGTGATATTTAGAAGGTTAATCACCAAAAGAATGTATTTTAAAATGAAGAGTTATATCAGATTATGGAGGATCATTATGATGTTCAAGTTCCAGATGGATCAAGTGTATGTGGGGTCACATACCCACAGTACAAACTCTTGAAAGAGCAGACATGATTTTTATACAGCCTTCTCCCTCCTTCCCTCCCCTCTTCAACATAATTCCCAGCTGTATAAGCACCTTGAGCCCATATTCACTGGACCGTGGGAATGAAAAGAGCTCAGCTACAGGGGCCCACATTTTCTCTTTTCCTCTCTTGAAGAAAGAGAAAAGGAAGTCAGGAGATGTGGGTGGTGCACTCTGTTCATCTTGGACAAAGTACAAACCAAGAGAAAAAACAAGGAACAAGAACATACATACATACATACATATATATATATATATATATATATGGACAATCAGAAACTTTTTAATAGGAGGGAACTGATCAACTGATCATATACTTTTGGGTAAAAACACTCATGGGAATTACCCAGAAAAAGCTTTATTACAGACTGGAAAACCCAGAAAAATTTTTTCAGAAATCTTGAGCTATCCTGGAATGTAGAGCTGCTGGTAATCTGTATTGTGCTGTAAATCTATGTTCTGCTGCGTGCAACATTTCAGGTCACTTTCACTGCATTTTGCAGCAGAAGCACCTTATTCTTTTTCCACATTCTGATAATTTGTTTATATATTAATCTCCCTTACATCATCATAAAAGAGCAAATCTATTTTTACACATTGCTGCAGGATCTGGATCCTGTTTGAGGTCTGCTTGATAAGCAAGACTTAGCTCTCAACATGGAAAAGTTAACAGCACTTCCCAGATGCTGCTGTTACAAAAGAGGAATGTGCTTGACAAGCACTCCAGAGCTGCATCTTCTGGTCAAATCAGGAGTAGCAGCTTAGTGATGAGCTTCCCCCTAAACCTGTGAGTCACAGGCTTCAACCTGCACTTTAAATCCCCCTTCTTTCCCTAGTTCTGGAAATCAGTAAAGTCAAAACCCAAAAGTCTGTAGCTTGAAGTAGCATCCAAGGATATGAGCAAGGACAAGAAACTGGGATGCTGACAGTGAATCATATGCATGAAAGTAGAAAATTACAGCAGTTAGAGTCCACCTCTATCATATGACATCTGTAACACTGCCTTTGAGGTCTAATCTCCCCCCATTTCCTTTGTAAAACAGTATTAAAATAATAGTTCACACTATTATGAAACACACAACCCTGTTAGGTCACTTAAAGAATCATTGATTGTGCCTTCATAGCTTGTGTCCCTATTTAAGGAAGAAAGAAGACTGGAAACTGGTGGTTATCATTATAAAGTTTCTTGCACACTCACATAGCTGTCCACCAGTCTGTCACTGTCAGAACTTCTCTCTGAGCACTGACAATTTTTCAGTACTTCAGATAAAGATGACTGAAATGTATATTATAAATCCCCTGAGAACTGATTTACAAAACAATTTCTCAAGAGTCTTATTCTTTTAGCCCCTGCTAATACTGCATTTGCATCATTCCTCCTCCAGGTTGAAGATAAGGCAAATACACAGACCTTCAATAAACCACTAAGGTCAGTCAGTGCTGCCCTGAGAATTCAATTCTTCTTCCACTACTTTTTTTCATGCCAGTCTTTCAAGGAAGGACAAACTACACTTTATTTACATCTTATTTGTCCAGCTCTCTTAATAGGAGTCAATCATACAATAGGCATCAGTTTTTGGCATATGTTTTAAGCCAACATATCAAGGAGGGCCCTGAATATATCTTAGCTTTTTTTCAGTACTGTGAATAGCAGACAATGTTTGTTAAAATATCAAAGAAACCACTGTCTTTTAAGATGCAAGATGAGAACTGGGAGTTGACAAAATAAAGCCTGAGAGGTTTTTAATGTTCTCCTTAAGAATGGAAAGGGAAATTTCTCTACGTTAAGAGTAACAGTTTGACAAATTTGCAGAAAATTTCAGCTAAACACATAATTAAGCAATCCAATGCAGAAGAGCAAAACCAGCAGCACTATGCAAGTATAATGATGGAAAATGTTGGAACAGCACGTCTCTCTCCAAAGAGCTGGTTCTCTGGTACAGTAATTGAAAAATAAAACATAAAATTAAGGGGAAAGAAAGGAAGCTTCACAGTAGGCACAAAGCGCCTGACTATTGTGTTGTATGGCATTGCTCGAATTTTACCTAGATGTAAAGCAGTGATGAGTCAGCCTTTTCAACAGTACTCATTATTCAGAGTTCTGACCCTTCCAGCATGGACTTTTTACTACAACTTAGTCTTAAATATAATAAATTAAGATGTTCTTCCTTCTTGTAGGTAAGTATGCTTTACCACTGATTGAAGATATCAATTCACAACTGCAGATACTGGAGTCCCAATACCAGCTCCACATGCTGTCTGTATATGTTGCTTTCACAGCATCTCTTGACTGTGTGTTCTACAAAGGTTCCTCTAAAACTGTATTACACTTATTTGCAACTCATCTGTAATTGAACCCAATGGGATAAGCAGCAAATGCCTGCTGACACCATTTTTTAACCACCCATCAGAACTGGGTGCAGAATTATTTACCAGAATGGAATTCCACAAAGGCCTGCCATGATGTCACCAGATGATCTCAGTGCTCACACAAATTCAAAAAGACACCTTTTAAACTGAAGGACACTTTCTGTTCTCCTATGCCTACATCCTCCCAGCCCTTCATGCGAGGCTGCTTATTCTCCTCCTTCCTTTGCAGGGGAAACAGTAAAATTCACTGAACTGATTCCTTTCTGATGTAATGGCCAGCAGTGATTACATGCCAGGCCCTCTTCCACAATACCAACAACTGCTCCTACAGTGCAGGCAAGGAGAAGTGTGCAGTGCTTTAACATTTGCCATGCTTTAACATTTGTTGTGAATAGCTTCATATTGAGTTTAACAACACATCAGCACTGAAGTCAACAAAAAGCACAAACGTGTTAGTGGCGAGAAGCATGCTTCAAATCACATCACATTTCCAGAAGTGTATCCTGACAGGAGGGATGCAATACACATTTCTTCTTTCAGCTGTATTATATATGATAACAGTCTGGAAAGCAAGATACTGAACAAGCCTCACTCAAAAAGTTAAAGAGGAAAACTGAGTTTTATTTTACAAGAACCTCATCATGCAACTGCATCGCTTACAAGTTCCATAAAGCTGTGTGACAATTTAATCCTGGCCTTCACCATGGAGCTCACTTGTGCAGACAGCCCTTTAGAGAAAGTAGAACACTTGTGACACTTGCAATACGTCTCCCCAGGTGAGCCTGCAGGCTCCCTGGTTGGGGGAAGGGGAGGGGGCGGAATACAGCCTCTTATTTGATTTATTTGCTCTAAGTCACAGACTTACAGAAACTCATCACAGGATTCCTCATCCTTGCCATTCTTATACCCACTTTCTAAGACATTAAAAAAGCAACACATAATACAGCCTCTCGCAAGACTTTAGCCAGAAGACCACACAAGTGTGGGGAAAAAAATCTGCATGGAGTATTGTTGAAAGAATCCTTGTTAAAAGTCAAATGTTTGGCTAAATTCATTGCTCCCATTTTCTCCCATTTTGTTGGCTTTCTCTGGTGAGAATGTGGGCATAAGCTTCAAAAAAACCTAACCCACAATCATATTACAGGTTTTTCTTTGATGTCTAACAGACAGCACATGGAATAATTCTAATCCATTCAATCTAGCCTTTAATATTTGGGTTACATCAAAACCAGGAGACAATTCATAAAAACAGATTATCACCGTTCTTTATGAAGCACCAGGTATCCCAACATCATATATATAACAAGCAAAACTCCAAGAATATTTATTTTAAAGTATTTTATACATATATATAAAATCCAATGTGTTGAGATTATGGCTTTTTTTTTTTTTGTTCAAAATCTAGTACTGATTCCCGGTGAATTAACAGAGACCAGAGTACATTAATTTGCACCAAAAGGGAAATCCATTAGAAAATAATTATTTCCAAGATTTTATGTTTATTGAGAAAAATAACATTCCTCCACTTTAAGTAGCATGAAACTAAAGCTTCATGTGAACAAGCACCACAATACCAGAAAGGGCTGTTAATTACTAGGAACTACAGCGACTTATGTTACTCTACATGTGCCTGGCTGCTCTGGTAACAGCTTTGGAGGAAGGAAGAGAAAGCAGCTTCCCTCAAGACTTTGTAGTAAGACAAGTTCCTTAAGACATTCTCCATGGCAAGTCACAAGTCACAAATAATCTTATGCATAAAATGACTGTCACTTATTTCAGGCACCCATGCTGACACTGGTACCGAGACTAATTTCTTCCTTTAATGAGAAGAAAACCAGTAAGATTAGTTGGCTAAAGTAACAGCAGAGATGCAGCATATTTGGGCTACTAGAAGGATTCAGATGACATGAGTCAGTCAGCATAACCTCTACCAATTAAAGCATGTCTAGATTTTAAAACAGCTGTCAGGAATAATTTTCAAAAAACATGGCTTCCAAAGGATTCTAAAGAGATCTGCATAGAGTACAGCACTCTTTGGTGTGGTGAGCAGTGAGAAAAAACACACAGCCCCCAAAGACCACCCAAGTTTGGACATAAGAAAGTTGAATGAAGGACAGAGGAGAGATTATCCTGGAGAGTGACAATGGAGAGCATGGAGGCACTGTTGTGCACAAACAACTGAGGGGGAGTTTCAGATGCCACAAAAAGTGAATTGTGTATGCAGGAGGGCAGCGAGATTTCCCTTTTAATTATGGCACTAATGAGATGAACACTAGAAGGCTGTACCAAATTCAGTGTTCTGTGTTACACACTGGAACCTCTTTACCTGTCAGTAAGGACTGCAGAATCTATCCAGGAGCTAGATGTCTCACAGTGAGAGAATTAGACCTCGCTCTGTTTGACCATCAACAAAAGATGACATCAAATCTATTTTTATTTCTTTTGATCCACAGAAATTCAAACGAACAATTTCCCATGTTGGGATACAGACAGAAGACATTTTAAGGACAATAAGACAGCAATCAACACTTGCTTTTCACCATGGATTAATAGTTTTTCTATCAGTTTGTAGCTTGACTTACCTCTTTTACACTATGTGTTACTGCCCATGTCAGGAAAACCCTTGACATCACTTGGAAAGCAGTCAGAACAACAGAAGAGGGAACAATGCCTGGAAGATATTTTGCAATTAGTAAATATTCCTGACTACCACGGTGGGAGGTAGGGATGGGGAAATAAAACACAGCTACACCGAAGTCCAGGTATTTGACATTTCTGGAAGGAAAGCATTTAATTTTTTTTTAATTTGAAAATATGGAGTTAGTTTTTTGGTGTGTTTATACAGCCTAATGCAGTGCAATCCCCTGACAAGACTTTCTGCATCAAAATGTAAACAAAAGTAATTGGTCTTGGTGTAATAACAGCACATTCTTCAATACATGGAACAGCTCAATAGGATGATTTCAATCAAACAGCTTTTGGGATACAAGCTTTCAAACAAACCCTGTTTGATTAAAATATCCAAGTTACTCTTCATTATTGTGATTTAAAAAGCAAAAACAATAAATATGTTTTGCACTGTATATCCCAAAAAAACAGCCAGCAAAAATTATTTTTCAGAAACACTAATCTAGCCCATATTTTGATAGATGCAAAATTTATAATTCCTTCCTGGAAATACAACTCATAAAACACCAAACCAACCAACAAAAAAACCAACCCCACAACAAACAAACCCCAAGCAACAGCTGATGCAGTGGTAGGTACAGAAACAACCTGAAGATCCTCTCAAGGAAGCAGATATCACTGGTTCTCCCAGCAAGTTCTGAGGTGCCAATTAAACTGCCAGTAAAAGGACCCACAGGACACACCCAGGTCTGACAGAGCAGGAATAGCTTTAGACTGCAAGATTACACAAAATTTCTAAACTTTGCATCATAAAGTTTTATTTTCCTCCAACAGCTAAATGATAAAGACAAATGCCAGAGCAGGTCTAGCTCCTAAAATACAGTAAAAAGTTTTTCTAAATCTAATGCAAATCACAAGCAACACAACAGCCTCAGAAAGATGTAGAGAACCAATGAGGAAAATGAAACAGGAAGGAAGAATAAGAAAAGTCAAAAGCAAGTTTCATTTGAATTATTTTCATTCATATGTTTGGCTTCTTTGAGAGTAAAAAGAAAAATCCTACAGACATAGCTCTCTTCAGTTTTACCATGTTTCTTGGTCTCTGGGCTACATATTACCTCCTTTCCAGGTAGAGCTCTGCATTTTTTAAACCTTTGCCACATGTCAAAGTCCTGTTCTCAACCATGCTTCATAGAGACACTTCCCTACCAACCTTCATATTTTGAAGGACTTGCCTCACAGATGCTAACATTTCAGATTCTACTGAAAAGATGTGGAAAGAAAAGTTATGCTGATACACACAGCCATCTGTCACAGATAAGCTCTTCTATTGACAGAGAATTACAGTTCTAGTTAGAGCAATTAGTTCAGCAGGGGCAAAGGAATCTGCAAGTTTCCTGTTTCTCCTTGCATAGAAACTTTCGTTAGAGTCAGTAGGACTACAGCAGACAGCAGCAGTGCATCCAGCTGTGCAAAACCCCCTCATTTTATTTAGCTGACAAACATTTCCATTAACAGGAAAAAAATATAATCCATGGCCAGTTATGAGAAAATAACTCCTTTGCAAAAGAGCTTTGTTAGGGAAAGCAATGATAGAATAATAATGGTATAAAATGTTGCCACATTCCCCTAATGGGCTCTTTTCACTAATATTAAATTGTGCTCTTAAGGATAACATGGGCTAAATGGATCCACACAGCAAATCAGCTGAGCCAGAATTATTAGTTTTGCACACAGGCAGGCTGTATAATCATCTTACTTGCTGTTCTGCATCAGCCTGGAAGGTGAAACACAGGACTTCCTCTTGCTACTCACTGATCTGTATGGGCACAGACACCCAAATGTGAAGAAATGATAATCCAATTACACTTTTTACATACTTAGATTTAGTACTAGTAAACACTGGTGTCTGCATACCAGTTTAGGTCAAGAAAATAGCAGAGCATTATGAATTTAGGATGGTAAAAACAGCATTTTATCTGCAAGGTTTTCTGTCCAGTGTTCCAAGATTTAACTTTCCCTTCTTGCCACTTGTTAAATAAGACCTTAAAGTTGGCACGTTTTAATATTAATTTTTGACAATTTTTTTTTAGAAGTATGGTTTATTCTGGAAAAAACCCGTAATTGAGATTTAGTAAAATAAAACAGCATTGGAAGGACTGCCTTGGCAACACAGGTAAATAGATGATACACACAAGCCTTTACATTAATTGGAGGTGTATATGATCATTCATTTCTTGGGATGATCTGTGCACAGTTTACAAACTGCCTTTTTAAGGCGTGTTCAGAGTAACTGGATGATTCAGGAGGGTCAGAACTACTTCATCAACGACAGAACCAGACTGCCCTCTGCTGACACATTCCTGTGCACGAGTTTGAGCTCTCCCCACTGCCTCGCTTGGTTATTAAAACACCCCACAGGAATTCACTATGAACCTACAATCTAATGCCCCCTCTAGTACGGGGACTGTCTGGATGATGATGAAAAACAGCAAGTTTGGAGTTGCAGCTTTAGGAACCTCAATGCCTTCTTACTCTTTAAATAGTGGCTAGTGAACATTCAGATAGGAGCTGAAGCACAGTTTTACTGTTTTGTGACTTCTCAAATTAGGGAGTAGAAAACTGGAATGTATTTCAAACAAAAATTAGTAAGTTATGCAAGAATTAAATTTGGCAATTCACAGACTGTAACATTTTTCTTGCTAATATATTGCTAAAAGTGCAGTCTTCTATAAAAATAATAAACTGAAAATTTGCAAGCTTACCAAGTGCACAGTGCAGAATCTAGAACAAAAAGAAAAATTCAAATCACTAACATTTCAAATTAAGCAATTCAGACACACATTTAGTTCTGTTACAAGAGCTTAAGATTCAGTATTTGCATTTCAATGATTAACATTTAGCTCTGCTGCCCAAGCTAAACAGCAGACAGTAAAACTCCCTCACCACTTGCTAAAAGGAAAATTCAGCTTTTGTGCGAGATGTTCAGTAGAATTAAAGTAAATGTAAGAAATACAACAATACATGAATACAAGATATTCATGCAAATATTCATAATGCCAGGGAATAGGACTACACCCACCTCAAGCAAAGCTCCAGTCTGGAAGAATTTCAGGGGCTTTTCTATTGAATAGTAAAGGCTGTGGTAGCTGCCTTTAGCCAGATATGCCCGAACTAGACCAACTGCAATAACAAGCCACCTGAAAGAGAAAAAAGGAGACATCAAGCAAAGCATAAATACAAAGAAATCTTTAATCCCTCTTTCGATATCTGAGAAAGCTACAGGCAGAACTGTCCTGAAATACACTAATTCTACAACACTGGAAATGTTAAATACTTGCACCTTCTACTAATTTATCCAAATGAAAGATGATGCATTTTTAAGCATTTTTCAGCACCAGTGTGGTACCAGTATCTCTAATGTCTCAGTTTATTTTTCAGTGTGCCCTATTTAATTTAGTTATGGAATGTTTTCATGGCAGATTGGCATCACATTTTGTTTACTTTAAGCAGAAAACCCTGGACAGCTAGTCAGAGATCTCTTACCAACTTACAGCAGTGTGACATAAGATTCAGAAGGCATTGATTTTAACATTTCAGTTCAAAGTAAACCCCTAGACTTTATGAGAAGTCATCCAGCTTAGTTGGTAGCATACATCACATGAGAAATAGTTACAGATAAATAACTGCAAGGAAACTGAGCCTGCTAAAGCCTTGAAGGCAGCATGGCCATTCACATCCCAGTTTTCCTTTTTAACCAACAAATCAGTCTAAGCCTGTGTAAGTAGTGCCCATATAACTGCAACTGTACGTGAACAATGTGACCTGTTAGCCCTGCTGATTTTCCCCTCAGGTAAATTATACAAACCTAAATATTTTTGTTCCTCGCTGATGAAACTTTCACTACCACAGCTGTCCAGAGCTGGTGCTTGCCCACAACATCAGAAATTCTTCAGTCAAGTCTATGACAAGCCACAAACCCAAGGTGAGTTATCAACCCTGGTCAAACAGTCTTTCATTTGAAAGTAGCACCTTTAGTTACCTTGAGTTTCAAATTGCTTTTGGCAAACATGGGGAGAAGGGGTGGGCTGGTTGGTCAAGGAGAATCCTTAACGAGGGCTCCCAAACTTTTCACTGACAGGCTCATCCTGGCTGTCTCACTCTCAGCTACTCTTAATGCCATCCTACTTTACCTCCATCTCCCTCCAAACCCCTCGTGTAAATCACTGTGTCCCTGCTAACAATTCACCTCAGTGTGTAGTCATGTAGCAAGCCCACTAACTATGCAATAGTTTTTACCCTTTGGAAAAATGTGTGTAGCTGTGGTTTTGTAACAGGGATGATGAAGAAATTCCCTTCATTTACAGCATATTAGAGTCTTAGAAGTACCACATTAGCTTGGGTATTGCAAAGTATGTGCACATATTATCTCAAATGTAGTAATTGTTTGAAATACAGTGAAGTTCAGATTTTTCAACAATAAGTAATTCTGGCATCCAAGTTTGTGTTTGCAACAAAATCTATTAGCAGAACTGAAGGAAAGCTAATTAATTTCTGCATCAACTTCTCGAAGACAAGAACCAAAGAAAAGCAGGGGGAGTAGGGAAGATAAACAGGAGAGAAACAAGCCCTCCCTTTTTTTCAGAGTGACAAGTTATTTCAGTTAAAGCTGTCTTGTGAAACCAAAGGACAAACATTTGCCAAGTAATTGCTGTTTACAAAGAATTAATCAGATTCCTTTTGTATTTGGACTTCAGTGTAGAATAAACCAGTAAGCACTACAGCATTAGTGATTCTCCCCTGCAACACCTACTGCTTCTTCTTTGGAACAGGAAATCAGAGCAGGTTGACACTGTCTTGTTCTTATCTGTTGAGTTTCTCTGTTTTTCCTGATCTTCCATGTCTGTTGAGAAACTCTGCTGAATTGAGCAACTTCTCCAGTTGCACAAGATGCCAGTTCTTGGTTGCGCCTGCCAACTGTTCTCACCTGAACTGAGACTGGTAAATCCCATGGCTTCCAGAGGAACTCCAGCCTTTTGCTCACCTCCACCCTCGTGCCAGATCACTGACTCCAGCAAGACTGTACTTTTCATTCCATTTACTATCCTTCAAAAAGCATTTGATACAGATCAGAGCATTAATCCACACAAAATGAAAAGCTGAGCCTAGCTAGTGCTGAAGCTTTTAGTACCTCTGTCCTGCTTCTGTGATTTCTTAAACAGTTCTTCATCCTCTAAGACTAGAGAAAGTGGAACAGGAGAAGGTGAAACCAAGGAGTATCAGCTGAAAATGGAACTTGGCAAGAAGGTTAAAAGGGCAGCAAAAGGCACCACTGTCTCATGAAAGCTAAGCTTTCTCTGACCTACGCACTGAACTCTACCTGATAGCCCAGCTGGAGTTACATTTCATTAAATTACTGCTGTGCTGTCGGTAAACTCCAAACTGGACTATTACATTCCTTGATTAATCCAGAATAAGAAAAATGAATACTGCACACACTGAGTTTTTTTACTTTCAGTTGGTCAGACTTGATAGACAAGCTTCGTGCTCGGGTCCTTAGGTTAACTCCCTTGACTCTCTCACAGGTCACAAAAAGGCATGCTCTTATGCAAAGTTTACCGAGGTTCTGCAACATTTATGCAAGAGAATACAGCAGAGCTATGCAGTGAGTGCATCTGCAAGGAAGAAGTGTACTTTGACTCTCAACAACCACTCACTGAAGACATGGACAATGAAACTCATAACCCAGAACACTCTTTGCTGACACTGATTAACATAAATCCTTGCAAATTCAAGAGCTATTACATTACCATTGATCTCGAGTGAAATCCTTTTTAAATGCATTGTTTATACCACCAGCAGCTACTTATACCCAGAAGTACTAGTCAGTTACAGCACTTGACTAAAAATAAGAAACATAATCCCCTTTTAAAGCAGCTTATCTAACATTTACACTCAGCTCTAACAACATGCCCTCTCTCCCCACCCAGCCCTATTTAGTGATTTTGGTCAAACACAGTTTTTAGGAAAAATAATTTCTATGCTGCATCTATGCCTCCAGAATGAGCTTCCCATGCCAGGTCAGGCATGACTATACAGCTTCACACTGTGATGGGAAAAGTCTGGCTGAACAAAAGAGAAGCAAGATGCAGGGCTTTCTGCAGCTTAATGCTTTGAACCGTGGGCAATAAAACCTGAGCAAGTACAGCTGAGAACCAGCTGCAGCACTGGTTATTCCCCGTTGTGCCATGTTGATCCCATTTCTGAAAGAAATCACCCAGACATGAACCAAATGGTAAGTGCATGCAGCTCCAGTCAGGGATCCACAGGCGCACAAGCTTTTTCTACTGTTGTGCTCTTGTAAAAACCACTGTATTACTAGGAATCCACACACTACATGCACTGCAGCATAAAACTAGAAGTAAGATCTATTATTTTTGGAATCAGTTGTCTTTTCTTTAGCTAAGTCAAGATAAATGCAAAGTAGATACAGTAGCTATGCTGAGATTTTTCAACTGTTACTTGATCCATTTTAAATAAAGTTAATAGTTAAGGCAACTATGGTTTTAAAACATTTACTTTAGTACCTATTTATTGAACAAAATTATTGCTGTGTGCTTCTGTTTATAAGCCTTTTGCAAACCAAACAGACCACTTCAAAAAAATCCCCCGTGCTTTTACAGCATCACTTCATCATCTGGGCACCTTGAATTTTTTTGTTTTTTTCTTTCCACAATTCTCTTTCCAAGGCAGTGCAGTCTGAGAAACTAAGTCTGAGCACTCTGACTGACATGGGGTCAGTAAATAATCACTGCCACCAGCTGTGTATCAATCTTTTGATCTTTTCATCTGAACAACTGAGCTTCCATCAACCAGCTCCAGAAAAACTACCTTTTTAAAAGGTTTCATAATAAGAAACAAATTGAGCTTTTTTCCTAAGCTGGACCTTGTATATTACGGAATTTCAGCAGTGTCCAGGGGAAGCGAAACTCCTCATTCATTTGAAGACAAATGAAGTCAGAGCCCTCGGTGACCTACCCCAAAAAAAAAGTGAGAGACAACACAGAGATATCATCATGATCACAGAACTCCTATGGCAACTCCCCAAACTGCAAAAATCATCTATTCACAAACACATCCAGAAAAAAGCAGCTCATATTAGAGCACCATAAATCACATCCCACCCAAGAGCGGAATTTTCTAGGAGGCTTGGTGTAAATCAAGAAAATGGGTAACATCATGATCAAGATTTACATGACAACAGAAAGCCAAATAGAGGTTTATGTTATTTATTTCTGAGCTTCTAGCACTTGAATTTTTTTAGCTTGTTCTTTTGAAAAAAAAGAAATTTCCCACGCTCAGGAGCTTGCCTGCCATGACAAAAAGTTCATGACCATGAAGAAAACTTTCCATTTATACCACAGGTTCCCTCTCAGGTTTTTTAGATCTTTTATGAACACAAGTGAATTGCATATGAGCAGCAAAATAAGCAGGGAAATACTTTTACTACTTTGAAGAGCTCAGAGAGGTGAACTTATTACCACAGTGCAGGGACACCACAACAAAACTGAAAAGCCCTCCTGACTGTCTACAATGTGCTGTATTACTCATGTAATTATTTCTGAAACAACAGATTACTTAAATCAAACTGGTGAGTAATTATCATTGCCCTCTGAGTGAAATACCCTGCAAATATCCTATGGAGCCATAAGCCTGCTTAGTAACATTTCACAGTAACTCAACTGTTGAGTAACAGGTGTACCAAGCACCTCACAAGAACTGAGCTCTCCCTGCTCCCCTACCTTTGTTCCACACAAGTGTAAATATCTTGTAAGCTGAAATAGCATCGTCACCAGGAAAGACAAGAATCTTCATGTCCACCTGCCTTATTGAAGTAAATAGTATCTCTATTAATTCTACACTAACCTTCTCCTCAAACATGACACTATTCTCTTTGCTCAACTCCTCACCCGCCAGGGTTTATCTAGCAGAAAACACGCCCATTGGGATCCATTTTAAAGGCTCTTTTCTCCTCCCACCCAGATATCCTCAATCTTTCAAAAGATGGTGTTATTTGTATCTGGATTCCAATGAGACACCACAGCCACATTAAAAAAAAAAAAAATTAAAAAGTCTACTTTCTCTTGAGAGTTCCCAGCTGTCACTATTTTAATTTTTATGCCCAAGAACATACCTGAGCAGCCCCAATTGGCCCCAGTCTGCACTCTGCAGGGCAAGGGCAGAGCACCAAGCTGGTCCAGGAGCTCACATGTCCCAACAGCAGCCTTCAAGCTCGAATTACAGAGCAGCTCAAGGATTTATAGAGAAATCTTGCAGGGCTCAAGACCTTTGCCTTTAACTATTGCTGTGGATAAATTCCCTGTATTTAGGGTCACCTCTCTACTGAAAACTGCTGGAACCTACACCATAGACATGGTGATGCAAGGAATCTACAGCCACCTGGATGTGACAATTGCTGCAGAGCAAATTAAGGTATCAGTTATAAAACACGGCAGTCCCCAGGGAACACGCACTTGCGCTGCTGTGCAGAACTCCTTCTGGAAGGGGCACGTGAAAGAGGCCAAGCCGCGGACGGGGCCGGGCAGTGCTGAGGGGTCACACTGGGCCAGGAGCTGCTGAGGCCTGGCACAGGCTGGGCAGGGGCCGCACAGGGATCGGCTCCGGGGGACCCCCGGGCACCCAGCCTGGATTATGGTCACAGTGCACGGTGGAGAGCGGGGACAGCGGGAGCCAGCTGTGCCCGTACGTGCAGGAGCCCCCTGCAGCGCGAGGAGCGGCGAGCGAGGGGCCGGCTGTGCGATTTAGCGTTATCCAAAGCGCAAGGCAGGGCCACCGACAGCACGGGGGCACGGGGCACAGCCAAGCGCCCGGACCCGGCAGCCGGGCGGTGCAGCCGCATGGGCTCGGGGCGGACGGGAGCGCGGGCACGGCGGCTGGAGAGGCCGCTGCTCTCCGCCCGGACCCTCAGCCGCCCGGACCCTCAGCCGCCCTGCCCCGCCCCGCCGGACCCACCCGCGGCCGCAGCTCGGCCGAGGGCAGCCCCGCGCCCCGGCGGCGGTCCCGGCCGGAGAGCCCCGCGAGCGGCCCCGCCCGGTCCTTACCCCGCCGTCATCACCACGTTGTAGATAACAAGGTAGCCCGTGGCCAGCGCGCCCGGGCCCTTCCTGCGCCGCGCCTGCTGCCCGCCGTAGCCGTTGTCCGCCCGGCTCCCGCCGCTCCCGGCCGCCGCCATCTCGCGGCTCCCGCGCCCCGCCCGCTGCCGGCGCTCGGCGGGCGCGGGGCGGGACTTCCCCCGGGCCGGGCGGGGACAGCTCCGCGCAGCCGCGGGGACCGCCCGCGCCCCTCGCACCGGGCACGGCCGAGCCGGAGTCGGGGAGCGGTTCCCGCCCGGGGACCTGTTAGCTCGCCTTTTAGGGCTGGTTCAGAACGCCCCTCTATAGGGAGAAATAGGTCTGCCTTGTCCTTAGAGACATTAATAGCGTTAGTTGGTAAGGTTATTTTTGGAATATCTCATAGGTTTTCATTACTTTTATAATATAGTTCAGAGGAGAGAAGACTAAGAGGCGATCTCCATTAATGCACATAAATATCTCAAAGGCGGGTGTCAAGAGGATGGTGCCAGACTTTTCGGTGGGGCTCAGCGACAGGGTGAGGAGCAATGGCCATAAACAAACACAAGAAGTTTCACCTCAACATGAGGACGAACTTCTTTACATTGAGGGTGGCAGAACATTGGGACAGGCTGCCCAGAGGGGTCGTGGAGTTTCCTTCTCTGGATACATCCCAAACCCATCTGGACGCGTTGCTGTGTCACCTGCTCCGGTGACCCTGCCTTGGCAGGGGGTTGGACGGGATGCTCCAGAGGTCCCTTCCCACCCTAACAATTCTGTGATCCTGTGTGAATAAGGAGTTATAACTCAGTTCCTGCTGAAGCTCTCTACAAGAGCAAAAGCCTGCCTGGAAAGCATTACTTTCCCAGCAAAGAACCATCCTCATCAGGGCAGTCAGAACTGCCTTTCTTAACAGCCACGATGGAAGAATTTTTATTTTTTCTCCTGTACAGAAATTGTAAACATGTTGTGGAGTTACTTCTCCGCTCCCATAAACGTCTCTCGGTTTATTTCCCATGCATGTCATGGTGCAGTCCCTTTATGAGCAGTGCGGAATAACCGCATAAGCCTCACCCCGCATCTCAGAAAGTTCTGCTTCCGCATGAGCATTTCTGTGGCCTATTAAATTCATGTGCACATTTCTTCCAGACAATCGGGCTCAAAATGCAAAGATGATTTATGAGGATTCCATTTTCAAACAGCTATGCTTTAGAGCAATGTTTCAATAAATATACCAAGAAATTTTAGAGGAACAAATCATTCATTATTCATGTATGCAAGTAAAAAAAAAAAAAGTCTCTGTTTTCAAAGCCTGACAGTCATTGCAGAGGAGAGGGCTGTGCAGTCCAGTGCTGTCTTCCTTGTCAGCAAAGGGAAGCAGGGACCCAGCCATCTGCATGCCACGCATGCAATTAGCAAAGATCTCCTCATCAAACAGAAATGTGCACAGGATGCTTGGGAGATTAGACAGGACAGTCATTAAGTAAATTAAGTTTCTGGAAATCCAGAAACACGAGTAGTGAAAAACAGCAGCCAGTCCCAAATTCTCCATGTCTCTTGAGAAGACTGAATGTCATACAAAAGAAATACAAGGAGAATTAAGTGTCCACCTTGGGCACTACCAGTGTCTTGCATAACCTCTGCTATTGGGGTTTCAGCCCTATGACACCCCAAGAGTGGATTTCTGCAAACATTATACAAGCAAGACAAGGTTTATAGAAAGAGGTAATGCCTTTTATTAGACCATGGATGGCAAAATGAGACAGGGTTTCAAGTACATAAAATTATCTTTCTTCAGTGGAATAGACTTCTGTTCTTCAAAAAAACCCCAAAGAATTCAAGGTCAAATACAGCTTGGAGTCAATTGCTCAGAGCTGAATTAGATGCGTGTCACATAATTTTGGAAGTAGAGGTCATTGTTTCCTGCAGACTAGAATGGATGTTAATAGGAAGCTACAGGGAGATGATAAACTCCTTGCAATATCCTTGGGGCAAAAGAAAAATAGGCAGTTTATAGCCTGTGGAACACAAAAGGACTAGTAAAAGGAGGAGAGGGAGGGAAAGATCTGTGCAAGAACACCAATACTGAGTCTGTGGGTTTTGATACCCAGTCCGTGCATCCACAGATCTTGCTGTGCTAACAGAGCAGCCCAACAGAGCCAGACCTTCTCCTGCTTCATGCATGTGCCTGCCTGGATGGAAACCAGCAGTCACTGAACAAAGCCAGGTACATTCACAAGACAGTGGGGCACACCTTGCAAAGATGCTGGTTTGAAGGACTGAAGATTTGCTCAAGAAACACGTTGCAACAAGCAGGGTGTTTGCACAATCTTTGCTTTAAGGAGTTTCTGTATGGTCCTGTGTGGTCCGTGGTGACTTGGGCTGCGTATTAGGAGAAGTCTGCATAAAGGCAGCACACACAGATTTGTCTTTATCTCTGTCTTTGCAATTTTTAGAAACATTGGTGTAAGTCCATATCTACATTGAGACTTCACTGATTTTTTTTCTCTGTTCCTCCTACAGTCTTTCAGAACTCTACATTTCCCCACCATAAGGGAATTCCCAACTGTAAAACAAACCCAGAGCCACCCTGGTGCCCCATCCACATTCCCACTGAGGCCTGTGATGATGCTGGAGACATGGCAGAGCACAAGGCCACGAGAGCCAGCCCCAGGCTGTAGCTGGTAGCACTGGGGCAGAGCAGCCTTCGCACATCACGAGCCTGCTGCCGGGGCAGGAGAAGGGCAGCAGCCCCACAGACAGCAGGGGGTCTTCACTGGTGCCACCTGATGGGTTTGTGTGCCCAGCAGCTCTCCGGGGCAGGAGGAGAGGCCTGGCCAAGGTGAACGCGGTGCCGCTGCAATAGAGCATACAAGGAGTGTGCTTTGTGGTAGTATTTATTTAGGAACCGTGAGTAACTACAGCCGTAGCAGTCTCATCTTTGCAATTCTGATGGTTTAACAAACAGGGAGAACATCAGCATATTTTTATTAAGGTACAAAATACACCCCGTTGTTGCCTAAAACATTAAAAAAAAAAAAAGTGAGGAAAGCTCTGTATGCTCTAAATCAGATTCAAAACCTTTCTGTATAAGGAATTGTGGCAATATTGTGTTTAGTATAACAAGAGGTTTTTATCGAAAAGAAAAGACATGCTGGCAATCTGAATTTAGCAACAAAGAGTAAAGCAGTTACAAACCATCGTGTCATCCACATTAGTTGAGCTTTGAATGTAGAAGAGCAAATCATATGAAACACATACGCAACTAGGTAATATCAAACAACCTAAGGTTGTTAATGTACACACCTGTATTAAAGTACACTGACTACTTAATGGTGAGGATTTAAGGTAATGTCTTTTTTTAAAAGAGGTAACCTTTGAAATGCAAATGGTTGCACTTTACACACAAAAAGTGGAAAAGAAAAAGAATCACTTTTGGAATGATACATAGATATAAGACACACTGGTTTTGGATTATGCATAATCACCTTGCAGCCTCTGATATTACCTTTGAACAACAACAAAAAAAATTTAAAAAGTGCCAATACTGTGAAAGGAAAGCAAAGTTACTAAGTCTGAGTGCATTAACCGTTTCTGAGAAAAAAATGGGGTTTGGATTATTTGTTTTGTTTTTCTGCATTTTTAAAAAACGCAACAGCCTTACTGGTGCAGGTTCAAGACAAAAACAAGACAGTCAAGCTCATAAGGTAGAAATAGGTCCTATATAGGTTAAGATTCTTTGGAAATTGCTAAGAATAGAGGAGTTTGTAATCCAGGCTATTTTTTTTGGCTACTCGAAAAATCTGTGGGAGTTTCCAGCTTATCATCAGTTGAAATCTGTTTTGCAATTGCCAAATAAATGCAAGTAAAACTTTAACTAACCAGGGATTCCATTCACACACATGCACAGAGAAATCACTGATTGTGCAATAACCTGTTTTTCACAGCAGCATATATATGAATCATAAGTCTTTATTAGACTGACCAGAAACACAGAAAATATTCTCAGTCTTTGTGTTTTCAGTCTGTTTCTTAAGTAGGCAGCTGCAACTGCACTGAAGTGACAGGCTCCATAAGGGAAAGATGACAAAGTGGGACCAGCTGGCTAAAAGCAAGATCAGGAGTATCTCAGGAAACCACCTGGATGTTTAATGTTAGCCAGTAATACAAGGGCACTAACAGCTCACTGACAGAGGCAGTAAACGTGTCTGAAGTTTGCACTGTGAGACTCTGCTTAAAGCAAATGAGAAATGAACCTTGCCAACATACAAATTGCAGTGCTGGCTGGGTCAAACCTTCCCTTACAGAAGATACAGCCCAGGGAGTGGCCTATTCCTTAGGACTGGAGAGATTCACTGCATGTCTGGCCAACGATTCCTTTAAAGTAGATCTCGGGGAGCCAACTTAGCTGCAGTTTTGGATGAGAAAAGTGATGATGAAGAGCAATAAGCTCAGTAAAAAGACTATTTTTCTTTAAGATGTTCAGACTATAACTTGGTTTCCATATATATGATTTTAAAAGTAGTCTGGGCAACGTAGTTGATGGCTTGCTTAAAGTCAATCCAATCATGCTAGCAACTTAAAAATGCCTGCTGGTTTGAAGTAATGCCCATACATAAAGCTAACAGGTATCAACTGATCATGCTGAAATAACAACCCCCCCAAAGACCTACGTTTCACACAAGGTGCTTTTGATAACTTGGTTTTCTGAGCCTTATAAGGAGAGTCTTTAAATATATTTTTTCTTTTTTTTTTAGCCTTGTTTCATTCTTCCTCCTCTTCATCTTCTTCTTCTCCTTCTCCCTCTCCTTCTTTTCCCATTGTTTCCACAAGGAGCTCTGCGGTGCACGTGGCTTCCCCAAGGCTGTTAACAGCTTTGCAGGTGTATTTGGCATCATCGTCCCCACATACTTCAGAAATAGTCAAAGAACAGTTCCCTTCTTCATCATAATCTATCTGGAAGTGACGGGACTCCTTGACAGGCTGATCATCCTTGAACCACATCACCTCAGGGTCGGGATAGCCTGGAAGAGCGGAGAGAGAACAGCGACTGCAATAAACGAGCATTAACTCAGCGCTAATTACCTTACGCTCTAATTCCTGAGTATGGACGTGCCATTGTGTTGATAGACAAATATTTCTTTGAGTTCTATGTAAAATAAATGTAGATGATGTGAAGCTCTTTTACTTCACATCTACCTGAAACAATTTTTTATGTATAGCAAAAACTGCAAGTGAGCGCTGCGGTACTCGCTGGATTCCTCCTTCCAGTCCTTTAGCAGTGCCTGCAGACAGCTTTTTGTGTGCTGTAGCCATCAGCCAGCGGGGGACGCCTGACAGTGCATCTGAGGCTCACGTTACACTGCAGCTTCTCTGGAAACAACAGCTCCCAACACTGAGATTTAGAATTTCAATGTATAGCCTATCCTGTGCATTGCAGTCTCATTTTCTGTTTGTTAGGGTAAGTGAGGAAGTCTAAGAAAAGCATTTTGATTGGACATCTCAACAGGAGTTTCAAGCCTTTTGTGAAGGAAACAGCTCTGCTAAGCCTCCAGAGCAGCACTGTACAATGCCTGCTGCAGAACAATCCCTTATACAGTACTCTTGGCTGCTGTAACAAATTGAAGGTTTGTGGTCTCAGCCAAGTTCTGGACTGTGATGGGAGGATAACTTCCCACTGAGCAGAAATAAAGTGCAGGAATCCCTAATACTCAGCAAACATTACAGCAACACACTGCAAAGTTTGGAATGTCAGTTGTGGTACATCCATCTGTTTTATTCCATGCAGTACCCCTCACACTGAGCATCCATCAGCAATAATAATCCATCCTCACATCTCCACTGTGAGGTAGGAAACAGGCAGGGAAAGTTTGGGAGCACAGAAACAAACAAGGAGAAGGTCCATGAGGCAGTTTCTGAACCTCATTTTAAGATTATAAATTAACTTGTACACATGCAGGATGGTACTGACTCTACCCATTTTGTTTTCACAGCTCTTCTTTCCAAATTTCTAGTTTTCATTCACAGCTGAGATACACAAGGTTCAATCTCATTGCAGTAGAACTGCCAGTGGTCTTGGCCTTCAGACTTTTGGGCTGACCAAGCCCACGGTCCTTAAGTATCTTCTCATAAACTTACACTTTGCATATTCCAGTCTGAGTTTTCTTTCTTGAACTCTTAAGTTAAAAAACCCCAATCAATTATTTTCTAGATGTGACTCATGTGACCAGCACAAGAATATTATCTTTACTTCTCGTGAATATACTGTTAAGGACTTGTTTGCCTTTAATAAAATGTACATATAGCTTAAAGTTATCTTGAGGTGACCTGAAACTGGTCTGTCATTTTAGACAACTGACCTCCTACTAATTCTTGGTCTCTGGATAGCACTCTCTAAGAGTATACTCTTGGAATTTATGGTTCTACTTTGCATCTTGCTTTTACTGTTTCTGCCCTCAAAAATCATATGACTTGCTATTCTAAATTAGCGATTCACACGTGGACTCCTGGAGACTTCTGTTCTATGGCAAGCTCCAAATAATTTCTGTTATTGCAACATATTTGTGCTGTGATGTGCAGATATTGGTAAAGCAAAATGGCACCAACTCAACAACAATACAGAAGAAAAAATTGAAAAAGTGAAACAACTGCCCAGTGCAGAAAGCTGACAAAAGGGGAAAGAAAGAAACAGACATGCTTATTCAAAGTACCTTCAATTTTGCAGTCAAATCTAGCAGCACTTCCTTCCACAACTTCCATGTCAAGGATTTTTTTAGTAAAATATGGCTTTACGTGGGGCTTTTCTTCAGCCACTTCTTCGAGGAAAGCATCTGGAGGAGAGCAAAGAGGTAGTGAACAATTTTACAGGGTGTGTTCTCAAAAGATGTATTTTAGTTTCTAATTACCAGATGGTAATGAAAGCATCTTCTATTTCACTTAATTCTGTCAGACTAATGGGATAGCAAGGATGTTGGCTGCTTAACTTTGTGCCAATCTTTTGCAGCTGGACGAGGATTCAGGCCATAAATAGAAAGAAATGGGCACGCAGGGCCACCAACCTACAAATCCTATTTTCCCTTGAATTTGTTTCTAACCAAACCTGGACTTTTGCTAGTCAGAGGGATAAACCAGCTCCACTTATATCAGGCCCACAGTCTGTGGATTTGTCAAAATTACTTGCTTGATTTTCAGTAGTGTCAAACATTTGCACCTCTGACTGTTGCACACCACAAATCCACATTTCACCTGGGGACATAGGGGAATAATGCAGACATTTCCTTAAATGCCCTGTCTGAGGAGCATGGTTAATGCAGGGTCTGTGCCATGGCTACAGCAAGTGTTAATACTTTATTGCTTGCTTGCTTGCTTGCATGAGAAGGGAATACATCAATGTCATCTTTGTATAAACATGCATTCCCAAACTCGGAGAAAGTGCAGCTGACAAATCTGCTTTAATTCTTTGGCTTTAAAAAGAAAAGAGTTTACTGCCTGTGCTTATACTGTGGCATTTTGAGTAGCAGGACAATATAAGAATAGTGAATTTTTGACAGATTTCTTTAAAAAATAGGAAGATGAAAACAGAGAGAGAGAGAGAGCACAGGAATATCCAACTTGATGATTGGTCTCTAGCAATTCGCTAAAAGTTTTAGTAAGACTGATTCAGAGACAGGTAAAAATATGGGGCAGAAAAATTCCTTACCTTCATTCTCTGCTTTGTCTGCATTTATAGGGCTGGTAGGCGAGCTCCCAGAGGCTTTCCTCCCACTCATACCAGAAATCATTGCCATGGACGACAGTCTTCCTATTGCTCGGACAGCATGGCCTGTTTTCTAAGACATAACAGAAAAGGCTTCTGATCAATCCAATCCAACAGGCATGTGATTTTCTGCAACAGTCGTGCTTCGGACAAATTATCTGGGATCTCTGCAAACCTCACTGGAATTGGTGGACAAACTGCTTATATATAGCTCTGTTGTTCTAGGAGAGACAGAGCAGGCTGGACTGAATTACCAAATTTAGTTGCAGATATAAACTTCCCCTGATGAACTCATACCTAAATGAATGTCTCTGTTAGCTGCGGATAAAAAGCACAGTGCGAGAGGAGGCCAGCAGAGAAGCCCTGTCCTGTGTAACTGGAGCTGAACTCTGGTGGGGGACGCCTCTCTCCACAGCCTTCTGGGCTGGGCTGAATTTCATCCAATATGGATAATGAGCTGATATGAAATGAATGAGAAACCACCATCTGCATGATGGCAGCAGACCTCTGACAGGATCGAGGATCAACCACCAGGCTACTAAAATATGCTCAAACTATGAGGGCTGTAGTACGGACACTTGTATTGCATGAGCTTCAAGAAATACATACAGCAGAACATAAGAGGGAATATAAGATAGATTTACATAAATTAATATTTTGTAGGCTACTCAAAAGGATCCAGGATTTCACACAGCAACTCCTGTAGCTATCAGTGTGGCACAGATGGACCTGCTACTCCAGTTCCAGCATTAGGAAAAAAGAAGCTATGGAGACTGAATATGTTAAAGGAAATTATTAAACAAATCTGATTGAATCCATGGGAAGCTTGGGGTTCCAACAAGACAGTAGAATGAAACTGCCATAAAATAAGGTACCTTTACGGAGGCTAGGCAGATCAGTTTTACCAGAAATGTTCAGGTTTGTTAAGAATTACACAATCCTCCAGCCCTCAGTGGCATGGAGAGGGCAGGGAAGAGAGAGAGGCATACCCCGAGAAGAGTGGGAAAAACTATACTTGAGCTCATATGCCTTTTAGTAGCCTGAAATGGGATCATCCTGTGTAATCCACATGCAGCTGTGCACCCTCCTACTGCCCAGCTGCAGGAACCAGACCTGCTCTCCTGCATTCCCACCCTGGCCATGCCAGAGCTTTCGACAGCAGCAGAAACCTCCTGGTGTGACATGTTCCCCAGAATCATAAATATTAAAAATAAAGAGACTTATTAGCATATCCAGCCCAATTTCATGTCCTCTTCATTACCTGCCATTTTCTTCTGGCCATATATTTCTTCATCCTATCTTTGGAAAGTTTTTTGGCTTCCATGTTTTTGGTGTCTTTTTGCAGCCAGGGATGCTGAAGACATTGAGTACAATTTAAGCGACTCCTGTTTTTGTATAAAAAGACCAGTCAGTGTTGCTAATAGCAAAAGAGCAACCTACCTGCTGTAACATTATTTTGTGCTCTCTTTACTGGGAGCTGATTTGTTTCCTAAATTTAGCAACAAAGATCACATGGCTCTGCTTTCCCAGCCATTCTAACTTCTTAAACTCACTTTCACAATTTCTGTAGATCTTTTTGAGAGAAAACTGTGTATTTTTAAGCGTTAATAAAACATTATAAAACAAAAGCCATGTTTTAGGCATGGAACACATACAGCAGAGCCACAGTGGCAATGATTCAGCTGCTTCATGCTGGCAGAGCTTCGCCCCAGATCTCATTTCCTTTACTTACAGAGATTCCCCATCCCACCACTTAATAACCTCCTGAACATCTAATGAAACAGAAATGTCCTAATCTCTTGCCACACCCATTCTTCACTTTGCTCAGGCTGCACAGATAAATAACCCTCTGTTCTCCATCCATTCAATTGCAAACTCATTGGACGAAGTACGTTTCCTTTCCTTGGTTTGTTCAGACACTTCTGCAAACAGGGCTTCCAACGCTGATTTTGTTTTCCTTGCCCAATTACTACATTTATAGGGAAGCTGCCTACTCAGAGGTGCCACACTTAAAAGCGACACACGGCAAAACTGCAACCCATTCAGAGCAAGACAGAACGTGTCATGCAGAAATGCGTGTCACGAAACAGTGGCGATCAGAGTGGCCGCATAAAAGCCCCGGGTGCCCCTTGCCCGAGGGGAGGGAAGAGCACAAAGAGCCGGCGATTGAAGCAAACGCTCCATTCAGCCCCTGCACCCTGCGAGCGAAATAAAGAGCGCTGCACACGCAGAGCCGGGCGGGCACGCACAGCTCCTTATAAAGTATGGCCAGAGGTGCCGCGGCCTTGTGGAGATTCACAGGGGGGAAACACGGATGGCAGCTTCAGCTAAATGCAAACACAGAACGTGCAGCAAGTCCAGCAGCTTTACTTCATGTCTTTCTTTAGTAGATTGCTGATAAAGTCCTTGGCATCGTCAGAGATTTCATCAAAAGCCTCATCGTCGAAGTCCCACGTTGCTGAGGTGACATTGGCAAGGGTTTCGTTGTCGTTGTCTCCCATGAAAGGAGAAAGTCCGCTGACCCTGGGAACGGAACGGACAGACACAGAACAAACCACGTCAATTTGCAAATTACCGGAGGAGCAAGTTAAAATCGCGTGTGACATCGTCCACGCTCTGCAGTTCTTTATCAATATAGGCTCGCTTCAAAAACTAAATTAAATAAAAAAGAACTCAAAACTAACTACAGATAGCCTTAAGGGAAGGAAACTAGAATTTTGCCAGCAAAACTGAAAGGCACATTTTACTAGTTTTTTTTCTCTTTTCCCGGGGCATTTTTGAGGAGAATTAGAATTAGGTGAAATTGGAGCAAAGTAGTTTGTTAAACGACTTATCTAGTTCTGCATAACTAATACTGAATTTTTCACACCAAATTCAGTGGAATATCTTTTTTTTTTCCCCTGGCACTTCCTCAGAATCACAGAATTGTTAGGGTTGGAAGGGACCTCTGAAGATCATCTACTTTCAGGGTGATTTTACTGCCTTTACTGTAAAACCAAGGGGGTTTTTGTAGATTTTATTCCATTTACTCCTGCAGAGAGAGCCCCAGAAGAAAGATGCATGATGAAATAATGAAATCCACAGGGCTATTTTGTAAACAAACCCACCCTGAGTTATACAGACAGATAAAACAGTGCTGCATCACTGCAGGCTGTGGAGTTATGCAGATGCATCCACAAGTAATTTGGTCTTTACATTCTCCATCAGTCACGATGATGCGTGAAATGGAAATAATGCCCTCCTATAACCTAAGCTGAGCTTCCAAGGCTTTTATACATATAACTGATAAATTGCCAGTGAAAGGCAATTACAGAACATCATGGTGTCACTTTTGCAGTCTCTTTTTCCAGCTGAGCATTATCCTTTATTACACTGTGCATCTGGATACTTTTGACGCCTGTATATATTACCTTTTCAGCAAAAAACTTAGAGGTGAAGGTTGCTTATTCCTTAGAACTACAAGTTATTCACTTTTCCAGGTCCTCCTGCCATGCAATTTACAGAATAACCTATTCTTCATGAATTTTTACAGACTTTATTTGATTTCTCAGTACAATTGTGTTAACCAGTTACATTTCACAGTACTACTCCTTTTTTTTAAATATAGAAAAATAACTAACTTATTAGGGTTCTGAAAACACTACATGGATATAATACTATATGGATATCATGATGCCACTGAATATCACAGAACAGACTGGTTAAAAAAAAGATTGCAGTCAAATAAAGTGAGCTATTAGATTAATAATATTAGAATATCTCCTCCTTCAAAGTTATTTTGTTTCTTTTTTGTATCTAATTACATTCAAAATCTGATTTGGAATTTGTTCCTAAGCATTTCATTTTATAAGCAGAGCAGAAACACACACTCTTTGAAGTCTCACACAGAGCAGACACTAAATCTTTTACCATTTCTGGAAGTTGTGTGCAGTACAGCAGAGTCTAGAATCTTACGTGTATACTTCTGAAACTTCTTAGTAATAATACATGAGCTGAAGATAAAAGGTTTGTTTATTCTCAGGCAGAACAAGGTAAATCAGAACAGAATGTATTTGCTGTCTTACTTTCCATTATATGTGGTGCACTCGAATGCAGCAGTGAATCCCAACTTTGTGAACGTGTAAGGTGGCATAAACCCATTTATGAAGATATAACAGGCACAAGTTATCAAAAGCTGAAAGATGAACGTACCAAAAATGCTCCCATAAAGCAACTTTACCACGACTGCTCCCTGTGTTTGACACTTGCTTTGCTGGAGGAGAGAAGGTTTGTGCCTGACCCTGACAGCACTGCAGAGCTGGCACAGCTGCAGGCAGAGCAAGGCTCTGCTCTGTCCGCACGCCCTCCAGCCCTCATGGCCCCAAGCATCCATGAGGCTCGGGAATCTCTGTCCTGGAACCCACAAAGCATTCCTGCAGGGCCTTAAACCCATCTCCTCTCCGACAGCTAAACATTTTCTTAGTTATGCCGATGTCAGTGTTCTCCATAATGTTTTAGAAAGTGAAAAAATCTCTTGCAGACTGCAGTTGTGATTTTGGCTTCCACATACTGACTGCCGGGTTGTCTCTTTTTTACCTTGTAGTAAGAACAACAGTCTCAGCCAAGCCAGCGGCTTATGCCATGACAGGTCTGTGAGTATTCCTTTAGCTCATTGTCAAAAGAGGAGATGCACATTTTCTCTTCATCCAGTTAAGCTTCCAGACGACATGCTTGGGCAGCTGGAGCAATACCAATCCCATTTCCCTTCAATACTTGATCAAAGTATGTCAGAGGTGACCTCTGCACAGTATTACCACAAATAGTGTTGTGCAGCTCTTGCACTATATTAGACAAGATTAAAGCTGCAGTATTGAGAGATGAAATGCATACTAAAAAACTTGCTATAGGTACAGAGACATTGCTTCATGTGGAAACATTGTTGCTCCATGGTGCCGTAAGAGGCAGTGCTTATACTGCATGTCCCACACAGCTTTTGAAGGGTGAGGACAAATTAAAGAGTGAGAAGTTAGAGAAGGAAAAAAATTCTGTGATTGTTGTTGGTTTTGGGTTTTGTTTTTTTTTCTTTTTTGGTTGGTTGATTTTGGTTTTGGTTTTTTTGTGTGTGTGCATGTATTTGGTTTTTTTTAAATTTTAGAGTTGTACGACAGAATTATCTGATAAAATTTTAAATGCTGTGGTAGGATTGTTCAATCCCATGCATTTGGTAAATTACCAGGTGGGTCTCAGTTAAGCCTCCACTCATTTCATCATTTACAAACACCAGTGGAAGAGTGCCTATTCAAATATTTCAATGAACCTATTTTTGTATTCCTGAATGTGCTGTTGCAGATTTATACAGCTAAAATAATTTTCTCTCTCTACTACAGTTTTACACTGTGAATCAGTTGCCTTGTGGAAATACTTCTAAGGAGTAAGATCCTTGTTTATAGTTAGAAAACAAAATCCAGCAACTAGTGTAGATTAGAAATTATGTAGCCGGAAATTTTTATCTCTAGCACAGATTTCACTGACCAAAGTCTTGGTTGTTCAATTCTTAATAGCCATTTAAAGTAATAATGGTACAGCAACTCTTTTGACAGATAATGGAAACAATTTCTCTTTGGAATGCTGAAGTGATAAAGATGAGCTACTGCTCCAGGAAATTAACACAGAGCTTACATTGCGAAGTTACTCTTAGACAAGCAGCAGGCTGTTTACTGAAAACATTTTTCCAGCTACTTTACCAGGCATCTTCCTGGCATGTTAAGAACCATTTGTTTAGAAAATCTTTCACGGTTTCCACTTCTAAATAAAGAAGAAATATATTTTATCCTCTAGGAGTTCCTTAACATTTATTGGTCTGTTCTAACAAAGCTCCAAGTGCAGACTTAGAAATGTTGAGATGGAAAGGGTCCAATGTGGATGCAAACCTCGTTGCCTATGTAACAAACACCATGGCATTTCAACTGGAAATCTGTGCATTAAGACTCCTGCTACTCCAGGGAAGATGGTTTTGCTGCTTGTCTCAAAGAGTCAGACTGTGAGTGTTCCTCTGCAAGCAGTGCTTGCAGCACCAGCTGACTGGGACTGCTGCCACTCAGCCCCTCCTTACAGGCTTTGCCTTGCATTGGCTGTGCAAACAGAGTAACAGACCTCAGTATGAACAGATCTTGGTATCTGCTTCTGATAAACCTGTGCAGGGCATGTCAGATAAGCACATGATGGTAACACCTGCACCCTAGAGATCATGTAGTGAATTAATTCTTTTTCAAGTGAACTGAAGCAAATAAATAGTCTGAGGATACTTTGTCAGAGACACACATCCATGGAACACTTAGCTGAGGGCTGACTGACTCCCACACTGGTCCTCTCTGGAAGAAGCAGACCACTGAGTCCATGTAAAGGAAGACAGCTCATTGCCGAAGCAAGGGTGTTACTGCTGTTCTCATCCTTGTTTCACATGCCCAGTGGATTAATGAGGAACCTAGTTTGCCAGTGCCACTGAACCAGTAATACATTTTCTTTTGAGCAGTACAGTCTGACATTAAAGCCTTCCTAACCTGGTTTAAGGAAAGAACAAGGAGTGTTCTCACATCTTTAATATAAAGAGGTATAAATTTTTATCATGACATGGAGCCAAGTGTAAGCCAGCGGTGTTTTGCTTTATCGAGGTTCCAAGCCAGCACACCCAAAAGATGAACGATGCTGAAAGATCTTTCAACCAACCCAAACTGCCAAACAAGGGAGGGGGAACAGCAGTGATGAAAAACACAGTGGATAAAAAGGAAAGGGAATATTTGAAGAATCAGGGGGTGTGCTGTTAGGAAGGTGATGAAGGAAAAGAGTATACAGCAAGATCAAATGTGATATTAAAACACAGCCTAAGAGAAAGTATATTAAAAAATATGAATTGACAGAGATCAACTACGCTGAAAAGATAAACACTGCCTGGCACTGATAAAGCAAGGAGAACTATTGGAAGGCAAGCAGGGGTTTGAATCAGCCACAGACAATTCCTCCCTGAAACTGCTCAGATCCTATGGTGCCAGAAGGAAAAGGCAATCCACATTCAGCGTACGCCCATGCAGCGCTGAAGCCTTAGACTGAAAATTGCTTTGAAATAAAAATTAGAAATTGCTTCAGATTACTAAATATTCAAAACAATCCAAATTGATCATCAGAAAAGAACTAGAAATAGAAAAAACACACAAATCCAGCAATGCCCAGAAGAATAAATGGAACAGAAAGAGCTGGAAAGAATTCAGGAGGTTAAACCTTCATTAGCTAAAGATTATTGTAAATGCAGAAAGGAACACTGAAATAGACATAAATGGAGATGATATACACAAGCTATAATATTTGTGGCCTGTTATTTCAAAGGCAATAGATCAACTTAAGTATGTGGAACAGTACTGTGATGCAGAACAGGACAGAGAACAAGATAAAAGTGGAAGATAAAAAACATGAGGTGGAGAATACAAACGGAAATTTAAGGGAAAACAGAGACAGATGAAGAGACAAGACTGAATAAGTTATCCAGGGAGATTAAAAGGATTTAATATTTAGCTTAGAAATGTGGAAAGGGAACTCATGAACTGTAGGATGGCATTAAATCAGTCATAAGGAAGACAGATGCAGTATCCCAGCAGGGAGTGCAATATCTGTACTTACATCTGCATAGCAGAGGGCTGGGGGGAGGTTTTGCTGCAGGGTTTTGGAAGAGTGCTGTCACCCTGCTTCCTACTTGAGATTACATCCCAACCATTTATTCTTTTGCAGGGGAGACCCTTCATTCACAGAGATCACTTTAGTAGCTCTCTGTGAAACCCGGTTTGTACTCATTGTTGTGTAGCACGTCATGGAAACACAGTCACTTTCTAGGCAGGTGGTGTGTCAAGTGATGCTGTAGCGTGTTCCCTGCTGTTTCCCTTGGGACAGATGATGGACACAGCAGCTTTGGGCCATCAGCTGCCTGTGGCAGAGCTGCTGTTAAGTCCAGTGCTCGCCTCTGCCTGCATGGCCCCACTCCCATGGCAAGGGAGAGGGGATGCAAATGCCCAGGTATGAGCACAGTGATGATGTGGGAGACAGACACCAAGTGAGTGAGTCTTGCACTTCAGGCGTGAGATTTGGCAGTTCTGAGCTTACAAACAAAATGGGAAAGCAGAGCTGCAACTAAAGAGAGATGCAGTTCTCAATGACTTTTATTTGCATTCTGTAATGATGATGTGATGGTTCATTCTGGATAATGGCTCATAGTTGTGAGTCTGTAATAATAGCTGGGCTCTAAGAAAGTTAAGACAGATTGGGAACCTCTGCCACTCTGGGGTGGAGAGGGAAAGTCCAAGTCATGACTCACGGGTCTTCCCTAACTTCTATTACTTTATTCTTATGGCAAGAAAGACAAAAGCTGATTATCACTGCTAATCATATTGTGGCAATAGCAATGCATCAATTTTTTTTTCTTCATTTTATTTGGATGATGTAGTTTTCCCCTTATGACAGGTTAAATGAACTTAAACACACCTTAGCAAACAAGTAATTTCATAATATATTTCACAAGGCATATCAGATGAGCTGAATGAGTGTAACACTACCCCAGCCCCATCAGCTGAGTGGTACAGCATCCAAATACCCTGCTTGGCACAGAGAAACTGGGAAGAAGCAGACTTGTCTTTGGCAAGACCTGTCACCTTTTCCCCACCTGTTCCACCTGCTCCCTTCACTTTGTCTCAGCCGATGCCCTGGCTGCATTTCCCGGGAACACTCGGTGCCAGCACTGACCTGTGCCTCGCTGCTCAGACTGGGAGCACACGGAAACTCGCCATGGGCGTGGATAACAACAAACGGCCCGGAAAGACGAGAAGCTCCCCAAAATATGTCGGGTGCGTGCGGGCTGCAGGCGGCGCTGCAGCACCGAGGGATTCCCGGTCCCGGTGCCCGGCACCGCCATCCCGCCCCGGGAGCGCAGGGATTTGTCACCGCACTGCTGCCTGGGTGGGCTGCGTTACTGGAGCGACGGAACGATCCAAAGGAGCTTTCAAGATCGAGAAAGTAGTGCTTGGAAGTGAATGGAAAATAGAAGTCCTGTAAATAAACTGGCAGAGCGAAGTGACCTTGAAGCGTAGAACACACTTCGCATCTGAAGCTGAAGATAACAGAAATATTCCGAGTCTTTGCTGGAAGTAAGAGGGAGTTGATGTAGTAGCTTTTGCATAGGCCAAGTAAGGAAATTATGTTGCTTAGTTTGGAAATGAGAAGAGCATGAACAAGTGCAGGGTCATGAGAAAAGCAGGAACACAGAACGACTGAGTAAAACTGAGGCAAACAACTGTGCATTGCCAGGTGTCAAGGAGCGGGATAGCCAGGGCAGAGGGGACTCTAATAAAGGAAGAATGGCATTGAGAGGAGTCTTTTAAAAGAACCAGTGCAAAGCAGATCTGCCACTGACTTACTACTGAAGCTGGAACAAGGGAGAAAGAACCATGCTCCAAACTAAGCATCTCTTTTCACTTGTTTATATGGCATCAAATGTGTAAAGTCCCAGCTGGAAGAAAACCACTTTCTGTTCTAGGCATGGAGACACTAATTCCATATACATTTCTCTAGATTTATTGATGTTTATAAGCATGCTGTATCAAATCATATATAAAAATCAAATCTCATACTGAAATATGTAACCAAGAGCTGCAGCTAACCGTCCTCTGAAATGTTTCCACAAGCTCAATCCATGCTGCTTATAAAATGTATTTATCCAGTGGCTTGTGCTTGGTAATAAATTAAAATACAATGTGAACGGATATGGTAATGCTGGGATACTTCAGCGTGTCCCACGAGATGCCAAGGTTTCACAAAAATTTTCTCTCATGGAATAAAAGAATGGAAATTATTGTTTGTTAGTGCCCAAACATTTCTCTTTAACATCTGGAAGGAAAAAATAGTTTGAAGTTAATAATAAAATAGTCATATTGTCTTTTTAAATGAGATGAAGCATTGCTGATTTATGATGTAAGATGTACAACACTAAATAGCTGGATTTCCAGACCTGCCAGTTTTGCAGTTTACCAATTGCACCCTTCAGAGAACAGAGTTTTATTAAACATGATGGAGCTGCTAATTACAACACAAAAGGCCTGAAAATGTCAGGAAACTTCAGAAGTTGATGAAAATTTTATATGTTCAGCAACTGTCAGGATTTGTGTTAAGAATAGCAAAGTACTCACAAAATGTAGCAGATAACTCCTATACTCCACATATCTGTTTCATATCCAATAGGTTCATAGTTTATAACTTCTGGAGCCACAAACTCAGGTGTCCCAAAAAGAACTTTCAGAGAGCCTGCATTTTCTGTGAAGAATGGAAGAGAAAACCATTAACTGCTGCATGGAGATTTTTAAAAACAGTTATTCTCTAGTAACAGGAAAACCAGTTTTGCCCTCATATTTGTGATTTTGTTAAAGACTCTTATCAGAAGAAATAAATGATGCCTGAATTGCTGTTTTCTTAGCTGATACATGTATAGCAAATAAAGAATTATTTATTAAGCATCCTCAAACACACAGCACTGTATAAGGTGCATAAGAAGGTTCCTATTGCAAGGAACTTCCACAAGGCCAGATCTGTGAAAAAGGAGCACCATCAGTGTTTAATTCAGATTTTTATATCCTGAAGTACAAAAGTGTTTGAGCCTCCGTCCCTTTAGCAGTTGCAAAAGAGAACTGCAGGATTCCAGTGTCAGAAAGAAGCTACAGTTTTCACAAATCATTGAACATTTATCAAAGCTTGGGGCTCTGCATGTTGTGGTAAAAAGAACCAATAGTGCTAAAATTACAATAATAGGAAAGAACTATTTCAATCCAACATATTTTCTTCTAGTGTAAACAGGGAAGAAAATCAATAGTGGGTTGCATGTCTCTTAAATTTGAAGTGGCACAGGCCAGGGGTGAAACAAGAGAAGAAGCAGATGTTGTACACCAGTCAGATCATTACCTCACAGGTAAAACTGGACTTGGGCATGGTCTCAAAACCAGGCTGCCTACAAGCACACCTGTGGCAAAGGGGAAGCACAAATCACCAGCTGTCAGCCATCAGCTGCTCCAAACTTTTATTCAGCTGTCCTGTAGCACAGGTATGCTACATTTGCTCTGCTTAAACACACTGTGGATGTTTTAAAAATGATCTACAGTGAAGCTGCTGCTACCAATATGAACTGGAAGAATGAGGTCATGAGACAGGTGAACTGGCTTGACATTCTTCTTGTGCTGACCCATCAGTAGTGCCCTACTGGAAAATACAGTGATGAAGGTAAGAGAAAAACCTGTTCATAACCAAGTACTGCCAGATTATGCTGCCAGTGTGCAAGGGAGTGGTATGTCTACCTTCTAGTATAGTGTGAGACACAGTGCAAATCATTAAGTTAGAAATTCTTAGGCTCATTTTAGAGAAATAGTTAGGAATTCAGGGGGCTCATTTTCATTAATGCTCATTCTAAATCTGATGGGAAGAAGAAAAGAATAAGCAAGGTCAGGCAGGAAGGAAACTAAGGAATAGATTAGGGACTGGGGGGGAAAAAACCCACCTCCCAGTAATAGAATTGTATTGTAAAAATATAAAAATGTTAGAAAATAAATTGTTTCTGACTTGAAACAGGCTTGGATTTAGGTTGAGAAAATCATGTCCAGTCTGCACATGTGCCTGAGCAATCAGTGTATGCCTTAAGTGAGATTCATTGCATTACGTTTATCTTCTGTGCAAGAGCAGCAGCCAGATTAGGCACAGTAAATGTCCTAGTGAGGAACCATTGCTCTCCCAAAGAGATTACCATCTAAACAAAACAGATATGGATGGGAAGGCAAACAGATGTAACACATTCCAGTCCTGCTCCTGTTAAGGTTACCACGAGTACAGGGATTTGCAGCTCTATAATTAAGAGAAAAGCTTAAAAACCCCTCAAACGACAGCAAAGTTTTGAGGAGTTTACAAAAGAATTGACCTTTCCACAACACTGAATCTGAATAGAATATTTTTATTTATCAGAATTTAATTTGCCAAGTTTTGCAACATAAATGCTGATCCCAGTACAGACTCCACTCCCAAACTTAGCTCCATTGAAAGCTCTTAAGGCACTTCATGAAATGTAATCAAACACCTGAGCTAGTGGTCTTTTGAGGTATGCAAATCCCCAACTTACCAAAGGAAATCTGAAACATATATGGGGTTAATAACTTGCCTAATGATTGAACACTGTGCTTGAGGCAACTTTTGAGCACAATCACAACAATTCACTTGCAGTTATGCCAGTTTCCCATTTTAAATGCTGTGAAACCCTTTTTTGCTCTGTTCAGGTATGGTTTTAATAAATTAATTGCAGAAACCTCATTTTCACGTGTTTTCCCTACTCCCACCATGCAGGGAGTACCCATTTTTAGAAACAGAAACAGAGAGAAGAATGCCTGGGAGCAGCTGCAGGAAATTACCCAGATCCTCCCATGCAAGTTCACCAACATCAAGACCCTCCTGCCAGCTCTCTGACTATCCTTTAAAAAGCACATTCAAAAAGTATTCCACAACATCCCTACAGTCACATAACCAGAGTTTTCTTACTCTAAAAAGTATACTTTTTCTAACATGCACTCTAAAATGACTTAGCCTAAAAGAAGGGCAATGTCTTCTCCACAGTGACAATGAGGAGTGAGAGATCACCTTCCTTTTCCAAGTGCAAATGGGAAGCCTAAGATCCCATTTTCCCATCTGCCTTCATTTCAAAGTCAACACTTACATTTTTTTTCAAACTGTCCTTACAAGAAATTACTGAAATTTATCACAATGAACCTGTTTTCTAAAAGCTTCATCGCGATCATCCAAGTCTCAGGCTCAGATTTTCACATCCAAGTTTGGAGTGTGCACTGTGTAAACTACCATGAGGAACTGTGTATGCAAAAGGCTGGTGTATGAAATCTGCTGCCCACAGGTCAGAGAAATGTGGGGTTTTTTTTGAAAACATGGCATTTAAGTGCAAGCATAGAGTGTGAAACAACTGACACAGCATTTTCTGTGAATAAAGAAAAAAGAAAGGAGAAGAGTAAGACCCTTTCTATGCAGTAATATGTCAAGTCTTTACCCAGTTGTTTATGAGCTTAGTACACAAGTAGGATCTGTGTTTGGATATCCCTTAGTTCAGATAGAAAGCTGACAAGCTAGCTGGAAACTGTTGCTGACATTGTGTATAATCAACTGATTAAAAAAAAAAATCTTTACAGTACTCAGAAACCATTCTCTTTTCTCCTCAAGAAGTTTATCTTAAACAATTTTCTACATGTGTTCCTCAGCACACCAAAAAAGGTCAGGAAAATATCCCACTGCAGCTTTGGTATTTCCGGACAGTGCAAGAGAACTAATTAGCTGCAGAAGATGACTGCAGAAGGAGCTGATCCTAATATCTTTAAAACTGATCAAAACACTGAATATTTAGAGGCACTAGTTTGCAGTAGTTACAAAAAATTAAATCTCAGAAGCTGAAGTGCAGAATCAGCCCCTGCTCCCTTCAACAATCCCTTGGCTGAGCAGTTTCTGCTCAGTCAGGGTCAGGTCTGTAGGATGAGGGCTCCAATCCCACATCTATCAATGCCAAAGTGAATTTGACAACCAATTTCAAAGTCATAAATCTCGAAGGAACACAAGTGGAGGAACATGCCCTCAGTGCACCACATAAGACAGCCGGCAAGAAGCAGGCATTAGTGAAAAGTGGTTTTAACAATTTTTGTGAGTAAATGAAACAGTAAAAGTTGTTTTCTACTTTTGGAAATCATCTCAACTGAAATGTCACAGTTGTCTTTGAAATTAAAACAGTTCTTGTGCTTGCTGGGCATGGAATGGAAGGGCCCTTTCCCTTCCTAGGGAATGCCACCCACGATGGAGTTATCCAGAATGGGAGGATGATGAATAGCAAATACCTACAAGGGAACCTGGCAAGAATTAGCAGCATGTTAAGCCAAATGAATGTACAGCATTGTAAAATCAGAATCAGCATCAGCACCCACAACTCTCATCCTTCTACACCAAGAGAAGTTAACTGGAGTTTAGAGCTTTCCTGCCTATGGCATGACTGGTGCAACTCACAAGCTGCTGTCAGCCATGCAATGTACTGTGATGCCACAAGATTAACAGAAAAGTGAGAAAGCTGATGGACATGAACAGGCTACCGAAAATAGGATCTTCCGTTTGCTAAATGTGGGTGTAACTGTGGTCTGAAGGGTATTCTGTGTTTACATTATATCTCTTGTTGATGAAATCCACTCAGTGCAGCAGTAAATGTACAGTTTTCAGGCTGACAGCTGGAACATCGTGGGCTGAAATCTTTCCCACACCTCTCACACAAAACCACCATCACTGGAACTTAGTTAACAGTTCATCCGTTTCCTGAACAAGAACAAAATCAGTTCATGTTCCCAGAACACTACTGGCTCTATGCTGGTGAAGGAACAGAAATGGCAGTGATGTCTTTTTTAAATAAATAAAATAGACATCTTATCTCTGAGTTAACAGTGTCCATGTGACCAAGATTCATTTAATGCACTTTTGGAGCAGAACATCATCCAAAATTCTTCAAAGCAGACTTCTTTTCCCCTGTTCATTCAACAAACCATTCTTGGGAATGCAGTAGTCTGTTATTTAAGTGTCAAAAGTAGTAGGATGAGCAGCATTTAGGCAGATAACAAAAGGTAGCTGGTAGTAAAATCATTGTTCTCAAAAATCATTGTTCTACTTTTTAGTAAGTATTAACAATTTTAAAATTAATACGTTTTCAAAGAGGGAAGGCAAAAGATTTCCAGTAAGAATCCAGCTGTGGGCCCCTTTGTATACAGAGTAGGAATTCATATAAGTTGTCCTAATCAATTATTGTCAGGAGATCCACAAATCTCGGCTCTCCCAGTGTAACAGGTTCGTAAACTATTTTTGTTTCTTTTAATTCCTGGAATGATTTTTATTTCTTTTGTGAAAATACAAAGATCAGTGTGGGATGTTGGTATTGTTTAACACTGACAACACAACTGAAGGGCTGCTTTTTAGAGCTGAACAATATGAAGACAAGAACTTTTGAAGGTCTTTGGCTTTCAAGTTGTAGAGCATGTTGGAAGCTTAGACCAAAACGAATGATAGAAAGCTGCTAAAAAGCAGCTTAGGAAGAGGAAGGGCTTGTCAAATGGAATTTCCCCCAATTGCATTATTTTTAAGTAGTGCTATTACACAGCTCTTTATAGCATTCCTATGATGTTTAACATGTATGACAACATCCTGCTGTTTATGATAAGAAAGGATAAAAATAACGGGAAAATGTAAATTGACTGTAATTATCTGAAAGGCTTCTAGAGCATCACCTAAATCCCTGCTGTTAAAAAAGTTTTGAGGATTTGTAGTATTCATGAAGCATTCAGTTAGAGAGTTAGTGCTTGATGGTACCAAATGTAAATATTTTTTAACATTACTACTACTGTGTATTTTAGGTGGAATCTACAGGGATACCCTGCTGTAGAAACAGGCAGGTAGATTGTGTACACCTCACTGCAAACTTCTCTTGAAGATGAGGTGCCCTACTCTCACTCTTGAATGTCTTCTTTTCTCCCTTTTCTATTTCTTCCTAAAACCAGAAATATTTATAGGAAACATAGTTTATTTACTCTCTATACATGAAAGAATATAATAAGTATCATGAATTACTGTTTGTTCTGCCCTTTCCCCATGATACTTAAATAGGCAGAGAATTAATTACCTAATCTTCTTGCGAGTCCAAAGTCGATGAGTTTGATACTTGTACCAGTCTTGTTGACACACATAATATTTTCTGGCTTCAAATCCAAGTGGACAATACCCTGCTTATGAATGTATTGAACTCCTTCTGAAATCTGCTTCATGTATTTAATGCACTCTCTCTCTGTCAGTTCAAAGTCTTCATCAATGATTCGTTCAAAGAGTTCTCCTCCAGAAACCCTGTGAAAGACAGAATAAGAAGAGACTTCTGTAACATATTCATTTGGGGAGTAATCAGACCTTTTTTTTTTACAGCAATACAGAGAGTTCAAGCTTGCAGCAGTCACTTCAGGATGCAATCTGTGTTTTGTAATTGCATTTTCCATAGCCACACAGAAAATGTGGGAAGAATCACCTCTTGTGTGTGGTATAAATCAATAAATGTTTTCTGTTCTGAATCTCTGTCGCAGGTGAGAACTGTGAAACACTGATGTTGTTATTCCAGGCAGGAGGGATTTACACCCTGCCTCTAGGACTGGGTCACCTGCAGCTGACAGTGAAGTGTGTGCTCTGTGATTGCCACCCTGCTAACACGTCTTTGTAGCACTGCTCCCGACTCTGAGCACACATTTCCCATGTCTTCCTTTCCTCGTACCATCCATCAGTGAACAAAGGTAGATAATGTAATTTAGAAATAAAGAAAACTAAAATACATGGAATGGGTCCCAGGGAAAGAGGACAGAATTTCAAGCACATGAGCAAAAATTCAGAAAAAAGAGAGATTGAGAGTGACAAGGGCTAGGAAGGAAGAATTCCGATGATATGGTTAATTGGAATGCAAAGCTCAAACGGTAAATTACTGACCCAAGTGAGCTCAGAGGGAATTTCCTCCTTAGCTATGACAGGAGAAGGATATAACCCACAACACTTTCAGTGTTGGTATTTTTAGCTGAGCCCTCATCACATTTCTTGTAGGTCAATTCCATTTTTATGCTAATTTAAGATGTGAAATAATTGGTCTTTCTAGGGTAGCATCTCCTCAATTGAACTGTTCATGAAACTGAAGTGGGACATTTTTAACCTAGATTTAATGAAGCATAATTTGTGACTTGTTGGTTTTGGTGTTTTTTTGTTTTGTGTTTGTGTTTTGTTTTGTTTGTGTTTTTTGTGTTTTGGGTTTTTGTTGTTGTTGTTATTCTAAATTCTGAGTAATCATTCAACTGGTTTATCTGCTTGCATCCAAAGATGGGAAATACTTTTTTCTTATGCTGTGGGTGAATGACCCGTAAAGAAAGGAACGCGTAGTGAAGAGCAGCTTTGCTTTTAGAAATTAAACACACCATGGTCTTTATATGGTTTAATATTTTGCAGCATTCATGCTTGTTGCCAAATGCAATTGCACATTTCAGTTACAGAAAGAAAATACACAACAGAAAAGCAGCCTTTCCATGTTTGCAGGTTGCCAGATACATGATTATATCCCTCATGTACCAAACTGAATTTGAAACATCTGAAGTTCTGGATGCATTTCTTGCTTTGGCTATAAGATTTCATAAAATATGTAATTAGAAATGCTATTGTGGTTTCCTATGAATATAAAAATAGTAAGAAGAGCCTATGCTTGACAAACTGAGGGGTTATGTTGGATAAGAGCACATTTGTAACCTAAAGCAATAGTATTGCCAGACCTGTTGAATAAACATTCAGGGGATCTAGTTTGTTGTTGCTTTGCTAAGACATTAACCAGTATGGGTGTTTATGAAAACATCTGCAGGCAAAATGTTTATATCTGGATTACTCTGCAATTCCAAATGATAATCATCCTCATACTAAAATGTACCAGTTGTTTTGACTGTTTAATGCAGATAGTGACAACTTACTTGGGCTATAAAAGTGCCATCCTTTTCAGATCCCCAAAGGGAAAACTTTTCAGAAATTGTACCATTGTCTCAAGCACCACTTTTTTAGCACATTTTTGTAAATGAACTACTGTTAATACATCTGCCTGCTGTTTTTACCATGGGAGCTCTCAACACTCTCGTAGCAATGGTAGATTAAACTGCAATGCGCTTATGGGATGAATATTGTTGCATTTATATCAGGAGCTAAATCCAGTTTGATTTTTGCCAGTTAGGAAGCTGAATAAAACCAGTGTGGATGAGGTTCTACACATACACAGGTGGAGAAGTCGGCTTTGTTCAAACAGTCCAACTAGTTCAGAATCTAAATCTCTCTTTTTTTTCTGGGTTCTCCTCTTTTCAGTCTTCTCTACATGAGTCATATAGGAAAATATTCATGTCTGTGGAATCACAGAATACACATCTAAGGTTTTTGGTCCAGTAGGAACAGTGAAAAGAATCTACCTTAGAGTTGCCCAGGCAAATACTCAACAGTATTTTTAAAAATCTACCTTAGAAAAGAAGAGAAAACCAAAGTAACTTGTACCAGCTTAAATCACATCAAATGATAGAATTTAGTGCTGAGATTTTGCTCCAATAATCTTAATTTGCAATACAATAATCTCTTTCTGATCTATGTAAAAATAAACTATCTGAGGTATATAAAACTTTGAGGCACTTATCTCCCAGTGCTGACTTACATTGACAACAGGCTACTATTTTCAGATTTACTTTTTCCACTGAGATGCTTATGGAGGAACCAATATTTTCCTATATTTGAAAAGGAAATGCCTGAGATTTGCCTCTGACTTCCAGTAAATGTCAGATGGAAAGGTTTCCAGGCAAGAGCACATCATTATAGTGTTTAATTTAAAAGTAATAATAAAAAAAATCAGATTTTTTTTTGAATATGAAATCAAATAATATAAAATAGTGTAATAAGAAATACTAAAAGCAGAGAGTATGAAGTTTAAAAGGTTCTAGGAAAGGTATAGGAATAAAATTAGAATGAACAATTTAGAATAAATATCAGGAAGCAAAATCTAAGGGTGCTTCTCATCAATTTGAGTAGAAGGGGAGCTCCTAAATTCCAGTCACTGCTAAAATCTGATTTAAAAGAGACTGATAGCAGGTGAGCTTGATTTATTTGAAATCCATGCATTTAAACTCTGATGGAAATAAAACAAACAGCTTGGATAGTAAGAATTTTAAAGGTATTTCCCACAACTTCTTTGAATGCAAAGAAATGCTATATCACAGCAGAAATGATCCCTTGGAGGCTCTTTATCAATACAGGTGCAGTTGCTGGGCTGGGATTGTGTCAGCTGGATAATGTGACAGCAGAGAGGCTACCAAGTCACCTGACACAGGGGTCACACGAGCACCTCACTGCCCAGACCTGCCTGCTCTGCTGCTCCTTGACACAATGGAAATGTTGGGAGGGGGATGGGAGGGGGACTCAAAAACCATAAAAGGTGGCCACTCCAAACTAAATCCACATCCTAGTGAGACTGGGTAACAAAACTACTTTAAATTTGATTGCAGTTTTCTATATTTTTAAAGAGTAAAACCCCTTTGCTGCCAGGGGGAAACTAATGGAGTGTAAAGCCATATGCTATTCCAGACTCTTTATACATCTCCCTGTTTTCCATTAGGTCTGCCAGCTCTCAGTTCCAAGCTAAGTAGGGTTCCCTTCCTTTACCATCGTCAGTTTGCTCAACTGCTTAATTTAAAAATAAAAACACCTTCCTGCACATAAGTTCCAGGGTTGTAAAATCCAGTCTCTGAAATATGCCAGTGCAGTAGTAGTTTGCAGATAATCTAAGCAAGTGCCAAGCAAGCAAAATAGACATATAGTCTCTTTTGCCTCAAACAATTTATATCTTACTTAGAACTTCCAGCCAGCAAGAAAACTGCTTCTCCTTGCATCAGAGAGCACATGAAGTCAGTGTGGCAGCAGAACTGTAACTAAAGTAACTTTTTGGGAAAAACATCAGCACAGATCAGGATTTGATTTCCTTTCCAGCTGGTACTGCCACAAGTATAGAATTCACACTAAGCAGGTGCATTATGGATGATGCAGACATTGGTCATACTGGCCTTTATTGTTTGTGAAGCCTGTTCAACACGTTTAGAACTGCCTTAAGTAAAAAAAGTTCTCCTCCTTAAACATATTTTTGTTCTAAATGAAAGTTCAAAATGCAGTTAATTTGGTTCTCTCACCTCTCCCAAGCAGGCGATAAGAGTAAGGTGCAAAACCCCACCGCATGTACTTTAAGAAACAAGCAAACAAGACAAAACTGTAAAACATATTGACTGATTTTTAAAAGATTAACACAGTTTTACTTACACAGTTTAAACAAGTTGTATAAATAATTGGAAAATCTTGCAAGATCTGAAAACCATCCAAGCCCTGCAAATCCTGAAGCATTTGACGGTCCTGTGTCTGTAAATTGCTACTTTTGTACACACAATTATTTTCAACATGATTAACTTTGTTGGTGTGTTCTGCTTTATACTTACATTTCCAATACCATAACGATGTTGGCTTTTTCTTCAAAGGCATCTACACATTGGACAAGTTTTGGATGGTGTAGGCAGTTCATGATGCTGATTTCATCCCTTATGTTTTCTTTTTCCTTAGCAGAATATGCTTTGAAAAATTTCCCTGCCCAAACTTTTCCAGTCTTCTTTTCCACAAGCCTGAAGACTTGTCCAAATTTTCCCCTGAAAATATATAACTATTTCCATAAAATGTTTTTGCAATATATGGGCCACCACAAATAGCAACAATTTACTATATATTCCAGCACAACCATTCCATTCTGAAATAAAAATGTCTTAATATCAAGTATTATTCTATACTGATTTTGTGCAGAGCAATCTGCAATGACTTTTGAATGAATACCATGTTTAGAGATACTCTGCCATTCCAGTTAACAAGTCTTATATAGGAGGGCTCAAAAACTGGGACTCCTACCAGGCTTTAATTCAGGTCTTTCTGCACACAGTTTTCTGTAGGTCATACACCTCTGAAGGGGCAGCAGATGGGACATCTCAGGTATAGGATGTAGGTGAAATCAGAATCTGAATGTGCGGGGTGTCAGTACTATTGTTTCCCATTGCTGTAATGTACAATTCTACCTCTATGTTACACTTCTCAGGATCTGTTATTGGCAGCACACAGGATCCCTGGCCTTCAGCACTGATCACTGAAAGATTATCATGGCCTGCAGTTCACACCACCACGAGCTGGGGCCCTGAGAAACACAGCCAGACTAATCACTGACCTTCTCTCAGCAATAGTATTAATGCTGTTGGGATTATGGCTGCTGTCAACAGAGATTCCAGCCCGTGGGCAGGATAATCTTATTACCACTAATGGATAGAATGGAAATGCAAGTACACAATGTGTACTCTTTTTTTGAGATAGGTTTTAGGACACTGAAAAACCAATGAATCCTCTAGCTTTGTTCATTTGTGGGCTCTGTTTTCCTTGCCAGAAACACATGTAGTGCCTATTTAAAATTATCAGCTAGTAGGAGCAAAGGATCTTTATGGAGTGGAGGCCACAATGTGTTAAAATCTATTTTTACCGCAACAAAGGAGCCCAACCAGGATGTTGAAAGTGCAAGATAGTCAGAGAATAAATGCACATGATCATTATAACTAGCAGGTGGCCTTGAAAACTGTGTGTCTTCAAAAGCAGGGTCCAGTACTTACGATCCCAGTCTTTCTTCGATGTTATAGACATCTGACACCTTCTGTTCAGTGTTGATTGTAACTGTCCGATATTCGACCTCTGTTTCTTTCCCCTCTACAAATAAGCATTAAGGACCATGATTAAAACACTCCAGAAAATGTGAATGAAGAACACAGATTTGCATTTGTCCTGTTTAAAACATGCACTTCTTACCATCGTCAGATAGCTCCGCTTCATCCTCTTTAGGTTCTGTGATGAAAATAAAAAGACATGAATAAATTTTTATATGGGATATGGTACTTACATAAGATAGTCAAATTATTCACAGTGACGTGGACAACAGATAGACCCTATGGCAAAGCAGCAAAAAGCAGTCAGGGAGTTTGTGCATTAACTTAATAATTAAAATCTCTTCACCCCTTCTTCATCACTATTGACTATCCAGTCACAGTCTAGTCACCATTTCTGAATAAATCAAGTTCCTGTGGTTTGCAGTTATACCTGCTCCTGTGGTTTGCAGTTATACCTGCTCCTGTGGTTTGCAGTTTGTCAATTATACCTGCCTACTAGAAACATCAGCATACTTCATCAGTTCGAAGTCATCTAAGAAATACCTTCAGGAATGCCTCAGAGAATAAACAAATAAATTAAAAATATTAAAACCAATAACACTTCTTGTTCAATGACAATTTTTTCTTGGCTTTGATGTGCCTTTTTTGGATTGTGAAGCCAAAAGTTAAGCAAGTTTTTACATGAAAAGATTCCCTGCAAAGCATCCAGATGAACTTGTCAAACTCGAGATATTGAGAAAATTTGAACAGCATGCATTCCCCCGAGCATGGCTGAATTCTGTAATCACTGAGGTCCAAAAGGAGCCTCAGTTCTGCAGGCAGACTCAAAGACAGGTGAACCCAGTGACCTAAGTCAGAGTAAAAGCTGGCCTGAGTGTCCTGATTTTCATTTCTAATTTTCATATACATGAACTGCCAGTAGCACTGCCTGAGGGTATGAGGGGAAAGGGGCTAAAGCTGGAATGTTGTCATACATTACTTAACTGCTTGGGCTTGCTCCTAAGACCTGTGGCTGTGACCATTAATTTGAGAAACTGCAAAGCCTGTTTGTTGCACAGTGACGTGTTCAATCTCACCGTAGCTGCTGAAGCTGCACTTTGCCATCGTGGAGTGCAAGCCTAACCAAGGGATTTATCCCCCTCTCTGTCAACATATTTGTGTTATGAAACATTAATGCAGTACTCTGGGTGCTGCTAGGTGCATTAGAGCACAGAGTTAGATGCAGAGGATGAGAAGAAAAAAGAAATAAAGGGTGAGCGGATAGCTGGTCTAAGGCATCAGCCTTTCACATCCTACACAAAATGCTGCATCTGTCTGCTGGTAGCAAAGCCAATCAAGTGGATAAAGTCTGTTGCTAAAGCCTTTTTTTTTTTTTTTCCTGGAGTTGCAACCCTTGCATATTCCTGCACAGATGAGCTGCTTTGCAGAGATCTACCAGAAGAGCAGGGAGGGAAGGCAGCCTTCCCCACCCAGGGTAGCTGTCCTCAGACCTTCCTCAGCTACAAACCACTCCTGCACAGAGCACATCACATTTTCCTCCCCTTTTAAGGGCTGCATAAGGGAGCTGCTCCCAGCCAGGCTGCCAGTAGGTAATGTCTGCCAAATGCTGCTTAGGCAAGAAGTCAGTGCCCGGTTCTGCAGTGACATTGCAATAAAGCCATGGAATAGAAACAGTTTGGTCCACCAGTGGAAGCCTAAATTATATAAGTGGAACAAATCTGATCTTGGTAAGTGCTGAGTAGCTGTGCTAAAACCTTTCTCGGAAGTGAGTCAACAGTACCAAATTTTCCTCAAACATGGCAATGTGTGCTTTAATCTGTTGTCACTTAACAAGCTTATTTTAGTAGCTGTTTTCTTTAAATGCACAGTGAAAATTTAGCCATGCCTTTCTTCACTAAGATCATAATGACACTGCTAATATGTGCTGACCACCTCAGTATGAAAATCAGTAATCAGACTTCCTGACAGCCTAGAAAATCCCAAGTTACTCAGCTAAGTGTTTACATAGATGGCAGCTTAAAGTCCTAACTTTGACAGGTACTGAACACATGCATTTTCCGCTCCTTTAATTAAAGCACCAGTTATAACCACACACTTGAAAAATCACTCTTTAGATGACTTGCTATCTGCAGTACCAAGAATTGAAATCAATAAGCCCCGGAGTTGAGAGCACAAAGAAAATCCCCTCCTCCTACAAACAGAACACATTTTCTTTTTGCACAAAACAACTTTTTTGTTGCATTTTAAAATGTGTATCACAATAACTCATACACTTTCTGGCCTTTTGTATTAAATCTATGTAAGGAAATGCTCAGTCTGAAAAAGAAAAATAGCTTGTTTGCTTTGGTCCAGTAATGGTAGTGCTTGCTCTAGACAAACATAGAGAAGAGTCAGGTCTCCAACCCTAGAAGGTGTTTGTCCTGCAACTAAAGAAAGAGGGCATTCAAACACAGGGAATTTTATTATGAAGAGCCAATACCATCTAGCTTTCTTTCAATTTTATTGCTACTCCTGATGTTATTTTCCCTGCTTTGAAGAGAAGGTGAATCTTGATTTAGATTGGTTTTAAATCTTGCAAATAGAGGAAAAGTAATTTCTCAGCATGCATCTCATTTAGCACTTGAAGAGAAATATGATTTACTTTTGTTTAGAAACATCTGTTGAGAGGCTTACACAGTTGTGTGATGCTGCATCACTTTGCTGGCATTTTGTCTTGCTTTAGCAGTAAAAGATAACTTCACAAGGGTTATGTGGAACACTTAAAGCTCCAAATGCCTGCACATGTAAGTAAGGAGGGAGAGATACGACCCATAGTCCGCTCCTCAAAGACAGGAAAAATGGTAAAATTCATTGTTCCTGGTCTGGACATTTTGGTGAGGTGACTGTCAAAGTCATGTTTGCACAGTAGGTAGATGGAGGTGTGCACAAAAATATGTCACTTTCTGGTTTTGAAAAATAATGTTGACATTTGTGTGTTTCAAGTTTTAGTACCAGTTTCTGAATAATTTCTACAATGATCCAACTCCCTATTACCTCTTTGAGAAGATCTTAAATAAAAATTAAGAAGCAAAAGATACTGAAAAATATTTTTAAAAGTACATGCAACTGTAATCAAAAACCCTAAAAAATATTTTTAGCATCCGTAATGCTGGAAAACCAACATGCTTAGTAGGATAGCCTTGAACTCACAGGCTGGGTGTACTAGGGGACACAGCACTAAGGTGCACTAGCATGCTGGGATTGAAAGCATTGGAACTGCAGCTTGCTACAAGGTGCCAATTCATTTTCTGCTTCATATTCTGTGCTTGGCTAGCAGCAAGCACATTCATGATTTCCAAAAGCTAATTTGGGATCGTGTTTATGACTTGTTTTTCACAGTGCATCTAGTACAAACTTAATGAATCCATTGGTGTATTTCAGGTAAGCCACCAATCATCATTTTCCAACTGGGCATGGACTGAATGTGTAACATGCGTGAAAGGTTTCATCTCACATTACCTGTGCACTGAACTGCAGAATTCTGTCAACCAGTACTCACTCAGAAAGCCAGAACAAGAATCATTGCTTGCTTTCACAGGGCAGGGATTTGGGATCCCTGAAGCCACTTTTCCACACTGGCTGTATGCAAAACTGATGTGCTCAGACTCCCAAATGAAGTCTGTGAAGGACCTGAGCACAGCTGCAGCCCAGCACAAGCATTCACCACACAGAGACGTGGGAAGGAGGGTGTGCAGCGGTCTGCCCTCACTAAGGAACTCTTAAGGTAGAGTTCAATCAAATTTAGGGGTTTTTTTCCACTTAAGGACTAACCTTCTTGTTTCTCTCCAACTTTTACCAGCTCAGACTCTTGGCTGGGCTCGCTGATGCCGTACACGTTAGCAGCTCGCACGCGGAATTTGTACTCCCGGTCAGCCTGCAGGTCCTGCACGTTGAAAGAGGTGCTGCGGCAGGTGGTGAGGTCTGTCCATTTGTTATCCACTGAGTTCCAGATCTCCACGGTGTAGGACTGCACGGCACTGCCACCATCATAAGAGGAGCCATACCATGAGAGGGTGAGGGAGGAGCTCCGTATGTCTGACGCACAAGGAGTTCCGGCAGGCGGGTCTGGTTTATCTGCAAAAGCGTACGCAAAGCACACTGTGAGGATAAGAGACAGAACTTCCATCAGGGTATTGCTGGCCCTAGCTAACACTCCTTCTCTTTCCATTCCATTGCTCTGCTTCACAGCTATCCTTACAGAAACTGTGGAGACTAAAACCAGTCCCAGCTATGCCTGCAATCTCCCACAATAATGCAAACCACTCCTTGGCGATCTTCCTTAGAGGAACACCCCTGTAACCATCCCATCACTGTGATGCACTTTCTTCAGCTCCCTTCATCTGCTTCCACACTTCAGGGCCACTGCTCGCCTTTCACAGCCTCACAAGGCGCCACTCATCCAAATCCACCTGGGTAGCAGAAATACTGAACCCAGTTTGTTGCCATGGAAACAAGGCCTGGAAGGGTGACAAGTTTACCTGCCAACTGTTTCGTGAACAAATTCATCTCTTTGCAGTTTTCGGAAGTCTAGTGCACTTTTTGGTAAGAAGGAGCTCAACTTAGAATATATAATTTAAATAGTGAGATTTTAAAAATCTCATATGCGTTTTGCAATTTGTTGAGGAAGTGGAAGATAGAAACTTCTGTATTTCCTCAGTTAGAGGATTGCTACAGAAGTCCTTATTTACATGAGTAGATCCAATATCACCAGAACCTGGTGTGCAGATGTGCAGCCAACTATGCAAACACCTGAGAAAATACAAAAGCCTTGAGGTTACATAATTTTTTCAAGATTTAGTCTAATGATTAATTATCGAAATTAATGTTCTTCTAAGAAAAATTATGACTTTTAAAAGAAATTTCTAGAAAATAACTGTGGAAGTTAAGCACTTCAAAAAACTTTTAAGGGAACAAATAGCTTCTCTGGAAATAATCCTCTCAGAACTAATCTAGCAAAACCTACATAATAAAGATGATGTTGATCTGGATGAACTAGGGGCCAAAGGTTGAAAGAGAAATCAAAGGATGAGGTAAATGAGAGAAGATGAAAAGAAAAATGATAGAAAGTGTGAGATGCAACAAACAGTGGTTACACTGGACATGGACTGATAAAATCCTGGTCCATTTTGCTTGTTCAAACTGCTAATGGATATTATCCCTTTTTCTGTAGGAAAAGCAGAGCTCACAAAGCAGGCAAAATGCAATGAGAACATCCAAATGCTGGGAAAGCTTTTGTAGACTTTGATCAAAGCCTTACTGTGACAGACTATATCCCTCTCTACTCAAATTATCATTCCTAGGAAAATTACTGAGCTGACAGAAACAGCCACAATTTGTCAGAAACATGCCTTTGGTTCTTGGACAGAGGAACCTCTCCTCTGACTGCTGCGGTTTAACTCACAGAGAGGAAAATTAGGACAGTCTAATCTGATCAAGATAGTTAAGTATCAGTTCACTATTTGGAAGAGTACAAGTTTAATTGCCCAGTGACTTCCCTGAAAAAAAAAATTTAGTTCAGTTGTGATGAAAAATACATCTCCCTCCACAACTAAACCTACTAGAAGATAAATAAATAGAAATTTTCAAGTATGAAGGAAAAGACTGAGAGGAAGGAAGGGAGGTGGACAGTGACTTTTCCATTGCATTCAGTAAGAGAACGCCCAGGTGGAAGAAAAAGTGACTGCCAGAATCAAGATTATTTTTATTCATTTTGGCAACACTTAAAACACCATTCCACTAGGAGTCATCATTAGACAGTACATCTCTTGTTAAACACATGTCAGAGACCAGATGTCCTTAACCTCTGGAATAGCTTATTGTTCCGTAGTGGTCACATTTTACTCACCTAATTTTCTGGCAGAATGGAAGGGGCTATTAGCAAGCATGAATTTATAGAGTAGATACATAAAGAAATGAATCACAAAGGAGTTACATGATTTGTCTAAGATTAGAAAGAGAGATTGCAGCAAAGATGAGAACTGAATCTTGATCTCCTGGTGCCTCAGGAGCATCCCTCTTCCCTGTACTGATCCTGTCCCAGCCTCTCTGAAGCTGCAAGAAGTGAGGATTCACACACCATTTAGAGTATCAGCACCTTTGTACCATACCCACAGCACCCACCAGAGAGCTGCTGGCATGGCACACATGGATTGTATGATTTTAGTCAGACAGTGGCAACAGCGTCTTTTCACTACAACTTATTATCCATGCAGACCTTGCTGGGAATTATTTTCTGTCCTTTTCAAAATCTTTACAGAAGAAGAATATTCAGCTCTGTGTCGTGTTTTCCCTCCCATGTAACCATCACTGCATCATCTCAAAATGCAGATAGCAGAACTTGAATAAGTAACAGCCGATTTATCCTAAATCCAAACAGAGCAGAACAGTTGCTGATAGCAGGAGGAAAATACTTTGAAGAAAAAGCCAAGCCGGTAGTTCATCACCTTACAGTGGCATCTGCTGATGTTTGTCTGACATCTGCTATGCACACATCCAAACCTGGGTGGATATGTTGCTTTAAAAATAAAGTGTTAGGTTGCTTTACTACTGTGCACTGAATTTCTATGAAGAAAATGTGCCTATGTTTCAGTATTTGCAGAGCATGGTAGCCTGCTTCCTGTGCAGGACATGAAAATACACTCTCTCATTGCTGACTTTCAGCACACTTCTCTTTCCAAATGAAACTCTGGGCATGATTTATCAGTTGTCTATGCCTCAGTTTCCTCAGTGAGCTCTCTTTCCATGACTCACCTAGACAACTGCAATCCCTTTGGCCAGCGTCGTTTACAGAAGCAAGGCTTAGGAACGTGAGCACTGCAGAGAAACCATTCATGGCCAAGGGGACATCAGTGGCAAAGGATATGTATGCTACATGGCTTTAGACTAGTATCTGATAGTCTAAAGCCATGTAGCATTTCCTGTGCCACTTGGGAATATTTCTACATTCCTAACGCATTTTCCCCAATAGGCAGAGAGGAAAACCTGCAACCTTGGCTGGACTCTATTGAGCCAGAAAGATGCACGCTTCTGTTGGAAGTCTATCACGTGCTGCTGCTTGCAGATCTGTTCAGTGTATAAATACTGTAGTAGCTGCTATGGGAGATCATAGACAGGAATGAGAGCCTAATCTTTGCTCTTTTTTAATGTGACAGATGTATATGTACCATTTTACCATGCTTAAAAATGATTTGATATCAGACTGGATGGTATTCTACAGCTCTGCACATTCAGAGAATCTGCAGATGGTCTCTCCATGTGTCTGTTTTATTTCTCAACATTTTATTCTATGAGGATTTTAAAGGTTACCCTGTATTCATCTGTCTGTATTGAAAGCTAGAATATTTTGCCAAACTACATTCCCTTCTGGAATATGAAATCTCTATCAGCACAATTAACTGCTTCCAATAAAAACATCCCATGGGTTGAGAGGGGTGTGGAAGACAAGCACAGTTCTCTACTTTGTCCTTCAGTTTTAGTGTTTACTATACCATTAATGTCTGTCTCCAATATTCCACTGCATGTCATGTGCAGTCTTTGACACACACAGTCCTATTCCATACTTAGGCTTATATTATAAGGGCTTTACATTGGCTTTATTGGACCACAATTTTGTTCTTCCTGTCCTGGACTAAACCATAGCTACAATCCAATATGTGAACTAGAAGGAAGGGAAAGCATCGAAAAGTGCACTTGTGCACATTTCTACAGGACAAGGAATTAATTTAAAATATTGAGCTCTAACTTCAATTTCACGGTTACATGCAACAAAAGAAAGCCACAATAAGGAATCTTCACTATACAAAACTAGGGATACTCCAGCCTTGGCTAACTTACAGCACATACATGACCCCTAAATCAAGACTTATGATATTCTAGATTGTCATGGTCAGACTGGCTGTATCCACACAGTCCTGTTGAACCTGGTCAGAATCCTACAAACTCCAAAGCCTTTGCATGTAAATCTCTCTAGGAATATCAGTAGGATTGCCCCAAGCTGGCTTCCAAAGCCTTGTGGCAGGCAAAGGAGCTGGATAAGCAGCTAATTTGGCCTCAAACCTGACTCGGGGACTATTTGCACAGCAGCACAGAGACTGCATTAAGTCACTGACACCAGCAGCACAGAGGAAGCAGCAGGAGTGACTCCTGTGTGCTGTAAGACATGAACCAAGCAGAGAGGAGTAAGAGGACTAGAGGTGATGTGAAGGAGGGCTCTACTGCTTTGTAGCCCTTTGTGCTCCATCAAACCCGGCACAGATTAAAACCCCCTGCTTCTCAATAAAGGGAGGTGTAAATTACCACTACCCCAAGAGCAAGGAGGTCAGATTCCAGTTTATTCTTTGTGGCATGTGTTCTTTAGGGCAAATGATAATGCCATGAGCTGGCCTCACATGAAATGTGTAAGCCATTTTAAAGACCATCCTAGCACTGAAACACACACTTGTTATTTACTCTCAAACTGAATTCAGCTGCACTCCTTCCTCAGATAAATTCTCAGAATATTTTGGCGAACAGGTTTTGATATACAGCCTGAACTAAACTTCAATTAATTTCTATTTGTGCACTCTGAGAAACATAAAACATAAGCATGCTCAGCCTTTAAATCATTGCTATTTATCAGACAGATTTGACTTGATGTCATTGCCTTTTTTTTCAGTGGTGTATTGGTTAGAGCATGGTGCTAATAACACCACGGTTGTGGGTTCAGTCCCTGTACAGGCCATTCACTTAAGAGTTGGACTCGGTGATCCCTGGGGTCCCTTCCAACTCAGAATATTCTGTGATTCTGTGAAAATTCTTTCACACAAGGAAAGAGACTTTCTCTCTTTTTGTATAGAGGGCAAACCCACAGCTCATCCAGGACACCCACATAACATGAAACCGTGCTATCAAGACCTCACTGCCTTCTCCATGTGGCTTAGTTTACAGAGTCCTCAGAACACAAGAGCCATTCCAAGAGACCAAAAAAGGCAACAATCTCCTTATCTAACTGAGTACAGGGACATAGAAATTGTTCTGCTACTTGCTGTGAGAGTCAGGCTGAGCCAAGGCGAGGCGATAGGGTTTGCTGCACATTAAGAGCTCGCATGGCCCTGGCTCTTAAGTAGAGATGTTTTTCCAGCAGAAAGCCTCTGAAAACTGAGAACACTATAGCCATAGCCTGTGAAAAACTTTTTTTCCTTTCTTTTATGAACAGAGACAGCACTGAAGCAATGTCTCTGAAGTAGTTTTCTTTATCTGTTCTCAAAATTGGTTTGTTTTCTTTCTAAATCCAGTTATCATATTACTGTATAATACTATTATTAGCTATTGTGATATTTGTCTGCCAGATAAAGAACAGACAAAAAGAAACAATTTAATTCCATTCCACAAGCTGTTTAGCCAGGGAAGGTATTTAATATGCTGCAAAAGCCAGTTGAACACTGTCCATGCCGACAGCACTGGCAAAGCTTTCATTTGAAATCCATCAGCAGGAGAAAAGCAAAACCATAAAAGGTCATAACTGAACTTGGCACTATCACTGACAGGGCTTGGGGTCATGGCAGACCTTGCTGCTTTGCTTGGAAAACTACGCCCTGCAGCTTTTTCCCGGGGAGGGGAGTGCTGCAAGTGGAGATATTATTACCCCTTAACAGCCTGTAACAAATGTAAAATCTGTATGTTAGTGTACTATAGGTTTAGGATAAAGTTAAACTAGAAAATACCTGTGTTCTCCTGCAAAACAACTCAAGAGAAACTGAAATGAATATGAGTTTTCTCCTAATGAAACAGCCTCCCCAGCAGAGGCAAGGACCCCATGGTAAAGATTTGTTTGCCCAGAGTTTGAAAGTTACACCTCCCCTGGAAAATACAGTGCAGAATGCTCTCACCACATTGCTCCTCCTGACAGCTCTGACATAAAACTAAGTTATTTAAAAACTGCCCTTTTGAGACCTGTGGATAAAGTAGCTCACAAATACTGGTGGCCCAGAGCATTGCTTTTCGCTGTTGGGGTAACTGAGGCATGAAAGTGTAAAATGACCTTGCCCAAGGACACACAGGAGAAGGGAGCTGGGAACGAAACCAGAGCTCACCACTCCCACGCAAATGCCCTCAGCACAAGAACATCTCCTTCTGCCACAGGCCTAATGGAACAAACAAATATATAATGCATTCTCAGGAGCCTTTCTCTAAACCATCTGCTCCTGAGCCTGAATCAACAAGCTGTTCAGATTACTCATGTGCTACACATTAGGTATCTGCTTTGATAACTGATTGAATTAGAGCTCCCAAACCTGCCCACTGGAAGGCAGAATAAATTTTAGGAGCTTCTCTAGTGGGAATATCAGTGGATTAGTCTCCACAGGAGTGAGTTTGGGTCCTAGGAACCCCATGTTTGCATGCAGGAGTTGTGATTAATCATTTTTGAGTAACTAAGATATCCCTAGGATTTAGCAGCAGGTAAAATACAGGAATTTTGTTGTGATTGTAAAAACATTTATTTTCTTCCTCAAAAAACAGCTGAAGGTATGTCTCAGGAAAAAGCAACTATGCACAGAGTTCTACTGAAATTTCTGCTAACAGAAATGGCGTTGAAACTAGATGGACATTCAAGGAATAAACCTGGATTAGTGTACCAGCACTGATGCATAGAGCAGTGTAAGCTGGTTTTCCTCTACACATTTTTATCCTTCTGTGAAAATTTAGTTTTGGTACAGCGCAGAGTTTTGCCACTATGCATTAGTGGGAGGCTGATAGTGGAGGTTACTATACTCTTGAACTACAAGAGCAGCAACATAAGACATCTCTTCCTTAACCACCAGTGTAGTTGCCCTTTAACCATAAAACCAGTGACAAAAATAGTCCAGCAATCCAGAGGAATTTGAAAGGTTAAAGGTTACAGAGCGAGTCCACCCACATACTCTTAGGAAATTCACTGCATTCTTGACCTGACTGTAAACAGGGAATCACATGGATACTGCAAGATATAATCTGATCCTTCTCCAAAGAAGAACTTCAGAATCATTCATATTTGCACTTCTGAGCTGCAATATTCTGTGTCAAAATGTCTATGGATGTCTTGCTTCACTGTCTGCTTCCCAGATGTCTGCACTTACTTATCCAGAGAGGAAACACAGAACCCTGACCACTGGGTCCTCTCTGTCTGAGCGGTGAGCACTGAGCCCTGAGCCAGATTTCTCAGGATCTCACAGAGTGCATTCACAATGCTGAAAGGGTCACTGTGTGCTGCTGGTTCTGTTACCACTTTTCCTTGTAATAGAGTTTCAGGGCACAAAACAAATGCTAATATAGCTTGTATGTATGTGGCTTGTGGAACCAGAACCAAGCACTTCATAGCAGCAATTAATAATCCTATCATTACATTCAATGACTACTGGAGCTAGTGGTGATCAGACCTGGTTCTCGGCTAAACTTGTATTTTCTCATTTGTGCTTGGAAAGACTGTGCTCACACAGATTCTGCTAAAGGCATGGAAGTAACACCTTCCTCACAGAAAGTAACTTCCCCATCCCAAGTCAAGTATGGAATGGAGCAGAGGAGCAGGTATTAGTGAATTCATGTTATATTACTTGCATGCCTGTGTGCAACATGCTTATATATATGTGTGTGTGTGTGTGTGTGTGTGTGTGTCCATCCTTGAGTATTTGGTTTATAATTTTCCAACAGTGGAGAAGGCTGCAAAACACAGGACGTGCACCAATGCTGAGAGTAATAAAAACACCGTAACTTTTAACTTCAGGCCTCTCAGTGTCTAATGATATTGCTCTCATTCTTTTGCATATATTTACTGTAGAGCTTGCTAATCACCATGATACTTATATATGTGTGTGTGTATAATACATATATAGATATACATATATACACACAAAATACCACACCAGGAACAATACAAATCCCAAAGGATTTATAAAAGACAAACAAGGTTGATCAAAATCAGCCCCCAGGAAGGTAGTACCTGCATTTCTACTTCTATCTTTAAAAAAAAAAAAAGACAGTGCTAATATCCAAATTATTCACGAAACACTGATCATCAGAAAGCCCCTGCATAGTAGGCATGGAAACATGAAGCAATATGCCCAAAAGCATGAAGCAAGCTTGTGGCATAGCTGCAGAATGGATTATTTCTCTAGTGCCAGATACCCTTGTTGAATACTGTGTTATTCTTCCGATTCTTTGTCATAGTATCCAGCTTTAGCCAGTATGAAAACAAAGTTCTTTTTTCTAAGGTGGTTACAGACCTGGGTCTATCACACAGCTAAAATGTTCAGAATCATAAATTTGATAAACATACCAATATACATCCAATAAATGGCATGAAAGGAATGAATATTCCTTGCTATCACTGTAAAGTGAGGGCTCTACCTTGCCTAAATCAGTCATATCTTACACTAAGCTCATCGTTGGCTCATTTAACAGCTTTGGCAACACAAGTCCTCTTCAGTCTGACACACTGTCTGCTAAAAATAATTAGCTCAATCTCACATCAGGCTGTTTCAGTTTTGGAGCAGAAACATGTTACAAGATCTCCCTAGAGAGATCAGTCGCCTGAGGAAATTGCTTGTTTAAGAGAGCTGATCATAACAATAGAGAAAAGCTCAACATGGATATTTTGAGACCAGTTGACCCTTTAAAAGAAGATACTGCTTAACTTGGATGTCTCACAGACTTGCAGGTCTCCCAGTATTATTAGTGCTTGTACAAAGTTACACAATGAATTACAAGGCTCAGTCCTTGTGGCTGAGTGCTGTGTGCTCAGCACCACACCATTATTTTAAAAGTCTCCTCTGACTTGTTTACTTATCAGTGCATCTGCTGTGTGGACTGCACACAGCTCACACTGGAAGCTGAGTGTAATGGATATTTTGTTAATTGATATTCATTAAAGGAAAAAAACCCCTTAGAATAAAGTTGGGTTTCTTTCAAGAGCATCCTTTCCCATGGTCCAAACTGCATCAAATCATAAGCTATTCAAATGCTTTAAGTGTCAGAACCCTTGCACAGTTCAATTAAGTTTGCAGTTGAAGCCTGAGTCTGACAGTTAAATTTAAGACTTTGGGAGCTAAATTCAAAGGAATTCAGGGTATCTTTGTTTCTCTAAATGTCATTATTAAAAATAATTTCTACAAATTGTACCCAAATAGAGTTTACAATCTAGGACCCAGGGTTTATTTCATAGCAGGATCATTTCTGATTTGAATCCAGGCAGATAAGCTCAATCCTTTGTCCTCTGATTGGAGGTTAAGTCAATAATGGTTTTTTTTTTGTGAAGAAAGGTCTTTGACAGGTGCAAGTATAAAACCAAGATCCAGGATGGTCTCAAATATCCTCAGGAAGGTCTTTAGACCTTCTGTTCAAAGCAGGATCAGCTATAAGGTTAGACCAGATTGTTCAGATGCTTATCCAGTCTGAACTTGAATACCTCCAGGGATGGAGACTGCACAACTTTTCTGGGCAACCTGCTCCTTGACATGTGTTACAGTCTAAATTCAATTTGAGAAATGTTTATTGTAGTCTTTCACATCAGAAACTTGCCCATCAGCATGAAGACTTTGCAACCTACATGGTTGTAAGAGGTTATAATAAATACATCTTTATTTCCATATTTATTTCATTTTATATTTTAACTAATGTCTTTGATTTGCTGAAATTCAGAACAGCCAAGCCTGTTAGCTAGCTCTTTGAGAGACACAGCTCTGGGTCTGCTCAGGCACGCTCCTCCAGAAAGCAATTGTTCTGTATTTGTAGTTTCCATGTAGTTTCAACACATTCAAGGCTCATCTGTGGAGTGAGATCAGGCAGCAGCGTTTTGAGCATACAACATACACATGGATGTGCCTTTTCTTGGTAAACTTACAGGGAGGCAGGTCACACAGAGTTTAGAGCCTTATTATAAAGAGCTGAGGCAAACAGAGCTGATCTCTAGCACCAGGACTTTCTCCACAAATGCTTCTTATGAAAGTGGGGTCAGGGCAGGGAGGGCAAGTTTCTTCCCAGTACTTAGGATGGAGCAGAGAGAATGGACAGGCAGGAATTTAGGACTAAGAATGAGCTTTGGTAGACTCAGAAGTCTTAGGTTTTGCATATTTAGAGAAACATGGCTTCCCTATTTTGACTGACAGGCTTTAGAGAAAAATACTTTCCAACTTCAGTGAACATTTGACACCTTTAAAGGTGCAAACAGTGTGAAGGATTTTATCTCACTAGTGAGATTCTAACCCCCTTCCTAGAAGGAAGACATTTTTGCTTCCTTTTCCTACATTTTTGTGTGCCCAGATGGAAGAATCTGGCCTTAAAATGCATGTGTAGCAAACTAGGAATCATGAGGCCTTCTCGTGCCTTCGGCAGTGCTGACATCAGCGAGATGTCTCACTGAAGAGCTTGGCAATTTTACAAGATGGAATTTATTCTTTTTGCTGGAAACAGAGAGCTTGTCATCAGCCAGAACACATGGCAAACTCCTGCACATTTTAAGGGTTCTCCACCAACTCTCCCCAAAGCATCTCTGGGAATCCCACGGTTCTCTGGCACATTTCTTAGGGAAGAGCAAAGCAGGAGGCTGAGATGTAGCTTTATAAGGGTATAGAATTCAAAGACTTTCAAACCAATTAACTCCAAAGGATATAAAACAGCGAATCAAGGCTCACACAGTAACAAGATAATAGGAATTGTTGGCCTTGTGTAGCTAAAAAAATCCATCTTGCCCAATAACTGGCTACAATTAGCTGCCTGCAGCAGTTGCCTAGGAAAGAGTGAAAAGGAGGGAAATGTAGAGCAAGTAATCTCCATTCTTCTAGCTGCTAATCAGCTGTGTTGGGGTTTTGCAGCCAAAACCTATACCCAGACCAATGTATATTATTATTATTATTCAAGGACCAATGGTGTTCATTTTTAACCTAGCTATACTTCTGACCTGTACGACCCACTGTTGGAAGGGGTAGTACAATTTACCTATGCATCATGGGAAAAATACTGATTCTATTTTCTTCTGTTCTTGAATTCTCTGGCACACTGCTGGAATCTACTTGATATTTTTACTCATCCATTGAGTTATCTTTTAACTGTGCAATGAAAGCCACAGACTGGATGAAAGGAATTTATTTAAAAAATTAGGAAGCCTTTATTGACAAGATGTAGAGCAACATGCAATCAAGGCACGTTCAGTCTGCTTCAGTTGATATTGTACCTGAAAGTGTGATTCTACTCATTAAACTTCATATGGTATTCCCTGGATTACTGAAGTGAATCTCCAGTCCAACTTGGGTTAAAGGTATTTTGCCATTGATTTCATTGGAGTGAGAGATTCATCTTTGGCCTTATACCCACATTTCTTGCCTTGCTCACACCCTTGTGGCTGTCAGGGCACCACCTTTGGGATAACCTCTCTGCAGGCCCCAGGTACAGAGCCCAGAAACAGACCCATCCCACAGACTAATGTTTTAGCCAAATTGCATCTTAGCTTGTGGAATTTCCCTGGATTTCCCTGGAAACTCTTTGCTGTGCATCCACACCAAGGTGGGTTCAATTAGCCCTTTCAGAGCTAGATGTCACAGCTCTAGATTTTGGCTGATCCTTACTAGGGTGCAGTTTTATCTGCAAATATACTGCAACTGTCTACCAGTCTACATCTCTGTGCAGCTGTCCACAGCCTGCTACAACAAACCTGATGGCCTGGGAGTGTCACCTGACAAGGCTGTTTGAAGCTTTAAGATACCTGTGTAAAAACCCACATATGAAGGGCTCCATATTCAAAGCAGAGCTTCTTTATTCGCTGCTTTCTGTCACTGTGAAACAGTAGACCATGGTAGGAATTTAAAATGGAGACATGAGCTGTTTTTATCTCATGGGGGGATTTTTTTTTTTTAAGCACGAGCTATTTTATGTATTTTATATCTCCATCACTATGGAATTAGTAATTTTTCCAAATAAACACAGTATAGACCTACTGATCTTGCTTATAGTCCTTATTCCAATGTCACTGTCCATTTCTTGAAGTACTAGCTTTTTAATTCAGTCTTCTTAACTTAACCAATTGTTTTATTTAACCTGTTGCATATAATTATATAAAATGCAAATGTAAACTCATGCTTGAAGAATAAGTATATATATAAAATATTGTTATGGACTTACCAACAACTGTAAGGTTGACTTGTGCTTGTCTGCTGCCAAGTTTGTTCTCTACAACTAGGGTGTAACATCCACAGTGTTCCTGCTTTGTTGATGATATTGTTAGCTTGCTGCTGTTTTCAGCATTCTCAATTTTAATATATTCATTTTCTTGAATCTGCCAAATTTTAAAAAAAATTATGTGATAGATTTCTTTGTATCTGAAAGAGCTCAAAGAACAATACAATGTTATCATATGGAGTGTTATCTGCAGATAACTCTATTACAGAAGTGAACATGTGTAGCTGGTAAAATGTGTAACCAACACAAATCATCTAGAAATGCAGTGGAACATTAAAATGGCTCCAGTCCTGCAAAGCCAACAGGGAGCACTGGTGTTGCTGGAACCCCACTAAGGAACAGGAGTTTCACTTTTGGACTTCTCTTTGACAAGCTGAAAGTGCAAACTGTGTAATTGTCAAAAGAACAAAGTTTGGTCTCACGTATCTTAGAGAAACCACAATGGAACAAAGTTTTAGCCTTAGTTCATTTGGCATTCCCCTTCAGAGGCCCAATGTGCAAACCATCCATAGCTGTGACTTTTACCCTCTTGTTTAAGCTTATTCTGTACTTCCACACAAACCAGGGTAACAGTTTCTTGGGTTTGACCAGTTGAAGATGGTGTTGCATGAAATGGAGACATAATGCTACAGCTGTACAGAGAGACATTCAAAGAGCAGATTGAGCTTTCCTATAGCACTTTTATTTTCTGGAGAAGCAAAAATCAAAATCTCTGCTGAATACCATAGGCATATTATGAACTAGTTTTTAATTGAAACAGAGCTATCATAGCATAAATGGCCAAGGTGACAGATTTTAATCATTATTAGCTTGCGACATGACAGTTCTTAAGAAACCTCATAATGCTACACTGCACTTTTAGAAGCTGTACGCTGTGTTCTTATGAAACAGACAACATAATGTCAATGCCCTTCTTCCTCCCACCACTTCCTTCTTAGATAAGTGACTCTTCCAAGCCATTCTCAGAATTTAATTAAAAATGAAGGCTATTTAGTTTGCCTTATCTTGTCTCACATATTCAGAGAAGAAGAAATCAAAAGTTTAAGAACAGGACTTTCCCTGCTTTTTTCTTCAACTGAGACAAAACACATGCACATCTGCCCAAAAACGTTAGAAAGATTTTCCTACAATAACTCAAATATAAAGTTAGCAAAGGGGATTATGTAGGGTTAAATTATACTGAAAGTTGATCTACCCTGCCCACATACTTCTGAGATTCTAAACTGTCTTTTATGTTTTGCTTCATTAAAATTAGTCAAGGGGTGATAGTAGAACTAGATCTGCATTATTCAGAGAAAGTCCTGAAAGGATACAGAGAAAGCCCTGTAAGGACACAGAGACCTTGAAAGGATGCAGAGACAGGCCTGAAAGGATGCTCAGTGGCTTGCACTGGTTGTGGTTCCCTGGGATCCTGAAATAAAGTCGCTGGTGGGAGTTAAGAAGCTTCAACAGCTGGCAGTATTCAATGATGGACTTTGTTCCTCAGCTAATGAAGAGGCTTTCAAAGACTTTCCCCTCTTTGGCTGAGCATAGTTCCAGCACCCCTCCACTACACCGCCATGGCATACAACCGTACGGGTCACAGATTCATGACATTCCCTTTCTTCAAGCAGAAGAAACTCTTTGGGAATGTACCTGAGAGAGGCCATGGTTGCTCTCCTGCACCTGAGGGAATGTGAGGAAGAAACATGGAGAGGACGCTGCAGCAAACAGTGGCAGGGCTGAAATCACAGCTCACCACTTGCTGGATCTGCTCAAATAACAGCTACAAATAACTCCCAGTAAACTGCCAAAACACTTGGCTGGTTTTCACTTTTAGGACTGGGAATGGAACAGAGTTGAAATCAACCACATTTATAAGAAAGAAAGAAATCCAAGTGTAAAACTGTATGTGGTGAAGTGTAAGTGAAAATAAAGCAAAATCATGGTGCAGTACAGGACACAGTAAGTGGTTCCCCTTTTAAATTAATAAGTGAGGGACTGCTGCCCTCACTTGTCCTCCTAGAGTGTTTGATAACCTTCCTGAAGGTTTTTTTCTTTTCTATCTCATTCACCATAATGGATAATTTAAAATTTTTTGCCATTTTAATTTATGATTTTGCAATACTTCACTTTGTCATAGTGAATAACTGGAGAAGAAAATATAAAGATTGCAAAAATAGCATTTTACAAAGGAAAAATATGTTGAATCACAGATTATGGATCTGATATGGGCATTAGGGGCTTCTCATCCCTGTTATCACATAGATCTTGTATATATAAAATCTATGAAAATAGGATTGTTGTATTCAACAATGAACTCAGAATTCTACACAAACCAGAAACTCACTTTGAGGGGTACTTTTTACCTAAATGTTAAGACAGAGCTTAACAAAATCCAACACTGAATGTCAGTGAAGCTTCTGAGACCTATTTTTTGTGGAAAGGAGCAGTTAACTCCAGTCTTGAAGCTAAAGAAATGTAAGGAAATATAGGAGTTCAGGAAGAAACCCATCCTTTCCCCTAAAGTAAGAGGTTATTTGGAGTTAGCAAGGATGGACTCTGGAATACCCTTTGCACTAACAAACTTTTGAATTCTTTCAATTAAATGCTGACACATCTGGATTTAGAGTCTAAACTTCCTTCTAGGAAGAGATGTTTTTATTTATGCTCTATGGAGTGCATAACAAGTTCAGAATGAAATAAACAGAATAGCAGCTACAGTAGATATTTATATTTGCTTTGTCCTAACGTGACATTTCATCTTCCAGTCTGAACTTGCATATTGGGTTATTTGATTTAAAGTGGTTTGATTTTAAGTAACTTTGTTAAAGCAACTCTCTTTAGAAACTGCCCTTATGGACACGTGATATAGTTTAAAGATATTAATTCAGGTAGAAGGAACTTTAAACCTACAGAGTAAGGGCACTGATGGCATGGATTGCTGTTGTGCCCTGTATGGTGATATTTGTGTCGCAAGACAATTCACTCAAGCTTTTTATATGGCATTTTGCCCCTCTGGCATAATTTTAGACCCAGCATCAACAAAGCAGAGGTCATTTTTGAAGGAAAGAAACATCTGTGACAGATACTTTTCAGATACCTGAATCTTTCCCATCACTTATCCTTTAATTCATGGTCTAAGTCTTTTCACAAAGAAGTGGTCATTTGTTATAGGAAGGGAAAGGCAGCAGAGGGTTTAAACTGGAGCAAGAAAGATTTGGGTTTAGCATTAGGGAAAAAATTCTAACAGTATGGCTCTATAAGCACTGCAATAATTTGCTAATGGAGGTTGTGAAATATTTATCAGTGAAATGTTTTCAGCAGAGGTGAGAAAAACATCTGCAGGAACAACATGGACTTTGCCAGTTCCTTGGGAAGGGAGATGGACAAATGGGAGATAGTCATTGGTGTTCCTTTCCAGCTCTACTTTTTCAATGATTGTTAAAAGAGACCAGAAAACAATTTACCTGCTTACGGAATTTCATCCAGGTGCAAGTTATGGGTGCTGTTCCTACCACCTTGGCAAACAATTCCACTGCTTCACCTGCACGGACTTTTCTGTCTTCTGGGAACTGAGTAATCTGAGGAGGAGCAGCTGATGGGAAAAAGTAAAATAAATAAAATATCCATTTAAATGACTATAATTTTTCTTAACATTCAAAACACACATTTCTTAGCTCAACTGTTTCAGAGCAACATTTGAAATCCAGATTAGCAGTTACCTATTGCTTGCAATGAAAAAAATTCTGTGGATTTGTTTATTCTAGGGGAGTGAAGCAATAACAATCTACCCATCCAAAGCTTGCTCATGCAAGACCAAGGTACAGACATCCAAAAGACAAAAACATTGTCACCTACCACCAATTCCAAATACATACTTAATGAAATTTTGGGTTGGGTTTTTCAGAAAAACCTCTTTTCTTCTGCACTTTGTGTTTTTGAAGGGTGGCTTCAGCTACCTTCTTATCAATTTGCATGTGCTGAGGGGGTCTGCAAACCTGCTTTCTGATGTCATCAACAGCATTCAGAAAATTTCAGACTCAAGATCTGCCTATGAAGATTCTGGCTTCAGTAGCCAGATAAACATTATGTGGCACAGAAAAATCATGAGAGACAAGGAAGAAAATTGATGTCTTCATCATGCTAAATTTCCCCATGAGCAATGATGGATCTTTTTGTTTGTGTATCACAGTGGTTCTTTTAAACCTTGCAGTTCCGTTTGTCCCCCTCTATTTCTGAATCAGGCATTCCTTCTTCTCTTCCTTCTCACTGCCTGAGTATCAATAGATGGCAGAGCATCTCTTCTGCCAACAGTGCTCCTGCCTGGCTCTTGGTTGTGCTGCTCAGTGTGTCAGACCCAAGGGGAGCTGCTAAGCACAGATGCCAGAAATATCAGCGGCTGGACAACTCCAGGGTGAAACCTATACCACTGCTTATAAAAGCAGCAGGATAAAAAAATTATTCTTGTGTGTGTATTGGAGGGGAAGGGGCAGACTTGAGGATGTATTGACAGAAATGGTAAGAGGCATTCCCTAATATTACAATGACCTCACTGCCAAATGTAACATTATTTCCAAAGCACAGGGCTACTGGGCATGAAAAAAGTGCTTTCTTTTCCTTTTCAAAGTAATTAAAACGAAGTGGGTTTTTCCCTCCTCTAGACTTGACCTTTTAAAACTGCTTTTGTTTTGAAAATATCTGAAGGAAACTAAGCTGAGGTGCATATCTGACACAGAAAGCAGCCTGAACAGTTTAAAAGTCTGACAAAGTTTTAAGACACTGAGAAGAGTTTCCTATAGAGGAAATTTCCTTGTAACTTTAAATATTGATAGCTTTGCCTCAGAGACTGTGAACACACGAACAGGTTACCATAATGGCAGTGATGAGGAAAAGTAGAATCAATCACCTTCTCTGTGGTAGCTACTCATGCAGAGGATTCTGTGATACACAGAAAAATTTCTTTCACAGAAAGCCAAGGTGTGTTGTGTATATGCAAAAGGGCATAAGTTACACAGTGCTGACACTTTGTAGGATCTTGGTATAGCCCATTTGAGAGTAACTTCTTTGGATGCTCATAATTTAATTCTTAGGACGGCATAAACAAATTTGACTTACCTACCATTTAATCACATATGCAAACAAAGTTAGGCAAACAGCTGCACTGGTAATTCTGGGTGACACATGCAACAAATTACCTGCTTTTGGAGGAGTCTTTGGAGCTGGTTTCTTCTTCACTGTTGCTTCACCTAGTTAAAAAAAACAAACAATAAACCACGTGAATTCAAAGGTGAGGTTTGGAAGGTATCGGACTAACCACAAACATCCATATCAATGCTTTGTTGGCACTTGAAAATATAATACATTCTTCCAGCATATTAAATAATTAAAAATACCTTATAAAACCACTTTTATTATCCTGAATGATCCTCAGAATATTTAAAATTGAAGCTGAAACTTTTAAAAGAATCAAAGAAATCTGCTACATGTCTCCCATGATCGGTCATCCTCCATTCCTTATAGCAGTTTAACAGGTAAAAACACAGGGCCGAGATCCATCTCATACTGAATTTCTGCTCAGATTTCCAGCATAATCAATGCTGAATGACCTCAGTTAAAAGTAGGATAGTTAACACCACGTGCTGCTTCTCATTCCACTTGTGAGCTCACAAAGAAAGAGCGATATACCAAAGGTAGGTATTAGTATCACCCCTCTGCCTCATCCTCTCCCCTAAGCAGGGACAACTTTTTGCTATATTCCCAAAAGAAAAAGTCATAGCTACAAAAATATAGCTTAAAACTTGAAATCTGGACACATAAATTTTCAGAAGACAATATTCTACAGATTGTGTAGGGTAAATAGAAGAACAGTAGAGAAGACATAGGTAGAAAATGGTTCTTAACTATTTTTCACAAAGTAAGAACTAGAGGCCACCCAATTAAATTACCAGACAGCAGGCATAAGAGAAACACCAAGTTAAATATAACATCCATAATCTACCTTCACAAACAAGTAATGTTTTATAATACAGAAACATAAACAGGTTCAAAAGGACAAATTCATAGGAGTTACGTCTAGTGGTGGGCATTAAATGGAACAGTCTGGATGCCTTCAAACCACTGAATTCCAGAAGTGGAGTTCATTCCTTTTAGAGCACTCTCTTTTTTCCTGCTATTCTAAGCATCCTGGTCAGAGAACGGCCTCTGCTGTGAAAGAACATTTCTTATTTTCTTGTGCTCAACTAGGCAGCATGAGTGAAGTAGTCTGGCTTTTAAGATGTTATTGCCTCCAACGGAAGCAGTATGTGCTAAGTGTTTTTGAGTATCTGGCAGACTGTACAGAGGTGCCTAGTGATAGCCATAACAGATGCCAAAAGTTTTGAATTTTTTTGGTCCATTCTTTCCTTTTCTTTATTTAGTTATTTCAAATTAGAAAGACTTTGAGCAGCAAAATATCCCCCCAATTTCACCAAATCAATAAAACCAGTTTTCAATTTTAACCCTTTTGGTTGCAGCAAACTACAAGCTGTGCATGATACCCTGGAACACATCATGTGATGCCCTGTGAAACTCAGGAGCCATGAGTTGCAAAACCACTGTGGGAGTCTAATGCTATAGCTCAAAGAACAGACAGATTGATTTTTAGAGTAATTGGAGATAGTAGGTGATGTGGTATAGGAGGTGAAAAGACCAAATGACTTTAAAAATATCTGATGGTTTAGCTGGCAACAATAATGTTTATTCAGTTCATTCTGAAGAACATTTCACTATGCAGTGAATATAGAAAAGTTTTTTCCACCTTCTTTCCATTTTATAGTAATTTTTGCTAAAAGTATACTTGGCTTTTATATGCTCTGAATTTATTGATTTTGTAGCAACCAGAAACACAACAATGGAGAGGTAGGATATTCTTGCAGTACTTATGGCTGAAACAATAAGAATAGTTGGATATTTCCCAAAGAAGCCTTTCTTCGACAACTACCAGCTCAACAGAACAAGTAAAGGTTTAGATGAGTACTTGTGAGGTGTTTGTCCCTTTATAACTGGACTACCAGGGTGTAATCAATGTATCTGTCCTGCCACATCTTCCATGGGGTCTTAACCCTCCTTAAGCTGAGGCCTTCAAAGAACACAACTGCTCATTAAAGGGACACATTACTTTTTGGGCTACCGACAGAGTGACATACACCCTGGCTGCTGTGGTAAGTGAGAGCAAATGTATTTCTACATCCTCTTTCCTGCCCAAGCTGTACAAGCAAAGACAGAAAGTGGTGTTTTCAGAGCAGCTTTCCTCTTTGTCATGGTATGGTCACACCCTGAGCTGAAACTCTTATTTCAGGTTGGAGCCATATTATGTGGATGAAACTACGCATATGATCAGGTGCCAGCTGGAAGGCCTGTAGAGTCTGGCCTCTCATCTGCTCTTAAACATCCCCGTTAATGGGAATAATCCAGTAGTTACTCATTAGATGCATAATCCCACGTAAACTAACTCAGTTATATGATTTATAAACATGTAAACATTTTTGTTTGTGCATGTGCTGTATTCGACATTGGATTCTCTGCTTTTCTCTAAACTGAAGTAGCAGTTGGATCTCTTAGAGCTGCAGCGGTTTTTAATACAAACTACAATGACACGAATTTGATTGCTTCCACACTCCATTAAGCCTGATATGAACAAAGAGCAACAAAGATGAAGAAAAAGCACCATTTGTCAAGTGCTATCTTCAGTTGCAGATACTGTTGCTATTTTTCAGAGAAAAAAGCAAATTCCTGAATCCAGTATGATTTTCACTAAAAGATCACCTCTTGGCCTACATTGTTGCAGTACCGTGGTTAATAGGCAAGGTGCATGCATACTGGAACAACTAAGCTTAAGCCAGTTTAAAAGACTCTCACCTCAGTGAAGATTTCCATAGCAGCAAAGCAGAGAACATGAACTCATCACTTCATTCAGCTAGGACATGGCTTTTTATATGCAAGTACAATTTTTTGGTTTAAATTTTAGTTTTTACCCACCAGAACATTATATTCACTTAACTGAGGATATACAGACTGTCACTGGACTTCATCAAACCATGCAGATTCCCAAGGGTTGCTGGAAGGTCTGGCTGAATATCCTGTTTTGCAGACACGAATAGCCCTGAGCAGAAATGAAAGGCTGGGGCAGGGTGGAAGGGGATGGGTACAAGGACAGGTCTCTGGCTCCATGAAACTGGCTTCTTTGGCTAATAATGTACACTCCACTGTTCTTAGATCTTCCTTAAGGATACCAGCTCATCTTATGCATCTCTTTGAAATGCAACTTTTTCTTTTCAAGGGCTGCTGGAGACAGTGAAAAAATCTAATAAGATTACTCAAAGTTGACAGGGTCAAATGATTGTTTTCAGTAAAATATTTGAGCCTCTTGGAAATGTTAGTTCAAGTCTGCCGCATTTTTTTTTTAAAGACTGTTTGTCTTTCTTTTGGTATTTACATTGAAACATGCTGAAGCTGAAAATCAGCCTTGAAGTAACAAAACTAATATTTCTCCTTCAATGAATCTGCCTTCTAGAAACAACACAAACATTACAAGGCAGGTTTGCCTCTTGCAGAGCTTGCTTTTGAGTGGGGGGACATAAAGTAAAAAGGGGAAAGACCCCATACAGGCTGATAGCTGCTGGACATGTGGCTGTGCTCTTCCTTTCTCTGATGGTGGAGTCATGAGAGTAGATATGCTCAGAAGCCTCTGTCTTTCTTTTCTGCTTCCCTTTTTTGGAATTTTACTAAAAATAGGAATAGCCCTCCCCTGAAATGGCTCTCTGCTCAACTTGCTTTCATAAAGCATGAACTAAAACTCTTAGGATCTGGAAAAAACATCAGTACTCAAGATAGTATTTCCAACCAATCCATAATTCCTACTGTCTTCCCTGAGGGACATGCCTAAAATTATGCACATGTCTTCTGTAGTGTGCACCTGGTACACAAGTACAGTTAATACCTAACTCTATTACCATAAGGAACAAGACGTATCCCTGCTTCTGTCTGCTTGGGGAACAGCCTCATTTTAGCTCAGGAGAGCAGAAGGGTTAATGAAAGGGTTAATGACATACTCTCATACTACAGGCACACAGAAAACCATTTTCCCCTCATGAAAAACAAGTCAAGATTTCATCTTTCTAGAGGAACTAAATTGGTTTTTTTCAGTGTTTTCAGAGTTCAAGAGAAACTGAAAAAAGAAGTTATGTCTGTAATGTGTCAGACACCATGGTAAGAAGAACACTTATAGAAAATTTATGGAAAGCCCAGATTCAAGTGTCTGCTCCTTCTTCCCTGTCTCACTTTAATCCTTCAGGCTTGTGGGATGTGATATCATGAGGTCTCTGTCTCCCACAAGTAAATGAATCCCAGTTTAACCTCCTTCACACACTTCTGGGGATAGATATCAGGGTCTGAATCAAAAGTGACAGTTCTCTGTAAACCTTCATTACTCCCTGCTTTGCCAGAAACCATGGAATGACTGACATCTAGAAGTACAGAAAAAATAAAACATTTGGCCTTGTAATGAAGGTAATGAATTATTCTTTTCTATCCTTACTTCTGTCACAGATCTAGTTGGTGATACAAAAACTTATTGCAGATTTTAGCATAGACAAGATGAAACAGGATGGCTACAATTGTATCAGAAAAAGACAACACATCATTACCTATGAGTTCATTCATACGTTCATGAACCTATGCTAATTGCTAGAGAGGAAAATGACAGACACAATGCACTAAACACCAGTAGCTTGAAAACTTCATCGAGGTTTGGAAGTTTAAGCAGTTTCTCTTCATTGCTTCTCAAAGAGCAAATTTCTTATAATGTTTCCAAATAACTGTTTAGTATCTAAATACAATAAAACAGAAAGCAACTCTGGCTTAAATTTGATGACAAGCAGAAATTAGAAAACTTAATTCCATACAAGTCAGTTGAGTTTGTGTGCTTCAGAACAGTTTTTTAAAGCTTTTATTTTATTTTTCATTAAAAACAACTGTCATTTTGTTGCAACATCCCATATTTAGTTTCTAAATCATGCAGAGATTGCCCTCTAATTGAGAAATATACAGCCTCTGCCTTCTGAAAACAAAAATAAAATCCAGGAAACACTCACTTTTGCATTCCAGTCATGAGAGAGCTAGCATATACCAGCACACTCAGAGCTTCAATACTATGATCTGGTACACTGAAAATAACTCAGTATTTGAAAACAGCTCAGCTGAAGGAATAAACAATTCCATAGTAGTTTAGTAGCACAGTTCTTGAGCAATTTCTACAATTAAAGCAAATCTGAGCAGCACAGAAGAGATCCAGTATCAAACAGAGATCACTAACAACCCAGGCCATGTAAAATCCTCTGAGAGCTCGGGTGGGAGCAAGACAGCAAGGTTATTTTCTGAAACATAAGTTAAATTTTCACCTTTATTATGTCCTGGGAGAACATCTACAATTAGATACTAAAAGCTGTGCCCAAGCGTGTAGGGACAGCGATCTAAGGTAGGTTACTAACCTGCTACCCAATCTGTTCCATAGGAAAACACTGCCAGGTCATCTGGACATTCAGGAGTTCCAAATGGTTTCAGTGGGAAAAACTAGGTATTATATGCTTTTGAACATTAACTAAGCCAATGGATTTAGGTCCCTGTTTTATAGAGAACAAACTTAATGTTTCTATTATATGCCTCAGATGTGCGATTTCTAGCCAACGGCTTAACCCGAAGTCAATGAAGCACAGCAGCTCTTCGGTTCAAGGCCACGTTGCAAGAACTATTCATTTTTCTCTGCATAAGACAGTCAATGAAGATTTCTGTCTTCTTCTGTCAACATACAGATATGTAGGATGGACTGCATGAAATAAACATGGAAAATACTGTTTTGTGCCACCATTAACTCAGAAAATGTCAGTATGGTGAGAGCTGTAAAGTAACTCAGCAGAGAATCAAAATGCATGCCCAACATTAGAGAAACAGCGCTGAACTGGGCACTCAGGAGAAGGGATTTGGATAACAAATTAGTGTTTCTCCACTGCTCATTTTATACATACAGTAACAGAATTTTTTTCATCTATGGAAGCAACCAACCTTCAGAGTCACCAGGTTAAATCTTGCTTTGCCTTTTTACCTCAGCCCAACTTGGCTGTCAGGTCTTGTGGCCCAGCTATGCACCCTTGGACCCCGAGCCTCAGAAATGAAGGCAGCCCTTTTCATGATTTAGAGTTTCAGAGAAATCCTATTTAGGTCTTAAAAATAGCTAATGGCAATTTGATTTACATGTACTAAGTGCAGAATTTTCAGCTTAGGAAAAAAGATTAATTTTTCCTTGAAAAGTTTGTTCAGAGGCTTCCCTGACAATGTAATTCATATTGTTCCAACATACTAAGTACTTGCACTCACTGTGCAGCAAATGTCTTGGATCAGGAGTAGAGCAGCACGAGCCTTCTGGGAAATGAATGGGACTAAGAGAAGTGGCTTGGACAGCCTCATTGACCCTCAAGAGCATCTCAGGCTATCCCAGTGACCAAAGAGGTCAGCAGCAGTCACAGATCACAGCTGCTATCCAGTGCCCACATTTCTGCAATTAAAAGAACATCTCTGACCTGAACAGTAACTTCCTTAGTAATTGAGTTCTTCACTTAGAAAGTGGCAAGTTTTACACTTAGGACAAAACAATCTATCATGAAATGAAGATTTTGTAACATTTCATATTCAGCTATGCCATGTTTCGTTATTATTTTCATAGAATGGAAATCAATAGAAAACTTGATGTGTTTACTGATTTAGTTATATATTAACTAAATTTGGCACATCAAGTTTAACGTTTTAATGACATTTCCTTAAAATGGTGCTTGCAGACTTGGATTCTCTGACAAGATTGTTTATTGAAGAATAAATAGCAGAACTGCATTCTAATCACTTGGCTACTGACTCATAATTTTTCCATGGTGATTAACACCTAGAATTCTCCCTACTATGGACAAGAATATATTAACAATAGTAAGGGGGCCTGTCTAACATTTACTTTCATGGCACATTGTTCCAGAGATGTCACTGCTCAGCCTTGCATTCAAGTACCAATAATGCTAAAAATTCAGATCTGGGAAGGTAACAGTGAAACCTTCCTGACAATTTGATCTGGACAGTGTCAGTGGTGAAATTGTATTAATAACCATCTGCAAGAGAATACAGTTACTGAACCAAAAATGTGTTTCACATGAAATCAAATGTTTTATATAGTAGCATATATAAAAGATTTCTATCAGCAAGCTTCCAAATACAGCTGAGTAACTTGCAGGTGTGTAGCCAAAGTTCTGTTCTTTGATGTAACTTTATTTTTAACTGAATAGAACAACTTACATTTGTGCAATCAAACTCTACTCTGGGTCATCCCTTCAATGTATGTGGTCTGGATAAGAGAACAGTGGGTTTAAGAAGTATTACTCAGATGAGGGAATCCAGGATATCCTGTTAGGTTTTCATAACAATGATTATGACAGGTGATAATTGCCATTTTTTAAATAATTTTTACTGGAAGTAGTTCTGTGAATTAGCACTACAAAAAACATTGGGCATTTCTTTCCAAACACTTTAATCCAATGCTCAGATTTATGAGGATTATTTTCTAAAGTGTAAAATTTTTTTTCCCAGTAGCAATAATTGGGATACAGTTTCTTCCTGCTATAGTAAAATTATTTTGCACGGCCCAGCTGCAGTGAAGTTTAAGAAACAGAATTAACTACTGTAATATGCCTTTTTCATCAGCAAATCTTGAAAAAAGCCTTTGAAAAAAAGTCCTTTTGGAAAGCTCATGTTGTATGTAAATTATTGTGATGCCACTTAAAAAAAAATCTATACTACCTTCGATACTGCATGCAAACTAATCCTGAGACTGAGGATCAAGAAAGCTGGGTTCTAGACCTGCAAACAAATCTGCCTCATCTTGGGCTAATTCCTTCTGTTTTGGTCCTCTGCTTAAGACACATTAAAGACAAGGAAATATTTGCAAGTGTGGAGTAGTAATAGATTTTAAAAAATGAAATATTTATTTGTAAACATTCAAGTCTTTATTTACTCTTAAAAATCTCAAGCAGAACTTTGATTTTTCCACAGTCTGTTGCGACAAAAACATTTTTTTAATAGGCACTGAAGATTTTGCAAGTGGCTTTGGTAATTGAAATAAAAAATTCCCTTTTAACTTAATTTGAAGTAAGTTCTAATTTCAAAGGGAACTTGGTGTCTAAATCCCTTCACAGCAGTTTCAAAGCTTTCTAGAGAAATGTTCAAGTGGTGAGAATTTTTGGCTTAGTGTTTCTGCTACAGGGCTGTGCCAAGCCAGGAGACCCTTACACTACCCACTGATTGTTCCGGCATAGCATAGAGTGTGCAGTATGATAAATAATGAAAGAGTCCAATTTTCCACTGCCTCTTTTAGAAGAAACATAACACTTTATTATTCTAACTCAGTAACATTTGACATCCACTGAGCAAAGACAAAAGTGACAAAGCCCAAGTCAGTGCAGTCAGTAAAGAATGAACCATTTCTAGAAGTGCCCTTCCTCTCTTCTCCCTTTTGATTATTTCCCCCAGATTCAAAGGTGGATCTGTTTGTTATTCTCAGAAACAGTATTATTTATTCTATTTATCCTTAGAGGGTTGCATAATTATTACTAAATTCTGGTGACACAATATTAATTCTAAGCAAAAAGAAATACATTGGAATTTTTGTAATTTGCCAGCATGGGAGCAATCTTTCTGCAGTAAACACTGCAAGCATCCATTCAGAGATGTTGTTAATCACTGAATGACACACAGCTTCCTTCATAATGTTCTTATTCTACACCAGAATCCAGTATGTATTGCATATCAAAGGAAGTAATGCCCCAAATTCTACTTATTATTGGATTTCTGTAGCTTACAACCCCCAAGCTTGCAGTAATAAAGTAACATTGTCAGAATGAGCAGGCAAATCACCTGGGTCAGCAACTATTCTCACAGTGAGACAAATTTTACAGATTAACATACTGACAACATTCACTCTTTTCCACAAAAAGAAATGTATGGATCCTTGCTTTCAGAAACCTTAAGTTAATTACTTTCCTGAAAGTTTCTACTAGGGCAAAAAACCAAGGATCACTTGTAATTTATCGGAAGGAAGAAAAGGATGACATAGCTGCTACCCATGAAATTTGACTTGCACTTATTTACAGAATGTAGAAAATAAGGATCTTTTCCCTGAAAAGTATTTCTAAAAAGTACAGTAGAGTATATAGTCTATCTCATAGAGTATATACTGCTGTGACAGAATTTACTACTCAAAAGTCAGAATCTATTTATTATTAATTATTATCACATTATTAGGAAATTTTGTTCTCTATTTCTTCAATATCTTTCTGTACACACTACTTGCCACTAGGATTGTTGGTAACGATGTGGCAACAAAGACCAGAAAAGATCAGAGTAAAAATGTATCTCCTTATTAGACTGGGACATCTTAATTCACAGTTATTCCATTACCTTTCTTTTCATGAGATATACACTAAAGATAGATAAACATGTGACTAAGCCCGCTCTCCTTCAGGTAAGGAAATTTACAATCTCTACATCTGATAAGGATTTCAGTGTAAATTGGACCTGTGTAATCCACTGGATCTGTTCTGTATATTTTGCCCCTGACAAACATACAAATAAAAAACTTATTTCAGCAGATAAATACTCACATTCCTCAGAGACTGAGATGTTAAAAAACCACCTGTGAAATCTCTGCAGCCAAATCCTTTTAAAATTAAATATGTATTTTTCAAAGCTTTTCCAAAAACTCTTTCAAAACCCAGTTTCCTAACATTCTGTCTGGTTACCTTGATGTTTTCTGTGCAGCAGGGAAGATGTTTTAAAGGTATTTTGAAAAAAAAGCTTGCGAGAAGTTCAAGAACTTGAAACACTGATATAATATGCCATGTAGAAAAACCATTCCCCGTTATTTCAACTTCCTTTTCACAAATATTTCTGCATCCAGATTTGGTAGCTTCTGTTTTGCTATCTATGTCCAATTTCAACTAAAACCAAAAGCAAAAGAAGCAGGATGTGGATCAGGCCATATCTCCATATTTAGACTCAGTTCCCAACTCACACCTTCTCCTGGGAAAGCTTCAACTGCTAACGCTGCAGGGAGGATCAGAGGAAATGTGTGTGTTTGTGTGCATAGAAAACACAGTTCAAAACACTATCTCGTGGATATTTAAATGGCTTTAAAATTTTCTTTTCTGTTGATGTTCAATAACAAAATCATTGTTCTTAATTGTTATTATTTATGGCACTTGAAGCTCAAGTGCAGAGGTGGAACATGTCAGTGTGACTCTTCCCTCATCCCCAAAGAGAGGCTGGAGAGAGAGAGAGTTATAATGCTCAGCCAGAAACTCAGAAATAGCTGTAGCCCAGGGCATAGTTTTATGTAAGTCACAATTCCAGAAGCACAATTACTACCTGTGATCATTAATCAGTATAAAACTGCTCTGAGTCCTGCTGAAAGCAGCTGAAAATGTTCTTGCTGGAAGACCAGATTAGAGTTTATTTGTTTTTTGTTTTTTGAGAGAGCTGGATAAAATATTTCATGTTTCCATTAAGCCACTTCTTCACATCTTTTTTAGGAACTCACATGGTAGACATCTTAGATAAACAATTTTCAAAGTCCAGTTTTGATTTAAGAGCTATTTGTATCCCTTAATTTCATAAGTGGTACTGGCGTTAGGAATTCCTAAACTGATATTATTGTGCCGCCTTTACCATTTAAAATTTCCTCTTAACCAAATACATGTATGCAGAGTAACAAACATGAGAATTTATAGCTGATTTATTATTTCAGAAAGCATTAAAAGCAAGTTTAGCATTTAGGCTTAAAACAAAGAATGCAAAATTTGCAAAACCACTCTCCATGGCCATGCCAAAAAAGGACAGATTATTCTACAGGACATTCAGTCAAGATGCTTTGCCTACCAATAGTAAAATTTCGTATTGTCTACACAGGATACAACACAAATTGAAGCAAACTATTCGAGTATTTCTGTGCTCTTTGAGAGGCAGCCAAAAATAAATCAGTGTCACAAGTTTATTGCACCATTATGAAAAACAGAGACTAGAGTGGGCGAGGTCTGAACTCACAGTTTGGGCTCTTATTTCTAATCCCCACATGGCAAAAACTCATTTCACATGACTTAAGTGCAAGGCCTAAAGAAACAGCACAGGCTTCTGATACCATGTCTGCAAACAGAAGGGAATGACCACAGAATCCCAAAGCACTCTTTTGTTTCCACTGAAAAGAAAGCAAATCAAATCACAGTCACTTACTCTCTGTTGGCAGCACTGGGGGAAGTGTGGTCTTAGGCTTCTTGGTCTTCTTCTCAGTAGGCTTTGAGGTCTTTGAGGCATCTGCAATCAAAACAAATAATAAAATACAAATCCTATTTGAAAATCAATAATGAAAAAGCTGTCTAATAAAAGGTTTATTTTGGATCTTTCTGCAAAGTTAGAGGAAATTGCTGTCCTTCAGGATTTTAAGAAAAATTTTCTGCAGAGATTTGCTGGAGACTGTCACATTCTGGAAGGAAGAGGGAGCAGAGAGGGAGAAACCCTCTACAAAAGCAGCTGCACTGAAAACCCAAGTAAGCAGCTAGACAAGAGGTACCATGTAAGCTATAGGTATTTTAGCTGAATAGACCAAATACAATGTGCACAAAGCTGTGTTAGGCAGTGCAGAGAAAAGGGAAACAAAGCCATATCGAAACATCATTTCATCCAAAAGTCTCTTGCTGTGTAATTCTTTATTCCATTGTTTATGTGATCTATTCAGATTAACCCATTTTGAAGAGTAACATTTCCTCCATGTGTTTAAATCTTTCCAAAAAGATATTATTGGCCAGTGATTTATTCCTAAATAGAAACACCAAAAGGGACACCAGAGGACTCAAGTTTGATGGATTCTAGTATTTTCAGAATTGCACAGCTCTTACCCAGAAACTGCTCATCACTGCAGGCTACACCAGCAGCTAGGAGTCAATAAAGCTCCCTTCCATGTGTATCCCACATGAGATATAAATAAAAGGTGCAACTTTTTTTAAGGCTATTCCAGGCTGAGCATGATCACAGGGCTGGAACACCTCTCCTATGAAGACAGGCTGAGAGAGTTGGGGCTGTTCAGCCTGAAGAGAAGAGGGCTTTGGGGAGATCTTAGAGCCCCTTCTGGTACCTAAGTTGGCTACAAAAGAGCTGGGGAGGGACTTTTCACAAGGATCTGTAGTGCCAAGTCAAGCAGGAATGGCTTTAAGATGAAGGAGGCGAAGTTTAGATTAGATATTAGGAAGAAATTCTTCACTGTGAGGATCATGAGGCACTGGCACAGGTTGCCCAAAGAGGTTGTGGACTTCCCATCCCAGGGGGTGTGCAAGCCCAGGCCGGATGGGGCTGTGAGCAACCCGATCTATGGGAAGGAGTCCCTGGCCATGGCAGAGGTTGGAACAAAACTATCTTTAAGGTCCCTTCCAACACAAACCATTCTTGGATTCCATGTCCTATAACGTAAATCCTGACAAGCTCTGCTTATTAGATTGTTTGATCCTGACATTTATCTTTGGAAGAAAGATTATGATTATGGATTATGATCTCAGCAATAGCTGTATCACTTTACAGCTTTCAAATATTCAGCTTTCAGCGGATTTGTGAGTGAGAGAGCTGTTAGCTACCAGAGAAAAAGATGACATAAATGTTACGGAAACAGCTATTTTAGTCACCTTCTTCTAGGTGCCAGAGTGTGAAAATTTATCTAAGTTTCCTAAAAAGTTAACAGGGGAAGAGAGAATCTCCTAGTAAATAATTCAGAGAAGGAGGCTGTGTGAGAGGTCAGACACTCAGGTTCTACAGATCTGCCAAGTGAAGTCAAACATTCCTCCATTCTTATTTTGAGTCCATGGTGTCAAAAGAAATGAAATTATTATGATTACTTAGTCTAAAAATCAGCATCTGGGATCCTGAAAGTAGACTGAAGAAGAGGGAAATTTGAACTGTCATTTTATATCACAGTTCTAATTTAAAAATAACAGTCATCCCTTCTGCCAGTCTCAGACATGGGATATCAAATGGCGTCTTTCCTAAATAGCTGGAGTTTTCTATGGTGCCATTCCTCAAAAACCTCTTCTCAGTAGCACGCCAGTGGAGAATGAAAAAGGCAGATGAGGCAGCCAGTATTGGGGTAAGGAATGTGGTCATTCTGGTGCCCAACATGATGTGAGCAGTGAGCTCCTAATGCCGTGGGTGCCACCACCACAGAAAGCCAGACTGCTGAGGTAATGTCATTCACATCATCGGGCAAGGAGCTGACAGCCTCCCATGATCAAGATTTTGCAAGCCAAACTCTACCTGCAGCCTCCTAGAGCATGCATGGTCCAGTGGGAAACTTGAAGTGGGGAAGTATGCTAAGGGAATCTTCAGGAAGAAAAGCAACTACTCGAAGGAGATCAGAAGACAGAGGAAAAACATATAAGTGGCTGAGACATTTAAAAGTTGCTAGGGCAGCTCTAGAGAACTACTGTATGCTAAGCTTTTGATAATCTGATCCTTCAACACTCTGGATCTGTGGTGGTTAAGGTGTTTCAGATACTAGATTTTGCTTAAAGCCTCTTCTTTGAACTTCAGCACTGACAAAATTTATTACTTTAAATTACAGAACCATAAAAAATAGCTTATCAAATATCTAAGACAGATTATGCTGTGACTGTTAATATCACAGAAGGTGCCATTAGAGGTGCCAGTACATTTAATTGTAAGTTTATGTGTAATTAATTCCTTTTCCAATTACATGAAGACTGTCCTTTAGTGAGGAGTTACAGGATCACGTTCTTACCTTGTGTCATACAACATTAGGAAAAAAAGTATAGTTTTCTTTTCTAGACCTCCTGCCACAAATACCACATCTGCAACACAGCTGTGAAGGTTCAGTACCCAAGCTCCATGTTACTAGGCTTGTTGTCTAATTTTGTGTTCATTTGATTATAATGGCAAGTCTCAGAGTATTCAAAAATAAGTTCACCAGAAGGTGAGTTGATAAGAAGGATATTTGGTTACTTAAAGCCCCTTAAAAAATTTAAACTCCATGGCAGCTTTATAATTCTGTGTCTCGCTGAGCCTCACCTTGGCCTCACCCAAGGCCAAGACTATCTGACAAGAGTACAGTGTCATCAGCATGACCGTGTCTGAAAACAAGTACTTTAGTCAGTAAATTATCCATGTTCTAAGACTATGGAACACAAGGGTTGTTCAGCTGCTAATTTGTTTATTTTTGCTCACTTACGCTAGAAAACCAAATGACCAAACAACTGTGAATGCAAAGAATTGGGGAGTTGTAGAGTGAGAAATGTGCCACATGCAGTCCTGAGGCAGACTGACACCTAGGCTCACACGGAGTTTTTATGGGCTCTCAAAGGATGCACACAGCTCAGAAACAAATCTTACAAGTTCAGCTTACTGCTCTAGAAACCTTGTAGAAATACAGTGGGCAGCAGGAGAACAAAGATTTTTCCACAAAGCAACCAGAGCCCTTGGTATGGTACTGTCTCTCTGCTCATGCTCCTTTATGGGAGACACTGAATTATCTATCAACCAAGTGCAGAAGGGAAAGGGGTAGAGTTCTTTTTCTTTTTGTGTATGTAACTAGTTCCCAAACGTTGTTCTTGGGAAATATGTTGGAAAGGAGGAAGTTCTAAGGAAGGGTGTTCTTGTACCCATTACAGTACTTACCTTCTACCACCACTTTGCAAGCACATTCAGCTTTCCCTGCTGGGTTCTCAGCTATGCACTTGTACTCGCCCCCATTTTCAGGCATGGCCTTCTCAATGGTCAGTGAGCAGAGTGTCCCTGTACAAAAGAGGGAGAGATCAAATGCATGTTATGCTGCAGTTCACAAAAACTTTAGTGCTAGTAAGGAGCAGAAGGCATCACATGAGCCAGTCCTTCGGTGATCTTCACTGCTAGAAAATGCTGTCCTTAAAAATTCCATCTTATTGGAACCTTATTAATGCTAAATAAATAAAAAATTGAATATTATTGCTTTTCCCTAGGATACTTCTAGTTGTCCCCGCAGCCCTGAACTGGTTAATGGATAAAGGTAGAGAAGACCCAGAGCAGCACCTCTGCTGCTCTTCTTTGTCTTACAGCAGAGATCAGAAGTCCTCACTCAGGTGACTTTCTTCCAAAAGTGCTCATAGTGTAAGAGCATAAGTAAGAGGGTTACTGTGAAATGCCCATCTGCAATATTTTGATTCAGCCTTGTCTCTAGCACTCCCATGAGCGTTCACATGTATGAGACCAGAACCTCAGCTTAGTGCCTAAGTTTACAAATGGCACCGAAAGACATTTTCTTTTTGCTTGAATCTCCGAATGAATAACTGCCTGGTATTGTAAAACATCCATTAGAAAGTCCATCATAATAGTCACAATAAAATTTGCCACTGCAACAAATCCATTTCTTTCCAAACAAAATCCCAAAATTTGACTTAATTGGGTTTGCAGAAACAGGATGCGACATAAGCTCGTTATTTACGAAGGGAAGCTTGGTATGACCCAAGGGAAACACATTTCCTCTTAAAAATTAAAACTCTGTGAACCAAAACAGAAGTTGTTCCCAGTAGATGGGGGATAAGGAAGAAGAACTTTGTCCCTTACGTTCACTTGCATTGCTTGGAACGATGAAGTACTTTCCTCTGCAGGGTGAACCCCAGTTAAAATGCTTCACACTTTCCCCTTCCAAATATCCCTCATTAAGTGAGGGTGAAGTGTGGGCTTGCTTTCTTTCTCCTTCCTCATTGGAAAGCTGGGTCTGTCCCCTGAACACAGCCTCAGACACTGTGCATTTCTGCCCACTGCTGTTGGCCTGTCCAGAACACCTCCACTCTCCACTTACCTCCGCTGCAGTAAAACCTTCCCCCTTCCTCCATTTACCTTTCCCACAGTCGTTCCTAATTAATGGCAAGATTGAATAGATGGGTTTTTTTCAGATATTTACCCTGTTTCCTGAGATGTAAGGAAATCTCCCAGCACCTTTTTATGGTAACTGGAAGCTGCCTTCTGCCTTCCAGAGTGCTCAACCCCAGGCTCCACATCAAATGTATCCCCTGTGATGCGGGAGATGGCACAGGCACAGGTGATACTGGTCCATGAAAAGGACCTTGAAAAGAACTCCCCTCCATCTGAAGAACTTTGGGAATGTACTGGTTCTCTTTGGAGACAAGCTCCATTCGGACATGGCAATTATGCTCTTGGCATTCAGATTTTTCTCTCATTTTAAACTTGGATGTCATTATTCAAGACAAATCTTCTAAAAAACATTCAAATGGTTTCCAACAAATTTGGTTTGCCAGAAACACACAAGGATTAGAAGAAAATTATGTTTTCCCCTCTTTATCATCCTCCACAAAATCAAGAAGCTCTAAATAATGACTATTTTCCCCTGAGAAATGATGTGAAAGCTATCTCAGAAGAGGAGCACTGACCCCTCACTCACATGGGCTGTGCGCAGCCAGCCAAAGGGTGAAAAGAAAATCCACATGCCCTCCCTGAAGCAATGCTTTTCCATGAGTCAGGCTGAAGCCAAAAATGTCACGAGCTGCAGTTCCATTCCAAATGGAGGAGAGACAGTAGAAAAGTATTCTTGCAGGCATCTAGCAAATATAAATTCACATGTCTCTGCTGTTTAAAGAGACATTTGGAGAGCAAGCCAAAGATAACTTCCAGTCTAAGAATTTGTAGAAATCTATGTAACATGATTAGAAAACATTGCACATTGAAACTGAAAGATGCTGCTGAAAAAACCAGAAACTATGGAACAAAGACACACACATATGAAGGAGACCTCTGGCCACCTTACTGGAGGAAAGGAGCCTGGCCTGTAAGAATAAATGAATTGTTAAGGAACTGGAACAGTGCAGAATTTACTTTAGCTTCTGCAGGAGTTTTCTACCTGCTCAAAAGCCCTTCCTCAGCTCATTGAAGACTAATGTGACACAGGGTCAACACTCATTTAATGAAGTTATTTTGTGAGGAAGGTGAAGGAAATCTGTTCTTTTTCCTCCTAACTCCCACTTCCCTGTGGAAATAATCTGCATCCTATTTTCCTCCACTTCTTTTTTCTCCCCAGGAACTACACTGGAACAGCATATGCAAAGTACATGGGGATTGTTGGGCTTCTTGCTACCACCAAATACAATGGCAGTAGCCCTCCAGTCACTGGAGGAGTGAAGGGAAAATGAGATAATTTGAGTCACGTTCCTTTATATAGCCACTGGTATTTGTGAAACTGTGGACTACTAGGACTAGGTATGAAATTGGCCAATGGATCAGAAAGTATTGGCCAGGTTGGATCAGGAGTATAGGGGGAGGTTGAGGGAGCACGGCTCTAGAAACCTCATTTTCATAAAAAACCAGGGAAAAAACCCAAATCACCGAAACCCAGGCAAAACTTGATAAGATTTCATAAGAACCAGAAACTTCTCAACCAGGCCTATGTTCTGTGATCTAGAGCTACAGTCAATTCCCGGGGCTAGAAGGCCAAAAGTCTTTCAATGAAGTATTTGGTATTTCCTCTGCAAACCCCTTCATGACCTGAAACAAGATTATTTTCTCAGAACTGCTGGAAAGCCCAGACTGGTTATTCCAGTTGGGTATTCTGAAATCCTGGCAGTTCACAAATCCCAGTCAACTAAAAATACTTGCTATCTATTTTGTCCCCTCAACCCTCTACTTTTTTAGGAACCAGGCCATGGATGATCCTTAAACATTGTCCCAAAGTGCAGGATTGGAATAAACATGAATACTGGAATCTACCACTTAGACATTGGGACTGGTGCAGCTCTAGAAAAGACCTTAGCAGCCACAGAAGCTGACAGTTTACTGGAGACTTTGGGTTAGATACACAAAGCCTTTCCCTTGAATTTTGAGCTATTAAAGGGTTCTATGACTTACTCAAAAATAGTGCAAGACAGTTTAAAATATCTCTAGGCTTCTGCATTCTTTCCATGAAACTCCACAGAAAGTCAACCTCAGATATAAAACAAATACACAAACCAACAAAAAACAGCTCCTTATTCTCATTCCCCACACTGGCATCTAGCTGGCCAACCTCCTGACTCCTGTCCATGATGCAGACTCAAGTTTATGGCTTTCTCAGTTGTATCCCATGGTATAAAAAAGTATTGTAGAGTATTTAGGCAATATTTATAAACACTCATCTGTGAGAAATTTTGCCTAGGAGACAAAATAATTTTTTAAGGAACTCATTGGCATATAGTGTTAATTTTCTAATAAGTCTTAAATTGTCTGGGAAAGTTTAAATAAGTGCTAGTGTCACAGTTATGTTTAAAATGAGAAGCGGGTTGACCTTGAAAATATTGACTACAATGACAACAAAAAAACAAGTGAAAAAACCGTGTGAATTTCAGAGAAGAAAAAAATGTCAAATGTAATGACTGCTAACTGATAGTTTTAAGGAAAATAATGTAAAAAACCTACTTCCATGATTCATGATATTAGACATTTAACTGGCAAATGCATCTGTGCAAAGGTAATTTTCTTAATCTTTACTGAAATATTTGTGATAGCTCACATTATTCTGCTGTTATTAATGCTACATTACTATATTGATGACACTGATTTAGGAAGACTGAGAACTGCTATAATAAAGATCTCCTAAAGAAGCTGACAAGAGGAAATCATCACTCAGTCTGTTTCTAGTGGATTTCCTCTGTGATCAGACTAGGACCCAAGCTATTAAATATTTTAATCTATGATGTGGAAGTACTCATAAATTAACTTTTATAAATTTACAGATGCTAGAAAGAATCTTGCAAAGGAAAAAGTCAGAAAGAGAAGAAAGAGGACAGTCCTCATGAACTATCTCATTTACTTGTTGAGTCAAAGAAAATGGGGCTTGAGATAGTGAAAAGACAAGCAATGATGGCAGCAAGGGATGCTGAATACTCAGAAGGTTTAAAGGTTGAACAGAGAAATGGCAAACATGAGCTCCGACACTGTGAGGTAGGAAGAGGACCAATAACCTCCAGTAAGGGCAGCAACAGGAAGGTGACCTCCATCTCACTGATGCTGATACCCACACATGATTCTGCTGCTGTTTTATAACAGGATAATAAACCAACAAACAGCAACTGGAGAGGAGGTATTGAAAAGAAAACCAAATCAAAACAAACCCAAGCCTCCAAGGGCTGGATGAAGCACATCATGCAGAAAAAGTTAGTAAGAGCTTGACTTGTCAAATTTAAAAAAAAAAGAGAATGATATCTTGGTTAGAAGAGTCAAAGCCATTCTATCCAGTTAGAAATAAGGCATTGCTTTGTTTCTTGATTTAGTAACAAAACTCTTACTAGAAGAGTTAGACATTGCAATGAATTACCAGTGGTTATAGCAGATGTCTCTCTTTTGCTGTATTTAAATTCACACTACATGCATTTTCTGGAAGAAGACAGATTCAGACATAAATGAAAGAGGGAAATGTGGCCTGTGAAAAACATGGTGTTGTGTCGGAAATGATGATCTCCCTAGACTTAGACGTTCTGAAGAAGCTTTTGTAAGGTGCAAAATCCATCTACTTTCAGCAGTACATAAAGTCATGTTAATTACACACCAAATTCTTGCTCAAAGTTAATTAGAAAGAAAACAAAAAAGTCACGGCAGATCCTAGTTAGACTGGCAGACACAGACTTGCACAACTCATAGGAAGATTTAGGAGTTATGTTAAGTCACAGGAAAGTTGTTAAGGCATTATTGCTAATAAGATTTCTAAATCTTTATGCTGCCAAGAAACTTGGGAAGAAAAAAATGCTGGCTTAGACAAAGCAATACAAACTCAGGGCATTTTCTAAACGACACCATCACTGCTACCTGAGACTATATTAGACAATTCCTCTTCCGTCTATATAGTCACATAGTAATAAATCTATGCAAACATAGCAGACCAAGCTGACTTTAAAAATTACAAGTTTGCCAGTTTTGGCTTGTATTCACTGTATACCTCAGCCAGTATACTAAGTTTACCAGTTTACTAAGGATGCTGGCTTGCAAAGCCCTTTCACTACCATCTTATGGAACAACTTTTGGAACCATGCAAGAACGTTCTCCACGGATTTTCTGTCCAAGAGTGAGTCACACAGCAGGACAGTAGCACGGGGCCCTGCTGGGCCAGTGCTATACAAGTGTAAAACAAAATGGGTCCTGCTCTAGAGAGTTCACCGTGTGAGGAAAATTGTTCTACTCAGTCCTTATATGTCTAACTTCACTGCAGTGTCTGCTAGAGCCTTCTTAAAAATGTTTTTCCAAACAAAAAGCCCCCCATAACTTCAAACAAAGAAGTCTCTCATATTAAAGTGCCTCTTAACCATGCATCATCTACCCCATATCATATAATGCTCTAATTTATGAGTACCCTCTTTTTATTGTTAGTAACAATTTATTTTGATCTTTCATGGGCAAAAAGCACATTATTATCTATCTCAGGAATGTAGATAATTGCACTCTGACAAGTTTAAAAGAAGGAAAACATAAAATCAAACCATTAATAAAATTGTACCATGTCAGAAAAACAGTGCAAGAGCTCACTTTATAATAAAAATGATACATTAGGCAAAAAATCATGCCAATCAACCAACACAGTACTATTTAGGGAGCTGTTAAAAGGAATGGAAGAACAAGTGTACTGATGTTCATGATTTCAAAGGGAAAATAGTTGAAATGAAAATGGAAGGAATGTGACATGATATTAGCTATTGTTGTGATTGTGACATAGAGGATAATGCTGCCCAGATTCTGACTTCCAACTAAATTTAACCCTGGAATAATGGAATACATTGCAAGCCCCAGATGAACTACCAGAACACAGCACAAGTACTGCATAAATATGCCGGCAGATGAAGGTCTTTTTTGGAGCAGGGTTTAGCTTTTCTTTTGGCAAAGGCCTTACTAGTCAGAGACTATTCTGATGCTGGTGTTTGTATGCAGGCTTCTCCAATGGTACAGGAGCATGGATAACACTCTCCCTTCTTCTGCACTCCAATGGCTAAACTGCCTTGGGTGGCCAATTTAGCGTCAGTCAGGCTCTGCAAGCACAGAGGAGACCTGTGAACAGCATTGTTTCTAAGAGCCTCACTATCAACTAGGACAAATATGCCAAGGAAAGTTATTTTCAGTGAGTGACAAAGGGACATCATTTTACATAGTTTGCCTGTCCTGTCAACTTGTTACACACATAAGTTTGACCTTCCTGGCCAAATATGCCACTGTTTAATCACATGCTCCTGAGGCTGGATTTTATGTATTTATCTTCACAATTTATTTGGCATCAGGAGATGAGCAATCTGCTGTCTCTTTTTGCCTTTTTTTTTTTCCTCCTGTCTTTTGGGAATGACAGAGAGGAATAATTCAATTTCCAAACCACAAATACATGGCATTCTGGAGGTTCATGCATTACTTACACTAACAAGTTTGTGGGACAGTATTCCATACTAAGATGGGCTAGTAGTGTGGCTAAGAAGCAGATGGACATGCATTACACTAGATAGAGAATTTTCCAGTATCCAACTCATTAAGAACACATAAGTTATTGTGAAATACCTCTGGAGAATCTGGAAACCCCCCTCCCGTGGTCACCATCATACATCACAGCAGCACAAAAGCAGTCAGTGAAATAGCTAAGAACAGATCTAGTCTATCCTCTTCCATAGTGGATTTTGTTGCTGAACACAAGAGGAGCAAGATCACACCAAAGAAATAAAAAATGGCTCTGCAAGACCTAAACCCACTAAGGTTAGCTAGGTCTGTTTGCTCTGAATTCCTCCTCTTCCCCACAGACTCAACCTTCTTTCAGCTGAGGGTGACACTAGAGCATTATCTCCATGGCCCATTAAATGCTGCTCCAAGCTTTGCCAATGGCACTGCTGCTGAAGGAATGACACCTGTGCGAGTGACAAAGTTGGATTTTCAGTGTTTGGGGCAAAGGATGAACACTGGGACTTTGGCTTTGGCCTGCTGTGTACTGCATCCAGTGTTACTGTCTTTAAAGCTGCACCAAACACTATCTATGAGACTAATCCATACAGTTTCCCTATTGAACAGTATTTCCTGATACTGAATGAATTTGCAGTTTCTCAGTTCTAGTCTGTTACTCCAGTTATTCTTTCTCCTCCCTTGGCTCCCTCAAGTATGTATGTGGCCCTAATTAGGGAAAAAGTGAAAATTGAATCTCTATGAAATCTGGAACTTACTTAAAGTATCATGCATACCTAGTTAATTACTTAACAGTTGGCATGAAAGCATCCTACAGTGAGAGAGCAGCAACACATTCTTCTCCGAGTGCCAAAGCTAGCAGGTACTGTCAGGAAAAAACCCCAATAGACCATCATGCAATGCACCCTCTCAGTGTACTAGAGGGTATGTAATGAGGTTTAAAAAAAAATAGTTCTAATCCTCATTCCTTGTCTTTCCATTAAAGGAAAAAACTTACATCCCTGTGTAATAATTCTTTCTAAGATCCTCTGCAAATATGTGCCAAAGAAAGCCTGACTTTGAAGTACTGATAACACTGACTGCTAAGCATGATACAAGTGTAAAAATGCAGGTACAAGTGGAACACAAGGACAGTGTCTGCACCCCCTGCAAGAAGCTGTCCTGGAACAGTAGATTCCTTATGCAGTGCTGACCTTTGATCCTGACCTCAGTGGACAGCACTGCTAGTGTGTGACACCCTGGACCGTCACCCAGCCCAGACAAACTGGATGGGAAAAGTCTCATTCCCTGCTCAGGCAGGTGGCAGGGCATTTCTGGACATCAGGATCACTTCACCATAAACAGCTACACCAGATTTGCAGCTCCACAGTACCATTTTATAGAGTGAATATGAGTTGGGGGATTATAACAATCAATTACTCAGATTATTTCAGTCAAGAAAACAGCTTTCTGCAGCACCATAACATCAAAGCTTTGGGACTTTAGGAGGCTTTTCTGCAGCACCATAACACCAAAACTCAGAAGCTTTGGTACAGAGATGCTGTCTATCTGATGTAATTTGACAGGAGTCATGGAACTTGGGGATGTATAATTTCTTTTCCACTCTGGGCAACTCCAAGAAAAGCCTTGAAATCTTGCTTCCAGCATAAGGCTAGCTAAACTGACTGATTCTGTCAGTCCTTTTCATATGAATGGCATTTCCACCAGCCAATGTTTCCTCATGTACATGACACTTATCCTTATTCTATGGAGTTCCCCTAGGTGAAAATCAACATGTACTCACAAAATAAAAACATTTTGCTACTTCAGACACAGACCAGACACAATGCACTTGCTACCATCTCCCTTTCTCCATCTACTTATTTTAGTATCTCCTTAATGCATTACTTGAGTACCCCAACCTTTTCTGAAAACAATGCTGTTTCTGACTGCATCCACTTCAGGAGAATGCTTGTGCTACTCTGCTTGGAACACTGCACAAGGATTCACTGGTTGTGCTGAACTATTCTGCATATTAATTTGGATCTCATTTGGTAACACTAAAAATAGCCTGGATTAAATGAAGGAAGATTCAAAAGTAAGAGTGCAGACCCCTGTGTCAAGCTGTAATTCGTACTGTGAACATGAACTTTTTTGCTACAATACACTAGAGGATACCATTCTTAGATGATTCCCCCAGTGTTTTATGGAGCACATATGAAGTAAAGAAGGTTTTTTGTGCTATCAACTGTCCTTCCTTCCTATTTTTGTGCCAAGGAAAATATATTTTGTCTAGATACAACATTAATGCAAAAAAATCCAGTCTAGTAGGGTTTGATCATCCAAAATCTGAAATATAAAGGAACACTCAGTTTGAAAACAGTAAGTATTTCCTCTAGTGACTTCTACCAAATTCTACACAGTTTTGAAGTTACTTAAAAGTCACCAAGACAGTGGAGTTCAAATATTTCAGTGCTTGTAACGGCAATAGGCGCATCTGTGGTGGGGCATTAAATACACTGGAAATCTGTTCTCAACTCTGACCTTAACTTGTATTTGTAGTAATTTCTTTCTATGACACAACCCCTCTTTGCTTCTGTGTTTCCTATTGCAATAAAAAGCCTGAAGTACAGAAGAATTAAATTAGAGTTTGTAAACCAGAAATAATATTATTATGTTTTCAATGTTCTAAATCCTTAAAGTTCAGTTTAAATAAGCAGCATGTACCAGCTCCTTAAACAGCATTAGCAATGTAAACAGCAGTTAAAAATGCAAGAAGTTCAACTTTATAAAACTTACATCTGCAGGCTGTTAAAGGGGAATCTGCAAGAAATGTCAAACAATATTGTTCCTTGTGTACTCCACTGAAATAACAAGAAAGCTGCATCTGGGAATAGTTACTGGCACAGGACTTAAATAAAGTATTGCATTACCTTTAATGAACTAAATATTATTAATCAAGAGCCAGATATAACAGCGTGCCATCCAGCTGGCTTGTAATGCAATTAATTTACCTTCTTGGGAGATGACAGGGGACTTTGATGATTTGATGGCTTTGCTATCTAGAGTCCAGGTGACAGCTGCAGGAGGATCAGAGGAAATCCGACATTGTAAGACCAATTTTTCACCATCAGCTACTTGAGCATCCTGAAGCTTCTCTGTAAAGGAGGGTGCTGTTCCTTTGCTTGCTGGTGGTTTGCTTGCTGGTGCTTTGTTTTCAGGTTTTTTCCCAATTATTCCGCCATCCACCACTGCACACCCATGTTCACAGTTTCTGTCATTCTTCTCCTCTTTTTTCACTGCTGGTTTGGCAACAGGGGCTTGAGAATTGGGGGTCGCATTCTGGGCTTCAGAGTTGGTGCGAGCATTTGGTGCTGGGGTGCCAGCACTGCCATTCGCCGCAGGTGGCTTTTTCTTGGAGCCCAGCACAGACCTGAAATCTGTAACTGCAGGTTTAGGAGGTGGTGCCTTCTCTGGCAATGGGGTTTTTGGGGTGCCCTTCTTGGCCAGCACAGAGCGGAAGTCCACCTGCTGGGGAGCATGGACTTTCCTCTCCTCCTCTGACAAGGTCTTGGGTTTGACCTGCCGCTGCAGGTTTGCTCGGAAGTCCATTTGCTCAGCTGGGATTTCTTTCAGTTCCTCCTCAGAAAAACTTTTGGTGCTGACTTTCTTTCCTAAAATATCACGGAAATCAAGTTGTTCAGCTTCCTGCTGCCTCAGGCTCTCCTCTGTGTGCTCCCGAGTCTCCACTCGCCTCTTCAGCACGCCTCGGACGTCTTCCTGCTCTTCCTCAGCTACTCTGGTTACACTGCTGTTCTTTTTGAAGCCACTTGTTCTACCAAATGTTAGTTTACCATGATCTCCACCATCTCTTTGCTCTCCAGAGCTGGCTGATTCCCTTCCACTATGATCCGAAAAAGAAAAGAAAGAGAGCCAGGAAAGGGGCTGGTTTAAAAATGTCAGGGAACAATCTCAGAGCAGGAACAAAATGTGTTTATAGAAGGGGAGGTTGATTAGAGGAGCATACTCCATTAGTTTATTGCATCAATGATGACTTCAGGAGCCATATAAGGGCACAAACAAAAAAGATCTTCTCCACTCTGGCTTGGTAAAATGTGCTTAGCTTGTATGATGAAAACAATTTGTTAGGTCACATTTGGGGATTAGGTTGAACAGCAGCCAGCCTGGGTCTGTAAGGGCAGGGAATTAACGGAGCAAAAAATAGAACCCACCCATGCAAGTCCCTGGGAAAAATACTCACTCTCTGAGCATTTCTGCTGTGGAAGCTGAACTCTCCCGCAGCATCAGAGACACCTGGCAGCTGCATTCTCCAACTTGGTTCCTGAAATATTTAAGTGAAATCAGAAAAACAGGGGTTTCTTCCTCTGCAACTTGCCTGAGCTAAGTGATTGTGTATTGCACTAGAGCAGCTCAAACCCAGTGTGGCATTCTTGTTTTCTATGCCCAGCATTGTGGGGATTGACTGAATGGATTTGGTCCCCTTATATTTGGAGCCGAGCTAACTCAAACAGCTTTTACTGATCTGTTGCTATCTGCACTGGGAACAACATACTCCCTGAACAAAATTCAAAGCAATTTACAGAATGAAGCAGCTGCAAACAAACAAGCTAAAGGAAAATAAATACAAAAGCTGGAAAATCAAGACAGAGGAAAGGGCTATTTTGCAAAGCTGAAAATCTTTCCAACTCTGCCTACTGTTTATTTATTCAAACCCCAGCTCTTAAGTTTTCTAATGTTAAGATATTAAAAACAGGGTCTCATTTCCTTCCCTCCCCTCTGGCCCAGCCAATCAGCAAAACCCATCTACATGGATTGCTCCAGCCTGTACATGTTTATATTAAAAAACATAAAAGTGTCACCATATATGGTGCTGAGTACTTATTCTTCCTTTTGCAGAGGAATACCACGGATGCCTTCTGGAAAGGGCTCCCATTAAAGAATTCATTTAAAGTGCTCCCCGCTCCCCTGCAGCTCCCTCCCTCCAGCAGATATATATCATTCTTTTAGCCCCAAACAGCTCTTCTCTGCTTAACACAGGAGATGCCAAAAGCAAAATTTAACTCCCCCAGGGCAGCAGTTGTGTAACTATTGCCACCATTCCCCTGACTGCTATTAAAAAACCAGACTTGAATTGATTGAGGACTAGAGATATCTTTTATTAGTGAGCACACTTCTGTCCTTCCCAGTTTAAGTATAAGCTTGTAAATGGACTAGAAAGTCCTGGATTATTTGTCTTTTTTGAACAAAAATAATTTTTGCTACTGAAAACATTTCCTGGACATGAACAAAACACATGTGTGTTGGAGGGGAGGAGGGAAAGAGAGGCAGGTTTTCCCAGCTGTGTTCTGCTTTGAACTTGCTAGATAAGAGCACCTTCAAGTCCACTTAGCCCTGAAGTTTAAAACATGGACTCAGGACTGTTAGCTTGCCATAAATATATTGTCTGGCCTGGTTTTTAAATAGAGCATGGAAATACTTTCCTAGATATGGTACTGTTTGGGTAAGGAAAACCCTATAATTTCACCCATTTTTAACTTGCAGCAAAGGCAAGATAATTAACACAGATCACAGAATCACAGATTCAACACAAAGCTTTGTCTTTATAGGAGCAATTAGTGCCATCACCTTCTCAGACAGATTTCCCTTGATTTCTATTGCTTCAGAAAAAGAAACAGTGGATCAGCCTAATATGAAAACTACAAAGAATTGGAGGCTTTGATCAAAATAGCTGGATTTCAAAGTAAAGGCCCTGCTGATGGAAATATATCTTATTTGACCTTAAGACCACTAACAACAAGAAACCAGGGAAATGTTTTTAACAGTTTTATATCCAGTAAGTCAGAATATGTACACTACAAACTGCTATTGAAGGCAATCAATGAGGACAGCATTGAAAGCCACAACCCTCATTTCCTCCAATACAAAAAAACTAGATAACATCTGAGTACCAAACAGAAACTGTCCAAAGGGCAGGAGAGGATCCAAGTCAATGCAGAGAGTATTTAACTCAGCCCTGCACTGGAGACATGCCATTCTTACTCTTATGGGTGGCCTCCATTTGGAAGCAAGAGAAACAGACAGAATCAAGACAAATGGAAAGATAAATAAAAAAAATAGCATGTCCCCCCCTCCCAACATACTGATTGGCATAAAGTTATGGCAGGGTACCAACATTGCTGCAAACCTGTTGTTTTCAAATAATGCATTTCAAACCAGGACCTTTTACGGCTATAGGAAGTCATGAAGTTTTTTTCCCTGCTTCTCCAAAGTTTTTAAGGAAAGAAGACACACTCTGGAACTGCTCATTCACCAGTGCTGCAAGGCTTTAACAGGCTGTTGGCTTACCTGAAGATCCCTCCTGTTCAGGACTTAAAACCAGTCCAAAGTTGACAAAGGACAAGCCATGCATGCTTAAGTATAGACAATTTTCAGAGTACATTAAATGTTGAGGTATCCCTGCTCAGCTTCTGTCATGACTGTCTGGCAAAAAATATTTGTCCACAAGAATTGTGTCACTAGTGGGAGAGGTTGAAGTAACAGAGACAGCACTGTCCCAGGAGAGGAATGCAGGGATATTGAATGTGGTCCTGACCACTGTGAAGAATGGTAGCATTTCTGCAGAACCCATTTCTGCAATGCATCCTTCCCTCTGCAAATTCTTCGCATATGCAAAGAAGCAAATAGGGCAGGCAAAGTAAATCCTTCTAAAGCAAGCTATTTTTCACAGGGTTTGAAAAATAAAGGAGGGGGGAAGAAAGTAGGAGAGCATTTTGTTCTTTCTATTTTTAAAACCTTGGGAAGCACTTACAAATTATGGCAACAGTGGAACATACAAGTACCTAGATGGAAAAATGATTCAAAAAATAGTTTTTTTGATCTTATGATTACCGATTCAAGTGAATGGCTGAAAACCGGACTAGTGGACACAAACCTTGAGTCTGTGTCTGCTCAAAAGTGTAGCATTCCTAGGGCAAGTCCTGTTCCCAGTGAAATCAAACTGATGATTTTAGGAGTAGGGAGAACATACTTTCATCTTTGAATTCAGTGGCTGTGTCTAAAAAGGTGAAGTGAAAAACACTGACCCACCTTGGAGATCACAGGATAGAAAAAGAGAAACAAGCCAAGAAAAATTAAGAAGGATTGGGTGATTTAGATACCAATTTCAATCAAGAATAATTCTGGAACCTCGGTAAATATTTTTACATTTACACAATTTTAGAATCTAGGCAAGACAAAGATACATAGGGGCAGTTAGGAAAAACAGAGCCTTGCAGTACATGGGAATATCTTCAAGTCTTTCACGTCTCTGCTGTTTTGAGTCTGGGCAATAGCAATATTACTGGTGCAGCTTGAGGTTCTCTGTGTTGGCATTTTATCAACAAAACCCTAGACACAGACAGATCTTAGTGGCTCTGTTATTGTGGAATAATAGTAGACATGGATAAAACCTATGCTTAGTAGCTTTGCTGTGAAGAAGTGCCTGGAAGTGTTGACTTTTGCAGGACTGTTCTGTAGAATGCTCATACACAAGACTTATCTTTAAAATGTCAAGGAATAATAATAATAATAAAGCCCACCAAAAACAAATAAAACCCCAGCTGCAAAGCCTGAGGCAATTTTAAAAATAGCTCGGTGTCCTATTGTGGGATCAGTTTTCCCTGGAATGGCTTTTATGTTCAAAATATCTTGAAATACTAGTTTCTTGGCAGAACCTACTCAAATATTTTCACTGAACCTTAGATGAGACTTATTGTCTGCATGTCCCTAGGAAGCACTCTCTGGAGGAACAGGAAAAAAGGCACTTGTAATTATACTGGGGGGATGTACTGAAATTTCCTACCAGCCTACCAAGTGTGAAATAAATATTGCAGAGTAAATTACATTTTTTCAAGAATGAACTGAAAGGGGCAAATAAGTTGATCCCTACTTTTAGCTGGTGCTTCAGTGCAGGTAATGGCAAAGCCACAGAAGGAGGTTTTGCAGCTTTTCTGTGAGTTAAATGCAGAGAGTCCAGACTCCATGAAGCTTTTGACCCAAAGAAAGCAACTAATCTACTGGATCACAACTTTAGCTGATATAAAGCAGAGCAGCTCTACTGGCTTCAAAGAGGATGCGCTGATTTACCTCACTTGAGGGTTTTGCCAAAAGCTTTTTGTGCTTGAAAGAACAATAATTTCATTTGCATTTTACAGCACTGAGTGGGAGAATGGAACAAGAAAGGGTCATGGTTTTCTTCTCTAAAAATAGACAATGTGTTGATAGGAGAAAACAGGGTTTGCAAACTGAATTTTAAAGAAAGACAGAACTGTATTTACTGTTGAGTGCAATGAAATGTAATCTTAGGAGTCCTTTTCATATAACCTAAATTGCAGAGTATTCAAGGTACCACTGATTTGTAAAATGAATGTTTTTCCCTGATTTTAAGCAGACTATCAAAATATCTAAATCAATACTAATCAACACTAACCAAACTTTTATGGAAGACGGAGTAGGGGAGAAGAGAAATATTTAATGTCTGAGAAGACAAAGGTTAACAAAGCAGATGATTTCTTTAAGGAGCTGCGGGATGATTTCTGAGGTCTCTCATGTTGACTGTATTGCTATAAAGATAGAGGTTTTGCTCAACAAACAGAGTCTGTGTCCAGTTCTTGCAGGCTTTTTGTTTATCTCTTCATTTATGATGTATACTCTGAGTGAAAGAATGTAGAAAAGTCATATTGGGATAACAGGATACCAGCAGCTGCATCACTGGAAGGATGCAAAGAACAGGAGGGAAAATAGGTATCTATGTTTTTATGAATAAGGAAAAGGATTTTTATTTTCCATTTTAAGGATTTGCAGGCTGTAAAGTGTCCAAATTTCAATAGATGAACTGCAGTATTGGGTGAATCTCTTCTTCTTTTAATATTTATGCAACACTCTTTCTCTAGGCCTGAGACATAACAGGCTCAATGAAACATTATTAGGACAATTAAACTGAAAGATGCAAATGTAGAGGAATCATAGGCTACTCTGCTAAAAACCAGACTTAGAAGTCTGCTAAACAGTAAAAGGCAAAGCAAAGATGTATTCTAAATAATGCTGAGGGATGGTAAGACAGAAAGCCAATAAGCAATCACGGATGGATCACACTAGGATCACACTGGGCTCCACGTCCTTGTCAGCCCACTCTGACTAAAGAAGAAAGAACCAGCAAGAAAAAAACAGATCTTTTGTTAAACCCACATTTTTAAGACCAGAGTTTTAATTTGTGCAGGTATTAGGACAGAATTTAGTGCTTAAGAATAATGGAGAAGGAAATTGGAAAATAAATAACACTAGTAGGAAACCATGCCCAGACTAAATTAAGAGAGTTGGAGAAGGAATGACTCCCTAAGAGCAGCTATGTAACCTGCTTCTAAAATTAATATGTGAAAAGGAGGTGCACATTTCATTTGAAATGAAAATGATTATGTTTAAAAATAGCCTACTGTATCCTCTATAAACTCTTCAGTGAATTGACTTGTGTTTTCTCAGTTATTCCATATTTTTAATGGACTTTGTAGGAGTTTTTGAGAGAAAGACACAAAACACAGCTCTCTTCCTCTCAGATATTGTTAAAACTGTTTCTGAATATATAAACAATTCTCAATCAAGTATTCAAGACAAATGCAGCCAGTTCAACAGCTATTTAGACAAGACTATTTAGTACTGAAAATTATTGTAACGCTATTGCAAACTTGAAGTTACACAGCTGACTTTTGGCTCCTTGGATATGCCTGAGGCTGTTACCTCTCTGTTACTCACAGCACATAACCAGTACCTAAAAACATATGACTTTCTTTCCCTGAACATTAACTGGAATTTTACAAATGACAGCAGGGTAAAATGAGGTATCAGCATTCCCTTTGCTCTAATTGCAGCACAGCTTTACTCATTACGAATTAGAAAAAGCCAACATGAATGCACTGATCGTTGTGAGATCCCCAGCTATTTCTCCAGTGAAAGGATTAGGGAATAGCCGCAACTAGCATGTAATCTGCTGTGCTGCTTTCTAGCTACAACTTTACTTTTTCTCCTTCCCTTGCTAATTTTCTGAAATAATTTATTTTCTAAGTGTACATTCTAGAGTTATGATATTGTCAGGCTTCCACTTTGGAAAAAGGTCTCCAGTGATGAATTTGGCCTGAGTGATCACCAACTACAGCTGATCATTATGGTCAACTTCCTACATCAGTCCCAACAAAATCCTCCACAAAGCTCTCTTGGCTCTCCTTTATCCTCTTTCATTCTTCCCTCCCTGAAGTTTTGCTGAAATATCTCATTCTCTTCTCAGTTCAAGTGAAACCACCGGCATATCATAAGAGAAGATGCCCATGCCCAGGGCACACACACTGAAGTGTGGAAATGTGCCAGCAGAAGATAGCAATTCTCACAGTTTCTGCTCTCTCCTGTTGAGGTTGGTGACCTGAATGAAATTGAACTGGCATTTCTAGTCCTGCCAGAGGTACTAGAAGTGTGCTAGAAACACCCCTGATCCCCAAAGTAACATAAATGCAAGGATTTCTGTAGACATGAACCTGCACAAATCAGCATTATGAATGTCCCAGATGACCTGGGACAGTTGCAAACAAGCCAGTTCTGAAATGAGCCAGTTCACAACTTACTGCAGACTCCAAAGGGCCTAAATCTACTGGAGAGCTGATTTGCAAGAAGGTCATAGCACATGCAGCTGTACCTATATAAATGTTATTAATAAAACTTGAAATTAAGTGTAGAAAAACGTTATTATAGGAAATCTTGATATTCAACACCTATAACTTTCTAAGCCACCCTTTTCTGGTGAAAAGTGAGTGACTCATCTGACTTTAAATACTAAAATATACTACTGAACTTAGTTAGTGTCTGCCTGTGATAGTCTATGGAAACATGCTTTTGAGCTAGGAGGCATCTACACAGTGACATATCCATCATTTGGGCCACACTGGCTGGAAAACAAACTGTAACTATAAAAAATTAAACTCATTGTTTACAAGCTAAATAGCTTGAGTTTATTAAGAAATTCCCTCCCTCCTTGTATTAAGAAGATACGAGTAATTTATTTGCAAGTCGGCAAAGGACAATTCAGACTACTGCACCTGGACTAAAAAGTTAGTGTGTGGAGCAAACCAGATAATTTTCTTCCAGTGTAATGCATTCAAATGTCCATGATGACTAAGTAATTTTCATAAAGAAAGGCACAAACATTAGCCAAGTAAAGCAACTGCATCTATGCACAGTAAATAGCCTGGAATGATAACATCACCTTAAAGTTTTACACTATGTTTTCTACAGCCACATAGGCGATATGTAGTCTTCACCATTGGAGGTGGAAAATGCTGTGACAGTTTTTACAAGGTAAAGAGCCAGCAAATATGATTCTTCATTTAAAGGACAGTTATTTTACCAGAATAAAAAAAAAATAAATTCAAAACAACTCTTCCAGATTTTGTAGGAATGACAAGATGTTCAAAGCATCAAGGTGCCTTGTTTCAAAGATACATCAGCAAAAGGAGACTAAAACTTGCATATAAAATTCAGACATTTCAAACTTGGCCAGGAAACACTTTTTCCCCTTAAAGGTATGGATCTTATGTAACAGCCCTCCCAAGTCAGGTTGTTCCCATGGAAAGAGGCATCCTTACAAACACCTAGAGAGATGCCAAACATGATGAACAATAGTTCCAAACTTTAGACATTGATTGTAGTTTTCCTTGCTAGAAATTGCTTCCCATACTGCTGCCACAAAGCTTTGTTCTTCAGGATCCCAAAAAGAAACCATATTGCTTTGTCCTTTTTTTCTGACTCTTCTAGTGTTTCCTCTTTTCTCTTGGAGTTTTATTAGCTCTTTTCAACCCTCAGAAATATTCTGTTCCTTCAGTACCCTAATGTTTCACATGAATAGGATGGAACTCTTGTCTTCTTCAGGTGGGAGTTCCAACTTGCGGGTAAATAAAGCTAATTGGTCAAAGGGAACAACCTTCTATTTCACACCAAACGTACCTGAGCTGAATTTCATATTGCCCTGCATGACGAGACTGCACATTCCTCAAGACCAGCGTGAAGATGTCTTCATTTTGCAGGATTTCACACGCTGTTCCTGGTATTATTTCTTTCCCATCTTTAAACCAGTGAACAGTGGGGAAAGGATCTCCAGCAATGGCACAGGATATCAGGACATTTTGCCCAGGAACTGCTGTCACTGATCTCGGCTTGCTAATGAACCAGGGTTGAATACCATCCTGAGGTTCTGTAGATTACAAACACAGTTTACAAATCAGAAGAAAATGCCAAGCTTGAATGTCACCACTAAGCTAACTAATTTCAGAGAAAGCAATCACAGGCAAGGAAGGTTATTTTGAACACGCAGGGTGTAAGTTTTTAATCTGAAAATAAGTCAGGCTTTAATTTTGGATGTAACTTTTGTTCATACTAAAATTAATCATTTACTTGGCACTTTACTGGCTCAGTCCAGGCTTATATTAAGAGCAAAACGAAGGGACTTTAAAGCTGCCCTAAAAGGAATCTTGGAGATTTGTCCTTAGACAATATGGGTAGGAATAGCTTTAAGGGCAAGTAACAGTACTATGACTGCTGTGCAGTTGAGAGCTCATGTAATAAATCATCATTAACAACTGTATAAAATTGCATTTAATATAGAAGACTGACCCTGAGGCTGGATCTCAGGGGAGATTGGAGGAGAGAGGAAGGTCTGAATTCAGAGCAGACAGCGACAACAGACTAAACAGCTCTATCAAACACTGCAGATAAGATATTCTACATTAAAAATAAAAAAAGTCTCACAATGATTTCTAATAATTTTCATTAATGGCTTTGAGGAAATGTCAATATTCAGTAATACTAGAAGAAGTCCTTGTCACAAGGGTAGTGCATGCTCAATCACAGGAAGTTTGTAGGTACTTGAGTGTTTACTGTGGGGTTTACGCCATGTGAGGAGATTCAAAACCAAATTTTTGGCAGGTAGTTCTCAGACTGCAGAAATTGTGTCTTTCTTACCTGCTACCACTACAGTGCTAACATTAAAGCCAGGATACCTAGCTCCTAGACAGCTTTTCCAAATACTAAGGGCTTTAATTAGAAACAAAAACATATTAAAAGGTTTACTTTAATCCATAGTTAAGTAAGCCTGATAGTTATAATCTGAATCTGCACTTAGCAGAAGTTTTGCTTTGTCCCTGAAATAGGACTCAGGAATGCATTTTTGAAATAGTAACATAATGTTCCAGAGTGAAAAGATTTTTTTAAATCTGCTTCTGCTCAATATCCTTTTTAATTCAGATGTGAGAACCTGAGCGTCCTTTGCAACAAACCTCATAAACACTCATGTATTTTAAATAGACATTCCTCCAGCACATTAGAATAATAATTTTCTTTCACCATTTTGTAAGGCAAAGAGGAACTTTATACCTTGAACTGTCAGTGTAGCTTGTGTTTGACTTTCTCCTACTTCATTCCAGGCTTCACAGGTATATTTGCCTGTGTCTTCGGGAAACACCTCCTGGATGTACAGACTGTACTCATTGCCTTTCTTCTCAAAGTGGAAATCTTCTGTCTCCTGGATTTCTTTCCCATTATGCAGCCAGATAATTTCAGGAGGTGGGTTAGCTACAAAATAGGAAGCAACAAAAATCTGAGACACACAAAATCCCACCATATGTCAATTAAGAAAAGGAATAAAGTTGGTTATTTTTTTGCCACCTGATTCTGCAATTTCATCTTTAAAATTCAGGAATTTCTATTATTAACTCTTTGAATGCTAAGTAATGTGGAATTGTCTTTTTATGGCTAAAATACAAATGAATAAGGGAAGCATGAATACAAGAGAGAGGGAGAATGAGTTCTAGACACCATGAAGATGGTTATTAAGAGTTTCTGATACCAAAGTTCATACAAGGACTGTTCTTTCTGCAGCATTAATCTTGTTTGGTTCACAACAAAAGCTATTACAAGTCCACTTCAACAAGAGGATGCATATTAAACTTTTATCATTATATCATTACAATTAAGAAACACTTCTACAGAACATGTTAACATGTTAACAATGGACAGTGTTCAGCCTCACTGAAGATCGGATTAGACAAACCTAACTTTTAAAAAACTGGTTCCTAGAAATATTGTTTCCAAATGCAAAGACACCTGCTAAAAATATGGAAAAGCCACACATTTTGCAGCAGGATTCTAATTTTTTAAGTAATACTATTCTATAGCAACACACCTGATACCTCCACAGTCATTATCACTTGACTTCCATCCATTACTTTGAGGTCAGTCAGGCCTTTAAGGAAGACGGGTGCAAAAGTCTTGTTTAGCTTTGCAGCCTGCGCACTTTCTGCCTTCTTGCTGCTCTTCTTTTCTGTGAAGTCAAAAAGAGAACAAAAGGGGTCTCTTACTGGAATTTTCATGACAAACTTTAACTGAGGCCTTAGGCTCAACACGATTTTGAGACAGTGGTTTTGTTTCAGCTCTCAGAAGGTAAAAATAACTGAAACCACCCAATACAGCTGTTTTGCCTTACCAGTATTCCAAGCAGAAAGACAAGAAATAGGAATGGAACTGTCCTCCTTCCGAGAATCCTCTTAAATCATTGTTATCAGATATCAGAGAGTATCACTGAGAAATTACACGCATTTTCCCCAAGTATATATGCTCAGGTGAAAAAAAAAAAAAGCAAAGCAACCCAAAAACTTGTAACCAAAAATTCAATGCCTTTAATCACAGTTAAATGAATCTAAAAGCCCTAGGGGAGGTTACAAGTTGCCATTGTCATGATTGATGAGTTACAAATGTCAACTCACAGCAGCACAGGATTTGCAACTCTGTAAGAAATTACAAACCATTTAGATTGTTAGATGGTCAATGTCCAACAGGTTTGAGTTCACCACACTCCTCTCCTATCAATCAATAGGCAATTGATTGATAATGGTAAAGACTAAAACCTGAGGTTATCAATATATATCACAAAACCCACTGTTGGATTAGGGCTTTTAAAATTTCTTTTTGCTTTTGAGGCTGTACAATCAAATGCTGAGGGAATTTGGAATTAAATAATTCACTCTTGAAAATCCAATCTATCTATGATGTGTTGTTTCCAGTAGCCACAGTGGTTTCCTCTGTCTTGCATTCAGAGGCTATGAAACGAGACCATTTAACTGTGGTCTATATGGTACACTAGACCAGGAAGTCTACTCCTGCTCTAAAAACCTGAGCTAAGACACTTCTGAAGCCCAAGCAGTGATCATGACCAAATGTAAAAAGTCATAAATATTTATTGGTCACTTGGATACACTTTCTGTTTGGTTTAGCTTGTGTTCAGACCTCTTACGTCTTGCCTTTAAAATGCCAACCCTGCATTCTGTCCACACATGAAAATATTTTTATTTTCTTTATTCCTACCTTCAAGATTTTCAAAGGAATATCAAGCACATCCAAAATAGTTTTACAGTAACAGAAAGTGCCAGGCTGGAGAAAAACCACAATTCATAAAATCAGTGATTAGAAAAAAAGCCAGCATCTCACTGAGCAAGCCTACTGAACGTCCTGGAGGCAAAAAGTTAAGTTTGTACTGGGCTAATTTGAGCTCAACATAAATTTGGAAGCAGCCTGGATGGGAAGTTTCTCCTCTTCTCTAGCAAAGCTTTTTCTAGCCAAAATCTTGTCTCGCTGGCTCATGTCGCAGGTCTTTTCTTGGCACTGAGCAGTGAGACATTGATGCATGTGAGAATGGAAATATGGGACCTGAGCGAGACCCATTTGGATTGGTGTTATGGAAGCACAACTCTGAAGTGCTGGATTCACCATCAGACCACACTGATCAGTCTTAGGGCTTCCCACAGCACCTGCTTGGAAGTGACTAATGCTGTACAGAAAGTAGCCAAGAAGTTGGGTGAAACTCATCTACAGAAGTAAACTCCTGTGGTTCGCTGTAGCCCTCTGTTTTGTAATGTTTACTCAGAGAAACAGCTTCAAACAACTGCTGTACTAAGCAATATCAGCAAATTTCCTTCACTGCTCTAATGCCTTGCAGGAAATTGCTTCGTCCCTCAAAGTGAAACTTTGTCTCACAGTGTGGGAGAAATCCATATAATGAAAAAAAAAGGAAGAAAAGAAGACAAAGAAAGGAAGAAAAGGAAAAACCAAAAAAAAATAGCAACACAGGAAAGAGACATAGGGAAAAAAACCCAATGAAAATATGCTTAAAAAAAAAGTTCCTGTTATTCTTTTTTACTGAAATACTTGATAACAGTGCAAATCTAGAAGGCAGATATGCAGGAAGAGGAATGCAGGGAAAGAAAAACAAAAGCAGGGGTGTGGCTCTAGACCAACAAAGAAACAGACCTGGTATCTGATCAGAAAAGTTCAAGTCTTCAGAGAAGGACAGATAAAAGAAAAAGAGCAGAACCAACTCCCACGAAATTTAACAGTGACCAGGTGGTTCTAGCAGAAATTCTCCCAAAGCCCTGGTACAAACAGCATTAAGTTTGAGCAGCACTCTACATCCCTCACAACTGGCTCTTTGCTCTGTTGCACTCACATGCCTTCTACATGTAGTCTAAATAAATGGATTTTTATAATCAAGGAAGACAATACAGTATAACAGCCTCAGCTTATTAAAAAGAAATGTGTGAGCAACTACAGAAGAAGCAAACCAAAATAATTTCCCATAAGGAATTTTTCAGCAATGCTAACTCCTCCAAAATATGTGCTGAAGACATAAAAGATCCAGGTACTGGAATAAAACCACCTTCTTGCACAGGGCTACATAAACATTAAATGGAAGCAAGCAAATAATTCACAGTAATTGCATATATGAACCACAAAGCCAAAAATTTGAGGCCTCAGTTTTTAAAGTTATCTCAGGCAGATGTATCCTATGGTAGTGAGGAGGCCCCCTGGTGTGAGGGACATCAAGATTTACTGGGGTGCAGACATCTACTCCAGAAAGAGCAAACTGTCAGACTTAAAGGATGAAAGCCAACTCGCCATTGCTACTGATCAGTGCTCGCTCTTTGTAAGGGAAGCTGTCGAATTGAAATGAAGGGGGCCAGAACCTGCCTCACCACTGCACAAATCTCACAAAAATAGTAGTGCTTGCACTAAATTTAAGCCCTGCATAGGTTTATCTTGACCTCCTGGATGAAGACCAGTTCTATGCTTAAACAGAAACTTAGGATGGCAAGTATTAAAAAAGTAGAAGTCTGTGGTATGTGAGTAGTAAAAAACTTTAAAGAATAGAGCTTCAATACAAGAAAAGTTTCTGGGAGACTAAAGAGCTATTTCACTGGGGGGAATGAATGTAATCATGCAGAAGAACATTAAGATGGATCATTAAGTCTGAAATATTGAAAACTCAAGGCTTAGTCCTGGGACAGAAAAGCAGCTTTCTGAAAACATTCCTATCCTTGTAAATGTACCATATAAAAATGCACATACCCTTTGATTTAGTCCTTGAAGTATTACCTGATTTCTCAATACCTGTTGTAAGGAAGGAGTAAAAATATCTCCCTATGTATTGCTGGTGTTCTTTGGAGCCCAGGAGAAGTGAAGACATTTCTTTACCAACAGATACAAAAATCTGTTGTATGTAAGAGCTCAAAAGCTAGAAGCTATCATGGCTAAAGCAACCAGTATTCCTATAAAAACCTGTGTCATCAAGGATACAGTAAATATATGGCTAATAAGTCTGACTCCCCGGCAACTTGAATAGGCTTTCTTCAAAACACAAGCATTCCCCCATACTTTAAAAAAAATATATTTTTAAAGGGGATCTCTAATCCTATGTTACTGTTTTTTAGAAATGTATGTTAATCAGTAGCATTTTGTACCAACAACATAATCAGAATATCACAAAAATCACCAAATATTTCTTAATGTAGCAGCAACAATTAAAAAGACTTTAGTTCTAACCCATAAATGCTATTTGTTCATTAAGAAACCATAGGGGCTCATTTAATGTAATTTTTCTTCCTTTACTTAAAATTTGATGTTATGGATTTCTAGACTTAGAAAAAATTAAAATTACCTACTGACAGCTTTAGTTTCTCAAAGATGTTTTACACAAGACAAGACACTCTGTTTTAGTCCTGTTATTTATTCTAAAATCATTGCATTTTCTCAGAAGGGATTGATACAATCATGCAGAGGCCAAATTAAAAAGCCTGAATGTCAACTATTTTCAAATTCTTCTGAAGCTTGTAAATGCTTTTAGTTGTTTATTTATGACATAGCAATATGCATTGACTCAGTGTTTGTCTGATGAATGCTTTAACATTTCACAATTTTATGATGAAATAGCAGTGCTCTACATTTTCACAGCTTATTTTAATATATCTAAGGGCTCTTTCAATTTTAGTCTTACAGCTCTCGTTTGGAAAACAGCAATTAAATTGATTTCGGAGTGAAAAGATGGGATGCTGATCATTTGAAATTAAGCAAATACCTCTTGTTCCCATCTACGTCAAAAAGATACTGTGTGATTTTACTTCCTTTTGAAAACACCTGGCTAATTCTTTTGACAGTAAAATATTTAAAGGAAAACCATACACAAAAACCCAGGAACTGTTTGCAAAAGGGTGGCTTCAAAAAGTGCAACAATCATAGAAGTTCACATTCCCTGGCCACAGCTAGGTGCTTTCTAGTTTCATACATCAGGAACAAAATCTATGACTTACACCAGTAAAATAGTAGGGAAGAAGATGAGAAAACAAATAAGCAAACTGCACAGAAAGCCCTGGCCAGGATTAGGGCTTGTGTTCCCTGATTCCTCCGAAGTCCCTTTCACCACACAAACTCTGCTGGGGTTCAAAATCCATACACCCTCAGAGAGCGCTGGCTTCAGAGCCCAAAGCAGGAGGAGAGAAGGAAAGGAAGAAGACAGAGGTAAAGCTCCCAGCTGAGATAGTGCAAGTCACTGTGCTTCTGGCTGACACATCCTCTTTCGTAACACTGCAGGGTATTTCTGCTGCCAAAACTACAGACAATAAAAATACAGCACATTTGGCACCAGAAAGGAAATCTGGAACCTAAGGAAAATTTTGCCTGACATTAGCATAAGGGTATGACTTCATTATGTATCTATGCATCCTCAAGCTTATTCAGCTGGATGTGAAAAAAGAGGAGATCTGATCTCTCTCTATTATGTTAATGCTCTCTAATCGCCTATAGCCATTTAATAGCTCCCTTGTCACTCTTAATTCTTACTGCTTTCATGCAGGGGTAGGTTCATCTCTAAGAATGAAAACAAGGAATAAAAGAGTCAACAGTTACTAAAAACTTCTGCCCAGGGCAGTTAATTTTCTCTGTCCCTTTCCCTTCCCAATCAGCTTCTGCTGGTGCACTCAATTCCCCCCCCTGGACCATGCCAAGGCAGTTCATGGGGGACATCAGAGAGCCCTACCTACGGCTCCCATGGGTGAGCTTGATAAAACACAGGTACATTTTGATGACTTCTTTTCAGACCTTACATCTAGTTTACTTTGCCGTAGCTTACAAAAGCTGCCACGATTTTTTAACCACAGCTGTTGGTTTCATGCAGGTCAAATTGTGTAAGACAATATGGAAGAGAACTATGATTTTCTGAAAGGTGTCTTACAGAGAAAAATTTTTGCACAGAGCCATAGTCTGGCACAATGTGTAAGCCCAGCTGGAGCCTTTCTGGTGGACAGTGATTGCTCTGTCGTTTCAACAGGTTCTTGATAAGGTGTAACACAGGGTGATAGATTTAAAAGTCCACCACAATAATCTCACTTATAAGTTTTCTGGTTTTTGCCTTTTTTAATATGCATGAATGTTCGGAAACAGTAAGTAATAAGATGCACAGCTCAGTGGGAAACACAGCCTGGGAGACCAGAAATAGTAAGCAAAGCATGTAAATAGTACTTTATATATCCACATGCATTTTGTACAAAGGAAAAGGAATATAGGCTTTTCCCACCACATTCCCTTACCCTTGAGGGTTCATTTTTTATTAGAAAGACACTCAAATGAGCATCCAAATCTGTGTTTACAAAAACTACTTTTCTGCATTAAAGATTAAGGGGAATTGAAACTGTTCCAATTTCTTAGAAAAGGTACAAATTCTCAACATATTTGGATGGCAATAGGAAGACATATATTACCTTTGATGTAAAACTATTTCTATTAATCTCTTATTCTGGGTTCCAGTATTTGTGTAATCAATAGTAAGGTAATCTAACTACAGTGGCTGTAGCAAAATTTGGATTATTTATTAACCTGTATTAACAGAATTTTAAGGTGATAAAAAATGCTTTCCTTTTATTTGAGTTTTCTCAATCCAGGTTTCAAAGCGTCCTTACATAAATTTAACCTCTGCATATTTGCAGGCTGGAAGTTATTGCAAGAGGAGTCTTAATGTTAGCTGTGGGTCTAAGCCAAAATAAACTTGAATTTTTTAAAACCTTGGCCTGGATCAGAACTTAGGGCTTGAGCATATTTTTAAACATATTTATAATGATGAGCAAGGGTGAGTTATTGAGTTCAAGGTGTATATCTCACAGAAAAGGGGAAAATTCATGCTGCACTGAACAGTTAACCTAGTACAAGTCAATTTCACAATACACCTGAACCAGTTTAACTGCAATTATGCAACCAACTATTTATATTCTAAGGTAAAAGACAAATCTATATCCTCGGAGAGACAGAAAAGAAGAATCAATAACTGCACTGTGCTATTCCCATTCCCCGACTTGCTGCTGAAACTGAACAAGAAAATCCAGATCATGATGCGAACTTTAAGAAGGTTTCCAAAGGCTAGACCTAGGTTTTACCTAGGCTTATACTCAAAACAGTTAATATTTTATGGACATCTCTAGTCTAGGAAATTTTCTTGTTCATTTGCCTGCCCAGATGTACTGAAGATGTTTTCATGTGAGCTGCAGAATGCTGACATCTCCTGTTGAAATATCAACAGGACTTCAGCATGCTGAGCACTGCACAGAATCACACAACAACTGAGTTTGGAAGGAACTTCTGGAGACTGACCTTTCCAGCCCCCGGCTCAGGCTGGGTCAGCTACAGCACTGCACAGACACACAGCTCTAGTGCAGCAGCTCAGCAGCCAAGGCCAGGGTTACAACTGGTGACAAGTCAAGGACATGCAAAGAATAGAGAGTTTGCTGCATTATGTTCAGAACACCACAAAAAAAACTTGCAGTGTTTAGTCTTACAAGAGGTTTAATTATGCTCGAGGAATCTGTTTGCCAGCATCATGTGGTTGACTGCCAACTAATGCCTCGTCTGAGCCGTGCGGAAGGGCTGCCTCGGCAACATTTACCATTTATGGTGTTTAAATATCATTCTGGCTCACAGGCTAATAACTCAACTGAGCTGGGGAGAATGCTTAACTCAAAAAGCTCTGCGTGAGCAGGCTCAGAGAGAGAAGCACCAGGTTCCACTAAAAACTCTCAAAGCAAGACTCAGGTTCACACACAGATCTCGAGCTTGAAAAGAATTTCACATCCTCAAATGTTTTTGGTGTGAAAAATCCAGACATTACCAGATCTTAAGCTAAAAATGCTATCAACTGAAAAATTAAGAGATTTTATAAGGCAGAAAATTGATATGAAGACACACATTGTCTTTCTGTAAATTGTCTTTGCCTCAGGCCTGAGGCATAAAATTTTATGAGAGTTTTTCAAGAATTCAAAACTTGATTTATAATGGCATAAAAAAGTATCAGACCTTATGTTCCTGAGACATGTAGGAATATTTCTGCTTTATTAAAGATCTCAGGTTAGTATGCCATTTTGCAAACTTAGGTCATGAGAACTAGGTGTTCAATGACCTAGCAGTGTTCTTTACACATTTACCTCCCATCATTTATTTTTGCAGTTATAATCTGGTTTTTGTAAATGGAATGTAAGATTTAAATATCCTTGGGAGATGCTTTCACTGAAGAGCTGGGACAAGTTATAGTCTGTATGCTGTCCTTGCATTACACAGAAAAACTGATAACCTAAGACTGACAATGCCCTAAGCCTGTACCAGTAAGGGTGGTTGGGATTATACAAAGGAGACCAAGTTCCACTTTATCATGTCTGGAAATCACTTTATTTTACTCTGGGCTAGTCTTCCAGCCCTATCCTGCAACTCCACGTATGGTCCTTCTTTCCAGAATCTTTCCTCTGCATGGGATATCACCAGATCACCAGCATTTTAACCTGTTTCGCTACTCCATTTATTCTGCAAATAAATTGAGTTGTTCCAGTTGAGCACTGGAGCAGGCTTCCCAGGGAGGTGATCACAGCACCAAGCCTGTCTGAGTTAAAGAACCACTTGGACAAGGCTCTCAGGCATATTGTGTGATTCTTGGGGTACCCTGTGCAGGGCCAGGAGTTGGGCTCGATGATCCTGATGGGTCCCTTCCAACTCAGCATATTCTATGATTCTGTGCAACTGAGATGGCACCCCAGAAATCCCACTACGAAAAGGCTGCACCAGTAAGAATCATGTTTCAGTGAACAGTCAGAATAGAACAGACTATCTCAGCTGGATGGGGCCTACAAGGATTATCTAGTCCAGCTGCCTGACCACTTCAAAGCTGACCAAAAGTTAAAGCCTGTTCTTTGGGACATCGTCCAAATACCCCTTAAACACTGACAGGCTCAAGGCATTGACCACCCCTCTAGGAAATCTGTTCCAGTGCTTGACCACCCTCTCAATAGAAAAATGCTTCCTAATGTCTGGCCAGAATCTCCCCTGGCACAGCTTTCAACCATTCCTATGAGTCCTATCACTGGATTCCAGAGAGAAGAGAACTGCAGCTCCCTCTCTGCTTCCCCTCCTCAGGAGAAAGCTCAATAAAGAGTGCAGGGGTCACAGATACAAAATAGATGGCTGGGTTCACAGCAGATCACTTTGCAGTCAGCAGACTGAATTCCTCCCTGACAGTCTCACTGGAAGCTTCCGCAGCCAAAGTGGTGTTTGCTTTTGCCTTCAGAACTGTCTGCCTTATTAATGACTTACCCTGTTTGCAAGTTATTTATATTAAATAATTTCTCTTTTGTCACTGTCACAGACAGCAACTCCATGGAAGGCCTGAGAGCCTGTATACCTACCAAATACATTTATAAGGCTGCTCAGCTGGCCCACTGCTAACAAATTCCCCAGCATTAGATACCAGTCTGACATGGAGAACTGCAGGAAAGGTGCTTCATACATGCTAGATCAAGCCAGGTCAGCTCCACAGTGAAAATATGCATTCTACTGAGGCAGAATTTCACCTCCATATGTATAGTCTCAATTTTTGTGTGACTGTCCAGGTAGATTCTAATTTAATTGCAGGGAGTCATGATGTATAGAGATACCAGTTCCGTTAGAAAAAATTGGGCTGTGCATGAGCTGAAATGCAATGGAAGCACAGTAAGAACAGGCAACCACATAAAGCACTCATGTCCCTGAGGATGCCACTGATCTTCAGCCTTTCCCTCCTCTGGCAAATCCACACTGGCAACAAAATTAGTTATCCCGTGGTAATATTAAAATAGTTCTGCTCCTCTCTTGGGTGAGCAAACAAAAGGATGCTGTACTAAGAATGCTGTTAGGGAAGCCCCAAAGACAAATAAGGCTCAGACTGAGAGCTAAGAAACCAAATTTGAAGTTAGACTAATGTAAAGTGGAAAAAAGAGAAAAAATACAACAACACTGTATTTCTGGGTATAAGTTGGTGTCAGAAAGGAATTCTAAAGCAAGACCTATTTGGCATTTAAGCCCATAAAAGATAAGGTAGCTCTAGTATAGCATTGCTTGAGGTCAGTTTTCTCTTCTTGATTAATTTATATTAAAAATATCTTGAACCAAGGCACCACCCTGAAAAAAAAAAAAAGACAGAGCCCGTGTATGTGGCCCAACAGTCAAGCCTTCAGTAAAATGAAGCTGCAGAGAAGCACTTGCAGTAGCACACAGCTATACAATGTTCCTGCCCTCTGTTCTGTTCCTCTGCTGCAAAGGAATGATAGATGCTTCCCTTCGGCAAGTTCTGGAAAGTTTTAAAAATTTAGCTAATCCTATGATAGTTTGATGGCTGTTTGAGTTCCCATTAGCTAATCCACATCAGCTGCTCTTGAAAACATTCTTTGGGGTAATGTCATGACCCTGCTTTCAAAATTACTCAGGCATATATTCAGTGAATAGGTTTTATATGTATTTTGATGATTTCCACTTTTCAGCTGTAACTTAGAACACTATAGAATTTGGCAATCCAAGCTGGGACAGCTTGCCCTTTGGCCAATGCAGGACCATTCCCAACTGTTGTAATAATCATCTGTTTTCTGTCATTCTGGTACATAAAAATTTAATGCTCCCAGTATTTGATTACTTGTCACAGTTGATTTAGGAGCAGGTTTTTTTCTTTTCTTTCTTGTCCTTTTAAATTATTTTTTTTCCTGTCAGCATCTCATCTTTTTATTTCATTTATAAGAAATGTAAATGCAATTTCTGAAATTTAAATTTTCCTCATTCTGCAAGTACTCATCCCTCATTTGCATCCAAATCTGGTTCCCCTTTTTCTGGAAGTGATTTATAACAAGAAACTGTCTTTAGAGTGCATTTTTTATATTGATGGCACATCTATCATAACAGCTTTCACACGTTTTGCTTTTGTCCTTCAGTTTTGGTCCCTAGCTCGCATTCTGTTTCACATTTGGTCCTGAGGTGCTGCAAGAAGGCAATTTAAAAAAACCAACCCCAAACTTAGAAGGGTTATAGCTGTTGATGAACCATACAGAGTTCTGGACTGAGATCTTTGGAACACTCTTGAAAGCTTTGGAACAGATTTTCTTTGATGCTCATGACAGTTTACCTCTGACTTTTCAATACAGTAACAAAACCCTTCTCCCTTTCATTTAGTGCTCTGAAACCAATTCTTACACAGACAAGCTACTTATTCTTACCCACCCTACAATTCTTACCCACCAGGCTACTGGTCTGGAAAGCCTTTTGGACATTTACTAGGACTAGACTGGCATATTTTGTAAAGTCACCTATAGTGCTTTATATTTATGTTATGCTTGAAATAAAGCAAAATGCTTTCAAATAAGGCGTGACTGAAAAGCCGCCACAAACATTTCATCAGTATTGGCAAGTAAAACATCATTCTTCACTTACCTTTGGCAGAAATATGGATCTCAGAGAAACAAAGCTGTGGCCTCTCAATTAAGTCTTCAAAGAGAGGCTGCTTATTGCAGTGATAACCTTCTTTAAATGATTAATGTCTAAGAAGGGTCATTCTGAGACAGAAAGAAAAACAACCCACAGCCTGAAGAGATCATCTCTCATGACTGAAGGAAAAGATTCCTACCTGATAGCTTTTCTTCCACCTGGTTATATTTTATGGTCCCGCTCACACCAGATGGAAGAGTGACAGGAACAAAACAAACCGGCTTTTCAGAAAGCATCTCCCTTTGCTGCTCTGACAAACTGGTTACAACAGGGACTGTGACAGGCTTTCAGGTGGCTCTAATCTGCTCATCCAGTGATCAATGAATGAATACAGTAATCGGCTTGGAAGGGTTACAGGCTTCCCAACATAGACACTTATGCTGGGGAGGCTGCACTGGGAAAAAAAGGCATGAACAGAAAGTGGTGGGGACGAAAGAGGAACAGATGTGAGTCCAGGCAAATGCACTGCTGGCAGGGAAAGAGAAATGAGGTCAAGAGCCAATAAGCAGGAGCAGCCCTATCTGCTGAATAGTGTTTGCTTACAAAGAGTATTAGGCCTGCTGTAAAACAAACAAACAAACAAACAAAAAACCCAGCAGTGTGCAGAAAACAAGCACCAGCAATATGTGTGGCTGCAGAGCATTAGAGCCCACAGAAACACCATGGCTGCCAGCCTGCCCTGCTGCTCTCACTGCCCACATCTCATGTGCTTCATCTTGGAGACAACCAGGGATGCTACTGCTCGGTATGAGGAAGCTGGAGAACTCTCAAGGAGCGTGCAGTGGGTCAGGTACCTTGTTTGTCATTTACTGCAGAACTGCAAGACAGAGGACATTCTCCTAGGAGTCCCAGCTTGATATCATAACTAGAGAAAGCTGAACCAGGCAGTCACTTACCCCCCTGACATGCAGAGTCTGTTTGCAAAATAAGAGAAGCTTCCCACATGCAATATTGATGTGGTTTGGCACAACAAAGCCCACACTCTTCCTGCAGTCCATAATCAAGTGTAGCACACTCAGATATTGGTGTGAATGTCAAGTAATTAAATATCCCTTTGACAATTTTTTTCTACAGGTGGACCTGCCCTGTAATTCCTTGTCAGTGATTAGTTAACTGACAGACAACCACATGTCAGAAGGCTTATCTCAGGAATGAGGCAGACCTGAAGAACTGTTACCATTCCGGGGAGCTGGCCTTACCTTCCAACTATACCAGTTATTACCTCCATCTGTCTTGCCTTTATACTCTGATTGTCACAGCCTCAGCAAAACACTAACACCAACTCACTACACAAGCATATCCAGAGTCAATTAACTTTTCCTCGCCTCAGTTTCCTATTAATAAAAAACCTGATTAAAATATTCAACCACCATGATAAATACATTTTAAAAACCTGATTAATAGATTAATAATAAATAAATTCATAACTTATTCATAGCCTGATTCATAAATTCATAAATAAACCTGAGTATCTGCAATCCCCATCAGTATATAATCACCATATATTTCAGATGACCTGAATGTCCTCTAAATATCTCTGTTAAGAGCTGGTTGGTTTGTTTATTTTTTAAGTAGGATGCCTGGTGCATTTAAAAATGGCTTGTATACTTATTTTCATATCATAGAACAACATGAAAATTGTAATATGAAATGTGAAAATGTGAACACCAAATACAATAGCTTGCACATACAATAACAGTAACAAATCAGTCATGCACATGTTTAAAAACTTTTTAAAAAAATGTGCATCAGCCCCATAGCCTCCCAAATTTTGATTTTTGTGTGTATAGAAAACAACGCGTAAGAAAAAAATAATCCTCCATTTAGTAGCAAATGGTACCATTTCAGGAACATCTATAATTGAGTGTTTGAGTAACAGTGACCATGTTTCTCACCTCTCAGATTTACTTGCATTAGGCCAATTGATCTAGCATTTACCCAGTGCACCCACTCACTGGGAGATTCAGTAAGAAATCATTCTTGTGGTGAAGACACTTGTTAAGCTGTTTTTTCCAGGGAGCACTGCTCAATCTCTGTAGTTCATCTCTGCCTGTGTGTCAGCTTTGAGAAACTGCTGACAGAGGGAAGATGGCTGTCAGGGTTCAGTCTCGTCTACTTAGTCCTTTACAAGGCCAAAATTAGCTTCACCTTGATTAACTTAGTTTCTCCACAGACTACCTAATGGATCTACCCCAATTTACTCAGCCTTCAGATCACTTACTCAAGTAGAGAGATCTGAAGTGATCTGAAGATGTTAATAAGCAGAAGACTGATTAATTTGAATTTTTTAAGACCATTGCATTCCTTATGCCCCATCCATATGAATGTGGGACTTTTTTTTGACACAGTCAAAAACCTCCTACAAACAAATAAGTACCTTCATTGTTTTTCATATTTAAAAAAAGGAGTAATTCTGAGGTTGTTCAGTGCTAGACAGAATTTATCCTGCTTAACATTAAGGAAGAAAAAGACAACCATAAATGAATCTGAGAGTGATGACTTAGAAGGAAAGCTATGCCACAATTAGCTTAGCTAATTATCCAGGGCCCAATGCAAAGCGTGCTGAAAATACTGGAAAAAATCCCACTCTTGTATTTAACTGGACTTGGAACAGTAACCCTTTATGGGGCAAAGGGCCTTTAAATTGTTGTTTCCTACAATAATTTCCTTTCACAAAAACAATGTAACAGACCTTCCAAAAGCCAAAGAATGCACAGAAGTTGATTAGAAAACACGGCATGTGGCTAGATAACACCTGTAACCTACTAGCAGGTTAAGGACCATCTTGTACTACAATTCAGATGTGAATTGAACAGTTTGACACTCATTATCCTTGCTGCTAACTTTTCTGAGTTATCTGTGAGCTGAATTTCGTTTAGAAAAAAAAAAATTGAGTTTTACTGTTAAGACAGACTCTTCACTCCAGGTAAAGTTTCCCCAGTGATCACAGTAGATATGTCCCTTCATTAGATTCTTGCTGCAGTAGAATAGCAAAGCCAAAATGGCAGTAGGACGTGAAATGTAGGCCTAGACAGAGATGTGTCCAAGGACCACAGAAGCAAGCCAAGGAGAAGCTGGATTCTGATGCTGGTCTGATACTGATGATATGCCAAGAACATCCGTTCCTTCTTAGATTAAATACAGACTCCTTCTCACATGAAAAAGGAAAATATTTCTCTAACAATGAGCACTGCAGGAAACCTGACATCCTTAAATCAGCTTGGAGACAAAAAGGAACTGGAGAAAGAGGGGTTACAATTCAGAAATGATTTTACAGACTTTATTCCAAAAATCAATGTTTGGTCAGGATAGAATTTTTGAAGTTTTCTCCCTTTCCATACATACAACCATTTTCTGTTGTAATCTGCTTGCACAAACTGAGAATTTAGAGAAGCCTTAGGAGCAGCATTGAGAGACTCAGAGAACTCTAATGTCAATAAGCTTTTGACAGATGTTCTGATGGAAAAATATACATGAACAGATAAGAGATTTGGAAATTAGATTTTAAATTTGGTACTATTTTTGGCAGAAAAATCCACATTGATCTGAGTTTTGGGGAAAGTTACTGTAATCCTCATGGCAACAGGGACATAATAAGTTTTAGGGAAGAAGCAGACAGGATAGCTAAAACTGTAAATATATTGAACATGAAGTTTTACAGCCTGTCATGTATGTTCTTATTTCTGCTCTTATTCTTCCCCCTCCCTACTCCATGACTCCCAGAAAATGAGTGGGATGCAGATGAGAGAAACTAACTCCCCATGATGGTGGCAATGCAGCTTTCTAGCCCCAGACTACGTAAAGCGCAAGAGGAATCCAACACCGTGCAACAGTGACAACGTGGCCTGAAATAGCTCAGCAGAGCACACAAGCCCAGGGAAAGGCTCACTCTCTACTGCTCCCACGTTAGCATTGCCTGTCAACCCTAAAATAACTCTGAAATGCTCAGTAAGAGGGGACTGTTCCTTTAGTTTCTGAGTCCCAGTCAAGGATCAGAAGGCCCCACATCAAAACCAGCTCCCTCGAGGTGGACCACTCTTCATTGGCCCTTAGCTAATGCAGATGAAATCCTTCAGAGAAATTAATGAAAGCTTAGAGAACAGATTAGTTTCAAGCTTATTTTAAATTGGTGTTTTCTTATTTTTCTTACTTTGTGCAGTTTTTCAGGAAGGGGATGACTGTATTTTCAATTCGGTAATCAAGAAATTAACTCATAGGTTTACAAGAATTGCTGTTTTCACTTTACCCTTGCCATACAGTCAGAACAGGGGCAGGCACAGCACTGAAGAGCTGTAGACAAGCACCCCAGAACACTGGTAAACAAAGACAAATCTTGAGATCCCAGGAATCAGGGTACATTTCCCACCAAACTGCATGTACAAATTTAGGGCAGGTGTTATTTAGTCATAAACAAAAGGAATAGTTCCCTTGGCAGTTCTCACTCAGAAGTCTATTGGATAGGCAGTGACAAACTATTATAACTTTGGGGAAAAATCATTTGCAGGTGACAAATACCAAATACAGGCTTGATTGTAGAGGGAGGGAGAGTCTGAGGGAGGGGGATTGAAGAGAGAGGTGGGAGGGATAATCTCCAGGCCATGAAACAAAACACCTATATAGACTGATGCCAGGGGAGACTGGAAGAATAAAGACCATGATATTGATGGATACTGCCTCACTGATGAATTTATCCATGGAATTCTGTCATCTATTGTCTTCATTTTGAACTCTGGTCTTTTAGAATGTGTTTGTTGAGATTGTAGTACAGAATTATGGTTTTCAGGAACAAATCAGTTCTGTCAAATCAGCACTCTGTCAGATTTCTGAGACAACAGGTCATGGCAATTACTTACTACAATGTTCTTCTGGTACTTTCTCTACAAAAATTCCACTTATTTAGAGTTATACAGTCCCCAATCAGCTGATACATGCCTGTTCAGAATTATACCTGATAAATCCTGGTAACAGAACAAGGATATTGGCATTTGCTATCATAACTGCAGTCCCTGGCACTGGTCTCTGTGCTCTGCCTTTCAAGAGAAAGGAGTAGCATCTGCCTCCTCCCTGTAACATTCTCTGCCTGATGGGTGATATCTGCAGTTACTTTTTTTTTCAGCAGTCCCAGTCCCTTCTTACACTGGTAAACCTCTTCCAGAACAGCCTCACTGCTCTGTACACTAAGCCCTGGGGAAGGTCAAAGCACTAATACCTTTTTCTGAAATGTGTTTATTACTTTACACTACACAGTCCTTAAGCACTTAAGTTGCACACACCTCCAAGGGGGAGAAGAGGTACCCAGCTCACAAAAGCTTGGAAAAAACAAGGAATTCACTTTAAACCACCTCTGCTAAGGATCCAAAATTATTTTTGTTAAAAAATATTATAGCTTATATGATTGTAGTAATTACAACTGTCTAAGATATTCACCTTTGACTGTGACCTGAGCACTGCAAGATGCCTGTCCTGTGTTGTTTTCAGCCAGACAGGTGTAAATTCCATCATCTTCTGGTAGGGCATCTTGGACAGTCAGTTTTGCAACTCCATCTTCAAAAGTGGAATGGGCATATTGAATTGGCTGGTCTGCAGACAGAAAGGAAGAGAATTGATTTAATACATCAGCCACAAATTTCAAAAGCACTTCTAGTTTTCAGTGAAATCTGGATGCCTAACACCAGCCAGCATATTAAAGTGCAGAGCCAAATCCCACTCTGTGGTGCACAGCCACTGCTCTCTAGTGACTACAACCAGCAGCATCCCAAGCACAAAGCACAACGTGGTTGTCAGACAAAGCTCACCATCAGATTCACTGGGTGCTACCTTGAGTAGCAGCAAAAGGACAAAAGTTTATCTTCGATTCTCTTTGAGGTGGATAAGACAAGAAATGTGTGTTTGCTTCAGACATTGTCTCCATCTTGTAATTTGCCTGAAACTAGACAAAATGCAAATAAAGCTAGATGTGCAAAATCTGTTGGGCATGGAGAAGCATATGAAGTCCTCCAAGAGGTACTTTGTAGTGGAAGACATTCCAAGAGAGACAACAAAATCTGCAATGGAGGCAAGAAGCTGATTGACAGAAGCAGTCAATCTACACTACAGTATGGCCAGAAACAGAAGGGTACAGTGTCAACTGTGGTGATGTGACTGTTAAAGAAGTTCATTTTAAGAAACTGGTTCCTTGAATTCATTTGAAACATGCTTGAATATTAGTATAGATGGCTTAAATTTGCCTTGCTATTGTTTCAGCAACCGTCATCAATCTCAGCCTTGCTTTTTGAAATGCTTCTGCAATCTGTTTTCCCAATATTAAATAGTTTCCACTACTGACTCATCTTTGGTTGCTTTCCCAGTGTATGCAACACTTAAGACAACTTTATACCTGTGCATAAACATCATGCTGGAAATAGAAATTAGGGTCATCTAAGAGAAGAGGATGAAACAGCAGAGAAATTGTGCAGGACTGATTTGAAGGTGTCTGTTGCTTGGAAGTTTGTGGTCAAAAAAGATCAAAATTTGTTACATTGCCAAAAAAATTTTAAAGGACACATATCTGTGATTTCTAAGAACCAGTTCTGCACTATGAGTAGGATAAATTAAATGATTTTTCTCTCATCTCTGATTTTCAAAGGAAACCAACTCAGAAGGCAGTGTGCACTATCTGTGCACTACCTATCTGCATACAAAGTTTCACTCTGAAATACAGACGTGTCAAAATCAGCATCATCCAGTACTTGCATATATTATAAAATGTGGTAGATGATCTTCATGCTTTGCTTATAAGCCATCTGTTCATTAAGTTAGCAAATTTTCTGTTGCATGAAAAATTGGGGTGAATATTTAATCAACTCCCCAGAAGACCCCAATTTTAGAATAAACTCTCTCCAGCCTTTGTCACAGGTCACATATTTTTATTACTGGTTCCTTGGAGCTCATTTTCCCTCAGTCACACACAGACTGTTGGAACTATTATGTTGGACCACAGAGTTTCTGCACATGGGAATCGCACTACATTCAAATACGTACAGGTAGAGTTAAAGCCCAAGCAGACAAAGCTCTCTGGACAAGGGACACTGGACTGCTTTCCTGGTCCAGCTATAGAATGTCTAACCTGACAGGGTCCTTGCCTGGGATTCTGACATTGAAAAGTATTAGTGGTGACAAATGATGCTATGATGCTATACCAGAAATACACTCGGGATAAAAGCTGCATCATCAAAAGCAGAACAATGCCTTTATATTTCTGCTGTAAGTAACCAAATGAATAGGGTAAGTGTTCTGCATGAAAAAAAAAAAGTGGACTCCTTCACCATGTCCTCAAATTTTTTCAGAGCTCTTTTTCACTCTAGCTCCAAAAAACTGGCTATTTTTTAGCATTATTCACAAAATAGTTAATTCACCTACAGAACAGCCTTTTCATCAGCCCTTAGGAATAACCTGCAGCAAGATTCTAAGTTACATCCACCGTACTTATATTTTGATGTAATAAAAACAACTCTCCCAGTAGTGAAACGTTCCCTTCTCCAGAGGCAGACCAGTCAAATCTCCAGGACAGCTTGGCAGCAGGAACAATAACAAAAAATACCTTTCTGCTGGCATGTTATGCCTGAAGAAAGGAAATTTTCCCCTGGCCCATTTATTAAAAGCTTTCTGGACAAATCACAAAGCTATCCTAAAACCAAACACTACTCAGAGAATTGTTATGCTAAAGTCATGGTGATACTGTTCTTAAATTCAGCAGAAAGAGGTTCAATTAAACTTTGAGAGAAAGAAAACCCACACAGAAAGCAATATGAATAGAAAGATACTTAAAACAGTCATAGACTCCTTATTCCTACAATTGCAAAGGAAGTTAACCAGAAAGTATTTTAAAAAGATAAAGTAAATTGGAGTTACACACTGAAGTATTGTCACAGAGAGGACATGCAAAAAGTTATTTATAAGGCTTTGGTGAGGCCAGAACTAAAACACAAGAAGTTTACTTTCAGGGAAGTTGTCAGTAAATCAATGAAAATTCAGAAAGAAACTTTAATAAAACGTAGAGGGAGAGCAAAAGGACAAAAGAAGCATCTTGAAAAAGCTGGAAAAAAGCTTTAATGGTAGATTTGCAGAGAAGAGTAAGAGCTCAGATAAAATTCATAGTCAAGTAGCTCTTATTTGTGCAGTCTCTACGAATATGGAAAAACTTCTCATCCTCATAGATGCTAAGAAGAAGTAATTACAGACAATGCAGAGCATATACCATCTATTTTTCATCTCACTTGACCTGAAGGAGAGCTCAACCTCTGTAGTGCTTGGAAAACGTTTTGAATTTGCACGTAGTCCCAGCTGGTAAATATTCTTGGCATCTAAAGCAGTACTTGTATGTAACATTGTGCAAGAAGTTGTTTCAAGGCTTTCAGTTCTCAGGTGGTGTGGGCTCCTTGGAGATTGGAGAAGGCAGACTGAACACCATGGAGCCTGTTCAGTATCAAGGCATGGCCAGCCAGGAAGGGAGCAGGTTCTGCTTCCTTCCTTATTTTTCTTGTTTGTTTCGCAAAGCAGCCTTCCATTCATGTTTCTTATGATTGATAACTTGGTCTTTACATTCATTATTTCACCAAGATATACACTCTTTCCTCACTATTCCCCTCAAATTGATTCTGGTTTGTTATCACTGTCATGCTTCGAGGACAATTTGCATTTGATATTTTCTAGTGAACTTTACACGTCCTGTCCCATCTGATTTTTTTTTTCTATGGAGTTCTGCAAAAGTGCTGTATTTTGAACAGTAGTGAGACTGCTCACAGCATATTGCTTTTTCCTCTGTCATAGCAGAGTTCAGTTGTGAATATAAAAAGCTTTACATTCCAAACATGGAGAGCAGATGCTAATACACCTTTTTTTAAAACAGAATTGGTCTGCCTGCCTCAAATTATATACTGTGAATATACTGTTTTCTTCTTATGGCCAGTTAGTTGATGAAAGAGTCTACCACGTCATTTTGCCAAAAGTACTGTTATGTCTGCTTGGAGTAATACTTCAAGACCAGAAGCACAATTTTCTCCTTTATTTGATCATGGATGTAAATATGAGAAGTTTGTAATATCTAACTAGGTGGTAGACAGGAAGGAAATGTTTGCATTCAAGTGGATATCACCACAGCCAACTTGATCCTTAAGTAAAATAATAACCCTAGGAGTGTAGATGGAATTATCAACATTAAACAACTATTTATAATCCCTTCACATTTGTATCAAAATGGTATATAAACAGTTATGTCTCACAATCCTGTACAAGACAGAAAAGCATTAAACTATAGTGATATGTTTCAGCAGTCTGGAATGAAAGTCGTGTGCTTGTGTCTTTAGAGTAATATATGATGTGTCTAATTTTTATTATTATGAGAGCTTCTTGTGCTTCTGTTATGTCGACTCATCACTGCCTTTTGATTTAAGAGCAGAGTTAATGCACTGACTCTCACTTACAGAACCCTAATGGTTTGAAATTGAACTAACTAAAAAACAACCCCCACCTGCATTGTGATATCAAGCCAATTGCAGCTAGAAGTTTGGATGCAATGTAAGCATGATTACACCTGAACAGGGGCAGACTAATGACTTCAGTGAGAAGAAAGGTCAATATAAAATAAACGACCTGAAAAAAGGCAGTGGGGGACAGTACATCACAGAAATATGTGGCCTATTTATGTCTAGGCTTTATTTTTCAGGAGACAATAGTGTTCTGATTAGAACATGGTTACACAAATGGAGACCATATATCTATGCCTGATGAGCAGCAAGTCATTTGAAAATCAACTCAAAGTCAGTCAAGTGAGACAGGAAGATGCTCTGTATGTGAAGATAACTGAGTATAACTACATCATTCAATGTCTAAGGGAACACTAAGAGCAAGGGTACCTTGGAATATGAAGATGAAATGACTCAAAGTTGCTCCTGAGCTGCAAGACAATTTTGTACAGCCAGAGATTCTACTCACATCTGCAAAGGAGGAACTTCAGCACAGCCTTCAGACAGAGAAACAAATTATGTCCAATGGGAGAGTGTCAGAACCTTTACTCACATGTTTTGTGTTGTAAATAAAGCACCAGCCTTTCTATTCTAGACATGGAGTTATTGGGAAGGGGAACAGCCCAGGCTGTGGGAACATACCAATCTCAAGGTCACGGTTCATTTGCCCTGCCACCTTTTTCAGTTAGCCCATTTACTCTGAATAGCTAAAGGAAAACAGAGATCATGTGCAAATAATTATTTTTAAAATGAAACATCTTTATGGCAAAGTATGCAATTCTTTGTTTATAACCACATGTGCACACACACACAAAGACAGATAGACTGGGAGAATCTGCCAAAAAGAAAAAATCAATTGCACTTCAGGAGTAGAAGAGGTGATCAAGAGTTAAGCTGAATAAATTTTTCTAGTGTTTTAGAGATATGGCTTTAAATGGAAAGAGTCCTTAGCCAAAGCATGTAGTGCCTGGATTTCTGAAATCATTTGGAATTGAAGCAAAACACTGATTATTGGGCCTAACTTTGATACTAAGAGGAAGTTAAGGAAACTTGACTGTTCAGCTGTGTCATCAGGACAGGGTAGGAGATTATACAGTCTGATAAAAGTAAAAAATATTTTACTTTTTTTTAGTCAGCTTTAGGCAAACATTAGGATCTCAAGGAACATATTTCTGGTTGAGAAGCAACCAGAAGAGCTGTGATTTCAAGATCTTGGGAACAGAGCTGCTAAGGTCAATTATGACCTTCCCAGCTGATGGAAGGGTGGAATCAAGCACTGGTCTCCTCCCTACTGTAAAGAGTGAAATACTGCACTCAGACTGCAAAGCATAAACACATGTATTGAAAAATGAATGATGTTTAAATGATCACCTTGTTTAAATGATCCACCTTAATGCTGTTTGCATTGTACAACTGGAATTGTGCATCTTGGGGATGGGTTGATTGCTTTGCATGAGCAGTGCTAGGTCTGACAGGATACTAGAAGTGATTCCTGATAGTTCAAAATGGGCAAAGCAGTTTTGATGTAGTACTTCTTTATTCCTATTAAATCAATCTGTTGTTATGTTTACGTATAAGAGTCTTTTTAGGGCAAAGCAGACACAACTCAAGAGAAGCCGAAATCTGAGTTAAAACTAAATATGAATATAAGCTCCCTCACTACTTCTCATATGTGCAGGTAGGCCCTTCCTACATATCTCCTGTGGTAATTTATACATTCCTACAACATAACTCTTGAATGATTCAGAGTATTTTGAGTGGAAACTAAATATAAATTGGGAGACGTACCTACAGTAGCTGAACCAGAAAGGTTTCAGTTGGACCAAGCACGGGGCTAATAATGCCAAGGTTGTGAGTTTGATCCCTGTATAGGCCATTCATGTAAGAGTTGGACTTGATGTTCCTTGTGGGTCCCTTCTACCTCAGAATATTCTGTGATTCTCTGATACCTTGCTTAGAACTTACTGTCTCTGCAGGATCATGATGCCAACCCATTATGCTTGGAGCAAAAGCTTGTGCCAAAGGCGTGGGGGCAGCACAGGATTCAGCACGGGGCGGCAGCTGCGGCACAGCCACGTCACAGCGCTGTGAGGGGCTGTGTGACACAGCCCAGGTAACTCACCTGGCACAGCCGTGTCACCAGCAGCAGCACAGCGTGTGACACTGCCCAGGTAACTCACCTGGCACAGCGTGTGACACAGCCCAGGTAACTCACCTGGCACAGCCGTGTCACCAGCAGCAGCACAGCCGTGTGACACAGCCCAGGTAACTCACCTGGCACAGCCATGTGACACAGCCCAGGTAACTCATCTGGCACAGCCGTGTCACCAGCAGCAGCACAGCCGTGTGACACAGCCCAGGTAACTCACCTGGCACAGCCATGTGACACAGCCCAGGTAACTCATCTGGCACAGCCGTGTCACCAGCAGCAGCACAGCCGTGTGACACAGCCCAGGTAACTCACCTGGCACAGCCATGTGACACAGCCCAGGTAACTCATCTGGCACAGCCGTGTCACCAGCAGCAGCACAGCCGTGTGACACAGCCCAGGTAACTCACCGGGCACAGCCGTGTCACCAGCAGCAGCACAGCCGTGTGACACAGCCCAGGTAACTCACCTGGCACAGCCGTGTCACCAGCAGCAGCACAGCCGTGTGACACAGCCCAGGTAACTCATCTGAGCACAGCCATGTGACACAGCCCAGGTAACTCACCTGGCACAGCCGTGTCACCAGCAGCAGCACAGCGTGTGACACAGCCCAGGTAACTCATCTGAGCACAGCCGTGTCACCAGCAGCAGCACAGCGTGTGACACAGCCCAGGTAACTCATCTGAGCACAGCCATGTGACACAGCCCAGGTAACTCACCTGGCACAGCGTGTGACACTGCCCAGGTAACTCATCTGAGCACAGCCGTGTGACACAGCCCAGGTAACTCACCTGGCACAGCCGTGTCACCAGCAGCAGCACAGCCGTGTGACACAGCCCAGGTAACTCATCTGAGCACAGCCATGTGACACAGCCCAGGTAACTCACCTGGCACAGCCGTGTCACCAGCAGCAGCACAGCCGTGTGACACAGCCCAGGTAACTCACCCGGCACAGCCGTGTCACCAGCAGCAGCACAGCCGTGTGACACAGCCCAGGTAACTCACCTGGCACAGCCGTGTCACCAGCAGCAGCACAGCCGTGTGACACAGCCCAGGTAACCCACCTGGCACAGCCGTGTCACCAGCAGCAGCACAGCGTGTGACACAGCCCAGGTAACTCACCTGGCACAGCCGTGTCACCAGCAGCAGCACAGCTGTGTGACACAGCCCAGGTAACTCACCTGGCACAGCCGTGTCAACAGCAGCAGCACAGCGTGTGACACAGCCCAGGTAACTCATCTGAGCACAGCCGTGTCACCAGCAGCAGCACAGCGTGTGACACAGCCCAGGTAACTCATCTGAGCACAGCCATGTGACACAGCCCAGGTAACTCACCCGGCACAGCCGTGTCACCAGCAGCAGCACAGCCGCGTGACACAGCCCAGGTAACTCACCTGGCACAGCCGTGTCACCAGCAGCAGCACAGCCGTGTGACACAGCCCAGGTAACTCACCTGGCACAGCCGTGTCACCAGCAGCAGCACAGCGTGTGACACAGCCCAGGTAACTCACCTGGCACAGCCGTGTCACCAGCAGCAGCACAGCGTGTGACACAGCCCAGGTAACTCACCTGGCACAGCCGTGTCACCAGCAGCAGCACAGCGTGTGACACAGCCCAGGTAACTCATCTGAGCACAGCCGTGTCACCAGCAGCAGCACAGCGTGTGACACAGCCCAGGTAACTCATCTGAGCACAGCCATGTGACACAGCCCCGGTAACTCACCTGGCACAGCCGTGTCACCAGCAGCAGCACAGCGTGTGACACAGCCCAGGTAACTCACCTGGCACAGCCGTGTCACCAGCAGCAGCACAGCCGTGTGACACAGCCCAGGTAACTCACCTGGCACAGCCGTGTCACCAGCAGCAGCACAGCGTGTGACACAGCCCAGGTAACTCATCTGAGCACAGCCGTGTGACACAGCCCAGGTAACTCACCTGGCACAGCCGTGTCACCAGCAGCAGCACAGCGTGTGACACAGCCCAGGTAACTCATCTGAGCACAGCCGTGTGACACAGCCCAGGTAACTCACCTGGCACAGCCGTGTCACCAGCAGCAGCACAGCGTGTGACACAGCCCAGGTAACTCACCTGGCACAGCGTGTGACACTGCCCAGGTAACTCATCTGAGCACAGCCGTGTGACACAGCCCAGGTAACTCATCTGAGCACAGCCGTGTCACCAGCAGCAGCACAGCGTGTGACACTGCCCAGGTAACTCACCTGGCACAGCCGTGTCAACAGCAGCAGCACAGCCGTGTGACACAGCCCAGGTAACCCACCTGGCACAGCCGTGTCACCAGCAGCAGCACAGCCGTGTGACACAGCCCAGGTAACTCACCTGGCACAGCCGTGTCAACAGCAGCAGCACAGCGTGTGACACTGCCCAGGTAACTCACCTGGCACAGCGTGTGACACAGCCCAGGTAACTCACCTGGCACAGCGTGTGACACAGCCCAGGTAACTCATCTGAGCACAGCCGTGTGACACAGCCCAGGTAACTCATCTGAGCACAGCCGTGTCACCAGCAGCAGCACAGCGTGTGACACTGCCCAGGTAACTCACCTGGCACAGCGTGTGACACAGCCCAGGTAACTCACCTGGCACAGCGTGTGACACAGCCCAGGTAACTCATCTGAGCACAGCCGTGTGACACAGCCCAGGTAACTCACCTGGCACAGCCGTGTCACCAGCAGCAGCACAGCCGTGTGACACAGCCCAGGTAACTCATCTGAGCACAGCCGTGTCACCAGCAGCAGCACAGCGTGTGACACAGCCCAGGTAACTCACCTGGCACAGCCGTGTCACCAGCAGCAGCACAGCCGTGTGACACAGCCCAGGTAACTCACCTGGCACAGCCGTGTCACCAGCAGCAGCACAGCGTGTGACACAGCCCAGGTAACTCACCTGGCACAGCCGTGTCACCAGCAGCAGCACAGCGTGTGACACTGCCCAGGTAACTCACCTGGCACAGCCGTGTCACCAGCAGCAGCACAGCCGTGTGACACTGCCCAGGTAACTCACCTGGCACAGCCGTGTCACCAGCAGCAGCACAGCGTGTGACACAGCCCAGGTAACTCATCTGAGCACAGCCGTGTCACCAGCAGCAGCACAGCGTGTGACACAGCCCAGGTAACTCACCTGGCACAGCCGTGTCACCAGCAGCAGCACAGCCGTGTGACACAGCCCAGGTAACTCACCTGGCACAGCCGTGTCACCAGCAGCAGCACAGCGTGTGACACAGCCCAGGTAACTCACCTGGCACAGCCGTGTCACCAGCAGCAGCACAGCGTGTGACACAGCCCAGGTAACCCACCTGGCACAGCCGTGTCACCAGCAGCAGCACAGCCGTGTGACACAGCCCAGGTAACTCACCGGGCACAGCCGTGTCACCAGCAGCAGCACAGCCGTGTGACACAGCCCAGGTAACCCACCTGGCACAGCCGTGTCACCAGCAGCAGCACAGCGTGTGACACAGCCCAGGTAACTCACCTGGCACAGCCGTGTCACCAGCGCACCCTGCTGGACACAGGCCAGAACTGCGGCAACACAGACCCTGCTCACATCGCCTTTTGAGCACTTGATGCTCGTGTAGAGGGTTTTCCTCAGGTGTCCCAGCGGGTTGCATTAGGGTGATTCAGAGCGCTTTGAGGTGTCAGTACGTTCATGCAGGTGTTGCAGAGCAGGGGATTCCTTACCATTGAGAAGCCATGTGATGTGAGGCACAGGGACCCCTCCCACACAGCACTGCAGCACAAAGTCTTGCCCTTCGCTCACAGTGCATCCTTTCAAGACGCTGGAAAAGCACGGAGCAACCTCTTCAACTTTAGGCCCTTTAAAACCAAAATGAAAACAGTTCCTTTAACTGAAACTGATGAAATTAGCTTTACCACTTCGAGCCTTTTTCTAAGTATGCTTAGGCAACCACGGTTTCCAAAGTGCAGACGGGTTCACAAGAGCTTACTTACTTCTGACAGTTAACAACCAGCTGGTGCAAGTCTGGCCTTTGGAGTTGACAGCTGCACAGCTATAAGATCCACTGTCCCTCAAGTAGGCTTTCTTTATCCATAGACAATGAATTCCATCTTCTTCATATATTTGGACATCTTCTCCAGCTTTAATAGGTCGACCTCCTTTGAACCACTCCACATCTGGTTTTGGCTTTCCTGAAACTAAACAATCAGATATTTGGATTTTTAAGAATAGGTATTCATAATTAGTGTTATTTAGTATATATTTATTTAGTATTATTTACTTCAGTATAAATTAGGTACACTTTACACTACATAATCACATAGTCCTTAATGGGCAATACAAAAAACTATTGTCAGGAAGATAGTTTGATATTTTTGATCTTCCAAAACTTCTTGGCCAGTCCATCTTTTAAAATAACAAATATTTGGTAACCTGAAAAACCATATCTGAAAAAAATCTTCTGTCTGAAAACTGTTCTTCTAAAAGTCACAGACAAAATGGATGTGAAACTGAAACACAGAAGTCTGTCTGAACACAAACCTTTCTTTACTCAGCACTGACACAGGTTGCCCAGAGAGGTTGTGGAGTTTCCCCACCCAGGAAATATTCAAAGGACACCTTGGTACAGTCCTGGATGTGCCTGAGGTGAGGCTGCACAAGCAGGGAGAAGGGCCAGTGAAAGCAACCCTGGTCAATCTCCAGAGAGGATTCTCAGGGGAGTTTCTCGGATTACTTACTAAAGTGCATTAGGGACATTCCACTGTGACCTCCCTGCAGACACCCTGCCTTTGCATGTAAGAGTTTGTGCTTTGGGTCCAAAGCCAAATGAGAAGGCATTCACTGGCTTCAATAAAAACTGGATGATTGCCTTTTTTCTCTACAACAAGAACTGTATTTCCCTACCAAACAAGGTCATGAATTAGCTAAAGCTTATAAAGTATGAGAGATGCTCTGACAGAAAACTACTAAAATTCATATTTTTAGTAGTATACCTGAAAAATAAACTACTCAAAATGTGCCAGGATCTTCAGAATCTTTTCTCCACTCCACACACTCTGGACTTCCGATAGAAAGTATATTCAGTACTCATGGGGCAAGACTTACCAAGAAATGAAATAAATTACCATGGTGTTGTGTGATTTGTTTTGGGTTTGGGGTTTTTTTTGCCTCTAGAGAAATAAAAAAAACAACAATTTCTTCCTCATTTATGTGAACGCTTTAAAGTGCAAATGTTATTAAAAAAAAACCACTAGAAAAATGCTTCCAGATTATTTTCTAAAATTGCAATTAAGAAAAAAAAAGAGACGTGTTCCAAGTCTACTACCTAGATGCAGCAAAATGTAGCTCTCATTACTCTTCTGAGAGGTTAAAACCCGTTCAAATTCTGTGGAACAAACTCTAAACCTCACTTTTAATTCTGACTTTATCATTTCAGACGTTAGGAAGCACTCAGATCAGGCTGACCAAATATGAGACATAAAAATAGATGCCTCAAGGGACATGCAGTGACTGATTGTATTTTCTTGTCTGATGATTTTTTGGCTCAAGGGTAGTGTAACTAATTACAGTTCTTGAAAGTGTGTTCTCTTGCACCCTCATATAAGAGGGCCTAAAACTACCTCCTAGAAGGAGCAGCATTGGTTACATCTGGGAAACTCCAGATGAGAGAGGAGATGGACACTATGGTATAGGATGGTTTGAAAATTTCACTAAGTGTTGTGGAAACAGCATTGGATTCTGCATCTATTTCCAAAAGGCTTTAGGAGGAGAACAACTTCCAAAGAAGAAGGAATTACTTTCCACTTCCATGCACAGAAAGGGAACCCCTTTCCAACTAATCCCAGGGGCTGGGATAATTTTCATGCCTTTACCTTTGCTCTTGAATTTAATCTCCTGGCCTTCTGATGCTTCCAGGCTCTGTGGATGGATCTCAAACTGAGGGGGAATTCCCAGGGACTCCCTCGTCTCCTCCATTACAGACCCCAGAGCTCCAGACCTGTTTTCTGCTTCTCTGGTCCTGGGACTGACATGCCCTGTTAGAGGTGGAGTTTGTTGAGCTGACATCAGGAGCTGCACCGCCCTTTTCCTGTTTTCACCCTGTCTGATGGAAGAGGCCTGGGGTTCTGGCTTTGGTTCTGGTTGCAGTTTGACAGATTGTAGTGTGATGGTGCTTGAAGTTTTCTGCAAGACCTGAGGTCCCTTTTTTCCTTCTTTATGTTCTTGAGAAGACAGTGCGTTGGTTTCTTGGTGCTGTACTTGCTTACTTTCTTTGGCTTCTCTGGTGATGTAAAAGGACTCTTTCTTTGCTGACACCCTGTCTTTGGTTTCAGCCATGAGTTCTGTGCTGCTGGATTTCAGCTCTTTAGCAATCCCATTGCTGGTTGCCTGTTTAAATTCTGAATTTTCAACAGCTTTAATGGTTAATGTGGTTGGTTTCGATGGCATGCTGAAGGAAAATAAGAAGTTTGGAGATATAAATATATAAGCCCTTAGCAAGAAGGTGAACTGATTAGCCTTTAGCTTCTTTCACACAGATCAAGAACATGGGTCAAGGAGGTGAAGTGAAAAGCTTCATAAAATGAAAACAGGGCTCAGACACTATCTCAACTCAGGAATTTCGGGATACAAGTCCACTGCTCAAGTTCTAATATGTTCTGTGAGTCAGACATTAACCTTGCATGCTCTGCTTTGGATGGGAAGCAATTACATGAGATCTGAATGACCATGATGTAACACTACTTGATGCTTTAATAAATTGAGGTCACGTACAATCATAGCTCAAAATGTCACATAAAATACTTCCCTAAAGGGAAATGAAAATGTAAATTCTGAAGTGATTTTACTATTTCTAATTGTGGTGTCTTGTAATTTAAGTAACTTCAAAACAAGACTGATAGGACACTTGACCAAAGTCTAGGGGAGAGAGAAGGGGTATTGGCACATTAAAAACTTGACTGGATGTAACAATATTAGCTATGGATTTATTAGGAAGAGTTTCTCAGAATTACAATGGATCTGCTGCTCAGTATTTTGGGGGCACAAGAGTCGCTGACTAACTGGGGACTTGAATCTAAATCTCCTTCACTGAAGGTGACTGCTTTGATCCCTAAGCTATCACCTGTAGAGCACTGTGTCTGTGTCTCACACTTCCACAGTATTACTCCAAGGCAGAATGGGAACACATTTGAAATAAATGCAGTAATTTCCAGCCCAACTCTGTTTTGCTACACTTGGTGCCATTAACTTATTCTCTTAGGGAGACTTGTGATATTTATTGGGGTACTTTCTTCAGCTGGAGTTTGATGTACTGTTTGAGATTTGTAGTGACAACTGTAAGACTTCTTCATTTTACAAAATGTCTTTTTTTGTGAATAAATGATGGAGGATGCAGAACTACTCTGGAGAACCACATGCATGGGGAGTTCTGCCTGCAATGCAGTTTCATTTATACTAAACTTACTTTCAAGTATGTTCCTAAAAATCACACAGATCTGAAAAACAGAATAGCACAGCATTTTCAATTCCACTTTGCAGTTAGGACAATGTGAACATGCCATTTTGAAATCTCACCCAGGGCATGTGAGGACAGATAAACATCCCAATGACTATAAAAAAACTGGCCTTCATCAAAGTGTCTTACACAGACAGCCCTGATCTTTTCATTCCTGCATTTTCCATTCATGAAGAAAAGTAATTTTATAAAATAATTTAAAAATTTTAATTTTAAAAATCATGGTAAAGGCCTAAATATTAATTTTTTCTTGTTACTTTACCCCTACATTTGTATGTATTTTCAGACAACAGCAAAAACCACGGCCATACCATGTTTAGTTTATGACAGGAAAGAACAGCCAGCTCAGTACTGACAAGGTGCACTCAGGCTGTTAACTCCAAAAAGGAAGTTTGACCCTCTGGTACAGTGTAGAATTTCTGCCTACATAGCTTATTTTAAAATTTTGCTTTCCTGGAGCAGACCAGAACTCTGTATTTCATAATGTTGCCACCAGTTCCACCAACTATTTCCTACAAGTCTACCAGGACAGCTGATTTGGGCAGCAAGAGAGAATCTTATTCCAAGCAAACACTTTCTTAGTTCCAAATACATACAGACCCTCCAAAAATTTATGACTTTGTGAAGAAAGCACATGCAGTAAATATCAAAATCAGTGCACTGCAATTAAATAGTCAGAGAAAATACTGTAGTAAAAACATACCAAGGTGGCTGAGGGTATGTGTCAGTCTTATCTGGACCTGAAACATAAAGGAAGAAACAGGTAACTTACACACAAAATACGGTGCACAATTCCAAAAATTTGGAAGATTTTAAGCAAAAAATATACTTAAGAACCTTCACTCTTTCAATTTAGTCAAGATTGACTATCACCACACCTGAAATTGATATGGACAACAGGAAGCTGCTCAGCTGAAACACAAAGAGGTCTTGGTCCATTTTGAGACATTGCTGAGTCATGTTCTCACAACCCTGCAGAACTAAAGGTTCAGTGAGCCTCAAGATCTCTATGTTGGGGGAGAGCAGTAAGGAAGAGATTTCAACTGGGAAGCAGCTTATCAAATCTTATGATAACTCCACAGAGTTTGTAGAGGTGGAGAAAGACAAACCATCAATCAGTCCTACACCTGAGGGTGCTCACAGTGAAACTGCAGCTGTCTCTGGCTAAAACACAGAACCAAGTCAACAGGAGTAAGACCTCCCAAAACCTGGACCCACCTGTAAACATTTACCAACCCATTTGCTGTGTAGCAAGAATTATCACCTTTAACATGAAAAACAAAAAAGCTAATGCATCACATTTCTTAACTTTGCAATACCACCAAGAAATCTGGGAACATGACTGGGCTATATTGATTTGCCAAGGTGCCTCATCAGATGCACTGATAAAACTGAGCACATATTTACCCACAATCAGTCTCCTAATTTGTAATCCTCCATGACAGTGTTTGTTTCTCTTGGGGGCAGCATGAGATAATGAATAGTTGTGAGGAGAGAAATACCATTCTAGGTCAAATACCAACCACATCTCTCCATTACCCCCTAATTAACATTTCAGGATGCAATTTGTTTTCTCCTGGTCAGATCAAAGCTGCACCTACACTGTTGTCAGCTGTGAGACTAGAAACTACAGTAGAAAGACATGTAATAATATATTTGCAAGATAGCAAATTTTTCAAGTCACCAACAAGCACGTCATAAAAAAGCTTTCAGAGTCTCTGCCTCAGGGAAAAGATAAAATCATGTGATGGATGATATCCTGATTTCCACTGTGTTTTACAAGCAAAAATCCACATCTAAATGCTTGGACTTGCCAAGCCATTTGGAGCGACGTAATGAATCTATTTACACACAAAAGTTGCAGTGAGAGAGGGAAAAACCCATTGACCTAATTTCAATAAACCTTCCAATAAACAGAAGGTTGAAATAACAGAAATATTGAAATTAAAACTGAAAAGACTGGATAAATGCAGAAAAGGAAGCTTCATAACTACTGGTTGTAGACAAGAAAATACAATGCAACCCTGAATGAATAGGGTTGCATGGTATAATCCAAGAATATTTCCTCCTCCCTCTTCACCTTCCACTCAGAAAAAAATACAGCTACTGGAGGAAAATATCTATATATGAGATTGCATGTCTTTGAAAGAAAATGTAGTAATTCTGAACCACTTGATTGTCTGCTAACATCTTGCAGCAACTCTGACAACCTGATTTAATGGATAATGAAAGAATTAGGTATTATATATTGTGGTCAGGTAAGTGGAATCATCCAATTAATCAAGAGCACTGCAAAAGAGTGCCCTTTTTACCGACCCGCACTAATCCAAGAAAGAATGCCCACATTATTCAGAGATGTGGTCAGCATCTGTAGCAAACGTATACCACAAGTGACTTTGTGACCCCAGTTCCACATCATCTCTCAAGGCAGATGTAGCCATTACAGAACAGAAAGCTCACCACTTCAGGGAGAGCAATTAGGGATCGAGTTTTATGTTTAGATAAAAGGCTTATTGAAAGGAACAGCCCTTTCTCTAAAACTACCATTGAACAGGCAAACTACAGAAGCTTCTTCTACAGTGGCTTCATCAGGTCAGACCTTACAGATAAAAAGTACAGCTTTAAGTTGTAGAAAGGTTAGCTGTGGTTCTGAGCGTACCAAACGTACATCCACTTGTTATTTATACTCTTGATACCTTACAGAGTGACAGCATTGATGTGAAACCTAAAGTCTTGCAACAAAAAACTCACTGCTGGCTGCATATGTAACCCATTGACCTCATGACTGCAGTTGAAGCCAGCAGCTGTGGTTTTAATTATTTAATTGGGTCCAGTGACTGCTTACCCCCTGACTGATGAACTTCCTCTTTAGTGTGCTTGCTGAAGGCTGTATGATTTTGAGGCTGATGCAAAGGGCACCCTAAGAAGCATCAAACTTCAAGATGAGCTGTATATGATAATGAATGTATGGAACAGAACATCCTACTTATACAAAGATATTTGTTTCCTTAACAAGCAGTGAAATAGGCAGGGTTGGGAGTTGAGAAGCCTGAATTTCAATCTTATTAACTTGGGGTTTTTTTCTCTCTCACAATTTAGAATTATGCTCCTTTACTTTACTTTCTTAGTTCTACAAATATAGATAGAATTTTCCCTCCCATAAGGGAGATAGTATAAATGTGCATCTTGTGGTAGTACTCAACAAATACAAAATTAATTATTGATTATTATGACAAGTTCCAGCTTCCATATGCTGAAATTCAAATCTATGTTCAAAACATAGAAGTCAAAATCACAGTAAAAGTGAAGAGGTGTTTTTAAAGGAAGCTGTTACAAAGCACTTGGGCAACCTTTTTTCCCATGAACCAACACAACATTTACAGTTGTAGCACACTCCAAGTTATCACAGCATCATTTAGTGAAGAGAGAGAGAGAGAAGAAAATAATGGGAGGAAGTCAATGTTTCTTGTGAATGTCGAGAACACAACCAGATAAATTTTAAAGGAATGTCTGTGGCTCACTTTTCTCTCTCCTGCAAACCCTTTGCTGTACCTTGAACGGTGAGCTCTGCAGACACTGATGCCTTCCCAGCACTGTTCACCACTGTGCATGTGTAAATTCCTGAATCAGCAAGCTGAACATTCTGGATCTCCAAGAACTGGATGCCTGTTCTCTCATACATGTTGAGACGCTCATTTTGCTGCAACTGAATATCACCCTGCAAATATCACAGGATACCATGAGACAGCAGCTATTGTTAAGAGAAGGGGAGCAAGAATTTTTTAGTAAAACATGAAGTCAAAATGCCTTTCTCCTATCCTTTAGCCAAATTCCTTCTATGAATAATACTCATATGGTATAAACAAAAAAAAAAAATTGTGTCCAAAATTCTGTAATTCATATCTTCAGGAGGCTTTCTTTTTCCTCTATTTTTCCACCTACTCATCTCAGTTTGGTTTTGGAGTTTCCCTGTTTATTATACCCAGATTCCTAGAAAAAATTATTTTCATTGTATGTGGGCTCAAGCCAGTTTTATGTTCCTGTTTGTTCCAGGAAGTTAAATGCTTTTGAGCAAAAGCTTCCAATCTGGAGAGTAGTTCTCTATCCCTCAATAGTTACACTGGAGTTAAATCCAAAGATATGGCTGTGAGGCAAGAAGAAATGTGTGTAGGTCTGTGTTCTCTGTTACACAGAGTAGATGATCACAATGACGATTTTTACCTTTAAATTCTACAAAGCAATTGACCAATACCTCATTTGTGAGCACATCAGTTCTTCTGCTTCAGCAGCAGCCATTAAGAATGAGTGCCTTGCTATCAGACACCACAGTTTCTCCCATCCTAAGTTTAGGAAGGGAAAGCCTACAAAGCTACAATTTTACTTGGGCAGTAAACATTTGAGAAACATCAGTGTTTACAGACACTCATTCTTGAAGTCTATCAACTTACTGCTATCTGGGTGCTGTAGGTCCTAATGGAATTTTTAAAAGCTAGCTCACATCAGGGGGTTGGTGATGATACAGAAGCTTCTGTTCCTTGCAACTTAACAAGTAAGAAAATTGGAAAGAAAACAATAAGCAAAGTAAGATGTTTACAAACAGGCTTATTTATTCATTCTGAAAAGTGCAATTTTACTTGTTGATAAAGCTTCCATGCTGTAAGGAAGGTGGTCATCTATTAGTCCTGCAGTAGCCAGAAGTGGTCCAGCAGCCATGTAAGTTCATTGCCGTGAGGCACACATTATAGAAGGTGATAATCAATAGCAAAATATATAATATAACCTCCAGCAAACTGCAAAAAATGTATGGAGAAGTACCAAAGTGTAGATCCAAACTGCTGGATTGGTAGTTCCTACTTCCTGTTTACCACACAGCCCAAACCAAGAGAGCTGAGTGACAAATCCTGTTTTGCACAGAGCTGCATGTCTGGAAAACCTGAGCGAGCCTGGTGGGACTGGAACCAGGCTGTGGTGGAGCAGCTGCACTGCAGAGTCCCAGAGAGCCAGTAGCTTCCCACAGAACTGAGGGCAGCTGGAAGGGGAAGCAGACTCCAGATGGAGCCACCAGCTGAAGGAGATGTCAGTGAGCGCTTCCACAGCAAGAGGCTGCCTGTGTTGGGGATGTACCCTGACATTCTTGTATTACAGACAAGGGTAAGTCTGGAATAAAGCAGAAAATTACTTGGAAGCATTTCCCTGTTCTCTGAGAAGTTTTCTGAGGTGGTTTTGGCTTCTTTCCCCTCCCCCCCCAAAACCTGGAGATACAAAGAGAAAATGGAAGCACTGATAAAAGTTGAGTTTTTTTCTGTTGACTGGACATAATTGTCTGTTGAAGGCTGAAGGGGAGCAGGATGCCATCAGAGCAGTCATATATTTGCTCTTCCAAATTAAAGAAAGTAACTGTAATCCTCTAGAATACTGACAGTTTCAGTAAAAGTGGCATAATCAGTGTAATATCTAGCTATCACATGAAAGCTCTCTCCTTACAAACAAAAAAATATGTTTGGAGGTCTTGTGTATGCCCAAAGGGACACTGGGACTTAAGACTTCAATGTTTTTTCAATAGTCTACTGATTTTTAAATATTGCTCATATATATGTCTTTTCTGTAAATGACAGATACTCACAGTTCCCAATTTTACTGCAGGTCTGAAGCTGACAGCTGCTTTTCATACCTCCTATTTTCTGTCAGACACTTTTCTCTTACCAGTGTTTTAGCAGAGGCCAGACTGAAACCGTTGAACAGTTGTTCATCTAACTTGAATTTTTCATTTTTAATTTGCAAAAAACAGTTGTGTATACCAAACCCCAATCATATCTGTTAATTCCTAAACAGTTATTTTTCTTTTCAATACAATTTAATTTCTTTGCAAGCATCATCTTCAATATAACGTACAGGTAAAATTCAATGTGAATGGTACAGAAAAGGAAGTCTATGACTGAGACATTGACCTGGAACTTGGGAAATACAGTTATAATTTTCACAGCTGTCAGAGACTCCTCTGTAACCACAGTCAAAGTGTTAATTCCCTGCAGACCTTCCCTATAAACAGAGGTAGACGTAATATTTTCATTCTTGTCCTTTGTCCATTTCCCTGACCTATTTAGTAAGGTCTTTGGGCAAGTACATCCCACACTTGGTATTTTTTAATGGAAACTGGATGTAGTTCAGTGCTTTCAGATGGTTTTTGTAGAAATATTTTCAACAATGAGACATATAAGGGAGAAGTTTAGACTGAGAAGAAGCACTATCATCTTTTTAAGTTTATTCAGCATAAAAATGAGGAAGAAAATGGCTCTCCTTGTATGTAAACTCTCACCATGATCATTTGGACTGTCAAGTCCATTTCATCCTTTCACGTCACAAAATTTCAAAAGAGACTGAAAACATAAACTTTTGGGGAAATCATACCTTAAACCAAGTTACTTGAGGCTGAGGTCGTCCTGTTATTTTACATGAGAATTTGCCTGTTTGGCCTTCACGCACAACAACTCTGTTGGGTTTTGTAGCAAACTTGGGTGGACTTTCTCCCCAGATGCTTGGCCTCTGCTCCACAGATGGAACAGCAAGTCTTCCCCTGGAAAGGCAATTGACATTCTGGTTTTACAGAGGAGCTGGAAGCTGTTGTGGTTAGAGCACATGTCAGAAAGCATCTTAGACCAGTGGTCTACCAACAAGGGTATATAATTTATGGCAACCTAAACTGTAGTTGCAAAATATTTTTCTTGGCCAGTGGAAGAAATGGAAATGCTGGTGATGACTGCTCTTGACTCCTCATGCAACTAAAACGTGTTATCTTATGCACCCTCATCTGGCATCCACAGAACAGATCTTGGAGAAAATTTAAGTTGTTCATAAGCAGAGCTGGGCAAACCAAAAGATAGGAAACACTGTATTCATTTAGTTTTCTCCATTTTCTGTTTTTTAGTTGCCTCCTAAGAGTTTATTTGTGCATGCTTGTTCACTGTTCACAGGTTTTTATCGTGTAATTTGTTTCGCTCGTGAGTGCAATTGACACAGTAATTTCTGATTTATGAATCAGAACCTTGGTTTTGCAACATTTCCGACATGTCCTGTAAATATTTTTGGTCTGGGGAAAACTTTTATTTGAAGTCTCATTTGCTACATTGTTTGCAAAGCAAACATGATAAGGGCAGAAACCCAAAGTACACCTGTCCCAGGTGAATTACCGTTAAGTGTAAATGCCCAGCTCTACTTACATGGCTGGCACAGCTGGGAAATGACATGTGGGATGAAACTGAAGTTGCATCAGCGACTGCAGTCCAAAACTGTAAACAGTTGCCCAACCATAAAACATCAAGCAGTATTATAGCATGAAAAAACCCAAAAAGGCGCAGCTTCAGGTCTGTAAATGTCAAAGGGAACACACTCACTCTTTGCTCTGAAGCCTTGGTACAACAGACACATTAGCAGATGGCAGATGGTGATTTTGGGTTTTTTTTAAAACATTTAATTTCAAGCAAACTGAACCATTTTCAAGATCTTTTCCAGATGGCCTTTTACCACATGCAAGTAAGATGTGTCAATACTTCACCATTTCTGCCAGGTGTCAGATACTAACAGAGACTGCATCGCCTTAGTCCAAGGTGCTGCCGAGACATGGTGGTTGCCATTTGGGCAGCTCAAGGTTTCTAAGCAAGAGATGATACCAATGAAAGGATTTACATGGACAAGAGGACCAGCAAAAAGTATTGAGAGAAGGGTGATTTTAACATGCTAAAATGAAAATCACTTTATCATATAATTAAATATCTGATAGCTTTTAATGTCATCTCCCTCATACTACCACTAAAGAAGAACAAAATTTGTATTAAAGAAGTTTTTCAGTAACCATCTTTACAAGGTGACTCTATATATCTATACACACAGCATAGGAAAAGAAAATCAACTACTAGCTGGCCTACAGCTTTATGGCTGGTTCCTAGACATGAAAAAATGGAAATGTATAATGTATATTTTTTTTCTTTTCCCTTCTCCTACCATAGAATTATTAATACTGAATATGAGGAAAACACAGGAGCATGAAAAGTGAGGACAATCAATCTAACTCTCTGCAATGCAATGGATTAGGATAGTGCTTTGTAAAGTCTGAATATACAGCAAAACCTAACAGTAACTGTCCTTTCTTGTTTTGATTATTTATCCTGTGTGTATGTCTGTAGCTTATTTGCAATACAGAATTTATCATGTAAAAGCCTTCCTGATTACTCAGTTTTACTTACCATCTTCACTGTTGTAATCTCAGTTAATGTTAAAATTCAAAACAAACATAAAAAATGTTCATATCAATGATGAAATTAAAATCTCCTGTTTTAACTATCTGTATTCTGATCAGTAACATAATTAGAACATGTATTTTTGTCTACATCTAGAGCTACTCAGTGCCAAAAATATAAATCAGAAAAAATTATGCTTATATCCAAACTACTTACAAAGGAATTAATTCAGCTGTTGGAAGAATTAGGCCTGGGGCTTTTAAAACAGTGACATTCATGTAATTGTAAATGCTTACTGAAGTATAGAAAGTACAAGTAGGTTTCTGTGTGCCAGCTTACATCACCCCATCAACTCGTTCTTGGTAAAGTTACTCCAAACCAGAACAATTATTTCTTCTGGAATACAGTTTACCCACTGTGTTGCTTGGAAATACTTAAATTCTGTGTGAGAGAATGCTGATTTCAGTTGCTTTTATTTCTTACTGGTGACTCTTAAAGCAGTATTTGCTCTGGCCTTAAAAAAAGGCTGTTGGGTCATGGAAGTTGTGGGGAAGGATTCTTGAATATCAGAGAGCAGAGAAGAGGGTGCAAAATTACAGCAGAGGAGGGTGCAATATTTAGGTATCAGCTGGATGTTCTGTTTTCAGCCACATTAATTCCTCAGTCAACATGCTGGAGCAGTAGCTGTACATCCTCCTGACTGCCTCAACGATTCTGCTAAGCCAGCAGCTCTCACGGTAGCTATTCTGCTTGGGATAAATGGAGACTTTTAGAAATAGTAATTTTCCTTGTTTTCCTACCAAAATATATTTAAGTGTCTGTTAAACAATATCCAAGCCAGTAGACTGCTTACCCAGAGGTTTTGGCACTGGATGGCAGGCTGTATTTCATCAAGGAGTTTCCTGTAAGCATAGGACAGAAAGACAGGAAGTCGGAAGTTTTGTCAAGACCACTGGGAATTACAGATACTAAAGACTATGCAAAATATATATTTCTTCAGGTTTGAAACATAAAGGAGGAATGCAACACCTCCAGTATAAGGCTATGTTATCTGCAGTTCAAAGTTAGGCTCTCTAATTTCAAAACCAAGCTTTATCAGAGTTACTGTCTAACCCCCGGCCTCAGTTGTAACAATGCTGCAGATTATTCATGAAACAATACTTTTTAACCAAGGGGATGAAACACTGTGTCTAATTCCTACAGCGCGCCAGTACTTCAGATTAAGATAGCAGGAGGTTTTTAGACTGTGAAAGAGGTCTTGCTTTACTTGGTTGGGTTTTCAGTCCTGTGCTAGCCCAAGGTACCTCGCTGTAGATGACGCGGCGCGTCTCTCGCTGCCGTGCGCAGGAGGGAGATGCCGCGGGAGCCCAGCGCCATCTGCTGCACACACAGCCCGACCCGGGGGACACCCGGAGCCGCAGCAGCGGACACACAGCGCTGGGGCTGTGAAAAAACACCTGTTCTAGAGCCTTACAAGAGCCCACATCACTGTCAGACAGGACAGCCATGCTGATGGAAAGACTAGATCAAGTTTCAGGCACTCATTTTTCAAGCAGCAGGCAGCCCCACGTGGTTATCTTTGCTGAGAACAGAAAAAAAAAAAAAAAAAGAAGAATCTGTGCTTTGCTATCTTGATGCATAAAGGGATTTTAGAACAAAGACCGTATAATTCTTAGACTCTGAGAAATTCAGTCATTGGGTACTGCCCCGAAGTCGTTTTAAACTGCAGCAAAGACCAGGTCAGAAAAATGGATATAAAAGCAACTTTTAAAAATTTCTTCACCTCCGTGTAAATTGTCATTCATAAAGTTGTCCCAACTTAAAACAAGGGGAAAAAATATTTCACATAACTTTTACAACAGAAGGCAGTAGCAATCATGCCAGATCTATGCATATTTCAGTATGTACTCTGAAGAGATTTGAGGTTTTGACTCTGAATAAACCCAAACACTGATTGTTTCAGGACTGCTGCAGATATTTTCTTTGCTTCAAGAACTCAACACAAAGTTGTGACCTGAGAGGTTTTGATATTCAACAGATCTCTGACATGACCAAACTGCAAGAGAGAAGCAGTACAATTGATTTCAATCATTCCCTGGCTTTGTGTCACTCTTTAAATTTTAACTTTGGCCGTTTGCAGCTATCTAATATGCAGATGTGCTCTTAAAAATTCCTGGGTTTGATCTTGGCTGTTTCTTGTGTGACATTAAGCATGCAGTTACAACCAGGCATGCAGCTTAGCAGTTTCTGTCCTGAGTGGTGACTTCCATGAAAATTACAAAGTTTAGAACAAAGTCTTTAAGGTTAGGAGTTTTGTTTCCTGCGCATCATCACCCACACCTGAAACAGAACTCACACTTAATCTAATTGTAGATGTGTAGTTCCCTGCACAATATCTTAACCTGTGAAATGCAGTAAGTGAACCTTACTCTTGTATCAATGAGAAAGGACATGTGTACAGCTGGGATTTTAACCCAACTGTTTAACACACCTTGTTCCTTTACTTAAACTCTATAATCATCACAACAACAGTGTAAGAATCTTCTTACCTTCCACTGTCAGTTCCACAGTCACTTGACGAACCCCGCCATCATTTGCAGCCTCGCAGGTGTATTTGCCACCATCACCTTCCTGCACACCTTTGATGACCAAGCTGAACACCCCCCGGATGCTGCGGTCCACGACACAATGGTCTCCCTCTGGGACAGGATGCCCATTTCTGTACCATGTGATCTGTGGCTCAGGGTAGCCTCTGACCTGGAAAGATGTGAGAGAGAGAGGAGAAAGAAGATAAACTTCACAGATGATGTTATCAGGAAGAAATGTTGGACATTTAGCAATGCAGTGGAAAGTTCTTGACACAGGAGCTGTTAAAGACATATTCTTCACAAGCCAAATGGCAGAAGATAATGAAATGAAATGAAATGACAAAAACTCTTGGATAAGTCAAAGTTAAAATCATAAGACTAGTCAGGCAGATAGATAGTTATGCAGAAAAATTTCCCACTAGAATGGTTTCTCTGCAAAAACACAGTGATAGTGCCAATGAAGATTCCTGACACCTGGGTCCCCACTGCTCAGAAACTCAAAAAAAAAGGCAGTAATGCTACTACACTTTGCAAGAGTGTGAGGCTCTTGGACCAAATATTTCTAGCATGGTTGCCAAAGATTGGGCTTATAATGAAAATATGTACACAGCCATCTAGTTCTCAAATGTGCTGAGATATAGTATCTCCTGACAATATACAGGCAAAAGATGCAGACACATAGCAAATTTTGTCTTGATCTTCAAAAGCAGAAGATAAGGAGCTGCAATTTGAGAAAGCATCATTAAGGGTCATTCTCATGTTATGGTGGGAGGGGACTATTAGCATGTACACATAGGCACACAAACACAGAGCTCAAAGAGATTTCTGGTCTACCCAAAAGAAGAATTTTTGGCAAAATGAAGCAGTCCTGTTCTCATTAAGTAACCATATTGGTATATCCCTGCTTGCTATGGCATTAATGATACCTTCAGATTTACAGGCAGATCCTCGGCTGGTGTAACTGAGAACTGAGTTACTGATTTGCAATTGAGCTCTTGAAACTTGATGAGGATCTGTGACTTTCTTTAAAAAAAAACAGGAAAAGCAGACATACACCAGTTTCCACCAAATAAAAAACTACTCAGGCTATGGTTCTTCCTCTGCTTTGTGAGAAATGCCATCCTCTTTGAGGGTCACTTTAGAATGTGTTAATTGTTAGCATGCTTGCCCAATCATCATAACAACTCCTGATGGCAGTACTCCTTTCCTGTCCCCCCTCTGATATGTCAGCTCTCCATCTTCTGACTCTTTGATCCTTTGCCTACAAGTCATGAAGTAACTGAGTGGATCAAGATGAGCCAGGATGAGTAATAGTCATGGCTGTGTTTGCTCACTGGGAAAGAAGCAATGTTGCCTTCTGAACTACATATCAAAATCTGTCAACTGAGCAGGAAGTCTCTTCAACCTCCAGGTGGGCAAAATATTGATGATCTGTCTTGGAGTGAAGAAGGCTCGGTTGTGGCTTGGGCAAGTTCCTCCCAGCATTCTCCTCTCAGTTTCCAATTCTCATTTCAGCTCTGCTTTCTCTGACTGCACAGCACTTACTTTCCAAACTACGATCTTTAGCCAAACCTTACCCATTCTTAAGTTCTCTTCTTTAAAACCTTTCATTTTTAATCCAGCCCCACCTCACTCCAGCTGGGTTTCTCATCTGCTGCAGCTTAACCTACAACTGTCAGAAATTTTTTGTCTTTCCTTTAAATCTTTAGGTATCAGTTCAGACAAATTAGTTTTGCCAGTGATGTGGTGACCTCTTCTCCCTGTCACTACTTACTCAATATTAAGGACATTAACATTTGCCAAGAGCTGAATATGCTGAATAAACTGGAGAAACTTTCCCCTTCTGGTATAATTTTTCAAATTCTTTCTGAGTCTATCTTAAACTAAGCAAAAGCGATGTTCCATGGAGTACAAATTGTGGGATCCTGCACAATGGGGAGCTGATTCCTGTTTAAAAATGCCACAGCATTTTTCTAAAGCTCTTTGTGGCCACGTCTTTTTCCAGTGCTTTCTGAAAAACAGCAGCTCCTGCTCATCCCAGACCCCTCACCCTACTCCAGCATATTGATTTGGTGCTCCTTTGGAGCACAGGCTCCAAGGAATATATTTCTCAGCACATTTCATTTTCAGAAAAAGGGAGTTGTGAAGCATCAATATGAGATTGCTACAATACTGTAACTCCAGGTAGTCGATAATGTGCTCACTGTCACAGAAAGTGACTTGCAGCAAATAACTGTTTCATACTATTAACATGTCAATGCCCTCATACCTATCTTTTCATTCTAGACTGAGAAACCAACAGAGACATTAAGTGATTTACCCAAAGCCAGAGAGTATATTAGAATGGTGTTACCACTTCTCATTTTTACTTTACTATATATTAAGATTTACTTGAAATATTTGAGGCAAAAGTGTTTTCAAACTGATGTATCAAGTATATACCGTACAGTAAAATAGAAGAGTAGCACTTCAACTGATGTGACCTTCAACCACCTTTTCAGTGGTTCTGTCTTCACATCACAGCCTCTTTATTAGCATTAGTCAAGCCATATCTGTTTACAGCTGCTGAGATTCTAGCCTGTGAATGAAAGTCATCAATTACATGTCACCTAATATATTTGCTGTTTTTTTCCAGTTCATAATCAGTTCTTCTGGTGTTTTCATTGAATTGTTCAACCCGTCTTCAAGGTCCCAAGCTTCAAAGGTCCCAAGCATTAACCTTCCATCAGTTGTAACAGGGAACAACTGAGGTCAAAACAATGGGAAATACCTTTCTTCCCTTTTGATTCTGTTTTAAAATATTCTTAAGTCCCTCTTGGACTGCACAAGGCCAGTTTTATCTGACCCCTCAAGCTCTGGTAGACCATGATGTATGTACTTCCAGGATCACATGGCTGAGGCTAAATTAAGTATTTTTCCATTTCTTCTCTGTGTCTTTATTTTATACTTGCTCTGTTTGTATTACTGTGTTCATCCACACCTCTCCACTGAGGAAATGCCACACCAAAAACTACAAACACAGGTAATCAACATTCCATTTCTTTTCAAAAAGTTGAGTCATTCCCTTCCCAAACTCTGATTTTTTTTCTTTCATTTTTTGTCAAAAACGAAATGATGGGAAAGCAGAAGTTTACAGAATTGCTCTGTTGCAAGGATTTATTTCAGGTTTGGGTTTGGAATGTGTTTCAAACTGAGCCAGTCCTCTCTGAAATACACGGTCTTGCCATAAAAGTGTCAGGGACCCTTAAACAAATCACTGGTTACCAGGTTTTGATCCTCATGGATCAATTCCAGAACTGCAGCAGGTTTTATATTCCTCCAAACCTTTCCAGAGCTCACTAAAAACATCTGCCTTGAATAAATCCACACCAAAGAGAAATTTATCTGCTTATTTAATGCCCAGCAGCAGCATGCTATAACCCTTATTTACAACTTGGCCTGTGTGAGTATTGCCAGTCCCAGTGAGGCTGCAGCTTCTCTTTACCTGCTCTACTAGAATAACAAGTGGAAAATTGAGAGCAAGCAGCAAATAACCATTGTATTAGCACAAACACGAGTTTTTGAGTTCTTGTCTGGACCCATCAATTGCTTAGAGCCTTCTTGGAAAAGTCTGCTAAGGTAAAACAGTCTTTCTGCTCCATGCATCAACAGCAAGTGGAAAGAGCTGAGAGAACCTCTAGTGTGTGAAACTCACAGAGTTTAGGTTGTTCTGCATCTGAGTGTCTGAGAAAATGCTATTGAAAAGGGATGGTGCTAGGTTCCCAAAGAAAAGAAATAAGGGAGAAAAAATTACAACAGATCAGTGGAAACTGTACAGTACAGGACAGTATTATTAGAAAATGTGCCCCTACAAACTATTCCCCACTGTCACAAACTGAAAGGCATTCAGTGACCACCAATACCAAATACAGGGATCCTTTTTCTTGTTCAAAAGCATGGGAAATATTTTCTAAAACTTGGTCTCTATCTATGCTCCATAAAAGAGGTGTTTATATACCAATTTCAAAAAAACACAGTTTGCCTACTTAACCAGAGCTTCCCTGGCAGTTTAAGGCAATGGGATGCACCCTTTTGGCTCATGCTTTTAACTTCAAAGTCATATCCTGCTTTGTAATAGCTGTTGCTGGACCCAATGAGGTCAACGATGAACATAATCCCCAAAAGGAATCAACCAAAGTGACAATAAACCAAAGTGTAAGTGTGAAACACTGATGGGGTGTGTACTGTTCAGTTTGATAGTAACACCTAAAGACTATTAGAAATGATGGCAAACATTACATGACATATTCCAGCACTACATCTATTATACTGGCTGAGGTGTTCAGTGCTTGATGTTAAGGACTAGATAAATGTCCCATTTTGCTCTTTAAGGTCACACAAGCAATGACATCAGGAAGAAAACAGCTATCAAAAGTTATTGGTTTGCAAAATCTCCCCAGATTTCATCATGTATAGACAGGCACATCAAAAATCGTACTAAGACTGGCAATCTTACAACTGTTAAGAAGTTGCTATTCAAAATAACTCCCCTCATAGAGATGATTTCATATGCTGAACTATGAATTCACTAATGACTAAAATTCCTTGCAAGAGACAATTCTTCTCCCATGAAATCAGAATTTTAAAACAACCAGATTCTGTCAGCACACAGCATTCACTTGTGCTGCTATTTCTGTAGACTACCTTTGCCTTAAGTCCCCAAAGTCCAGAATTAAGACTTATGTGTGTATAATCTTCAATCATTGAATGAAACAATCAGTTTTATTTGGGTGGTTCAATTCATCTAAAGAAAATTGATTTTGAATATACATTTGAAAGACAGAAATATTGTCTATTCACATGCATGTAGTGTAGTTAGTACATTTACAGTTAGACTGTAGTGTCTGGAAGCAACAAAACAACATGAAAACAAAGTTTGGACGACATGGGTAACAAGTCATAAAAGAGGAACGGCAGTAATGAGAATGTTAAATGTTTTCTAATCCATATAGGTGTCTGCAATGCAGAAGGGAATAAATTAATTCCCACATCCACAGTGGACTGGGCAAGCAATAAACTTTCAAGAGAAATCAGCCAGATGATGTCTGTCAGGAACAGCAGGGGTTTAGCATATTTGGCTGCCTGCCTATCTTAACATTAAGGAATGTCAGAAATCAAGGAAATCTTGAGAAGGCTTTGTAGCCTATTCTCTGTTCAGTGCCCATCTTCAAGAGGAAACTAGTTATTTCTGGGATCTACATCTCAGTAAAGGCAACAGAGATCAGAAGCTGCAAAGGAATAAAATGAGGATAGCCTCAGCTAGAGATGTCAGATGTTACCACTGAGCTCCCAAATATGTGCTTTGGGCAGATCATTAGAAGTCTCTAGAAGGAGATGTCAAGGGAGATGTGGAAAACTGCTCAGAATATCTAAGTCTGACGTTTATTCTGCTGCCTGCAAACCTGGCAGAGCAAATACTCATTACTAGTGAGGAGTCAACTGCTTGCACTTTTTGCAAGACTTAGAGTAATGAGCCATCAGATCGTATCAAGAAAGCAGCAGAAGAAACTCCATTAAATAGCAGGACAGATTTTGCAAGTGTAATCCTAATCAAAGAAGTAAAGATACAGGAAAAACCACTGTATAGCACTTACACTTGAAATGTGGTAGAGACTGCATAGTGTGCCTCTTCTTCCACTGTCTAGGTATCAGCAAAAATAGATTATTATTGCCTTTATGGCAAGTTACATATTAGATGGGCTTATCTGAAGGTCATACGGTTGAAGGCTGTCATGCATCCCCAAGAGATTCAATCCAAACAGTAGCAGCTGTTCTGTGGATGTGGCTTATCCTAGGTGCTACAAATAAAGAGGTGTTTCCCATAGTCATCAGAGGGCCAGTGCCCTCTATTTTACTTGAATCAAGAGCCAACAAGTTTTGGCCCTGGACCTTCATCAAAAGACTGAGGGGAATGAAGCACTTGAGAGGAAACTTAGCAGAGGATGCCACACCATAACATACATTCTGTCCATGCAGACAGAGCTGTGCCCTCAAACTAGAGAAAAAAGCCACTTCTTGTTTTAATATTTCATACTGCTTTGAACTCTTAATTTCAGTCTCAGGAAAGAAGTACTATAAAACTGTTGAGACTACAAAATGAACATTGTAACTATAACCCACCTAATAGGTGCTATATTTTGATTTAAAATTAATTTTTATTGTTAGTACAGGTGGGAAACATAGTTCTGGCCAGTGCAACTCTTTTTAAGTCTTGTAACAAAGCTTCTGTTAGGCTCGAGCTGCAGTTTGCTTTAACAAATGAACAGCAGATGTTCCTGATAAAGGAAAGTGGACATGATACATTGTTAAGCTCCTTCTGAGACTTTAAACACACACAAACCATATCTCAAGAATAGTTTATCCCTTTTAAAAGCTTGCTTCTAAAACAGAGAACTTGCCTGGCAAGGTTAAACATGAAAATGTTAAATATTTGGAGACTTAGCTATGACCTTGCAAACAAAGCGAAAAACCTACCTCTTCTACAGAGCAGTCTAGAATTCACAGTTGTGTCATTAAAGCAAAAATGGAATACAGAGTAGAAGCAAACATGCTCACTTCAAAGCAGTACCTACTGTACGTACAAGAAAAAACAGTGGTCTTTCTGTAAACCTTGGATGTGTTTTATTTTTCTACTTTGCACTCATCCATGCCAAATGGCATTTGATACTTTATAGTCCGAACGCCAAACACAAGATCCTTCTACAGATGGCACCCCAAAAATTTTAGTTTTGACTCTTGAAAAGTAGTTCTGCATAATCTATTTATTCAGTATCACACTATTCACCCCCTTTTTGCAGATTGCAAAGGTTCTGAACACTACACATACTGCCACAGGTCTTTAGGGGAATCAGTTTTTATGGTGCTCAGCAGGGAAGAATTTATGACCTATCCATGGAAGACATGGTCTGCTAACTGAAAAGCAGACAGCAGCTGCACATAATTTCTTCTTCAATCTTCTACATTTAATCTTTTTTTTTTTTTAAATTCAGTGTCAAGATTTCCCAGAGGTGCACAGTGTATTGGCTTTGTGCTCGTCACCAGAGTATAGCTGTTTGAAAAAAGCATTGCTATCCCAGGTACCATAACCTCAACAAGTGCATTTGTCTTATATTTTTTTCTGAAGGACTCAAATAGGATTTCAGAATAGCACTGGGTGTCAATCTGCCTTGAGTTTATCTAAGTTCAAACACGAGTCCCAATTTATGCAGCTCTTAAGAGAATGTTTAAGCCCTATTTATGTCTTTTGGAATTAATCACATGTACAGGTGTTTTTCCTAAATTAGATTTCATTTCATTTAAAGAATAATTTTAATTGTATAGCTTTTAAAGTAACATTGTTACAGGAGTCTTCAAACAGCCATGAAATAACCTGAGACATGACTCAACTGAAATACAGAACACTGTCAATCTTTCCTGTACAGAGGACATGAAGGGAGCACACTGCATAGAGAAACACATCTGTGGAGCTGGGATGTCAATCACCAACTGAATCAGGGGCTGGAAACATCTGTTACACCAATGGGGGCATTTTCACACAGCTGTTGCTCTCTCAGACTGGCAGAGATGCAGCTGATGCATCTTTCATAAATCATTCTACCAGCAGCAACATCTGCCTTTTTACTCTCCCCACGCTGTAGCCAGCTGACCTGTAGCCATTAGGTGCGTGACAAGAGTTTTATGCAAACCACCCATAGAGTTCACCTGGACCTTTTCTTCTGCAAGTACAAGTTTTCTGAACTTAATATGAGATTATAGACTGAATCTCTGTCCGTCTTTAGATCTTTTTTGTATCTGTATGTAGTCATTGTCTGATTTTTCCCATTTTTAAAAAGCCTTCCTCTAGGCTGCCAATTCAAAAGCAGATGCCTTAAACCTTGGATAAAGTCTAGGAGAAAGCTTAGGTTATTTCCTCCCATTTATTCCACCATGTGAAACTTACTGTTATGCCTTAAATAATTAAGATTTCTGTACAAAATCCTACTGCAAAACATCAACTGCTTATTAGCAACGGTCAATAATTCTTTTATCCTGTAGTAATCTGTGAAATTGATAAGCTTTCCTAGCTTCACACATAGACTTTTTAATAACATCTTAGCAGAGGTGACTCAGACAGTACGGCGTACAAATGGCTGTGTTTAACATAAAAATAAAAACCAAGGGCTGAGCAACAACAGTTTAAAAGGAAAACCCTCAAAGCACTAACTGAAATACTAAGTATAAATTGCTGTGATCATAAATTTCTAGTTCAACAGTTCAGGATAAATATTTGTAGACATGCTGAGTTCAAGAGAAAGTTTGTGGGCTCACCTCTTCTTTCTAATGCTTTCTCTCAAAACTAAAATTGCTGTGATGTTGGTAAGAGAAACACACGTGCACTCAAAAGTAGCTGTTTAGGTTGTGGAAAAAGTGCTTACTCTGCGTATGCTTTCAATAGAGCTCCACTTAACTGCACTTGCTGTCATTCTACTGAGAGGTCTGAACAAATCCAACATCGTGTTTTCCATTAAACCTATGGGTGTGCCATGGTCTCCCAGGCAGACAAACCTTCTGTTCATTTGCATATTCCAACAAACCAGCTTTGAGTCAAGGCTCTGAAGACCCAGTTGTGGCATTGTGAAAGTGATGCTCTTAATCCAACAGCAGGCACTTAGATAGCTGTGATATTTGCACCTATTGCACATCTTGACTTCCTCTTCCAAAATCAGAATTTCTTTGTCTGCCAAAAGGATAGGTTCATGTCTAGGATACTGGATGGGAATTGAACCTCTGGAAGACAGACATTCAGCTCTGAATCCATGCATGTATCTCTGTATTTCTGTGTCACCTTGCACAAGACAATAAATCTCACCCTGCCTTTGTACCCCACATAAATGTCAAGGGGGTAACAGTGATTATTTCCTCTGTTGTTTTAGCTAGAAAGGCCACCAGGGAAGGATCCAACTCTACTCTGGCCTGTGTATGTGTTAAATACTGCAGATAAACACTATGACTCCAGTTGAATTAGACTATTTAAGTGGTACCGTGAAATAAGCAGAAATCAATAACATTTGCCATAGTTCTTTAATCCGTATTTCCAAGATTTTATCATAATTTTTCTTCCAGTGCCTTGGCTTTGAGCATAACTTTGTTTTGAAATATTTATATTTTCCTCCCTGCAGAGACAAACTGCTGAGTTATTCTTCTATAAAGGAGCACCAGAATTTATATAGACAGAAATAATCAAGCTTAAGTATATTGAACTCTTGTTCCAGAGAGTTCACAGAACAGAAAAATTCTTTATTCACTGTTTGCCATTACAAGAGTGTGATATAAATGAGTTAGGTTTCTGATACAAGTTAGATTTCATACTACCATATGTGTGCAGGTGCTTTTACAAACCTTTTACAAAACAGTGTGCATTGCATTAATATTCTAAGCTTTGCAAAACCAATTTAAATAATACATACACCATAACTAGAGGTTTGATTTTGTATTATGGGAAATACTGAAAAAATGGCAGACTCTCAAACCACACAGTTATGATTTGACTCTACAATGCAGCTGGAGGAAAATTATCATTCTCCTTCAATGTGAGTTGAGAGAGCACAGAGCTGGATGAAGCAAGCTCAGTAGGCCATTGCCAAAAGGCAAATAACCATGAGCAGAATTATTTAATTTGTCAGTCTTTGCATCTCCTTTTTCTTTGGGCTCCCTGTGCAGATTGTTGACATCTTTAAATGAAAAGTTGCACTTGGAATACAGCAAGACTTTTAATTAGTGTTTTAGTAAGCTCAGCTGTGGTATTTATAATAAATAATATATTCCATAGAGTAACATTTACAACAGTATTTTTAAAAATATGCAGAAAAGCAAGGAAAATTCAGAAAAAGATAAAATAACTTATTTTTCCATTTTGTCTCATTCTTCAAATGAATTACAAAGGTCTCCATCTAAGCAATAAAAACAATGCAAAGCTGACTTTGAATTTGTACCAGTTTTAGCCACAGCATTTTCAGAAGACAAAGATTGCTTTGTTCTATCTGGCTTTACAACAATGGTTTACAACAATGCACTGACTGAAAGAGAATAAAGCTATCTTCACCATCAGAAAGCCTATAATTTTATTTTTTTTTAAACGAAAACTTCCAGGTTTTCACTCTGCCTATTCCTAAAACTCCTCTGAAAAAGAAAGGTGTAAAACCTTAGATAACCTCCAGAATCTCACTGCAACATATTCTTAATGTGGGATGGCTAGTCTAGAGACCAGGTTACTAACTTGTGAGTCAAAAAACATGATTTAATTCCTAACCTATAGCCTGGTTGTTAGCTTGCCTAGAAGAATAAAGTCAGCATATTTAGGCAGGTAATTCAAAGCCCTTGAGCTGGACTAGTCACCCCAGGGACGACCAGTGAGTGAAATGCCTTGATTTTCTGGCTCCAACCAGTGCAGAGCTATGACATGTAACCTCTGACAGCAAGAGGAGTAGCAGTGTCTCCCTCAGCAAGCACTAGACCAACATATTGACATCTCTCCTCTTCCAAAGCTTATTTCCCCAACATAAGAGAAGAACACAGAGATGTGTATTCACATGGGGTGTTGAATTATGAACTGGGATGACTGTTGGCTTAAGAATCATGAGGAAGGCAGGTTTGTCCCCAGACACTAAACAGTGAACTCTGAAAGCTTAGGTAGAAAAATGGACGCTGTTTCAGGCCCCTGCTGGAGATCCAGTAACCTCTAGTATCAAGATAATGTCTTACAGACTGAACATTAAATACTGAACTGGAAACCTATAGAAGAACAATCAGGCCTTGCCTACTTTTGCTCCTGACTGTATCCTCTTTTGGGATCCAGACCCTGGTTCATTGTTTGCCATGTCTGGGCGTATCAGAGGACCCTGTCAGAGCACATGGCAGTGCCTGCTGGGAGCAGACCCTGCAGGACTGTGGCCAGCTGGTGATGGCACAGCCGTGCATGGCTCCCCTTCGGCTCCTGGCTCGTGCTCCTTTGGGGAGCAGCCAGCCCTTGCTGCTCCCTGTCAGACAGATGGGTTTCTCCCCCTCATGAATGGGTTGAATTCACAGCAATGCAATTTTCTGTTCAGTGTGCATTTAGATACTGGGGAGTCCAAATTTTACATGGAAAAATATTATGTTGTCTGGTTTTGCCCAGTAGGTTTCCAAACTTCATACTATATCCATGAGTGAACAGAGCCAAGTAACGTATCAAAAGCAGAAATTTCTAGCTTTGGAGTCTAGGTGCTAGAGTGAGCGTGGGCTGAGCAAAACCACAATGAGTAATGATGTGTTTTGATTATAAACCTTCTCCACATGTGGCCTTCTGCAAAGATTCTGAATGCTTGCTGTCTATTAATGACTACTCTCTTGTCCCACAGGGACAAAGCAGAATTATATCAAAATGTGACCTGGCGTCATTTGGTGCAAATACTCGAGGACACTTTTACAGACAGTCAAACACATACTTTGCTATTTTGTGTGGGGTTCTCGTTGCTACATATGGTGCTGAACCCTTCCCTAACCTTTCTGGTTTTATCAGTCAGATGCAGGTAAGGGGCTTGAAGTTCAAAACTTGTTTATGATGGCAGAAAGCAAATATATTGCTAGTTAGCCAAATGCACATCTGATAATAAGCACTCTATCCCACCTTTAGGGTGAGGTTGAAAAGCAAAATTTAAAGCTTTCCAGGTAGAGACATATTTCTGGAAGAAAAAAAATCAACCAAAATATTTTTCCTCTCTTTTCATATCTGTCACACCACTATAGGCTATTGCAGCACAAGGAAAGGAAGGTCAACTACTCTCAGTTCTGTTACAGTTACTAGACCTTTTTTAACTTTTAAATCTAATATAACTGTGATAAGAGTCAAATGCACAATTCCCCAAAAAATCAAGTTTAAAACATCATAATGCTAAGTTTCTGCCATGTTTCATGTACTACTAAGAACGTTTATTTAAATAAGAAAGCACAATGCTACATGATGAGTTTTATTGCCAGTGGAATCAGCCACAACAAAGACTTATGCACTGACCCAGAGGAGCAAGGGAGACTAGTCTGGAAAAGATGATGATATTTTTCAAATTAAAAGCAGAACTGAAATACTTAATAAGACATTGTTGAAATTTGAGAGATTCATGATTAACCATCATGGGACAGAAAACCCACGAAGAATTATAGACTGGTTCTACTCTGACCTACACAGATTCAATCTCTGGGCAAATCTTTGTTCAGCTGTTTAGGATATGCTGATTAGCTGTTTTTCTCCTTGGAAATAGTCAGATTTTCTTCTATTCCTTTTTCAGATACTTGCATATTATCAAACCTAAACAGTGGCCTTTGTAATTAGTCATGGTATTTAGTCCATCATTATTTTTGTAAAAGACTGAACCTCTTTTACACCACAATATGAATATTTTATTTCTCCTTTTCCTCAGCAAATTTGTCAAAACATAATTTAGGAATTTTTTTTCTGATTTCTGCTTAATGACTATAGAAAAATAGCAAGTCCAGAAATCCCTGCTAATGAAGTAAATTTTCTCAAAATCAACCCTAGGGACATCCCTATGGATAAATTCTTAAATAGATACTCTTTTCCTCTTTAGCTGACACAGAGCCATGCTTTAAAACAAAACATTACACTAGTAGGGGATCACAAAAAAGATACCTACAATAAACATGTCAGAATGAACAGTTTGTTGGTTCCCCCAAAGCAAACTGGGGGCAGGTAGATGCAATTAAATCACACCGATTTTTATTGTCAGCTTTGTCATTTTGGTTTTTTAATTGCTTCCACCTCAAAATCCAAAATATTTAGAAACACATTAAAGAAAAAGTAAAGAAAGAAATAAAGTGGTGACCAAGAGCTGTTGGGGCCCTCCCCCTGCCATGTGGTCCTGGGAGAGGGGCCCTGAGGGGAGGCACGGTGTTTCCCTGCCCCTGCTCAGCCTCGTTCCCCATTGGTTGTTTTGTGTTCCCCTGTGCGGGCAGGGACCCTCGCGTCCTGTGATTGAGCAGCTCCTCGGCAGATCCTCAGCCATGCAGCTGGGGAAATAAACATCTCTGAAACATCTATCAAGAATCAGACCATATATCTCTCTTCCACGGGCCTCGTTGTTTGATACATCATGTTGCAGTATCCGCGCTGTAACAAAGAGCAGCACAAATATGTGGTCTGGCTTCAGCTAAAACAATGTTGGTTTGGGTAGGCACTACACAAAATAATAGAAGATTCTCTTTAATCCCATATGTACATTAGTTGTAGTGTTTGAAAAAACTTCTATTATTATTGCCATCACAATTATTAGATTGTTTTTGATATTCCTTTAATTACAGCAGTTCCTACCACAACAACCAAAAATAGGGAGCCAATCTTTCTGGCACTGCATGGAGCAGAACTCCTGTCCCCAGCTGGTTGTAGCTAAGCAATTAGGTGGCAAAGGAGACAGAAAGCAAATAGAACAAGGAATGTGATAGGATCAAATAGCACATTTCTTCAACAGTTTGGAGGTGGGTGGGTTACTGAACACAGGCTCAATCATACAAAAGAGTAAAACCAACCCGGAGAAGCTAACAGGGATGTGTACGTTCAGTGCTCCCCAGTCATGGCCTCTTTCCTGCACAGAAATTTTGTCTGGGTGGAATTTGAGGATATTCAGCATTGTCTAGGATTTCTGAACATCTGGCAGATTGAAAAAAAACTCTGCAAAAGGTCTGACCAAACTTTGCTGCCAAACATCCAGAAATATTGGCTGTTGCCTCAGCGCATGCACAGATCAGTTGCAGGGGATGGTGTATTAGGTCCAGCACTTTTGAGCATCATCACATGCTCTGCACACAGACTACACAAGGAATGCCTAAATGCTTCTTCCAGGAAAATTATAATTATGATGGCCACAGGTGACAGGGAAACAGGTATGAAAGGAGTTTATGAGACAGAAGTGGAGCTCACGGGCCACCAGTCCTGCCTAAAACCTAGACATTTCTTGAGCAGCAACTCGAATATCTACAGTTTTTTCTAAAGGATGTAACTTTTGCAAGACAGGAAAAATGGGTGTCAACACATGGGTGCTTGTGTCAGTTGATGAAAGGAAGTGTGTTTGAATAATTCTGGGTGTAGATGACACTGTGTGGGGAAATAATTTTGACTGAATCTCACCTTAACCACTTCCCAGCAGAGCAGCAACTTCCACTTTGGTCTTGTGTAAAGCTGACAGTGTTTCTATATGCCAATATAGGGTTACACAGTAAAATAAACCCAAATAAAACGATGCATGCATTACTCATGAGAACACATATGTGGCAAGTGAATATGGTGGGAGGTCAATTACACCGAGGAAGAAGACACAGCAGTAGAAGATCCAAACAGCCACCCTTTGTATTTATTTTTGTGTTTGTGGGGTTTTTATTTTTATTTCAGCTGTCTATACCTCAACGTCTGTCTGATACAAAATGTCTCAGTAACTTCTCAATGCACCACATTTTTCTGAAGAATGCTCCAGTGGTACGTGGAAAGGAACATCAAATAAAATCTACAGTTAAATCAAGAACTTTTTCAATTCTTTCCCCCTCAAAACATGCCTCAGTGTTTCATATCAGGTTTCTGGGAGTATCACAGTATCACAGATCAGCACAAGTCCTCTCACAGCACTCACTTCCATCAGACAATTGTCTCCCATGAAAACATGGGTTTTTCCTGAATTTCTTCCTTATATGGCTGAGAAGAGGCAGCCCTCCAGAAAGTTCAGATCCAAAGCCACTGGCAGCTTCATGCAGTTAGCTGCCCAGTACATTTTGTAACAGCAAACATCTCATGCCAACAGCAAAGGAAGTTGTGCCATGTCATCATCCTCTGTCATTACATGGGCTTCTCTCAGATCCTGCCTCTGAAATCCAGGCATGTGGTGTAATTAGGGCATACTTCTGGAGTACCTGCTGACTGAGGGTTGGAAATGGCACACACACTGCTGCCTTGAGTCCAAACCTAAGGGAAGATACCAAAGGTTTTGCCATGCACAGCTTATGATATGCATGTAAAACATGCCATAGTTAAATAGGTTAAAAATTAGTTTTTCCTTTAGCAGGTAGTTGAAAGGATTTATAAATACTGTGGGAGCGTTTCCCTTTAACACAGTCTTCATTCTTGCAATGCTTCCCTGTTCTTTACCTCTTAACACACTGCATAAATGGGTCTCCTCTCTATCCCAGAATAGACAGCAGAATCACTGCTGATCTTCCCATTGCCTCTTGTTCCTCACTGCATGATCCCAATTCATTTTCTCAGGCATGTTGTTCCAAACAGTACCGGTGCAACCACCAGCAGCAAAAGCAACTCAAATTGATGCACATCATTGGACTTATTCAAACAGATGCAACAGCAGGGTGGTAGAAGGACAACCAGAAAGCACATTAAAATGGGCAGGATTTGTCATTGACCTGGCTTGCCTTAAAATTTTCCATCCAGCTCCCTTACCTGGAGGCTGGTGGAAGGGGAAGGGCAGAATAGTAACTACTCAACGGGGCACCAAACTGAATTTAGCACCCCAACACCTACTCAAACCATGAGCTACATGAAATCTAGCTCCCTGGGATTAGAATACTAGACTAGATTTAGTAGTTTGACATCTTAGTTCTGGCAATGGACCACATATGATGGCTCACATGAAGCAGAAAACCACCCATACTGCACTGTTGCCAACAGTGCAATGCTTTATCCAGGAAGGAAAATTCTTTCCTGACCCCTAGGCAACAGGTCTGGGGCCTGTAAAACATTTGGCTGTTCCTCTCAAGCAGGGCTGTAACACAAATATTTTTTTAAGCTCATAAAATTAATGACCATCAATACTACCCTCAAAAATTATACATGTGCAAACAAGGCAGGTTAAGTGTTTGCTGCAATGAAATGCACTGTTTAACATCCAGTGTTCAATACAACAGAGAAAGAAGTAGCTTAAAACAAAGCCTAGTAACATTTTGGCTTGCTCCCCTTTTCCAGGAGTGTCTTAAAGGTTCTGACAGATGAGCTAAAATGCCTTTACACAAGGCACAAGATTACTGCCTTGAGCTGCTCACCTCACACACGATGTGCAGCTGAAGAACAGCGCATCAGTCAAGTCCTAACAAGTTGAGAACATACAACGCAATTTCACAATTATCTGGGATGGTTTTCCTAAAAATCACCTCAGCGATTTATTGATGAACAACTGCAATGTCCGTCCAGCAGATGTTTGGGGAGTAACTAGCGAAGGTAACCTTGCCTTTGCCTTACTAAGTGTTTCCACTCTGTGTTCCAAACCAAAATCATGCTCATACTCTTGAAAGATGATGATTTAACTTTCTGTGCTGAGGTGCCACTGGAAAACTGAGATCTGCAGTCAGATATAAATAAAATTCCTGAGATTTTAGTAAGAAGATCAGGGCGGTAGTTTAAGGAACAGGAAAATTTAAAAATTCCCATTAAAGGAAGCGCCAGTTTCTTTCTACCTTAAATTTCTTACATTTATGGGCTATTTCTCAATTTCTGCACTCTCTTTGATCTTGAATTGCCATTTCACACAACTTATCTAATTATGCTGCTGGAAAAAAACCCAAGTTTAATTCTGGGGCCCTCTCTTCCTTGTTCACTTAATGAGAATACAGGATCATCACAATGTCAGATTTATATCCTGTCTTGGATTCTAAAAATGTTTGCTCTTTCTGATAAGATCAATTACACTGCAAAGAAACTCTTTGAAGAAAAGCTCCTGTCTAGCCATTTAAAAAACTTTTTATTTTTCTTTATCCTGAGTCTGGTTTAATATTTATACTCCAACAAAATATCATAACATCTGTAGCCTATTTTCCAGGATAGACAAACCTAAGTATGTTGAGTAGCTTCTATTACTAAATCTTAATAAATTGTTTTTGTTAAGATTGTCCTCCTGAACCTGTTTTTCTGAACAGGTCAACTGTCCTTCTGAACCTCTGAAACATTAACGTGGCAGAAGAAGAAACATTGTATTACCCAGCTGAAGATGGAGCCAGATGATAAAAGCTCTGCAGGCTGCTGCAGCTGTTCAGCAACAGTAACTTTCAAACTGAGCTGTTGTACTCCCCCTCATTTTGCCCATGTTGCCAGAGTAGAGCACAAACAAAATGCTAATTCTGTCACCCCCACTTCAAGGACGGGAAATTAAAGGTTTTGGCCGCACTCATATACCGAACTGCCAGAAGAGATACTTAGATTTTTCATCAAGTAAGTCTAACCCAGGACTTCAATCAAAGTTTTGTTCCTTCAAGGAAATTAAACTTGACAGTTTAATTAGTATTGAATTTGTGTATGTTTTCCAAGCTACTAAAAAACCCCTCAGACTTCACCCTTCCAGTCTTCAAAGGGCCTTTAAAAAGGGGATAGGTATCCTGGAAAATTAACACTTTAAAACCAGATATAAAAAAAAAATGCAAAGCAGTGATGGCACTCTAGCTTGTAGGTCATTATATTTTACGATTGTTTCCATTTGACTTAATAATAAAAACTCTGCAGAGTGCAATAAAAACTGGAAATATCCCACTTGAGCTTTTAATTAGGAAACATGAGAACTATAAAACCAAATCTTAGCACATGCTTCAACTTTGATTTCACTGAACTGTTATTGCAGTGTAGCATGGAAGAACCAGTTGGAATTAGAACAGCATTGTACACAGGTGTCACATGGAGAAAGTAGAGACGTGCTGCCATTTTCCTACTGTGTTTGCAACAAGGTGAAATAATGAGGGGAAAAATGAGAGAAAAAAAGATACAGAGTAAGAACAGGAATGCTCTGGGACTGGCCAGTGTCATACACAGAAAGAGTTTCTGATTGGTGCCTTAAAATCACCTAAAAGTAAGCAATTTTTTAAAAAAATTTTTTGAAGGTTTAGGAAAAAACTGTTCTTTGGTTTTACATTGAAATTTGCTTTCTATTAAAAATGCCAAGTTTTCTTCAAAAAGTCAAATCTAAAACCTACTTCTGAGTTTTTCTTTAATACTACAAAATTAATATACTCCAAAACCTGTTTTCCTACACAGTTCCTGTTGAAAAATCCCAGTTCCTGGCCTGCTCTTACATAAACAAATAAGATAAATATCAGATGCCCTCTACCGGCCCTGTGTTTAAGTTAGAGTTTCAGAAGTTATGAATTTCCCAAATTCCTTCTAGCCCTTGCTTTTGTTACAGTAGAGTTGCAGTTTCCTGCCTCCGTCAGATGAGTCCCACCACTTCAAAGATTAAAAGTGCGGTCAGTTTGATGGTGCAGCTGTCAGCGTGCAATCAGAGCGTGACAGGAACCAAAGGAAGCTGAAAGGACTGCAAGGGAAAGCTAACAGCTCCAGCAAAAAGAACTGGTTTAAGGGAGGATAAAGGAAGATAGCTAGAACAAGGATGAGCACACACCAGGATTGACACATGAAAGAAGTACAGATGCCATGAAGTACAATTCAATATCCCAAAAATGAGAAAAGGGGAGAACAGGGAACACACACCCCACTACACACCCTTTTAAACCCTTCAAGTTAACAAGTTTTCCTGAAAAAATCAATCTTTCCTCTGAAAATGCTCTTTTTCCTTTCAAGTTAGGAACATGTCTGGCAGGTGGTGCAGATACAGAACTATCCCAACACTCATTGCAGATTCCTACCCTGAGTGCTAGGAAGGATATGCTGCAGCAAGGTTAGATTTGTGTCACACACAAAGCTTCATGAATGGGCAGATATTTGGGATGCAGGGATATGAATGTGCTGTAGGAGAATATGTAGAATTGCAGCAGGGGAACATACTGACTAGAGACAGCCCTTGAAGCAGTTTCTCACTGATAATAGCCTCAGTTCCTGGCATGCTCAACAAGGTTATACTTTGCAATGCTCAGGTGTTGCTGTTGCACTCTCCTCTACACAGAAGCAGACCTGCAACGCTCCTGCCTCCCCAGGAGGGTAAACACCGATGTATTCTTCTTGAGTAAAGGTCCTGTGTTGCAGAGGCAACTTCACTACCTTTGCAGCCCCCGGTCAGCTTCAGGAAAGGGCAAAACCCAAAGGAGAAGCCCTCCATTGTCTGTTTCTTACCTTCCCCTCAAACCTCGCCGTGGCTCCCAGCTGCACTCGGATATTCCGAGGAGGAAGAGTAAATGCTGGTGCTTCAACAGGGACAGGGGGGCTGAGTGTCAGGGAGGTTTTGGAGACTCGGGTAGATGTCACCAGTTTCACATCCCCCATGATGTGGACTGCAAAAGAGAAACAACTGGTGATATAGAAGTTATGATGTTTAATTACTTTTATGACAGAACCAGCTAAGAATCAGACCAGGAGCAGAGGCTCTATATGTGTGCTGTACTTGTATACACAGCAGGATCGTCAGCCTAAGGTGACAGGTGCTATTTTCTGGGAGGGGAACTGACACTCAGGAATGGTGCCTGTGCCCACGGTTGTGGTCAGGGTCACCATCTTGAGGTGAACTCAGTTTGAACTCTCAAGTCCCAGGCCAGAGCCTTAACCAAAAAGTCGTCCTTTACAACTGCATTAAAAGGTAATAACTTACTTCAGGAGGATATTTTCATAACATGACTTTGATTTTCCTGGCCTGGAATACAACAAAATCAATAAGTCTCAAAAGTGAGCCAGCATCAAACAAGTACTTATGAAATAAAGAGCCTCTGTTTGCACTGGATTTAAGTTGCAAGCGGGAATTTGGAAAATCTGATTTTTCATACCAAGCTTTCAAGATCTTAAGAAATATCTGGATAACTCTCTGCAAAGTACTGCTAGTACAGAGCAAATGCTTTTGCAGAAATTCAGTCTTTATTTTACTGCAAACCCTTCTTACAGCACACAGACTAGTAAAATGGTACGGAAACCCAATTTCATAATGCTACAAGAACGGCATTTCAGAGACCTCTTTGCGGATATCTGCTAGAAGAAATTATTATGCTGAACAGTTCATAGTTCCCAATAAAAAGCAAAAATTATTGTATTTTTTAAAAGTAAGATTTCATGGTTTTCTGGAAAAAAATACGCCAGTAGTAATTCCTTGAATTGTCTATGTAAATTAGAAGCCCCACTGTAAAATGCCTATTTAATAGACAAGTTTAACAAAGAAAAACCTGAGAAGTGGCTTGACCCACTAATAGGTCATGTTAAACCAATGAAAAACACTGGACTTCCAGTCTTAATCCTCTACCATACACATGACATGATAGACTATGCATTTATTCATCTGATTCTGATGGAAGTTGCAATAAGCAATATTTGAGTAAACATTGAAACTTCAATTTGAACAAGAGAAAAATCAATTAAAGTAAGGCCACATTATTTCTGACTGTATGAAGGATATTTTTTCTAGAACAGGCTGCAGTTATCTGGGGAGCAGAGGAACAGAAAACTCACTCGTTTCCAAACAGTACTTACACTCCAATGTCACATGAGAACCCAGAACTGAGAACATAGTTTTCCATAGAACATACCTGGCATGCTCCATAAACAAACAGAAACACCTTCTCTACATTTATCCAAAACAGTTTAAGAGGGAAGCTCCTCTCACAGAAGGCATTAGCCTAAAAGATACATATTTCATCTGAGTTTTTTCTCCCTCACAGCCAGCAGAGAGAAAGAGGCACCTCCAGAGGGTGTTTTGTTCTAAGGTGTGGGAGCCACAAAGCTTTCTGCTTTGCAGTGTGCACTTGTCAGGAACTATAGTTTAGAAAGCAAATCCTTCCAAGATATCAGATAAATTATGCACACAGATTTTTAATTAATGCTTGTAATCTCCTTCTTCATTCATAAGAATGCAGATGATGTGAACTTCAGATTTCTTCTGGCATAGTGCTCTGTTAGCATTTCTGTATATTGACATCAAAAAACCAAGAAAATCCTGTGGTGTTTCTAGAATTTGAATTGCTGAGACCAACACAGAAATGGAATAAAGATGATTTCCTTAACCATGATGTAAAGCTTCAAACTGAGAAATTCTGCCTTCATTTCCACAAGGCAAACTTGCAGCGTATGTCTGTATTGGCACCAGTTACTTGAGAGCATAAGTGTCCCTTCCCAGTATAAGTACCTCTTCAAAACACACACAGGAAAAAAATTGTCCTTTAAAGAATGATATGAAATCACAATATCATTTAAATAAGAAAGAAACTGGCTGTGTTTCCAAAGAGACGAGATGAAATCAAAGCCTTGCTTCACTTCTAACAAATGTTACTTAGTACCTGAAGGGACAAACAAAGAAAGTCTCTCACAGCTATAGTCACTTCAATAAACAACAATTTCCCTGAATAAGAGAAAGAACGATTTGTTCAATTAATTGTTCTTTCATTAAAGACAAGACTCCAAATTCAGTTCCCCACTCAGCTAAAACCACAATTTACCCCAGTGGACTTTCAATCAACTACACAGCTGTAAACTGCTGCATACTGAGTCCATATTTTCTAGCACATTTCTAAAACTTATTTTTCTTCACAGTTGAAGACCAAACTTTTCAAATAATCAGTCTTCAGCACTTCTTCCCACATGTCCTTCTCACCTGCTAAGGTACACCTTTCCACAGCCTATAAATGCCAGTATTTGCAATGTCTCTCTAGCTTTGAAACTCTTAACTTGTTGAAACAAATCAGTCTGCCACTACAAACCTGCAGTAAAATTTTCAGATCACCAGTGGTAACAATAATGTGCTAGGTATAATGTAGATGGTATGAAAATCTTCTCTTGTCAGGAGGCACTATGATGCAATACGAACTAAATCGCAGTGAAGCTGCAATACAAACCATAAGAGGCCAGTAACAAAACATCTCCTTCCCCACACATCTGTATTGACTTTGCAGAGTGTTTATGAGACCAAAACAACATCAGAGAAAGCATATGCCACCTAAATGTTGTTTTAAAAACAATGTTGTCAGCATAGTAAAATTGAAAACAGAACTAAACCCAGCAGCCAACATCCAGAATCCAATTCAAACAGTGTTCACCCATACAAAGAGCACTTCACTTTGGTCAGTGCCATTGCAATGGCTGAAAAGAGCAAGAGAGAAAATTTTATGTACTGCAGGTGCTCACAGCACTTCTGTAGGGACAAAATGCTCACGTATCTGTACTTAGGTCCAAAGCACTGCTGTCACTGTCACAGGGTGACTGTGACATGGAAACCCACAGAAACCTGGGTATGGTGCAAGACCAAATTCACCAAGTACCTGAAACAGCCGCTGGCACGTGGCTGCAAAATAGACTATATTCAACATTCACTCATCCTCCAAGCATCACTGGGCTCAGGTATGCATTAGACAAACAGTCCTGTGGATAAAGTCCAACTCCAAGCTCTACACAAAATGAAATGAAAAAAAAAGAAAGAAGAAAGAAAGAAACAGTGTAGGAGGAAGTAGAAAGAAAAAAAAAAAAAGAAATCCTGAACAATTAAGCCATTGTTACTGGTCAGGTTACATTTCTATTGCAAAAATTATTGACAAATTGATGTGTAATATAGTGAGACTGTAAAGCATAAAGAAACAGCTAGTCTTTTCCATAAGAACATCTTGCAAAGATTTATGCTTTTTCTAAATAAAGGGCCCAAAAAGGATTGAATTTACAAATTAAATATTAGCTCAAATCAGCACAAGCAGTTTTCTAGCAACGTAAGTCTCTAATCATCCACATCTAGCAGTCTGACTTTAATTAACTATGGATGCTTCTAGTAAATAATTAGGAAGTATCCTTTTACAGCTTAGAGGATGTTTAACAATTCTGTTCCTAAACAAATAACTAATTCCATATTGTGCAGTCTGATATTACTAGAGAACTACCACGTCCAAATATTTTAAAGATTTAATGTCCCAGAGAACAAATCTTGTTCAAGCTTACAATTTGATAGACAGGAAGAAAGCACACACTTAAAAGCTATGAAATGTACCTGATTTCTTTTATTTAAGCAACTTTGTAGAATGAGAATATCCCTAAAATATTTTTCTTAGGTATTTCAAGCTTGCTGCTGAATAAGATTTCAAGGATGCTACATGACCTCCTAACATTTCATCTCACATGCTGTACACACCTAGACTATGGTCTTTAAACAAAACCAACTATAACTGAAATTGCAATACAAACATTGTGGTATTAAACATAAAAGAAAACCACCATGCAAATGTTGGCCTGTAGAGAAGTGATGTGGTTAGACAGCCTTTCTAATCTGGATTTTTTTTTTTTAATTCTTAATCCTCTGTAAAAAGCACATAAACCCTTACAAATTCTCACAGTGTGCCCTCTAATCTTTCTAATACCAAAGCAGACTAATGCGTTTCAAGCATTTTCTACTGGGAACAAATCTCTGTCACTCAATACTCTGCTCCCAAAAATAAACCCAAGAAAGCAAACACTAAGAAATCTACCTCATACGTTTTCTTCTCCTACACTTATTTTATAAAAGTAAATACTTACCATCAGCTTCCTACATAACCATTTAATTATACCAATTTCCTTTCACCAAGTCCTTCCTCCGAGGCAGGAGAAAAATGAGTTGCAGAGACTGCATGTGTTGTGTGTGTATGAGAGAGCAAGCTCAGGCAAGTGAGAGGAAACCAGAGCTGCCAGCGGAAAAACCTTTATTTGACTTACTGATATTGCAACTCTACACTAAGCAGCACATTTTCACTTGGTCCAGCTATTCTGTTATTTTAGTCAGACTGGATTCAATAACCCCTGAACCATCTCTGAAGTCTGGATACAACCTTTTGAGTGCTTTAAAAATACGAGCTACAGGGACAGACAGCCCTGGGGTTGGAGCATTTGTCTGCTGTTTGGGAGTCCTGGTTGAATTCCCTGCTCCATAATAGGCTGCCTGCATGACCTCAGGCAAGTCACTAAGCCTCTCTTTTGCCAGGCTCCCCATTTGTAAAGTGGGGATTATTGTACTTCCTTACCACAAAGAAGTGCTGTGTGGATAACTATATTAGAGAGTGGGAGCCAGGCTACAGTAAAGGACCACATAAATAGAACAACTAGAAAAAGGCACAAAATTACCATAAACTTACAGGAAGCTGGATCTCATTATACATTTCTTTTTTTTATAAATCAGTTGGGGGGTGTGTTTTTTAAAAGCACATATTTTAAAACATTGGGTGCAGTTTATTCCTTTACACAGATCACTGAACTCAAGACTTTTGCCAGGGACTAAGTGCTATCTATCATGCTTCAAAATTTTCAGTATTTAAATGAAGTTTTTTCTATTTTAAATGCCCTTGAATTTCCCCTTCTCAGACACTTTATTTCCTTTCTTACAGCTTCTTTCTTTACCACAGGACTAACATGCACAAGGACAAACATGTGGTTACCATACCTCTGTACAAATCCATAACTTAACACATTCTCCCCTGAACTACAGACATGAATTTTTGCAGCCATATGACTTGTGACTATCTTTTCAGTCTTGCCCTACAAGACCACACAAGGAAGTATCCTGCCTTCTGGCAGCTATGGATACGCAAGAAACAGCATGTAGGAAGAACAATAAACCATAAAGGATCAGCAAAGGTGATAAATTCATGTGTCGCTTAGCAGAGGGGAAGAGGCTGGAAGCTGGAACAAGAAGCAAGGGACTTGTAATGCCACCAGTCTTGGCCATGCTGTCCTGGGCAGCTTCTCCTTCAGACACAGTAACTGTAACAGGTATTGGGCTCTGATGAAGGAATAGGAGCAAGATTGTGATGGTACAAATAGGACTAATTTGAAGTGGCCATAATATTAAGATGAGTGAAATAAACATCTTTCTTTTCTGAGGGGATAATAGGATACTGTCCACAATTCATCATTGAATGTTCAGGTCTCGTTTTGCCTGTTCTCTGCAATTTGTAGGTCTTTCTAAGTGCTGCAGTCAAGCAGAACCTGAATGTGTCCTGACACCATAGGAGCAAGACAGATTTCCTATCAGTCCTGACTTGACTGGGGTTTCTTCCTCTGTTGTCTCACCAATGTTTCTTGTTCTCTACAAATGTGGTTTCTAGAAAAGTCGGTTTGTAAAAAAAAAAATTGAGGCATTTTCAACCCAGACTCCTAAATGTCCTATCTTTTTCCCAGTAAAATTTGATAGCTACTATTAGACATCACAGTAGGAACAGGATCAGATGCCAAATCTTCATGCACAACTCCATGATCCAAAAGTTTTGCAAGCTAAAGTTTTGGCAAATGTGTGTAATATCCTGGGATATGTTCCCACAGTATGCTTTTGCATAACTGACCCACACAAAATGGGAATCACAGATCAACTTGCAATTTGTGCTAAAGCTTAGACGCAGTAGAGTAACAGCAAAAAACTCCAAAAAAAGTCACAATTTCATTTGTGACAATCACATCACAGATTTTCCCAGAAGCAAGAAAGTTCTTCAAATCCCGTAATTCAGTGCCTTGAATTTCACATTCAGCACACAAGCATGAGGCTTTGCATTGGCATAAAGAAAAAGGAAAGAACAGGTTCAAACTGTTCCAGGTCTCATTTTAACAAAATACTTTTGCAGCCCCTAGGTTCCATTCTGAAACAATAAAGTTCTCCTGGATGCTTCAGACTGAAATCTGTCAAGCTCTCATGTAGTTGCATGTGAGATTCTGATAGGGTTTGAGCTATGAAATATAGAAGGATCTTTCTGAAATGAAGTGAGGCCATTTTTTTATGTAGCAATGTATGATATCTTTTAGGAGTTTGGCCTACAGTCTTAGAAATAAGAGGTGGTCTGTGGCAGATTTCCTTTATTGTATGTCTTGTGTATCCTTGAAAGAAGGACAACTATTTCTATGTACTTTTCCAAGGCTTCTGTGATGCTCAGTTCATTAGATTTTGTTAAATATGCAAATCACAACAGTGACTACTGTAGAAGTATCTGTAGGTAGAAGTGGTTAATCTGGTGTGACCCAGAACAAACTTCATAACTAATATTCAGACAATGTCTCTTTAAAAGAGACTAAAAAATATTATACAGCTTGTGTGACACAGAACTTAATTATTTTAAGTGGAGAGAGATGTAAGAAAATCTATTTGTCTATTCATTAATTTTTTTGCTTTTATTATATTTGCATAACTAATGCAGCATGGACTTTAAACTGAAATGGTTTCCATGGTACAATCACACAAATGGGCGACGAATTTCATCCTCATCTTATGTAATAGAGTATCTCAAGATGATGCTAAGTGACCTACATTTATTTAAAGCTAAGTTTATTAAAGGACAAGGATGGCAGTCAAAACCTTTATTTATATAAATCCTATAAGACAACAAACAAAATGAAAAATCACCCATGTTCTTTTAAAGGAAAATCGTGCCTTCCATATGTGTCTGTGCTGCCTAGGAAAAACTCATTAGCAATGATGACTTTCTTCCAGTTACAAACAGTTGTAAACATCCTATAATTTTCCTCAATTTGTTGGCGCTATTTAAGTTACTAAATAAAGATACCAGGCCCATTGGATCTGTAAAAATATCTAACTTCACTTACTCTCAGTAGTTCATGTGGCTGCAATGGAATGTCTAAAATGAGCCCTGATGTGTGCCCTTGAACAATTGCATCTTAAAGGTTTATTGATAAGTTAAAGCAGCTGCAAAGGGTATTTCAGGTACAAGGAAGGGTGCAGAAATATAAAGAAAAGTGAGAAATAAATGTGTACCTTTGATAATATAGAATCATGATTATAAACAGACATGCTACATTATTCAAGTATTCCATAACTACTGAGCATTAAACTGTAAGAAAGAACACACCCATTACAAAGCAGCTGAACATGTCTTAAAAGAATGCAATGACATTTGAAGACGCAGGTTTAATTTGAAACATCAGATTAAGAAGCAGTAAATCAAGAGAGACCACAAGAAATAGCTTCTTTGCAGTCGTTATCTTAGAAGAAATATGAGTAACTAAATGTGACATGCATTGGGCAGGTTCAGTACAGCATCCATACCTAAGAACTGTTTTACAGCAGCAAATTGAAGCCAGAGGGAAACCCAGATGGCAAACGGGATGTAAGTTGGGCTTGTTCTTGCTGATTCCAAAGGGGCTTCCTATAGAAGCACACTGGGAAGAGTAATTCAATCTGACTTCAAAACCTCCTGCAAGTCTAGTTTATAAGCAACATTTAAAATGAGAAAAAAAGGAAAAAAGCAAGATCTACAGAAAGGTTTTCAGTGTACTAAGCAGCAGGTCACTGCCAATAAAATTCTACTGGTTTTCCTTTAAAAGATCATTTCTAGTACTCAATATGTATCCAAACACTTTGTCTAGAGAAGGTTTGGACTGAAAATCTCAATCTGAGTTTCATCATTGGCAGCTGGTCTCATAAAGGATCAAACTTCTAGTAACACCTCTCATAGTCTTTAAAGAAGGATTTTCAGGATATGCAGAGCATGCACTTAGATTATCTGCAGAGAGATTGCACCAGGCCTCATCTTGCCAATAAACCTTTCAGGTTAATTTGTGTCATGTATCTTGTGCTTGACAAATACAGAATAACTGGTACAAGTTGGTGTTCATGATAGAAACACACATGTGACAAAGACCATCCAAAATTCAGGAACACTTCAGGGTATGGGTATGGGTATGATCTTGATCACTGAACAGCAGGACCTAGACTCATAACCTGTTTTTGCAGGAAGGAAAACAATTTTCCCAGTACTGTGCTGCCTTTCAGGACATACACTGATGCAAGCAGCAGAGAAACCACTAGGAGGATATTTGTTTCAGGTCATCCTCTCACAGCAGGTGGAATTTCCACTGTTTCTCCACAACTCACATCTGTGCATCACCCGTGACTGAAGACCACAGAATACCTGAGCATCAGCTGGGAATCCCAGATAAGAATGTGTTTAAGAGGACTTGCATGAAATATTTGGAAGAGGGGCTTTTTAAACCATCTTGAAATGCAACTTGCAATTTTAGAATAATTTTCTGTGCCAGAGGATGTGAAGATTGTCAGTATAAGCTGATAAAAGCATGAAGCTTCAAGTACACAAGACAAATTTGCAACTACAGCTCTGGCTTCAGACCTTAATACTCAATATACACAAGCCCAACAATATTGCTTTGCTAGCATTTAAAAAATATCTTCCATTCAAGCCCCTTAGAAGTAATTTATATATATTGACTCAGTATTGAGGAAGAAGAATGATTCAGTGCTTCAATTATTTAGTCTAGGATTATAGAGCTGGGAAACAGTAAAAGACAATGTAAAAACAAGATCTCAAAGAACCAAGGACTGAATAAAAAGAATTCGACTTCTAAAAAGAAAGAAAAGTCTTATTTCCTGTTTATTTGGTATGGTACTTCCTTCTAGCTGAGTGCAGATTTCAGCAAGGTTTCTAGCAGAGCTAACAAGTTTTATTCTGGTGCACATTAGCATGGGACAAGTTTTGAGAGGTCTGCCTAAAAAGTTTTTCTGTAAAAGTCCTATTGCTGTGATGTCTTAGCGGTGGTAGAAGGTTATGCTAAATCAGCATATTACAGTGAAATTTCTGTTGGTTTGGAGGTTTTTTTTAGGTTCCACATTTCAAAGAGTTATCACATCAACTTTCCTTGATGCTGATGCTGCAGGTGGCCAAGTGCTGTAGCCTATTTCCAAGCCAGTAGGCCCATAAAATTTCATGGAAGGTGAGTCATGGAATATTAGTGGTTCATAAACCACAGAATTCTTAGCCTCTAAATTTTGCTTTATGCTTTAGTTTCAAATATATCCAGAACTCAAAATAACAAAGACAGACCCAAGTCTGCCAAGTTCTAAACCATTTGGGAAAATGAACACATGTACTCTACTGGCTGAGGTGTGTGAACCCTGGGGTAACATTGGAAAGAAACCTGTTTACTTCAGCCAGAGATAGACAGGGCCATGGATAAACACCACTAAGTTTCAAATTATATTGCAAATACTTAATACTAAAGGAATTAGTTCTTCATTTGAAAGAGCCACTGGTCCTGCATGCTGAGATACTCAGCACAGGGCCAAATTCTGAGCTGCCTTCTATTCTATGAAGTCCCATTAACTGTCAGCAGAAAACCCAGTCTCTAAGCTCTCCTGCAAGTTTATTTTTTCTGGAAACAGAAGTTTTTTTCATGCATGCAAACCAGCATACTCCAACAATCACTGAGTATACATCAATCCTTAACAATGTATTTGGCACTGTAAAACAAAGAGAAACACCACCTTGCACAAAAAGTTACAAGCTGGGTGTGAAATGGGGCTATACAATGACAGTTCCTAATTTTTTCTGCAGGGGTAACAGCTCTCAAAATTTCAGGATAATGCAATGTAGATCAGATAGAATGGTTGGTCCACAATACCCACATTTCCCATCTGACATAGGACATGTTCCTGTGACTTTCTTCCTGTTTGTATCCATAGATTGATGGAAATGACTCTTTAAGAGTCTTAAAGAGTGCCATTCCAAGAGAGCTCTAACAGAGATCAAGAACTCTAAGCACTCTTCAGATGATGAAAAGTGAACCCCTACATGCATCCTTCCAGCTGGGGATTTCTTTTCTACTTTACTGTCCAGATTTTAACAATGATGTAACCAAACAAGACCAACTCCTAACACTGGAGATATCTATCTGCTCTTCTCATAGGTAGTAAGGTTTCAGATCCAGGGCTACCTGCTGCATTTCAAGCCTAAACCACCTGGGACTTCAATTAAACAAAAAATGGTAGCATTTTTACAAATTCTTAAATGGAAAAATTCCCCATAAGGGTCCTGCTAGGTGAAGTTAACATGGTAATTATATTCAAACAATTAAAAGCTTGCTGCAAAGAAAATTAAGACAAATTTATTCTCAATGTACATGGGAAATAAGATGTGAAGTCATAAGCTTTTAATTGTACCATGGACAATTCAGACATGGGAAAAAGTTTAATAATTAAGAATTGAAGCACTCCTGGAAGAGATTGCTCCAGGAGTCTGTGGAGTCTTCAGCGCTGGAAGTCATACAAATGTCTATCAGGACTGACACATACAGTTGATTAAGCCTTGGATATGGGAGAAACTGGATGGCCTTCTAAAGTCTCTTGCAAGTCCATGACTCTGCGATTCATCTAACAACTGTTAGATGTTAAATTTGAACTACAATATAGGATGGTCACATGCTGGATATGGGCCAGCAAGACAACTCTTTCTCTGTAGAGAACACTATAAATCTGAAAAGAAACAACTGCTATATGGTGAAAAAAAATCAGCCTTTGAAAATTACAACAATGTCAATATATAAATCATTAACCTTGCAGAGCTTAGTGAGAAGCAGTGAGACAGAAGGAATCTGGTTTAAGCATCAGTTACTTAAGCATCAGTTTGTAATTATCAACCAAATGTCCATCTCTGATAACAAGTGAACACAGCTTTCATTGAGACTGCAGAGAGTAGGACATGCAGGCAGAGATATTAATGCCTTTAAAGATATTTCCATTTTCAAACATAAACTGCCCTGTAACATTCAAACACCACACTGCATATAAAAGTTCTTTTACATAGTTTTTACTGGATTTGTAAAGTGGAGAATTACAGTAATTTACTTAGATCACCTCACATTTCTTCAGCTATGTTCTACAAAAGCACACAACAGGTGTTCTTGAACTAACAGCTAGAAAGTGCATATAGAAGAAGATTCAAATGTGAATCAATGATATGGAGCCTATTCACATTTCCATGGGGCTTGTATGGACAGAAGAATGGTTGGAGTGCCTGAAATCCAGGTCTGTCCTGACTGGCCTGCTTCCAGCTAGAAGACAAGGGCCTGTTTTTCTTCTTCTGCTTGGAGCTTCATTAGTATGGCTCTTCTCATGAAATTTGGACCCCATCCAGTCCTTAGCCCTGCTTTACATAATATATCTATTCAATGAGCATATTAACATTTACTCTATCAGCAGGGAAAAATTGGTAGGAATACTGAAATCTTTCCATCAAGCCCACCATATATTCCTATCCCTTTCTAAAAGGCCCCAATTCAGCCAGACATAGCACTGTGATGCTTTTGTGAAGATGTTCTACAGAGACTTGATCCCGTAAGTCACATCAACTTGTCTAACAAGTAACTCGCCCAGCTCTCCTCACAGGCAGTGAAAGGTAGGAGGTGAATACACTGCCAGGCAGAGATGATCCCTAGAAAGGACGGAACAGAGAAAAAAAGGAAGAATTACGATTAAAAACAAAGAAAAGAAGAGACTAAGAAGGAAAAAGAAATTGACAGGAGATGAAAGAGACAACTCGAAGGACGCAAAAAGTTGCCAGGGAGGAGGATGATTATGGACACACAGGCAGAGACATTGTTTTTATTTCCCCTCCTCCCCCCAATATAAGAACAAACAAATGATCCAAGAGTGAGTGAGGTTCATAGAATCCTCTTTTGACTGACTTTCATCCACAAACTTGGTTGTTGGAGTAATTCTTCACAACTCCCTCCTCCCTGTTTCTCAAGCTTTGTTGTTTGCAAAGTGTTTTATATTTCTCCCCACCCAAGTGCCTCACTCAATCTACTTGCCAGTTCAGGGCAATTCTCCCTTATATGAGATCCCAGCAATTGCTCTGCATGCCAATACTGAAAGTGAGCAGGTCAGAAAGACGCCAATTATCCAAGTGTTTACACAGATGTGAATAAAAATGTGCAACGTTGATATTAGAAACAGAGAAATGCATTCTTCACTTTTTTTTAAAGATAAAGCATTAAAGAAGATTTAAAAAAAAACACATGGAAAAAGCTAGTTCTTCAAATGCTGCTGACACCTCACATCCCATTACCTCTGTGGTATACTTCTTGCATATACAAAAATTGATTGCTTTTTCTCCATCATTTTTTTCCAGTTCCTTTTGCATGTAGCTCCTTTCAGAGATCTCTTCTTTAATGAAAGATTAAGAAAATCATCCCTCTACTCCCCTTAAATTAGGTCCCACTTCAACACTGAGATAGTTACCCTTCTTAACAGACAAGCATATTAAACCCTTGAGAATAAAATTTGACCTCTCTCTGTTAAATTTATTCTGACAACCAATTTCAGGCATGAGGACAAAGGGCAGAACCTGGCAAGTCTCTGTGTTTTGTTCCTGGCCATACATTTTAGTCCACGAGAAGTACAGTGGAGGTGAGCAACAGGCAGAATAATGTTGTCTCACTTCAATTTTGCTGAAGTCAGTAGAGAGACTGCCAATGCCTCCAGTGAGACCTGAAAAGGGAACCAGGTCCAAGGCAAGCTCTTCATTTACAAGCACTTGCCAGGAGACTTCTGTGCGCTCTACACAGAGCTCTACAGCTCTGAAAACCAGTTCAGAACTGGGTAGCCTTTTAAATTCTGCAAAGAAGCTCCAAGCCAGATGTGCCTCAGGGATTCATTTTTCAATTTAAAATGTAGCAGTATGCCTCAGTTCTAGGTCTCCATGAACAAGTTCCTTCCTTTCCTTGGAAACAAAAGAAATGGGAAAAGTGATTTTTGATTCATATCGATGAGATCAAAAATATTAAAGAATTTTACAAATCTTGGAGAGGAGGATTGAGAAAATATCAATAAAATCTGTATCATTTTATATCAGGAACAACCAGGAGGTTACCCCATGAAATTGTCACAGAAAGTGTCAAATTAAACTGAAACTTCTCCAAAGCACATAAGATCCTCTTTGAGACAAAAAATATCTCAATGTACTGAGAAGATAAGAGAAAAGCATAGAAGACTGCTTTATCCAGTGTACCCTCAGATACAGCATGAACACAATTCTAGCAAAAGGTGGTTTGGCCTGTTCCAGAAGATAATTTTGGAGATAATTAAAACAGTGTTTTTCCACTGAAAGACAATTATATAGACAATTTATATCCAGAGCCTGTAAATAGGGAGCAGAAATAATTTCACTGAAAACTGCAAAGGTACACAAACAGAAAGTTCATTGGTCTTCCTGAGGAAATTCCTGGAATATTTACATCTCGTGATACATATCTAAGTCTGCTGATCATGGAATGTTAAGGCTTCAGATTTAAAAGACACCCCCAAAACTACATGCAAAACTACTGCAAACACTAGTTAAGAGAAAAAAAATACTTAAACACCTTGTTGTTTCAAATAAAAAAATAAAAGAGGATGAAATTACTTTTAAAGGCATCAGAACGAGGTGGGGTTTTTTTAATGTCAGGTATCGTTTCTGCAGAGTGTAGCAGTGAAGTCAAAGGAATAAATATACAATAATTAATAAAAGTAAGACTGTATGAAAATATAGACTAGTTACATGTATCACTAAACAACTCCTAATTAACACAATACTATTTTGACAAGTATCAGCAAATTCTAAACCCTCAGGAAGTACCTCCAGGATCCATAGCACAGGAAGCTAAGGTGGCAGTAAAAGCACAAAGAGCTGTTTGCCTAACAAGTTAGAGGTCTGTAGGGGAATTCCTGCTATGTAACATCACAGGTCACAACACAGGAAGATTTCCCCTATTCCTTAAATACTTTTCCTACTTTTCCTGTAAGCACAACCACTTGGCTACTTTTTCCATTGGCCATGGATCCCTTCTCCAACAACATAGAATTATTAAGGTTTGAAAAGACCTCCAAGACCATGAAGTCCAACCTTTGAGCAAACAATAATGCTTTTAATATTACTATTATGTTTCCATAAGTGAAAGGAATGTTTTAAGGTATGGACCTAGGATTTAAGTTGGTTCAAATCAGCGTGTTTTCACAGGGCCACAGAAGTGAGCCAGCTTACACCAGCCAGGGATCTGGTAGCACATCTTTCTGCAAAAGTTTTGGCAGCTCACTGTAAACCCATTAATCTTGAACTACAGAACTACAGTTCTGTGAGATCTGCAATCACCATGACCCTGTAGTATTTATTCTATTTCTTATCTGACAGGAAAAACCAGCCTGCAGGAATCTGCCTGGTGAGGTACAGGACAATGGACAATTTCTGCCTCTGAGGCAACAGCCTCATGTTTGGAATGACTCGGTTATCTGAAATGAGAGGCAGGTAGTGAGTGTTTTCTACTTTAAATCAAATAGATGCTCCTGCTTTCAAATAGTGGAGATATTTCAAAGCATCTTTGTATTGCTTTAATAGATAACTTTTAAACAGAGTAACTCAGGCAAATACTACACAAAATCTAATAATTTGAAGTGAGGATTGGGAACACAAACTTCCAGATTTCTGAACTTGATTCCCAGCATTGTTGCTTATGTGTGCTTCTACAGCAAACATCTGAAAGATTCACCCCACAAGTGACAAAGAAAACAGCTTTCCTAGAATTCTAAAGATGATATTACAAAGTATGTCCAGCAAAGCATCAATATTTTTAACACAAACTCATGAACATACAGGAAAAAAAATTTTCTTTTGAGAAGTCAGAGGAAAAAAAAAAAGAATGGACAATTCTACTCTGGACAGCTACCAAGAAGACTCGCTACTGCCCTATTTCCTACTTTTAAGTTTCTGATGAGGAATAACAGCTAGAACAAATAACAGAATGCAGCAGAATTCCAAATAAGAATTGGTTTGTTGGTTTAACAGACAAGAACCACTTTTCCCAGCACAATTATCTATGTCTATGAGATATCCAAAGCAATTATTAACCACTTACTACAAAGAGGTAGTTGCTCCTGTGCTAGAAGACAGACACTATCTGGATTTATTGGCGCTATGCATGAAGAGAGATCTGGAACAAAATGAGAAGTTAACCAACCTTACAGGTTTTTGATAGTACAATTGGAAATCCTTAGACTATAAATCAAATAAAGAACACAATTGCCTAATTTGAAATAGTTTCTTGTAAGTCTAAAACTTAGGCCAGTTTCCTGAAGTTGGCAAACATTTCAGTTACCATTGCCATCCCTAATCACAGCAAGTTTTTCCTTCCAGTACTGGCTTTTCTCTGAATTTGAAATCCAAGCTTAATGCAAAACCACATCAAGCAGAAACAGGATAAAACAGATCCATGCTGAGCCTGAATGGGTAAAGCTGCAGAGATTCTTGCTGCTCCAGTCACAGTAATAGTTTCAGCTTAAAAACTACTGGTCCATTTCAGCAAGTAGCTGCTTTGCTGCTGTGCCACACAAAGCCACATAGAATTAAAGCTAGCCTTCTCCTAGATTTTTTTTAATGTATGTTATCTGGGACACAGCAGCAGACAATCTTAGAAGCTTGTAAAATGATTTGAGCAGACAAATGCACTGTGTTTGTTTTCAGTTCAATAGGAGGCTTTAATATTGAATACATATGAAGGACGAGACATGGTAAATTGAACGAGCCTGGAGGCTTAAAGTGATATTAATTCCACTTGCAATCAACCATGTGGATCCAATGATCAAAGAGACTTGGAAGCAAGAAGGGAATAATGGAAGTATCAACACTCAGCAATATTCCGCTGCCTCGGGGCAGCACAGGACCCAAACAGATACCAGGAGAGCAGCAGGGCTATCTCTTCTCACATCAAAGGGAGACAGGAACTAAAGCCACACTGGATTGTCATGCACCAGCCTCAAATCTTCAAGATGCTGCTATGAAAAGGCGCCAGTTGCACTTCTACCTTTTGGCTTTATAAGCTTAGATACTGCCCTGGTTTTGACTGAGATAATTTTCTCTTAAATCATGTCACATTAAACCATGACAGAAACTTTCTATATAAAGCACTGCTAGTGATGGCTGGTGTCTCTTAGCATGACTTTGAAGAGATGAGAGATGAGCAACAAAACACTATTGTAGTTACTGAAAATTATCAGATAACTCTTTAAAGAGACCAGAGACAGGTCAATGGAATAAGCAAGTGTTTATTTTAGCAACAGCACCTGCCACAGGCGATAAAATCTTGGTTTAAGCTGTTTAAAAAAGCCTTCTCAGATCTAGCGCATGTATTTTGCATTATCCAGAAGCAATAATGAACTAAACTAGAAATACTAGCTGTTTAAAAAGAAAAAAAACCCCACCAAGATTCAGAGCAACTTTTTGTCAAAAAGTTCTTTCACAGCACAGGACAATTCAACATGGTTGCACTTCTAAATCAAACTAATCATGAAAGTAAGTCCTCATATTATGAGGGCCTAAATTGTTCTCTACATTCTTGTAGCAAGACAGCTGAAGGCCAATGTATGAATTTTTCTTATTATACACCAGGCCTTAGCTCTGTGAAAGAACAGACCCAATATTCACAAGGGCTGCAAGTTTAAAACAAGTGGTCAAAACTTGACATGTAATGAAGAAGTTCATATTTAGCTTTAGTATTCAACCTGCCTCAGCTTAAAATAAGGTTAATACTTCCCACCCAAGTTCTGTTGAAACGAATGGGAACGTTCTCCTGATTTAACAGAATGTTGATCGTGCTTCTTGGCAAACTTCATCAGTTACACTCTTTCATTCTTTGGTGCAACACATCCATCCAGGAAAGTGGAAAGTATTCTTATAGTAACTGGACATTTTTGGATGAGTATTTGATGAAACGCTCTTCCCCAAGCATGCTTGTTTTGTTTTTAAAGTAGAAATTGTTTTCAAGGACCAGAGGATTTGGTTTTTGTTGTTCTTAAATGTTTAAGTTCTTTGTCTTCCTGGCTTAAGTTTAAAAAAGTGTTAGTGATAACTTTCCTGATATCTTGCTGCATTTTTAAAATAGTTTAAATTTACTTTGGGAAGGTCCTGTGGTACCTTATAAATCTCCCAGAGTGTAGAAAAGGATTTTTGTGGGCTTTCTTTTTGCCAGATTTCCCCATGCTATGTGTATTTTAACTACTACTTTCTTTAGACTGAAGTGCTCCCTATGCTTTAACCCCTCTTATGCAGAGTTGCTGTGTCTTTTGCATGGGAGACTCAAATCACCAGAACCTTAAATTATCTGTTACAGGCAAAAAAACCTACACATCACTTAAATAACTAGTAGATGTCCTTACTGTTCCAAAAAGGTAAGGATTTTCAGTGTTCAGAATAAACTAATGACAAGATCCTCATAAAGACATGTAGCTTCAGGTCAGAAAAGTAAATGTTTTAATGGCAGTGATTGGTTCTAAACTTACAGGGCATGAGAAACACCACTGTAACACAAAGTGGGGCACTGCTGACAGGTTTAAGGCTCAGGAACAGACATCCAGTGAAATCTAGGCACATAAACAGGGCTAAGTGGACATCTGCTTCAAGTTACTCAGTTCATCCACAGAGTGACACTGGTTTGCATTGTTTACAAATAAATATAATAAATAATCAGGAAAATCTGCTGTTAGTTAAAGCATTAGGAAAAATACACCCTTTACAATGCCTCTTGCAGAAAGACATCTGTTAACTTGAATTCTCCAGCCTAAATTGCTTACAGAATCCTTTATTTGGGTTTACCTTTTGTCTCTTCCCATTTCATTTTCTGCTCTCACTGGTCACCTGATTATTTATGTTTAAGAAGGAAACATGTTTTCTAGCAACAGAGGACATCATAATTTTGGCCATATGCTTACCATTACCCCAGAGACTCAACAATCAAAAATTATTTAACCAGAAAAAGATTCTAGTGTTTTCAAAATGCTTTGGAAACAAACTTACTCATCTATAAAGAAAACAGACAACTTGTTTGTACTACTACATATGTAGTATCAGACACTAATGTGTTTAAAAGACCAAACCTTTCTGTAAGGGAATATGAGTAAGAAATTTAAAATGAGGGGTATATTTACAGCCATAAACTTTTCTCATGACAAGCAGTTTTCCTATTAGTACATCTTCTACAATCATCTGCTTTCTGTAGTGTGATTTTTCACTCTGATCCCATTGAGAAGAGAATTATCCACAGTGTAGTGGCTTCTCTTGAGCTAAGCCAAGTATGAAGCATTCAAGTTATGAGTATTAGAGCCAGTATTATACATATGTATAAATACCTATGTATTATAATTTATTTCACAGAGGTTGCTAGCACAAATCAATAAGGAAAAGTGGCACATAAGAATGTCTTCCACAATTTTAAAGAAAAACAATCAAAATCAGCTCCAGAGTATTAATTTTCCATCCTTACAAATGGTTTAACTTCCAGGCTCAAGCCAATTTTCTAAACTGGATTGATTCCATCAGAGACCCTAATTAGGTCTGCATATCAGCTGCTACAGAGTAAGTTCATGATAAATCTCATTCACTGGGAAAGGATACCAAAAGAAAAAATGACATCTAAAACCAGCCAGGTGAACTTTATGCTAATAAGGATACTGCATTAACATTCTGGAAACTGTGTATTTTCATTATTGAAGACTCAGAGTCTTCTGGCAACGGGCAGTGTTGGCATCTTGCTGTGGTTAAGCTGGAGGTGTCGCTGTCAGCACCAGACTACATCTCTAACCAGCTTCCTCTCTTAATGAGGGACCGTGCACACGAGACAACCAGGAAGTGATAAACACTTTTGTGTCCCTCTAAACGCCCACATGTCAGGAATAAAGATGAAAATAAGAGGAAAAACCCCATACACTAAAAGACCCAATTAAGCTAGTGTTGACAGCCCAGCACCAAGGCACCTCCTTTGCAGGTCAGCTATTGCATGTTCTTGGCACATTCTACATTTCTACTCAGTAGGGACAGAAAAGGCGATATGTAACTTAACTACTGAGTTTCTTCTGAATACCAGGAGTTATCTTGACTTGCCTTTACTCAGTACAATTGCTATTTTGTTTCTTATTGAATATGCATATTTATCACTGCAATGCAAACCAGACACATGAAACCACAAAGAAATCAGGATTTTACAGCTGATGTAGGATCAAAATATCTGTATTTTATTGTGCATGGATCAAGAGACTGGCTCTGCAATGAAATTATTGCAGCATGAACAAGAAGAGAAAACAGATTAAGCAATACTTGCTCATGACCAGTTTTTGTCAGCTCCTGACCTCTCACTAGTGCCAAAATTTGGAAAAAAAAAACAACTAAATAGAACATAATGTCTTTAAATTATGGAAAAATGTAGTTACTTCTCTGAAATGAACCTCTAATCAAAGAAAAAAAAGATTGACATCTTCTGGTCTTGTGAATTTTGGCTGCTCTGTCTCTATTCATATTCTTTCTTGATGCCTGCAATGACATCACCCAATTACAAGGAAAATGGAGACTCATCATAAACCTAATTCACAGCCCTTTAAAGGATTCAAGATCCAAATTGTATCAAATTAATGAGTTTACAGGAATGGGGCTACTGCCTTCAAGAGTTTTATATAGATGCAATGTAGAGGTCCAGACACTCACGAACAGTGGAAAATACAATAACTGAAAATGCAATCACTGACATATCTTTAACTAGAAGGAGACTACACCAGATTCTATTTTTAGTCATAAAAGGAAGAAAAAGAAAATCAGACATTCCAGTAGTTTAAAAGATGTTGACTCTAAAACTTTTAGTCTAGAATGTTCATGTTTTTCATATTTACCACTCATAGTAGTTCATTGCTTCTCCTCTCATTGACTACATAATATAATCCTGTTTATCTAAATTTCTTTGAGGATTTCTAAATCCACTTGCGAAGCAGACATGAGAGGGAAATGGAAGGATTACAGTGACTTGCATCAGCTTTCTGAAGAGGTATAGTTCCTTTAATCTAGTCTCTCAAAGGGAATCTATGTTCTTTTTTATTGCACTGAAGGGATATTTGCAGGAGGAGTGGGCAGGGAAGGAAAGTCCAATCACATAAAATATAGTGAATGTCTCTTTAATTGGGATTTTAATTAATCAGAGATGTTAATTAATCTGGCAAAAATATGTGACTCTGCAAGTAAAGAAACAAACCTGAACCCTTCCTAGCCCCTGTGAGATTTTGAATAACTACATAGATATTCCCTTTTACCCTGAGTTGTATCTAGCACAACCATGGGCATCCAGCTCCTAATTTGGGATTAGGAGGGTAACTGCTTGTGAGGGTAACTGCTTGTATGCTTGAGCCTTGGGAAAACAGACAAAGCAAAAAGACCCCTCAGTTTGAAAACATGCTGTACTACTCCTTGCCTCTGGATGTTTCCAAGAGATATACAAAAAATCCACAAGAAGAGTGAGAAGAAACTGACAGCATCCACAGAAGAGAATTTGCCACCTCTCTTAAGATGATCTCTTCCCTAGACTATCCAAGAACTCCAATGCATCCTTCTTCCACATAATTGTCACTTCAATCTATTAGCCTAAATGCTTCTCCACTGCGCCAATCACCACACTATTCAATTTTTAAGGGTCTGAGTGAGACCAAGGCCCTTTCCAACCAAAACAAGTAAGATAATGTTTACAGCTTTCACCCAGGGTGATTTGTTGACTTTGGCATAAACAGTCTCATTAATCTTTTGAGATTACTTGAAAAAAAGAATGTGTTCACATGAAAAGCACTAGCACAGGATAATTTTTCACTCAGTGGTAGAAATACTGGTCTTTTACTCTTGATAATTTTGCTTAATAAAACCTGATTGCTTTTCAGCTTTTTATCTCAAACTCAGATCTACCCATTCATAATTAGCTGTTAGATAGATTTACCTGTAACTGATACAGTGGCAACTCTCTTTAAAAGATTGCGAATTACTCCCAAAAAAATTAGTCATTCTCCTTGTGCAATACCATACATGTTTTCATTATCAGTAGCTGACAACTCAGCCAGACTGAGGATAAAGACAGCTTATTCCTCTTTAGTGTTTCAACTTGAGTATGAGCCGAGAAGTGAGGCATTTTAAAAGATTGCCAGTTTTCCCCTAGCCCTGACAGAAGGAGACAGCCATTTTTCCTGTGGCTTGACACACCTACAGTAATACTACCCAGCTGCTGTTTGTGGCTCTCTTCAGTCAAATTACTATGATTGTTTTTAAGGGTCACCATTGCAGCAGACAAAATAGCCCAAATCACCCCTACGAAACTTGAGTTTTCCTTAAGTTTCTTTGTTTTGCACAGCAAACTAACACTTCCCTAAGCTTCCCTTGCTGCTTCTACACAAATCCCACACTTGAGCATGTCCTGGGCAGACACACACACTTGTCCCCACTTATAACATTTTTGACCAAAGTGCATTCTCAAAAATTGCAGAAGTGGGATTAAAGCTTAAAGTTTTATCCTTGTCCTGTGTTCTAAGGCTTGATACTCCAATTTTTCCATGACATACCTAGTCATACATTCCAGTCAGCCTCAGATGTCTCTAAAGGCATATTATTACTTTTAAGATTGTTGAATATTTTGGCATCTCAGTTCTACTGAAAATAAAACTCTCCTTCAGATTCCAACCTCTGGGTCTAATTCTGCCATCAGTAGCTTTCTGTCCAGGTAGGTACAATTATAATCAGAGTAATGGTCTTATCCTTTTGAAACATTAAAAGGACTGAGCTTTAGTCTCTGTCTTCACAGCATTTTTCCAGACAATGCATCATTCTTTTCTCTCTTTCCTGAAACTTTTCCACTTTCAGCCTCTGTGAATTGTAGCTACCAATGCTAAGTGTATCATTATCTCCAATGTGTTATAAAAAAGTAACACCCCCTCCTCTGTTTTCCCTGACTTTTCTTTCACTTCTCTACATGTCCAGTAGGAGTTAATCAGATCTCTTACCTACAGCATCACAAAACCAAGCCATATTTTGTTGTTTATCAAACCATTTCCCCAAAATGTTCCCCAAAAACATTTCCAAAGCTGCTTTCCCAGATGTGACATCCCATTTTATGTCACCCACATTCCACTCCTGTATACATGATCTAACAAGTGGCTGTTACCAAACATAAGTCTGTCTTGCAATAAGATCCAGAACAGCACATATGCACTCCTTACATTATTGGTTAAAAATCAAATATAAAAGAAAGAAGGTAAAAAACCCTAATTCTCTGCCCCACTGAGGCTCATATTCTGTCAACAAGTCCTTGGAATTAAGCACTCACCTAGAATCAGAACATGGTGTGCTGCAGTCAGGGTTCTGATAGGAGGGAATTTCCCGTAAGATTTCAGTAGACGCAAAGGTCAGGAGACAATAACGGGTTTGTACGCGTTGTATCGGAATGCTGATTTGAAACACAGTGTGCATAAAAATAAGGATTGAATTTGATCCATTTCCAGTGACTCTTGGAAACAAATGCTGGGCTTTTACTGATGTATTAAGAGATGAACATCACCTCTGATGCAACTGATGCCAGTGATGGATTTATTTGGAGCATTTAGCCTGCTAATCCCATTACTGAAGGCACAGTTGATAGAAAAACCATCCCTAGAGATGTCCCAATTTTCTCTTCCAGAAATACTAAGAAACAGCTAGTGAATGAGTTAGGGATTTTCCACACATCATTCATACAAATCTTCCATTGCTTCACGCTGCTGACAGTCAGGCAGGTAGCAAATATCACAAAAATGGGAAAGACAATTTCATTGGGAAAAAGGAGCACGGATTTTGCTAAAGCTGTTTTCTACTGAAAAACTCCTAAACGGACACTTATTTGGCATCTCTGTTGGACCTGAATTGGCAGAGTAAGGTGGAAAGCAGTCCTGTATCTCATTACTGCCTCTACTATCACTAGCTGGAAACCTTGGAAAAACAGGCCCCTTTCTGTTTAGATACAACTGTGTTGCTGCTGTACAGAGTGTCTGGCTTTCTCTTTCCTTCTCAGTATGGATGACACCTGCATAGAAAGGGTCTTTGTCTTTTCAAAACTTTACCTACTACTGCTTATTTTGTACCTGACATCTATTTGTGATATCAAAGGCATTTCCTAAGGAACAATTACAATGCCAGCAAGGGGAATAAAAAGCCACCATGCATACATAATTAAGTGTTCTCAACTTAAGTTCAGTTTAACTTCGTGTAGTAAGTATTTTCATTAATTACTTAAGTGCAGACAGATACAGATTTCTAAGAGGACTAAAAATTGGTACACAGGAAAAGCAATATCAAGAGCTATTCAATCTTCAGTGGAGCCCAAACAAGACCTGGATTTAAGGTGAGCAGTAAGTGGCAGGAAGAAGCAAGATGTGTAAGAAAAACTCTGCTTTCACATCAGGATTCCCCAGAAATAAAGGATGGTGGAAAAGGAGATCAAAAGCTATGACACATGCTTGACTGCAGTGGGTGAATTACTTCTAAATAGCTGCATTGACAAAAGAGACATACCAGCTACTTTACCAGAGGAGGAAAGGTGTTCTTACATCTCACATAAGCCTCATCAGGGCAGTACAGTATTCTACAGACATATCCAGGCCAGTTCACAGTTAAAATAGCAACAAGAGCACGCTAATCCACTGGACTAATTATCACTCTTGAGACCTAAGCTAATTTTTCCAGGTTTTTCTTTGGATAAGATGTATCAGCACAGAAAGCAAAACTGTGGGCTCCCAATATTCTACCTTTCTAGTTTAGGGAACGCAGTTTCCATCCAAGAGCAGCAGAAATCTGAATTCCATCATTACACTGTTTAAAGTCTGACACTGAAAAGATAACTTGGTATAGTAGGCAGAACAATCAACTAGTAGGAAATGGAATAGCTGACATTATTTCTAGATAAATCTATATGATTTTTCTCTTTCTCTTCTTTTTATCTGTATTTTATTCAGTGCAAAGGATCTGTGTGCTTATACAGAGCTGAGCACAATGGCATCACAAGCAGTCTTTTTCAGTGCAACAAAAATGCTACATTTTTTGTTTCCAGGCTCTCACAGTGGGGTAGGGCTGTGTCTCACATTTAAAAGATGTCTGGAAAATGGAATACTATATCCAGATTAACACAGAAGAAAACAAAAGCTTAAGTCACTCATATAACACAAAGAACCACAGTCCCTTTGCACACTCAGTCTTTAAGTACTTATTTCACAGCTAACACCAGAAATTAGACCCCCACCATCCTCTTCTCCCACTAATAAACTGACTGATTTCTCTTAAAGTCACAGACACTCAAAGGGCACATTTGTTACAATTGTGCTGTATGTGCTCAGACAAAACTATCTCCAGTCAGATTGGCATCTTTAGACACAGTGAGATCAAACAGCTCACAAAATCCTTTGATGGAAATTTAATTCTTTAAAAATATGCACGAGGTAATTGAAAACACATTTTATGATATTTCAGATTATAAACAGTAGATCTCTGGCTGGGTTGAACAAATAGCATTAAGCCGTTTTCTTCCTTCTGAAAAACCACAGTGCTTGGCAGCATAAGGCACTGATGTGTTTTCTGTACCAGCAAAGGGAAGCCAGTGGTAATAATGAAGAGCTTGTGTTAGCATGCATATTGTACTCCAACAGAAGAAACTATCTGTAAACATCAATTATTGTTCATTCAAAGCCATTTTGTGATATTAGCATGTTTTTCCAAGATCTAAGTACGAGACCTGGGTTTATTACATACCCACCCCCCACCTTGCGCTCCCTTGCACAGTTCTTCAGGAAAAAGCAAAAATAAGTATCCTTTGCCTGCAGTCTCCAGTCTTGTCATCAATTCTACACACCCTAGAACAGAGTATAAATTCTAAGTCCAGCTTTGCTCACTTGATATTTAAACCCTCTTCTCTTCGCTAGTACCGTGAAACTTTGATGAAACAGATCTGTATGCAAGCTTTATAGAAACAACACTTCCAAAGGGAGACACCACTTTATCCACGAGCTACCCCTTCCACACACATGGAGGTCTGTTTGGCTCCATCACTAGTATTTTTTGCATTGCTACACAAAAAAGGAAGCCCTGAGCAGCAAATGCCATTGGGGCTGTTCAAAACTTCAGCATTTCATGCTGCCAGACCACTCTAACTTTGCTTCTATTTGCTTCTATCTTCCTGGCAGCAAGGCAGAGTTGTTACATGTCTGTGTTAGGTGTCAGAGAAACCATACAACAACCAAGGTCTCTTTGTCTTCCTCTGAAGAAGACAGGATGTTAATGGGGTGGAGTGAGTGAGAACTTTTCTGGTAAAACTGTTTTAGAAAACAGTACCTTTGTCACAGTTGAAGTACTTCATTCAGAATAGTGTGAAGCAGGTAATTTCTAATCAAAGAAAGAAAGTGCAAAACCAGCCTTAATTTACCTCAAAGGAATCAGGATCCAGGAGGGCACAGGTGTCCAGTCTGTGGAAGACTCTGCTTCAGACTTTACTGGAATCATACACAGGCCACCTGTGTACCTCAGTCTTCCACATGACTTCATGCATGGCAAGTGTCTCAATGCATTTCAAAGGTCTGTTAGTAGTAAGAGTATAATGAGTCTGTGTCTCCTCTTTCTCCTGTCCTCAGGGAAAAAGAGGTGGAGAAAGTCTAGAACTGTCTGGAGTTCCTTCTGTGGTAGAGCTACAGGAAAATCTTCATGCTCAACACACCTGAGGTTCAATTTCAGTGCACATTGCTCTTCATTATCTGTCACATTTCTGACAGACTCTGTAACTCAGTCCCTACACTTTCTCCTCAAACTACAAATTATACTCAGTGCTACAAAGGGACTAGCTATGATTTTTATTTCCACAGACTCCATGTTTCATCTCAACTTCTTCCAAGTCAGTGGGCCTTGAAAAATACAGAAGTTTTTCTCCTGAGTTGGAACAACACAGACTAAGGAAGGTTCGAAAAGCAGACCAAGATTGATGTAGCATTTCACTAGGGTAAAATGCACCTTGTCGCTTGCTTCAGCTTTCTCACTGCTTAAGTCACAAATGAGAAAGCTAAGACAAACATTTGGTGAAACAATGGTACTCACCCTCTCCCTCTCTGCTTCCCCTTCTGTCTATTTATATTGACAGAAGCATCTTCATTGTGTGAGGGTTAAAGAGAAACCCTCGCTTTAAGGAAAACGCTTCCCCCACCTCAGAAATAGTTGATGTTTAAATTAAGGCTTCCTGGTTTGTCAGGTTCACAAGAACACACACAATGTCTGACAAATCTATTAATTTGAAATGTTAGGATATCATCCATGCTTTAAACCACTGCCCTTGTTTTCCCTGAGTCACTGAAAGATTGTGCTGCCCTTTATACAAAAGAAATAGCAAGTAAATGTGTGAAGTCTACAAGGTTCCCCTCTTCCAAAAAATCCTGTTAAGGGATTCTTCATCATAACTAAAGTTTTGAAAAGTGCAACAATCAAAAGGACAGTGCAATCCAATAATAAATCAATCTTTAAAGCAAGAACACATTCAAACTGTGCAGGATGAATTGCAGTGCAATGTAAAGGGAGGCATCTGTGCCTAGGTAAAGCCTAGCACACAGCGGTGAGGCAAAGCTGAATGGGCTGCTTATTGTTCTGCACCATGCTCCCTGGTTGAAGTGAAAGTACAGGAAAATGAAGTCTTTCCCTCTCACAACTAAAGCTAGAACAATGAAAATCACAGGGCAGCATTGACTTGTTAAACAGTTTCTGCTGGCTCTATTTTAAAACTCTAAAGGCTTTGAAGTGGAGTTGTAAACTCAATTGATTTCAAACAAAAGGCTAATGTAATCCACTTTCAGCACCAGTACCATGCTGGCAGTGAATACACCCTTCTCAGTAATAGAAATTACTTATTAGTGTTTAAAGCAATTCATTTCAGTGTTTTCAAGCCACTTAAGAAGTTGGATAGAAATGCTTTTGGCTGAATTCAGCCTCAGAGGAGCAAAGCCAATATCTGGACCTGTTTTACTGGGGGACAGTGAGGCCTCCAGGAACACTGGCATTAATATCTGACATGTTCATGTGCCCTTTTTGTCCCAAACTTCTTTCCAGGTATAGTAGTTTTACTTGTGACTTGTTACACCCAGCCCTGGAGTGCAGCCATCTCTGAGGTGGGATGCACAGATTTAGCTGACCTTTTAGGTCAGCAGGATCAGTAGGGCAGTAGCAGACACTGCATCAGCTTATGGGGTTGGGCAGCTCTCAGCTTCAGACACTGGGATATGGAAAGTTTGGGAAATACTGGCCACCCTTTAAAAAATTTATAACACAAGTCATGAAAATGTGGCAACAAGATCAGAAGTCTGCAAGAACAGCCAAATGGAAAAAGATCTAGGCAGGAATTGATTAGAAGAACATGGGACAGACTGAATGGAATTATCAATTGTAAAAAGTTTAAGAAAAACAAGAACAAGTGGAACATAGAACAGGTCAAAAATTTAAATGTTTCCAATAAGTTTCACAGGATTTGGCCCCTTTATTTGGAAAGTACATGTGATACCCCAGGGAAGAGGAATGACTCAAGCCAGAGTGTGAAACTAGGCAGATTTTAAAGTGGTCTTGACACTGTTTTACATGTGCACAAGAAATCTGCGCTGCTGGGTTTCTCTGTGGGTTTGAGTTTCTAATCAAAAGGTAGAATTTGTGTTAACAGACCCCTTAGGATGGGATAGAAAAACCTCTAGAACAGTCTAGAAGGCCAGTGCTTGGCAGTGAGTACCCAGGATAACAAACCCAGGAATGATTCAAACTTCCTTGGGTAACTGGAGGCCTGTTAAAGGCCCAGTGACTACAACATAGATCATGTTGTCCAGCACATGTATTCTGGGCTAGATCTGCTAATTGAGCATTCAGGCCTCTTGGCAAAAATCTACTATGTCATTAATGTCCAGATAGATTTGGACAAAGAGAATCTGCTTTCAAGAAGCTTTTGTAAAAGGAGGGAGGGAGGACACAGCCTAAGAGGATTTTGCTATAACTAATTACAAATATTCAAATTAACATTCCCATATTGTTGACAGTGTCTATCTATCCTTGCTTCTGCAGAACTAACTTACATGTTAATCCAAGAGCTCTTCTTCATGGTAATGTAACTACACTGAATGTCTTGCAAACCTTTACTACTTTCCTCTTCTATTTTCTTATCACTTGACCTCATTCCAGACTTAAGAATTTTGAGACTATCAGTTTTCTTCCTCAGATTAGGACACTGAAGTCATTTAACATAACAGCAATTCAAAAACTGTCAATAACAATCTGTAATTAGAGGAATTAAACCATGTTTGATATAGAGAAAGGGGAGATTTTTAGATGCATCTCAGCCTCTCAGAATAGTTTATTTTAATAAACTTTATTTTATTAACTAGTTAATAAGTTTTGAATTGATTTTATTATTTCATTAACTTCATTAATGGTTTATTTTAATGAACTTGATGTAAATGTCCTCCATGTTCTCTAACTCAGATGAGCACAAAGCCATTTTTAATGCGAATGCCAATTACTTCTGATTCAGGTTACACAGCAACAGCACTGTCCCTCTCAAATTTAAGTTTTACCCCAAATGAAGTACAGAAATCAGTCTTTACTTTTGTTAGTAACAAAATACCACAGGCACACTCCTATCTCAAAATTCTGTTTACCAGGTGTGAAGTGCATGCTGTCTATCCTTCAGCCCAGACAAGTAACAACCCCAAATCCAGAAAGCAGACAAAACCTTTTTGCTTGCCAAGGATGAAAAAGAATTTGGTGAGTATGAGACCTCCCACAGGCAAACACATGAAATGGTATGACAAAGATTTCCTCCTATTTTTTTTTACTCGCTTCATACTTTCCATTGTTGCTGCTCATCAATAGCTAATGTTTAATTGAGCAGACTGGGGCTGCACAGATTCTTAGAAACCAATATTTAGCTCACCCTGAGTTGTTACAAGAGTGCCCAACACAACATTACTCACCTTCATTACACACTCTTCTATTTTTCTAGCTGCTGTGATGCACAGTGAAACAGTTAATGTTCACCTTTAAAGCTGTATCAACGCCATTGGAATTAGCCATCCATTGAATGAATGAGAGGAATTCAGCACCTCAAGGCTTCTTGTTTGGGGCTGCCTGCCAGCTCAGGTGGCTGCAGCAGTTGCTGCACTCTTTCAAAGGTCTCTCCACAACTCCCAAAGATAGAAAGAAAGTTAGTCATAGAAAATAGAGTATAACTGTGGTATCTATCCAGTCCCCAAACTTTGCCCAGTCCTTTTGAAGGGGAAAGAGTGTCTCACTAGTTTAGAAGTCCTGTGTTTATCTACAGTTCTTGCATTTTTATCAGAACAGCATTTTACAACAGAAAAGCCTTCTTAGGAAGGCACAAACATTTCCTCTGCTCCCTGATGGCTTGCTTAGGGTTTGCATACATTTACACTGTTTGCGAGCTGTATTTTTATGTGCATGGCCAGGGAGGAAAGCTGTCACCTCTGCACCCCCAGAGGAGAGTGAAAGCTGGACTATGACACAAACCACAAAAACAGGCAGTGGGCCAGATCCCAGAAAGTAAAGCAATTCTCATTCCTAAGTACTTGCTGGTTTCCTATTGACTGCAGTGGGAAACTTTCTAGTTCCCACTCCCAGTCTCTGGGACAGCAGCAAAAAAAATACACACTTTCTGAGCACAGCATTGCAGAGGTTAACAAATCTGCACGGCCCTGCAGCTTCACTAAACTGGCTCACACACCAGTAATGGGACACTGGCATTGATCTGGAATTCACTCATAGCAGTTACAGATTTGAACCAGCAAATTCCAGAACAGCCACATCTCAAAGGCATTTTGCCCATGTGAAATACAATTGTCTGTCACTTTTCAAGGGAGCTTTACAGAACAAACAGCTTACAGTATCATTTCCTTCAAATTCACAAACATGAAGGAGAGCATCACACTTCCATCCCTTCCATGACAAAACCAGGAAATTCCCCCCACCCATTATTCCATGGGAGGAATATTTAGAATCCAAAGTGGACAATCAGAAAGGTTAGCTGGAGAGAAGCATGGGTCCCAATTACGGAAGCATCAGCTAAAATACCTGGACAAGAACAGTAAATAACTTCAATATCTAGAAATACAAGAGGCTTCAAAGACAATTAAAGCAACAGCAAGTGAAACTGAGGTGAATATATAGTTGCTACAGATGCTACAGAAGAGATAAAACAGAATTGGGATCAGCATCTCTCAAAGCAATCGTTCTGATGAAATTGATGGAGCCACACTGAATAAGTAACTGAGAAATTCCTGGATGAAGCTCTGGCAGACAGGCTACTGAGAGTCTTGATGTATGAAGAGAGGAGTAGAAAATAAATAATAGGATGTAGTTTGATCATTAAGTGCAATGTTACCAAACTATCATGTCTGTAAATGAAGTCAGACAGCCAGAGATGTTGGAAAGCAAGCCACAAAAATGCCCCAATGTCTCATTCTTATGCATATCATATCTCTAGTGACCATCAGTAGCACTTGCCTTGGGAAAGAACACAAAGCCAGAGTAAGCTTACAGCAATTCTTTCCCAAATACACCCTCCTCACTTCTGGCAGTCAGCAGTTTATGGACTTAAGAAGTCAGACCATCATGTTTCATAGTCTCTGAGTTTAACCTCTATTAATTTAACCTCTTCCTGAACCCAGTTTGGCCTTCTTGATATTCTATTGTAGTGAGTTCCACAATCGATTACACATGCCTTGTATTAGGAAAAAGAAAAAAGAGCAAAGATGATTTGTTTTAAGCCTGTTGTCTGAGTTTTACTGACTTCTCCCTTTATTCAAATTAAGCTACATCTGATTACTCCTTGTTTACTGTCTCCACATAATTTCTAGTTTTAAGACATCCTCAGCCTCCAGCCAAGATTTTTTCTCAAACTGGAGAGTCCTAGTTTACCCTGTGGTCCTATGGATGTCATTCCATACCGACGGGGTTTCTGCACACGTCTGAATCCTCAGTTCTATCAAGCCTTTCTGAGTTATAGTCAGAGCTGCAGATACAAGTTACGAAAATACCAGGATACCTGTTTCTGGTCTATTCCTAACTTTGTTATTTGTCCACCCCTGGAACTAACAATTTGAAAGAACCATCCACAGTAATTGCAAACCCCCTTGCTCTACATAAGAATTTAAATTACATTATTCATTAACATATTGTATGCAGATTCTCAAATCCTCAGTTGTATTTATTAGTACAATACTTTCTGATAATCAGTCTAGAATTAACCCACACACAATTCTCAGAACCACATCATCTCAGCAACGCTGTACATGTAGGAGAACATTCATTCCACTTCCATAAAGTTTTTCAAATAGGAAGTTGTTTTGGGAATAAAACAGTCCATAAACTAGTTTCATATCATCCCTAGCATTTAGAGGTATTTGACATATAGAGGGACAAAAAGCTGCAAAAAAATTCCCTTCATTTCTTAAAAGTTGATCTATAATGAAGAGAAGCCTGAAGAAAAGCTGTGTGCTCAATTCTCACTCTTAGCACTCTTATTTTACCCCCTTCTCCAAGAACATAATGTATGGATATAAACCAGTAGCCTCAATGCTTCACACACACACACACATCCCAAGTTAACAGAAAAGATGAAAACCAGCTGTGTTCTAATTTGCCTCTGTTCTAAGCAATTCCCACATTTATCAATATTTCATCTAGCTTTTTTTTGGCACCAACATTTTCCATATTAGTTAAAGGGGAGACTACAGACAGGAGGGCAGAACATAAATATAACTCCCACACAAAAGTAAAAAAACCCCACTAGTGTCAGGTTTTGCAGTGCAACACTTGCTTCACAAAATTATTCACTTCCTTTAACAATTTTTCTCTCTTGCAATAGGACTTTCAATAATTTTTTCATTTTGAATATCCAGAACAAGAAAAATTAATACAGATGCCTTTGGAAGTAAACGAAAGCATATAATTCCCTAGTTCTTCAGTGTTAACTCAGAGAGATTTTTAATCCACTCTTAAAAACCAAACTCAGAGGGTGCTTGGAAAGATTGCTTTTTGCTCACCCACTGAGAGCTTCTGGCTTCTGCACATGCAACAGCAGGTTCCGAAACAGCAACCAGCTCAGGACACTTCTAAGGTACCAAATCCACAGGTGGAATGTTGCTTGCCCAGATAGCAAGTGAGAGAAAATTACTTCTAGAGGCTCTCGGAAGGCAGCACTGTGGTTTTATCCTCTGCAGCGAATCCACACATGCACTCCCTCCACCGCACAGGCAAGGGCTCTGCCGGCTCCCTGGTAACCAGCTCTCTGTTTTGTTGACCAGACTGTTGGAAATCATTAGGGAAAGAAAAGCATGACTTGGCAGTAATGCTCTGGACTCAGAATACATGAGTTGTGCCACTATCAGTTTCTGTGAGAAGGGGTAACTACAGCGACCTTTGTCAAGGTACTTCATCTTTCCAGGACAGAGTTCCTCATTTTTTACTTGTAAAAGGACAGGGCCTTTGTGTTTCTAGGTGCAAATTCCTTAGCCCAGGAGCTGTGTCTGTTGTTAGTGCTTATAAAGCAACATGAACACGTTTCTGATCTTCCTTTCTGAGGGACCTTGGATCTATACCTTACGTATCAGCAGTTACCAACGACAACACTCTCCCCCTCCTTGCTGTCCCCTTACCCCCTGTTCTCATATTCTAACCCTTCCCTTTTTAATAACTAGCTTTCACCCAAGCACAGAGGGATCTGAATCAGGACAGAAAAAAAAATCCCATTGCATTCAAAAGGACCAGAATTTGGAGTCTGAATATCTTCCTCTATTCCAAGATGCAACTTTTCAAAGGTCCCTCTCTCCATGATGTCTTAAAAATATATTCTAGGTTAAAGCCACAATATTCGTTGAATTCTTTGTTGAGGAGAATAAGAGATGTAGGACAATACCATTTCCATGAACAGACAGATTGTTTGTCACATCAGAATGAAGACACCCGATATGAAAATATGATCAAAATGTATCATTGCTTGCTGAGATCCAGAAAAGCACAGAATTGGGATGACAGAGACAGCTTCAGAAACTTTCCACTAAATGAGCTTAAACATTTATAAACTGATAACTGGAGTTTTGAGCAACCTGGTCCTGTAGAAGGTGTCCATGGCCGTGGCAGAGGGGTTGGAATTAGATTATTTTTAAGGTCCCTTACAACCCAAACCATTCTGTGACTCAATGAACCAGGACCCCAGACAGACAGAATTCACCAGTTTTGGGAGATGCTGTAAAAGGTCTTTACCTTAATGAGGGATGAGGATGAAAGAAGAAAAACCAATAAATAGGTAACAATGGCTGAGTCCCAGGAAATGTTAGCTGGAAAGGATCTCTACACATCTCTAACCCAAAATCTTGCTTGAAGTAGAACTACCATCAACAGAGGTGCCACAACATTTCTGTGCAACCAATTTCACAGCTGTGCTACCCTCATAAGCTTCAATAGGAATCACTCAAGCTGCAACCTGTGGACACTGCCCCTCAATTTTACATTTCCCACTACTGAGAAAAGCTTGGCTGTTCCATCTTTGTAGCTTCCCTTCAAGAAATTGTAGGCTGTCATTTGACTGACAGCTCGGTAGCAAGACTAAATATGAAGTCTTTGTAAATCCACCACTAGAGTAGGATATAGTCAGCAATGAAATCTCTTTGAAAAGGAAATAGTGAAACTGAAGAGTCAAATTTACAGAATTTTAAATGAAATACAGTAGCACAGAGTAAAACAACATCTTTCATTAAAAGTAAAGTTTAGTTAAAAGTTATATTTTTCTTCCACACTATTTAAGAGAAATAACTTTTGTCCTGGTGGCTGTGATTCCCGGCTCTCAATTCCTCCCAGGAAATAAAATAAGAAATTTCAATGTAAGGTTTTTTCTCCCCTTTAATATAGGAATGCAAAAGGGGAAGAATTTAATGAATATTATCCTCTCTGCTGGCACTCAAAAGGGCTGTGATTGAAAGAAAAAATACCCCATGGAATATGTAAAAATGGATATAATTATAAAATATAATTAGTTCCTGAAAAAAAAATCCAGTTTTAATTAATTCTTTTCCAAGTTTAATGTCATCATCACAGTCTAAGTTATATACTCAAATCTATGCCATTACAGGACGTTTGTACTAGCCTGTTTCCTTAATCAAAACAAACACACAGTCTAACTAGAATAGTATGTGTAAAGTTAGTGTGTTCATGCCAAGACACTGCACTTTCACTATTATTTTCTTTTCTTCCCTCTGCTTCTGCGTACCTTTGGGATGTGTCTTCATAAAGCAGCTATTGAATTAACATACAGAAAGTTAGTATTTTGCAATATGCATTCAAGATACTTTAAAGGTAAAATTTTGGGTCAACTAAAGGTAAAATTTTGGATCTACTAACTGATTTTGGGGAAAAATTTAATACATTTCCTTCACGAAAGCCAAAACTCCTCCCTAGGTAATTCTCCCTAACTCTAAAGGTCAAGAGTGCACAACATTCCCAGTTCAATCTCTTCGTGTTCTTGGATGAAAACAGGTTAATGACTAGATCCAGACTAGATGCAACTCCAATGACTCCATATGGTCTCAAACACTGTGAGAAGAATAGTCATGGTAATGATATGCATAAGCTGATCCATCCAAAGTATGAAGCTGCTCATGTCTGAGTCAGAGTTGTCATAACCTGGCCATTCTCATAAAAATCAGCACTTCCATATTGCCTCAGTCTCCTACGCAATGAAGTCAAGCTGCTAAAGACCCACAAAAAGTTTTTCTACCATTTTTCTACATAAATTTCTCTTAGGAGGTTGTTTATTCAACCCATACTAAAAAAGTTAAACTCCAAGCACTGCTGTAGTTTTAGTCAAGGATGGTGGGGTTTTTCAAGAAAATGTATCACAGTTTAGACAGAGACATGACTGGTATGCTTTTAATCTTAAAATATGTTCTATACAGCTACAGCTTAAGGGGTTTGTGCTTATTTTCAGAATATGCTTAACTAAGAAAAATCCACAGAATGGCAATTTTGAGAAGAAAAATGGAAGGAAGAACTACAATACCACAAGATTTGTAACATGAAACAGCTCTTTTCTAACTAGTTTGACCCTGCTTTTCAAACAGGAAAACATCAATTATGAAAAGAAGGTGATGCTTGGTGAATTTCCCAGTGAGTACAGGATGATCAGGACAGTGGGCAACACAAAACATGAAATGTACCGTGTTACCCTCACAAGGAGCTCACCTAAATTAGTAGTGCATTTGCACCTATTTATCAAAGAAGAATAAGCAAAGACATAAAGGAACATGCAGACTTGAATCCCACACTGGTGCAAAGTTGTGTTTGCTTCAGTAGACAAGTGGGGGGTGGAGATATCTATTCCTTTTCTCTAAACACTTGAATGCAATTTTTAACAATTATGACAGTAAGTTTACAAAAATAAAAATCTGTGGAGAGGGCATGAGAAATGCAGAGATCGGGAGATGGAAGGAAACAGCAGTCTGTCAAGTCAACAGTTTGTCTAAGCCTTGTTTTCCCCTCACCACCTTTTCTCCAAATTCAGCTAACAGGGAAAAACCTCGGACAACCAACGGCAGTATCCTCACTGGAAGACGGATGTCTTCTATAGAGTTCATCTGCAATGGTATTCATGTCCCTCTAGGCCTCTGTTTGAACATTGTCACTATGGAAACAGATCTCTGATGCCCTGCACCTTATCAGGCCTTCTCTATTTAAATTCTTTTCTTGTGTTTTCAACAAAGCTATTCACTGAACCTCAACTAATCCAAGATTCTGTTAGGGGTGAAGTTTTTGCTTGGTAGGGTTTTTTTTTCCTTCACTATCGTGTCTCTTCCAAAAGGTTCTCTCTCCCACTAATGCCATCTGACAGGCTTTATTTGACTCACACCTCTTCAGTTCCTAGCTCAAAAATATTATGGCTGCATTTATTGCCAAACGGATTCTATAGCTTTTATTCCCCCCTCCTGCCCCCCAGGGTACATAGTTTTCAATGAAAATTCCACTCATTCAACAGCAACTTTTTCATTTTGTCTTTAGCTGTTTAGAATCTGCCTGCGTCTACATCAGATGTGTCTGTAAGTTCTCTCTAGAGCATTCCTAGGTTAGAGGTATAAAGGGTTACATCTCTGTAATACCAACAGTTTATCAATTCCAGATGCATATGGAATCCAAAATCCTATGTTTACAAATTCCAAATATTAGAATACTTTTCGGGAACAGAGAACAGGAGGGGAGCTGGGAAGCTTCAAGGTTACATTATGCAAATGAAAGAGGGCAAATCTGGGTTTGACCTCACTGCATCCAAATCTGGTGCACAGGCAAGAACCAGAGCAATTCTTCTGCAAACTAAGCAAATGTTAATCCTACAAGTGCCCCTGCAGTAGTAACTGAAATTCTTGCCATAGTCTCCACCTAAGTAGACAGGAGACAAGCATTACTTACCTTTTGAATTTTTAATATGGCCCATAACTGTAATTTAAAGTGAGGCTCCAAGAGACATTTCTAAGGGGAATTTCTGGTGCTTCCTGGTATGGGGAGAGATGGAGCCTTATCAGCTTGCATGAAACTTTGGTGCAGAGATGAATGGGAGTCATAAAACAATTTTATTTTATTTTATTTACTACCTTAGGTATTCTGGGTTGGCTGAGGAAGCAGAAGATACAGCAACACAGTAGCCCAAGACATACTGTGACTCTCACAGTTCCCCAGGGGACTAGTATAAATATAGAAGCAACTGCCATTAACTATGGAAATGAGCTTCAAAGCCTCCTTATGACTTCCACTGGGACAAAGCACCTGTATGTGTGATGACGCTTTACTAAAAGGTGAAACCGGAAGAAAGGACATGCCTCAAACATTCCCCTTCATGAATTCATCTGAATTATTTCTAGGTATTCATTGAGCAAGCTCTCTGGTGGGAGCAGGACAGCACAATTTACAGGCAGTACTCACTGGAGCCCAGTTACTATTTCAAATGGAAATAAGAACTTTTAGGAACCTCAGAGCAAACCATAGTTTCTTGCGTTGATACTGCGGACTTGTATTTATTTTCTTTACTCTCTTCATAATATACCACCTAACAGCTTTTGGGAGGGGTAAAACGTGACACATCACAGTAATTAATTTTAAGTAATATTTTGCACAGCTAATTTTAGTTTACTGAGGAACAAGTTTGAGGAACAGCCAAGGAGAGGACTAAACGCACTGCTGATTTTCAGGAATTTAAAAGTTGAGATACAAAATGAGGAACTAGGAAGAATTGTGCTCTTTTGGCACAGCTCACTTTTCACTGGGTAAAATCAGGGCATTTCCAGGGACCATGGCCATAAGACCATCAGTGCTCCAACATGCTCTTGCCCTGACAGCAAAGGAGGATAGTGAAAGGTCAGTGGTGCTTCTGGAGGGCAAAAGTTCCACTCCAAAAGCTGCAACTTTGCAACCTAATTGGGTTAACTTCCATGTGTACATAGCCTCCAGGTAAATTTTGTTTCTCGTGATAAACATTCCTCTTTTGAGTTTGAGCCCCACTCTTGAAAGCCACTGTTAACTGACATCAAACCACCAAAACCAAACAGAAAAATACTTAAATAAAACAACTCTGAGTACGGAGAGGATGGGATAACCAGAGACATAACAGTCATAGGTGCAAAATGAACAGTGAACATGCTCAGGTAAGAAACCAGAAGAATGCTTCCAATATGGCAGAGAGCAGCACCCCACTAAATAAAGAAGCCTAATTTCACCTAATTATCAGACTATGAAAGAGGTTGTAAGGCACAGCCATTGTCAATAAGGCTGGGCAGGCCCACCTGGATCACTGGGTCTCATTCACTGCAAGGATAGTGCTGGAATTGGATACTTCTGTGTACCACACTGTCCTCTCATTATGTCATGCAGTTTTCTCTGAAATTACTGAAAGTTGTGCTTACATTTCTGAAGGCAGATCTGGGCAATTTGCCTTTAGCCTCATACCACTGAACACACTTCCTTTTCTCCCTCCCTGCCCACAACTTTAAGAATTACACTGGGAACATGAATCTCTATTTCGGATTTCCTTGCTTTAGATGGGCCAAGCCAAGACATTCCCTGCCCCTCTCAAACATCTATGGCAATGAACCCAATTTCTTCTCCTATGGAAGAAACTAGCCAATGACATTGATATCTATTTTCTGTCCACATTAATTCCATTTTTTAATCCAAACTAGAGCAAGACTTGAGTTGCTTCTGGATTTTTCAGGCTGCTGTGGGTCTTCAAAAGACAATTGAAGTGGTGAAATGAATTTGGAACACTGGTTTTCCTCAAAAGTTTTCCCACAAAAGGCTTTAGTGATCCTTCCACTAGAAACCGATCACCAGACAGTTGCCATTAATTATGGCAGGGAAACATTCGGCCAGATATACACAAGACATAAATCATGCATTAGGGATTTAGCTGGTTTAGAGCTATGGCAGAAGCAGTTGGCTTTCTCTCATATCTTGTATCCATCATTTCAAACTCCTATGACAATTTTGCTGACCTGGCTGTAGAAAGAAGCAAAGTAGAACTCAAGAGTGAAGCTGATGACAGACAGGTCACAAACTCAATTTAAGTGAAGTAGAGAAATGCAACTTTGCCAAAACCATGAGCCTCTTCCTGCCACACTGCACCCTACCACCCTAAAGGTATTGCAGAGAAATTCCTCTGCAAGCCGTGATGAGGACTATGGCAAAACAAACAGGTTTAAGCCCACGTCTAAAAAGAAGCCACTACTTCATGGTCTAAGAGAAAAATAATTTGCTGATTAAGAGAAAAAGCAGGGTTTGCAACACTGTTGATGTCAGCAGTAGTAGAATCAGCTGCCTGTCTCTTAGAATGAGGAGGCACATTGCAATAGGAACCACATTGTCTCCAAAAAAATCTCAGAGAACATTATGAGCAAGTTGACTCCAACATCTCAGATTTATAGCATGGCCTGGCTCAGAATCACTGCAATTTCAGAGCTTCCTCAAAACAAAAACTGTTATTAAGGCCTGAAACTCTGGCCAAGACTTTTATTCCTATAGCAGTTTATTATCTTCCTCTCTTCTAACCCTAGAAGTTCAACAGCACAATGTTCTCCCTAGGCTGAATGTTAAAGCATGTGCAATAACAGTGTAGAGCTACAGCATCCACCTCCAATAAAGCACTTTCTGCTCAAACTGCTGGGGGCATGTGGGGTCTTGAAGTCATGAAAACACATCTCCTCATTCCACCTTAACCTCTTCTGATATTAAAAGACATCAACAGGTAAGAAAGAAGAAAATTGTGCCCTGGCATTTCCATAGGTAGAATCAGGCATTTATGTAGACACGGTGTGAAACAATAATACAAGGAAAGTAGAAGGGAAAAATTCAGGGAATTTTCTATATAAGCTGTGATGCACGAAACAAATGAACAATACTCTTTGCACAGGCAACAGCTCTTCCACACAGTTGAACTGGTTTTAAAATGAGTTATAGACAGTGAAACATCACAGCTTGCAAGTCCCACCAAAAAAGTAAGCAAACTTTCAGTTTAATGAATCTGTCTCTTTTCTCTTTAGGGAACTGAAACATTATCCTAGGACCAAGAGGGCTTGGATCCAAAGGAAGAACCACTGTGACACTCCAAGTCTCCCAGCTGATTCTTCTGCCCAACAAGTCCGCACTTCATATATTGATATATGGAAGAAATTCCCTTGTAAGAAAAAGGAGATTAGAGGTTAATCTTTGTTTTAACAGTATAAATAAGAAGCCACTTCACAAACCATTTCACTCTCATGGATTAAACAGAACCAGCTGTACGTGTGGCCATCATGCAAACAAAACACTGTCACTAAAAAGAAGCAATTTCTTTGTGGATCAGAAAAGTGGGTAGGACACTACACCACTGTCACAAAGGGACAGCTCAGTCATTAAGTCTGACCCACTGGATACTGCCAGTAATTCAATTTAACCCTTTCTCATCTATATTGAGCCTGATCAGTGCCGCCTGGTTGAAGCACAAAATACAGGAAGAAAATTCTAAGCAGTGGTGTTTCAAGAACTTTTAACAACTGCTGCCTGCTTCATTGATGAACTCAATTCTCTGAATTAAATCCTGTGAAATTCAGTATTTGCCCCAAGAAACACATCTGGGATTATCCAAGAGATTTCACATGCACAGGATACATGCAGCTTCAAAAGACAGCTCCCTGCTGACTGAGGGAGGAACAGGTATTACAGGGCTCTTAAGTCTCTGCAAGCAATATAGATATCATATCCATTTTCTATATTACTCTATAGACTCCAATAAATCTACAGAATTCAGCTTACCACAAGGCTACTGTTTTTCAGACCGACTGACCCAATGACTGGTATTTATCTGCTGAGACAAGCTCCATAAAAATAAAAAGTAAGAAACCCACACTCTTCCTCCTCATCACCACAAAGATGACATCTTGTTGCCAATCTGCCTGCCAAGAAGCCATCTGGAAATAATATCAATACCACAATCTATGGGCATCCCTCCAATGCATTAATCAGGTCATTAGAGTTCAATACTGACAGCATCTTTAAGAATTGGAAAGGATAAAGCTGTGGTAATAAGGCACAGTGAAGATCGATCCCCAGGGTCTAGTTAGATCTTCCCCTCCTTTTTTCTCTAAAAAGCATACAGCATTAGCATTTTGTTCCCCAGTGTTTGGTTTAAATTTACCATTCTGGAGAAGTTCGAAGCACAAACATAATGGAAAATGTCTTCCACCTCACTCCTGTCCTTAAAAGGGCATTGAAAAAGTCTGAAGACAATTAAATGGGTCATGACAATGATTTGGAGACTGGGAAAAATAGATTTAAAAATATAAATATGTACATATATGCATATTATAGCCAAAACCCATAGAAAGTTCAGTTTAAGAGGGTTACAAGCTTATCACACAGAGAAGTACATTCAGAGGAAACCCAGCAGTACCAGATGCTAAAGTTATCTCAGAGACATACCAAAACCCAGGGGCTGGAAATTGAAGCTGCAGAAATCTGAATTTGAGAACGCCTTTCTTCTAAAGCACGCGGAAAGGTAACAAATCAGGAGGCAAAAATAGTAATACAAAAAAAAAAAAAAGGTGTTACATGAGATTTTGGTCTCCTATCTTTCTTTATCAAATGAAAAAAATTCCACGTGGCTTTCTGAGAGATCTGTTTTAACAACACCAGTTACCGAATATGTTACAAGATTAATGAAATGACACACACTTTTGAAAAGCAGCGGAGTAAAAGCAGAAGCATAGCAAATGCCCTGAGATTAAAGAAACAAACAAATCACAAATATTCAGTTTTATCCGTTCACTACAGCTCCCCTTTAAAAAAATTATATACATATATATATATATATATATATATACACATCACTGCTCTAGAAGTAAGCAGCTGTTCATCATCTTGGGCAAAACTCTTTAGGGACAGTGACAAGGCTTTCCTCAGTGTTTGCAGAGCAAGCTGGCATAACATAACTCCCAGTTAATTGCTGCACTACGTAACTCCAGCATACAAAAGGGAGCAGTCAGTCCTTGTTCTAAGTTTAACTTAACCAGAGCTGTTCAAAATAACAGCATCAAATTCTGATACTGAACCTAAACTAAGATTTTGTTTCCACAAGTTGAGATTCAATATTTGAGAGGCAGTTCATAACTTTTCATTTTTCTCGTAAGTTTTGTTTTGTTTCCAGAAGTATTTCTCTTTTTCCTTCAAACCTAGAAACTTTGCAGGGCAGTTTTCCTATAAAGCACATTCAAACTGTCTCATTTGAAGATGAAAGAGAGTGAATAACTGTCATCTGGAAGGGACAAGGTACAGGGAATCCATGTAGTAAGTTTACAGGGTTATTTTTATCCTTATTTTTTATTTTTTCAGGATACAAACTCCCAAAAGTATCTAGTAGTAGCTTCATGTCTACTTTATAAGCACCTAAAAGTCTTCTTGATCGGCAGATGGAGTGGAACAGCTATGGATAATGAGATGTCAGAGTTAATGTAAAAACAGTTTCAGAACTGGTTTTTGGAAGAATTTTTTTGAATTTTGGAAGAAATTATTATTTTGGCTTGCCACTTAACTAAGTACATATTTTTGAGCTAATTAATACAGCTGAACCAATAGAATTAATATTAAATTTCAAGTGCAGGGGGAAAAAAATTAGAGACTCACAGTGAATTAGGCCAAAAAGTTCACCCCCCAAAAATTCTCCAGTAAGCTCCAGAAGTTCTGCATATGAAGAATGCAGTTAAAAGCTAAAAGCTTAAATGTTTGATAATACCTAAACACTCTCATGGGTACATTTGCATTTCTAAGTGACTTTTTTGTTGGTTTTTTTTTAGCTAAATCAAGGCTAAGCCTTCATTAAAGGTAATGCAAGTATATTCACTCACAAGTTTTATTCAGTGACCTCCTAAACTGACTTTAGTTAGAATCAGACAACTTTGCATTCAGACATGAAAACTGAAGATTCACCTTGCTTACCTCTTTTCAGGCCTTAGAGAAGTCCTTTCAAACTCCTTTCCCTCTGATACTTCTTTGTAAAATGTTTTGAAACCTAGTGATGAAAGTAGTAAGAGCTACGTATTTGACCATACCACTTGTGAAACATTCTAGTAGATATCCTGCAAATAATTCAAATTAGGGAATGCACTGTACACTTAAAAAACTAATTGAAAACAATGAATTATTATCCTGCTGAAATTATTGATACCTAAATATCAGACAAGTCTGGCTGCAATAGCTACATAAACCTACCAGTCCTACTGCAAAGTAGAAGATGGTATCCAGATACCAAGGAAAAACCTTCTGAAGCCTGGCAGTGAGAACAATACCACAGCTAAACTCCTCCACAGAAGTCAAGGACCACAAAAGATCCTGACAGCCACAGAAATTTTATTTGGTGAGAAATCACACAAGAGAATGGATTAGTCAGAAACTAGACTGTAAGAAGTCTTCTGTATCACGAAGATCAGTTCCTCTCCATGACAAGCAACTGTTTCACTTAACATCATTTCCCTTACATGTGTCAAAATGAAGTGATGAGGCACAGGTTTTCACCACAGATGTTATTTCAGTCAGCTTTGATGAAGAAATTGCTCTGGACAATTTCACTTTCATTTTTTTGCAGTAACTTTAGAAATGTAGAACTCTGCTTCATTATTTAGCTCATCTTAGGATGGGAACTCCTGCAACTCATCACTAAAGTCATCACCCAGGGACAGTATATACATTTCCAAGAGCTTTCTGGTCCAGGAAGAAATGCCATCGGCTTGAATCCAAGACTTTCAACAACAAAGCACAGCCACATAGCTAGATTTGAAGCAAGATTGGTCCAGCACTCACAGGTTAAGTAAAGGCTCAAACAGATGAACTCTGCAAATTTAGGTGTTTCCCTTTACAGAATGCAAGGCATTCTGCTATAGCAGGGGACCGGATGTGCCTCAGAGGTAGAAAAAAAAAACCTCAAACAAACCCACAAACACTTTAATCCTGTGCTCAGGGCAAAGAGAAGACAGTACTACATTTATTACATTTATTCACCTGCCTAGGTGTTATTGATTAATATGAGCTTCGAGTAGCTAAGCACTATTAATCAACAATAACTTGTTTGCTTATCTTATTTCAATGCTGGATTGCATCTGTACAAGCAGCCCTTCGAAGTGCATCTGTAGGGAGTAAACACCTGTATTACTCCATCAAATGCATATACATGCTTAATGGAATAAGGGCAATCCTCCAGCAATTGCACAGGAATGAATATATAAACACACTTGAGCTCTTGTAAACATGTCCACAGAGACCTCTTGTATAACCACAGAGTATTCTCCTTCAGGTTTTTTTCGTATTTGCAAAACTGGAAAAGGAAGACTATCTTCTTGGTGGATGTTTCAAGTGAGTAGGTTTTGAATTTTATACATAGTCTAGTCCAGGATTTCAGGAGTGCAAAGTTTTCATCATCACTGCACATACTGTGTGCATACAGAAGGTAGTAACATATCCAGCTCCATTAGCACCAGAACAGTTTCATATAAAGCTTGTGCCCCTCAGTTTTGACAGATGGCTTCCACAGACTATTACAATCCTAACAGCAGCTGTACACCAAGAAGACATGAGGATGTTCAGAAACACTCAGTATTAGCCCCTGTGCAAAAAAAGGGATGATACAATATCATTTTTCTAGATCCATATACAGTTCTCCAGTGGAAAAGAAACTTCTAAGTACAGGGACCATCCAAACCAGAGAAAGCTATTAAGGCTACTTCTTAACTAACACAAAGAACAGCTTTGATTTAAGGGTCACCAAACAAAACCTATGTACAGTTATTTAATTTTAAGAAAGGGAATCATGTAAGGATGTGGGGGGAAAAAAAAAAAGAAAAAGGACACTCAAAAGGAGCAGTTCAAAAAGCAGGAAGCCTCAGGGAGAGTCAGGAGAGTATTGCAGGGCATAGGTCAGCTCTTAGAAAATGGACTCCTTAAGTCTTTATCGACAGGGAAGGCCGTAAAACATGGCAAGTAAAACGTAAGCAGGAAATTAAAAGGGCTAAAAGACAATCCAAAAATTGCTTGCAAACAAAGATCACCATGCTTGTAAACAGCCCTTGAAATACATCAAGGACAGGAAGCCAGCTAGAAAAAGCAGTACAGCTGCTGGATGATAAAGGTGTATAAAGCACAGATGGGGATGATATAGTTGTAGCAGAGAAGCTCAGGGAATTCTTTACATCAGCCTTTACTGATGAAGTCTTTGGGGAGATTTCCACACTCAATGCACTCTCTGTTGCAAATCTGGTTTAGAGAATAAATAGAGGAACCAGATCAATCTGAAGTAAAATCAGGAAATACCAGACCAAACAAGGAAGCTAGATACTAATAAAGCACTGAGACAAAACCATTTTCACACAAGTTCTGAAGAAACTCAAATATTAATTTAAGGACCACTGGCCAAGGTGTATAAGCCAGAGCTATAGAGAGTCTCTGTACTTGAGGACTCACAGATCCTGCCTGCACAATTTCCAGCTGCAGGAAGGGCTGTGTAGGGAACCTGGAAACCAGAATCTTGCAAGTCTGAATTAAATTAAGTGGGAGAGTGAACATTGGAAAGAATAGTGCTTCAGAGGCTTTTTAAGATGCAGAGGAATCAGCAATGCAACTCCTGGGGTCAGTGCTGGGACTGGTGCTTCTCAGCATGTTTATCAATTACAAAATTAGATGATTGAGGAAAGTGTTGGCAGGTAGGCTTTACTGTAGGAATTCCTCAAGGTGATATCAATTCTAACTATTTCTACTCAGAAGCTGGAGCCGTCCTTGACAGTTCTCTGAAGCCCTTGGTTCAGTGTTCAATAATAGCAGTCAAAAAAAGCTAGCAACATCATTGGAATCCTTAGAGAACAAGAGAAGGCATTTCTGCCACTTCTCACAGTCTGAGAGTTCCCACAACTTTAGTACTGTGATCTGCTCTCCACATACCAAGGTCGACATTACCAGGGTGTCGAAAAGGGCAACCAGATGGAAATGGAGATGCTAGAAAGGCTGGGAGTCCTCGGTTTGGAGAGAAGGCATATATGGTGGATATGACCAAATATAACAAAAAACCCATGAGCTACTAAATGCAGAACTGTTGTTTGTCCAACCCTACAAAACTAGAACAAGGCAGTACTCACTGCAACCAACTCATTTAAATAGAAAGGACCTGTTTACCCAGCAGTTTACAAGCTTCTGGAACTTGCTGTCACGCAAGACTCTGAAGGCAAAGGACGTTCATGGGTTCAAAAAGGGATTAACCAAACTCTGGTCAACAGCTCCATAAATAGACACTTAAAGGACTAAACAGGTATATGTCCTCTAATATCCTTAACACAAGAGCTGTGGAAACTGGAGATGTGTGGAGAGAAATGGATCTCAAGAAACAGCTGTTGGAGGTTCTCCTGTTAACTTGTCAGACACAATACTGAGCTAACTGGAACACTAAGGCAGTTCAAATGTTATTCATTTTTTAGGTTGACTTAAGAGTTCCCATACATCACACCACTTCCTGAGGATAAGCAATGACCCCAACAAAGGAGCAAGGTGATAGAAAGCAAACATATTCATTACGCCTCATGACAGGGGTGAGATTGGGACAGGGATACAACCAGCAAAGAAAAGGAAATAAAACAATTTAGACCAGGTACAGGTGCCAGAACTTCTCTTATAACACCCTTCCCCTGAAAACACCTTTAACATCTGTACACACAGTACAGTAAGTAATTCTTTTACCCACCCAATTTAATTTTTAATTCATCAAAGTTTCATTTTAGAAGCATTTTTAAATTAACACATCTTTGAAGACAGTAACTTATTTATAGCTCTAAAAATGCAATCAGCAAGGCTGTATTTCCTGTCTTGTAAGTGAAATATAAGCTTGGACAAAAGAAAAAAAAAAACCCTCACAAGAAATGAAATTACAGCAAGTTTGTTTTCAAGCAAATAAATCCTTTGTTTTAATGTTTAATTTAGTTCATTATCTTGTTACTCATACAACTTTAAAAAATATTTTTGTTTGGTCCTTGGGGAAAAAATTTCTATGCCACGCAGATAAAAAAACTAACAAAGTTTGACAAAGTTGTCTTATTCCTGCCCTTGACACAGTCTGTCTCAAAACCTTACACTTATAAGAAAAGCAGCTAGAAAGGATCTAGCACTGAAAAACTACACAGTGAAATCTGTTCACCACAAAAATCATGACAGGCATGAGCAGACATGAAACATCATGCATTTTTCTCCTTCTCCGCAGTTTAGCGAGAAGCAGTCTTGTTACTACAGTTCCCTACTCCAATATCAATACCCATACACTACTAATATACTATACCTGTATTATAGGTGTATATACCTATAATAAACCCACAAAGGCTCCTGCACAGTGCTCATGAACTGATGAGCAACTTCAAAGAAGGTTACCTCAGCTGTCAAGCAAATATAATATAAAATCAATGTAACACCAAGTACTTAAACTTATTTACACATTTATGTTTACTCTCACCCCCTGAGACAAAGCAAAAAGTGGTAAAGCATTTGCAGTCAGAGGATCCTACATTAAGTTTACGGTCAATAGCATGCGGAGGATGGAATAAGGTCCACACTATTTTACCTGGGGAATTATCTGATCATCTCTGACTGTCCTCGCTGGCAAGATGTCTGCAAGTCCTTAACTTTTGTAACCTCATTTTCTGGCTGTCACTCTGATCCAGTCAGGAAGTGAGCCCCCACTTCTGCTCAGGCTAACCAGGACCACCTCAACATCCACAGCTTTAGCTTGGAAATACCTTGGAAAAGGAGCTGAGTGCTATATCAGGTAAGAACTAAATCGATTGAATGGGAACTAAATACTTCATTAGTTATCTGAGGTGAACTTGATTACCTGACAATTTCAGGTAAATTGAAGGAGCAATGCTTCTGCTGAGTTTGGAAGCATTTTAAGAAAACCCACATGAAACTGACTTTTATTCTGCACAAGATGTGATTAATTGATCAATAAGTAACCCAGTGCCCATGTTCAGGATGACTTTAGGGTGTAACTTGAGCAAAATTCCCCATCGGTTGCAATAAAGCCTTGGTCCCACAGGCCGGGGCTGAGGTAAAATGGCGGGAAGTGCTTTGAAGCGGGCCTGGCAGGAGGTCAGGCCTGCACAGCACCGCTCCTGCCTCCTCACCTGCCCCTCACCGTGAGGGGATTCCCTCCTGGATCCCGACTGCCATCCCACAGGCGCACCTCTAGGCACATCCCTGAGCAGGGCTGAGGGAGTACGGAATGCAAATCCCACCCCTCCCTTGGGAATGCTGGAGCTCAAGACTTCACAAGCCCGCCGCCTCTTCCATTCAAATGTGCTCACTCTACTCACAAGCACAGACACTTTCACAGCAACATGAAAAACTGCTGTACTGCAAAGGAACAGGAAAATGAGTAGGAAGAAGAAAGGGAAATGTAGGAGAAAATGAAACAAACCTTCTTTCACCACTCCCCTGTCTGTGAGAAAGATGCAGCCAGACATGCACAGGCTCACAAACCAAGACCTCTTCCTAAAAAACCTGCAGGATACATGCTCAGATATTTGCCTGCCTCTTTATATAGAGTTCAGTTAGCACTAAGTGCCTCCAGCTGGTTTCAAGTTACAGCCAGGGGAAGTCGTAGCATAAAATTCCTCATAGCCACCCAAACCATTACTCTTGTATTTTCTTCCATGTGGGGTCATCATACCCCCTCTGGAAAGCTTAGAGGTATGATACCACTGCAGGCCTCTTCAGAGAGAGCTTGACAATGGTGTATTATGAAGCTTGTTGTAACATCCTTTCAATATTCTTAAGGTCCAGTGGTTTAGAGAAGAGGGTCTTTTGTGTCTGCTGTCAGTTCCAGGAAGCTCCTGTCACTGGCATGGAGACTGCATATGGAAAAGAGCTGCTAAATAGACCAGTTAAAAGAATATAGGCCCAGTTTTGCTCCCACGTCACTGAAAACCATGAATGCTGCAACTCTGTTGAGGTCAGAGGAACTGCACTGCTGTGATGTTGGGGGTGAGACACCAGCTGTTGTTTCAAAGCCAGGGCTCCCTCTGCGATGTTCTCTCAGGCTCTGCCCAAGATACACCCCCGAGGCCACCACGGCCACAATGTCAGCTCTCAAACAGCAGTAGCAGCCTCTGCGCAGGCAGGGCTCCCCAATCTAATCCACAACAGCTCTGCTGTAAACTCACCCTGCGTGGAACAGAAGAGGTTTCTCGCGTCCGAAACCAGGCTGGACTTGAACTAGCGATGAGTCAGTAATGCTTTCAGACATGAAGTACTGACTTTATATCTTCCTCTTCTTCCACCAAAGGGAAGGAAAGCTTATGATCCTAAAAGATCTGAGGTAAATAACATAAGTAAAGCAGGCCATTCTTGACAAATTTCTCTTTCCTGTGTATTTTAAACACAGCTTGCTTATTGCTATTGGTTTGTAACTTTCCTTTTGATACAATCAACACTGTAAGAACATAGAGTATATGTCTGACCTAGACTTTGTGAGTGCTTCTTGCAGAACATGCCCTCATACTTTATTCTTTTCACCCAGTCAGGCTATTAATCCTTGTCCAGGATAGATGGTCAGTATTTTGGTTCTGAGGGGTTTTTGTTTGTTTTTTAATGACATTGATTCCAATTACATGACATAAAACACATGAATGAAAAAACCCTTTACTTCAGTATTTAACAAACTGCTTACACCATTATAAAGAATTAATGGAATTATATATTTCTTCCATTAAGAGACAAGCAAATTCTTATCAGTCAACACTGCCAAAAATATTAGGCAACTACATACATTTTATAATGGGGTATTAAACCAGAAATCCTTGTTACTATTTGCACCGCACATTCACATAGTAAATTAGATTGTGACTGTCTTTTAGTAGATATGGAAAATCTCACACCCCTGTCTCACCTTGTTTGTCTATTGTTTTGCACCGGAAGTGTTCATCAGTTTATAGAATTTAGAGAAAGCAACATCACCTTGAAATCAAGTGCAACAATGCCCTGATCGGAACACAGAGCTGGGAGCTCTAGTTCCTCTGGCCCATGCTGCCTGCAGAACACAGCTCTTACAGGCCTCTGCAGCAAACAGGAAACTTGCAGTACTTCCAGGCAGATAAGAAAAGCTAAAAAAGGGATCCTTTCATAATTTGGAACCTCTCAGAGTGCCTGCACCATACCGGGTACCACAGTGTCTCCCAAATCCTCTTTGTAAGAGTATTTGCAACTCGGTTCTTGGTCTCCCCATTACTAATTCATCCTTTAACATTTTGCTGAGGTTGACAATCAGGATAGTGATTTTTGCTGCTTAGCAGTGGTTGCCACTGAAAGCTGGATTACACTGGTTTAGACAGTATATAAAAGGTCTTGGGGTGAAACTACAGGCTTGGTGATCAGATTATCCTTCACTATACAGTTCTAGTATCCTTTTTGGGTACATTTTTTTGGTTCAGATATCATCCTGCCACTCTGCAAATACCTCAGATCACAGGACTGCTGAAGAGTAACAGAAAAAAGCAGTAAAATGACAACTGAGAATAATGATTTTAACCTGCTGTGCAAAAATTAGAAATAAACTGCAGTGGGTGCGTAAAACAGCACACGCCATCACTCACTTTCCTCAGCCAGGATGTCTGTGGACTCTCAGCAATTTATCACATTTCACAAGAACCAGTAACCAGTGATGCACAGGACTGGCAAGTAGAGCAAATAATTCTTCTCCCACAGGTTAGATCTTTTACTTTCACACAGAATGTATGGTCTGTTTGAATCCTTTTGTGATGAAGAAAACAACTGAAAACATCCCTCCGTGACAATTCTGTATCCTGTGGCACACTGGCTGCATCACAAGCCCTAAGAATGCCTTCGGTACCAAGGAACCTATGCATACAAAATGCACTTCAGTCTGAAGAATTAATATGTTGTCAGTGGGTCGTGTTTTTGGCAAGTGAGTGAATTTAATCCAATTACAGCAAAGGTGGTGAGGTCAAGCTGACTCTCAGTAAAGAATCAGTAGAAAGACTATCCTCAAAACAGAAGACACTGCAGCTTGCTAAACTTCTTCAGAGAGCTAAGACGCTGTAGTGAAGTTTAGCAATGCTCTGACTTGTTATAACAAAGGTAAGTGCCAAGAAACTGCTTAGTGCCAGCAAACAGAAGAGGAGAGGGATTCAGCAAGAACACGCTTTGTAAAGCACACTGTAATCCTAAGCACTTAATTGCCTTTGGCAAGAGCTGCATCCCATTGCTCTCTCAGAAGTCGTTTTATCTGCAACTTGATGCTCACAGCTACAGGGATGAATGGAGTGGGGGAGGAGAAGGAACTGGGGGAACTAGTGAGAGAACTACAGTTACCAGTCTGGCTTTGATGAACTACCAAAGCAAAATATAAAAATTACTGGTATGTGCAAGGCCTGATCTGCGTATCTGATGACTCTGAAGAGCTTTCATAGAAGCAAATGAAACCAACTCTCCTCCAGGCCCTCTAAATCACCTACAGAGGCAGGGAAATTTGTTGTAGAGTTACACACCTGTATTTATACTTTAGTATTTACATATGACTGGCCTCACTTTCAGTCATTCTCACTGAACCCATAGAGGCCAGTGTGAATCTGAAGGTGTAGCCAAAGTTTGTTTCTTTGCCCTGCTTATAATGCAGCGTTCACAAATATTTTACAATATGTTAACCCCAACTCATTGTTCCCACATAAATGGAAGACTCAAAAGTAAATAATGCACCAAGCCTCTTTAATTAAATAAGGAGTTTGGGGGAGGAGTTTCTGCAGACCCTTTTAAATCTTAAAGCCTGCCAACTGGATGAACAAAAGGTAGATTAGGCTCACATGATAAATCCCAGCAAACCTGAAAAGCCTTTGTTAATAAGTCACTAAGGGAATTTTTCTTTTTCCTCTAGAATTTCTGCTCACCAGAAGTGAGAGTTAAGATTATTCAAGCAGGTTTGGGCTCCAGCAGCATTAAATGGGTATATGCCTCATGGAGCTCTAATCTCCTCATTTCTATAGAGCTCAATTCTCCTTTCATTCCTACTAAAGTAGAACTAGTTATTCCTAGCTTTTATAGAAGAAGCAGCTGCTGAAACTTCAGACACAAAAATGTTCATGAAATTACTTAAGATTTCCACAAAAACTATACTGGAATTCTATATCAGCTTTAGTAGCTACAACAACAACAGGAATATAAATGTATTTTCATTTCACTTTGGAATTTCTTTCATGTAGCAGGTTGCTAATGAGCCTTTTAAGTTTCCATTCATGAGTTAGTGTTCAGTAGCGTGTTCACAGAGCCAAATGACATGTTAGTCTGGCAATTAGTTTACTCTTCTGTCTGTAGAGAGGCTTAATGAAAACATTATTAGAGACAGACCTTGCTGTAGCACACTCAATAGACGCTGTACAATTGCTCAGAAAAGACACAGATTTTAGCAAAACCCATACTGTAATCACAGACAACATAGATGATATTTAAAGCTGTGCTAAATTTAAAAAATCTCCAGGTCCATCCTACCTGGATCCATCAAGCTTCACTAGTGAATGCTTTTCAGCACTATAGATTAATCATATCTTCTCTGCATCCAGTGCAGAAATCCAAACAACCTATGTAGCTCTAAAGTACATCATGGAAACATTCCCATCAGTGAAGGGGATGAAGGCAGCTGTACAAAGCTTGTTAAGATCCTGTTTGGTGTAGTGGATGCCACTGAAAAGTTTAAAAAGTCTACTGCAACAGGTGCAGCAATGCATTTCTAGAGCCATGAGAGAAAGGAGCACCTATCTTCCATTGGACATTAAAAAAAGAAAGAGTAATTTAGCATCAAAAAGAGAAGAGTGTGTTAACCAGCCAAGGGAAGAAAAAATTACCTTCATTACTCCTAACTCACACCTGTGGAATAAAGTTTGGAAAAGCTATTGAGGACAGCTCTGAACACAGTGAAAGCAAACAACCACAGCATGTTTTATTATGCACTTGACAAGTTTATGAATGAGAGGAGATGAGTCTGTCTGCAAAACCAGGATCACTTCCAGCGCATGCTCAGACCTGAATTCAAACTACCTAGAAGAGTCCAAGAACCACAGGTGCTGGCTACCAGTTCTCCAGAGTCTAACCAGAAACTTCAGCCATCCCCTTACATGGTTCTCAGATAGACCTGAGCACATTTTCTGGATTTAGACATCCACAGCTTTAAGGCACAGCATTTGGAGCAGTTCTGAACTCTATTTACATCTGCATTTTGTTTTAGGAGGGCTCTGAAAGTAATTTGTAGCTGCTGGTTTATTGTGTTTCTAAGTACAGTGTATTTGGCCTGCATAAGGATACTGGTATGGATTTTGATTGACTGTCAAAATCGGATCATCGTCCAGAGGAAGTCCTAATGAACTTAAAGGAGGAGCCAGGGAGAACAGAGAACACAAAACAGACCAAAAACTGGTGAAAAATTATGCGTCTCTTACATTTAACTTAAGCCAATGGTAATACGTAATCCCACTTTCAGACTTTAAAAATTCTCTTTCAGCCTTATACAAGCAAACCAACAGGACTTCACTGATTTATTTCCTTCATCCTCCTTTGCATCAGGCAGCAGGGCAACTAAAAAGCTATGGACAGATGCTTGCAACAGCAGAAGTATCTGATTTATAACTTTCTTTGCAGCAGACCTTTTAAGACTTCCCTACAAGAGCAATAAAAATGGGGTCAGTGATATTAACTGGTGTGGGCCTCCCATGTTTATATAAAATTCTAGCTGTGATGTTTATTAAACCAGGCATTTTCTTTCTGCTCAAGTCCATCTAAAAAGATTAAATGCCATTAATACGTCATTAGGGCATGATGCCTGTCATTCTAGTGGCTGGTCCTCTGGTAGCAAACATTCTCCTACTACAACCAACGAAGTCACTCCAGTTACTTTTGGAGTTAAGACATTTGTTCTGTAGCATTCATTTGCAAAAGGCTAAGGATGGGTGTCACATTAGTGTATCATGAAATGTGTTATCATGAGCACTTTGTTATGAACTGCAGAACACACAGTGACCAGCTACAGAAGAACAGTATCACTTGAGGAAACAGAAAATACTGGATATGTGCCAGATGAAAATTAACTATTCAGTTATTAGTACGGATAATTTTTTGTTTAAAAATGGAAGGCTCCTAAAATGGACTCCTAGAACATAGTTCCAGGAACATCTCAGCAAATATAAAGTGTCACAGGAAGACACATATCATATTTTGCAAATAATAATGCAAGACATTAGCAGAATAAAATAAAATAAAGATGTGTGCAGGGAGTAGGGGGAGGAAGATAGTAGTTCTCTTAGGGATTTAAAATGAGAGAGAAATTACTATTTCTCTTATAGCTCTACTGACAGAAATCGCATTTCCAGCACTCCACAAAGAGGTAGAATAATTTTGTAGTGTCTTAGTGGGGAACACACCTTCTGCATGTCATGTAACTCCACACTCACCCCCCCTCCAAATGCTTGGAAACCCCTTAGAAGAAGGGTGCAGAATCAGGTGTTTGAACTTATCCTCTCAGCCATCCCTTTGTAGGGAGAATAATGCAGCCTTCAAAACACTTTTGATTCCACTTCCTCGCTCTAGGAGAAGTATTCCTGTGGATTTACTCTACAGAAGACAAGACTAGTGCAAAAAGGTATCTTTAAAGTGTAAGAGGAAGGAAGGATCCTCTGTTTTTTCACCCCTGTTCTCCAGCTTCTGCTAGTCTGCTATGCCACTCCCTTCCAGCCTGAGTGCAGGGAGCAGTGCCAGGCCAGAGTCCAGATGTGCACATACAGGAAAGAGGATTAAAAGGCAAAGAATCCCCAAAAGCATATTGCTCCATAGCGTGGAGGCAGCAGAGGAGTGATTTCCCCGCCTCTGCCAAGTTAATGATTTTAAACATTCATCTCCTTCCCCCATCCTCATGCAGGATGTTTAAGTGGTGTCACCAGGATTTATCCTTCTCTGAGACGCTAAGCATGTTGTGCAACATGATACAAATTACTTTGAGAACCGCAGAAGTTAAAAAAACAAAGTCCCAGCACATACATTTTGTCTGAAACATTAAAGATGTAGGTGTGTAGTGAAGGAACGTTGCTACATGTGCCTCCACTTACGCACTTCTATATTTGAAAGGCTCAGGAGGCCAAGAGAGAGCCAGAGAGATTATCCTTACAGGCGAGCCTATAAATGCTTGATCTTAGAAATCCTTTGCTACCTGCCAGCAGAGAACAATAAAACTGTAAAAAAACATACATAAAAGATGACAAGTACTTACTACCAGGTTTGCCTCCTCTCGGATGCACTCCGGGAGGGGAGCCGGAGGTGAGCCTGAGCCCAGCTGACGCTCTCGCAGGGGAAGGGACGGGAGCTGGGCTGAGACACCCGCAGGAATCCCGCGGCTCCGGTGCTCCAAGACCAGCATGTGCCCGCAGCTCACGCCGCTGGGCTGGCTCTCTGCAACGCCACTACCTCGTCCCTCCGGAGAAGCAGGTTTCTCTCTTCTCCTCCTCCTTCTCCGCCTACTTCACCTCCCCCTGAGGAGGATGCCGCGGTACCCCCCACCCGTGCCCGCCCACGAGCTTCCCTCCGCGTCCCGGGGCGCAGCCGGCAGAGAAAGCCCCGCGGCTCCGGGTAGCGCTGCCGGAGCCACCTCACCCCGAGCTGCCCAGCCCCGGATCGGCGGCTCCGGCCACAGCCCACCTGCGGCTCGGCTCGGCTCGGTTGGGCTCAGCTGCTCCGCGCACGCCGGCAGCGGGGGAAGAAGCGGAGCCCGCGGGGGAAGCGGTGCCCGGCGGCGATAGCGCCTGCGGTCGGCGCGGCTGCCTTTCACCCCTTGCCGGCGGAGCCTCACTCGGCAGCGGCCGGGGGTCCAGGGGGAGCCCCGGGCGCGCCAGAGCCAGCGGAGGGAGGGGCACGGCCCAGCACCTGTGGAGGGAGGCTCGCCCAGGTGGGGCGGCTGCGGATGGGGGGCGCCCAGAGCTGGGTGCGGGGTGTATATGGAGTGTGTAGGGGTGCACATGGGTGCCATATGAGCCGTGCACTGCAGAGCCTGTGGGCATGTGGTGGCTGTATAACGGGCAAATGGGGGTTATAGACCTTGTATCTATGGGGTGCATGTATGGGAAGTGTAGAGGAGCGTGCTTATGCGCTTCCTTGGGACGTGAATGAAATACATATGTGAGATCTGTGTGTGTGTTCTGGAGGAACTGCATAGCTTGCATACAGGGGAGAGCACAGAGGATGTATGTGAAGGTTTGCATGGGATTTGGATAGGATGCCCTAGGGGAGTGCATGTGGGTATGTATGGAGAGTGTAGGGGTCTGTTTGCAGCCCTGCCGTGCGCTGCCCCGGTGGCAGATACAGGGCATTGTCTCAGGCACACAGGGGACTCAGGGCTGCCCTTGCCTCCCCCACCCCCAGGGCCTGCCTAGGGCCCATGCACTGGCACATCTGCCTAGGGACGTCCAAATCTGGGGCAGGGGATTTATTTTAATAAACCGTTTACAGTTAATTGTGTTAAGTGCTAAAGTAGTGTAGAAGGAAGAGCAAACGCGAGATGGGGACAAATTGAATTCTCTTCAACAATAAGACCTCAGAACTTCTGTTTTATAATGTGGACCTGAAGACTCTCAAGAGGAAGGTAGGATAGTCACATACATTACAAACTTAAGGCCTTTTTACTCTAATATTTTAAATTTTTTTCATTTATACATGTAAAAAACCCAATCAACTGCCTATCTGAAATGGACTTACAGCCAGATCATAAACATACATAGGGATAGACATACAAAAAGCCCAGGTTCTATGCATAAAGCCTTTCTTTTCTGTCCTCTTACATTCTTCTGTGCCACAGGTTGCTGCTAGGTATGTTAATCCATGGTTTTGAACTGCTACATAAAAAGGAAAGCTCAAGCTGTAGAGAACCTGCCTCCTCACCAGGCACTGAGATACCTCTACAGGTGATGGAGCAAACCACCGCCCAGGCTACAATTCCTTCTCTCCTCTCACTGTTTCATCTCAACAGCCGTCAACGCAGAAGAATGTGGCCAAGATAAGCAAGTCACAGCAAAACTGTTCTTGGCTGCAGTGATGTCAAGAGTTTTGTATTTGCAGAGACCTCAATGTTTTCCATTTTGATTCTGAGGTGAATTTTTTCTGCCATTTATAGAGCACATGTTCTGAAACCCAAGTAGGCTGTACAGGGAGGCAGTGCAGGATGCTGCCTTTTCCTGGTGCATCATTCCTGGTACCTGAGCTCCTGTGAAGGATGAGAGCAGTTACCAGTATGAGTCCATGAAAGGTTATAGCCATCACTTTTGACTTTTTCAGGTGCAGTACAAAGTGAGTGAACTGGGGGGGAATTGCTGCTGCCTCTTCAGGAGGAGGCAGTGATAGTTTTCTTATTCCTAAGTCCTTTAGATTGACTCTCTGTTAGGAGAACAAGATGCTTTTGCTGTTTTAAAGGCTCTGGAACTTTGAAAATAGGTTAATAGAGACTTATTTATTTATTTTTATTTAAACCAGAATCACTAAAAAGGGAATCCTAAAGAAAAGTAATTTTATTGTCAAGGGTTTCTGAGTACCTCAGTCCTCACTTGCTCCATTAGATCTCTCTTCTTGTTGGTTACATCCAGCCAGACTGTTACTCCTGGGATTTTTCCTTCTCAGTGCATGGTTGTGGCATATTCTGGATTGCCAGATGTTTTTCTCTTTATTCCAAAACAAATGGACATACATCCCTGATCATTGGTGACGTGCATGACTGTCTGTCTATAGTGGATTTCAGATGGCAGTGCATGCACACAGAGTTCCACAGCTACATACCCATCAGCACATGAGCTGTTAAAACCAAGATGCTTGTTGTATGAACACTTGTTTTCTGCAGGTAAATGATTATTTGGCATTAAAGTACAGAAAGTACACAAAAACCAAAGAGCCAGGGACAAGCTTGCTTTGACCTTCTCCGTGGTCTGACTGAAGACTGTACTGCCAACACCTTTTTGGAAGGAGTTTTCTTCTCAACATATTGAACTGTTAAGAAGATGGTGCTCTGCATTATGCTTATGCTTTTCTGTGCTAATTTCTAGCCTAGACTTCATGAAACCTTTTCCTTGTAAATGTTCTCATGTCTTACCAGTTGGGAATCGCTGCTCTAGACAATCTTGTAATAATATCACTGTCTCTGCTTTCAATTTAAAATGATTGCTCAGGCCTTAAACACTCACAAAGAACAAGGCCCAGTGTTGCCAGTGAACCCACATCTGCCTTCAGCTGAGAGGGAGGAGTAGGAGGCACTTGAATCATGATGAAAGCCACTGAGTTCCATAAGGAGAGCAGACGGTTCCCCTGCTGGGTTTCAAGGGATTGACTCATTTTCAGCAGAACTCATCTTTTTTCCTGTTCTGTTTCGTTGTTTTGTTGGTTTTTTGTCAGGGTTGTTTTGTTGTTGTTGTTTTTTTTTTTTTTTTAATTGCACAAGTTAGATCAAGAAGGGAAAAAAAAAAGTGAGGGATCTCCCATCCTAGTAGAAACCAGCATGACATGACACTTTGTGTCCAGTCACAGCTCACCCCCAGAGTCCCTTTGGAACCATTTATCTTCTAGTTGGGCCTTTGTCATAAGAGCCCTCTAGGGTGCTGGAAGTCAATAGTTCCACTTCTTTAATGCTGGTGTTAAATCTGATCAAGCTCAAGATAATGAAAGTTCAGATATGACATTTAATGAATGCTGCTGGCTACAGTAATCCTGTGCATTCTTTACTGGCTGCTTGAGGGTTGTTTTTTAATTGTAAACATCCTCCATGCAGCTGCTCCAGGGACGTGTTTTGGAAACAGAGGCTGGCTGTGTTTAAAGATTTCAATTCATCTTGACCTACATTTAGATTTTTGTAGCTTACAAGCCACGGACTGTAAGCAGCAAACCCCCATAGAACTTATATAGCTTCTGTAGGGCAGGGCACAGGAAATGAGTGAAGGATGAAGTTACCCAGATGAAGTGTTAGGAAAAGTGAGTTACTGAATCTGAACTACGGGGTTCAGATGATTATCAGGTGATTAGGAGTACAAGGAGCAGCACTGCACAAAGGGAGTAAAGATAACCTCTCCTTTTGCCTTGTGCTTTCTTCCCCATTCATTCTTTCAGTTGCAAACTTTCTGTAAAATCTTCTAGGGTCCTTTCAGGATAAAGTTCAGGAGGTACCTAAACACAATTGTATCTTGATATGTGCTGCCTTCTCACTTAAACTTCTGCTCCAGAAATTGCTTAAGTTTAGGGCTTGTTCCTGATATGATGCCTAATTAAGTGGGGAAACTGCTAGAATCAGATACTTAGGAATTAACTTTATTGGGAAGTAACACATTTATCCATTTCCCAGAGCCCGTTCTTTCTTTTCTTTCTGACACAAGAGCTTGTTTGGCTTTTTTTTTCAGAATGTAAGCACTCATTTTAAAAGCAATGCAGTTTCTAGCCTCTTGAGATTAGAAGTTAATCTTCTAAAAAGGGAACCACTGTAATATCTTCCCAAATCTGCAGGCAGACTAAATTCTCATCCTCATCCTGCTTATGTCCTTGCTGATTGTGAACATAGAAAGCATTAAAAGCCTGTGATTTCATGCTGCAAATAGAGATTGAGGATGTAAGGAGGGAGGAAGCCAAGAGGTCAGACACTATGTAGTACTAACATCGACATACAACATTTAGGCCAGCATTGGTTTACTAGCTCAGGAGCAAGAAAAATGAATTAGATGTGCCAGCAAAAGACCACACAGGTAGTTTATGCCTATCTGGTGACTTGTACAGGTATCTGAGCCTTTACACTTCTATGTTTGATGGGAAAAGGCAGCAGAGCTGTAAGCATTTGGCTGCTGGGGAAATTTCAGATTTGGAAAATCAGCAGCTATTTTATCATCTTGTATTTAGAGGCTGGAATAACATATGCTAGCAGAATAAACAAAGAAAATCTAGCAATTTTATTGATTTTAATAGCAGTTAAAATGCACAACTTGTGTTTCAAACTAACTGACTGTTCAGACTAGCAGACCAAATATTTGGTTGAACTACAAATATTCTGCATCTTCATTTTTCTAAAGCCACAGGTGGTGGCAGAGAATTTCCACTTTCATACACTACAGCATTAAAACCAGTAACTACTTCTGACTGTTGCTGAATGAAATCTGTCAGCAGAGTGCTATTGGTTTTCATGTAAGTTGAGTGATGGATACAGGGAGTAGTTGCTGTGTTATGCAAACAGACACAGAGAAACAGATACCAACTGAAGCTAGGTTGTCCCTGCAGATGAATCATAGAATCATAGAATCACAGAACATCCTGAATTGGAAGGGATAGATAAGTCATCAAAGTCCAGCTCCTGGCCCTGCACAGGACACCCCAAGGGTCACACCATGTGCCCAAGAGCATTGTCCAAATGCTTCTTGAACTCTGTCAGGCTTGGTGCTGTGACCACTGCCCTGGGTAGCCTGTTCCAGTGCCCGACCACCCTCTGGGTGAAGAACCTTTTCCTGATATCCTGATATGTAGAGTACACTGTAAAGACAATCAACAGAAGGAAAATATTCCCACTCTGCACTGGGCAGTTAGCTTTGTCCTTTTTCATGGAATGGGAACAGCGCCTGCTCATAGGGAAGACATAGCTTTTTGTCCTAAAGCTCTCACTTCAGCAGAGATAAGTTCAAACTTACAGGGGGAGTTTGAGATGAATCAGAGGCTGGAAAAATTCAGCAAATATGCCTATTACTGTTTCTACTAAAGCACAGTTATATTCTGCTCAATAATCTACAGCAGAGAGCTTCCATTACATCTGGAGTTAGTGCCATTCCTATGCATACAGAGACCAGCCAAGCCAGCTAGAGTATAATTTACTTTTATTGCAACCTTCAGTCTCTAATCTCAATTTCTAGCCTAAAGAAAGAAGCACTGGTCATGGCTACATGGCTACAGCATAATTACAGAGATGCACGGTATTCTTGTTTTATTGTTCTCTTTTCTTTTTTTTTTTTTTTTTTTCTTTTTAATGCAAAGCTAAAGAATGTGAATACCCCAACCCTTGGGAATGAAAGTGAAGAACAGAGCAATAGAAACAATGTCTGGCGAGTGTTATATAACACAGATTTGTTACCCACAAGAAGTAAACATGATAAATTGAGAGATATATTTGAAGGTTACCTAACTCATGGCAATAAAATTGTTATTTGGCAAAGCTTAGATTAGGTAACTCCAACAGTTATGGGAGAGTAATGTAGCATTTGTAATTAAAAGCTTTTGCCAGGAAATTATGTTCAGTTATCAACCAATACACAAGCAGTAGAAATGCAAGAACATATTATAGTTACCTGTGAATGCAGCACATACCTGACCACGCTCCAGTGCACATTTGGGATTTCCAACCTCCCACAGCAGGAGTTTCACACAAGTAGTTCACTATCTAAATTTTGGAAGCCAATCTCAGTTACACTGTAGATATACTCAGGCTTCTGGATTTACAGCCAGATGTCTATTGCAGAGCAAGTGAAAATATGCAACTTATTCAGGAGAACGCTCCCCTCCAGGAGGGGAATGCAGGATTTCCCAGGCACTTCCAAAACAACTGTATTTGCACATCATTCAGCTACGGCACCCGTATCTGAAGGTACCATACAGATGTAGCTAGTACCGTTTACAGATCTAGAGAGAGACAAAATGAATACTTACCCCCTTCCTTCTTTTTCCCTGAAAGAGGAAAACATTCTTTTTTACCAAACTTAATGAGAGAAACCAACCTGTCTTTATTGGTGCCCTAGCTGAAAGTATTGTCAGCAAATTCCATCTAGACTAAAAGCTTTAAGTCCCTGTGGTGGTGTCAGATTTCTCAGACTTTAAGTTAAAAATGAGTTTGAGCAGATTAACTAGCTGGGACTTGAAGATAAAGCTGGCTTCTCTTAAAGAAATGTGTTTTACACACTGCTAAGTGTGCTTGGTTCCTCTTTTATTCAAAGGAAGCAAAGGAGTTTTGTGAAAAGAGCCTTCAATAGGGTCTTTTCCTTTTAAAACTGTGGAAGAGTTCCAGCCAGTCTGCAGCACTGGCTTGAACTTTGTTTTTCTCCAAAGCAAGAACCCTTTAGTTTTCAGTGGCTTCCACATTTTTTCCTCCTCCTTTTGTAAAATGTGCCAGTGAAGTCAAGTGGGTTGGATTAACAATTTTCCAAACATTCACACTAAGGACCAAAAAAGGAAATATTTAATAAATATAACCAGGAATACGTTGGAATGTTGATCTTCTGATGATCATAAGAATTTTCAGTCATAAGGTCTAATTAAATATACCAAGCTGGAAATGCTTCCAGTGACTGTTACGTCTCCTCGTTATCTGCTCAAATATTTTTAAGTCATCCCAAGTGGCTTCTCTGCCAAAACGATATTTTTAATGTGAGTGACACACATGCACAAGAGACTGCATTAAAATTCACCCAGGCTAGTGACATTTTGGCATCTCAAATCGTCTCTGAAAGCTTCAGTTTAACTTAATGCACAGGGGGATAACTGGCTATGAAGCAGTTCTGCAGTGGTAGTCGTATGTGTTTGTTTAGAACAAAATTTTTTGGTCTAAGAAAAATTTGTCTGCGTGGCTTAGTATGGCAATTGGGACTACCATTGCTGACATTCTTCAATTGTGGTGGAGCAGGATAAAAGGGAAATAAAGACATCACGTGAGACAGTTTTCCAAAAATACAATGTCACACTGTTATTCAAGAAAAAAAAAACATTTCTTCCAAGATTAGATACAGAAAACAAAAATGAAACCCAGGGAATGACTAATTAACCACTTTTTCTGATTAGGAGCAGGAGAATTCCAGTAGCACTCAGATGCTCAGAGCTGCTTTGTATTAACTAGTAAAACAAAAAACATTTTAAGAGACAATCAGTGCCCCAAGGAGCATCTCCTCTACGTAGACAAGTCAGACAAAGGAAGCTCATTGTTTTAGAATTAGGGAACTGAGGCACAGAATAATTGTCTTGTCTGCAGCCAGTCTGTGGTAGGAGGGTAATTGAATGCAGATCTCCTCACCACATGCACATTCTCTATCCATATTCCAACTGGTCAGCTGAAACAGCCTTTCATTAACTGCTCTGTCAACATACCAAGAATTACAGAAGACCAAGAAAATTTCATATGCTTCAAATCCACTTCTCCCACCATGGCATTTTAAAGTGTGTAGAGCAAATACTTACCATAGACACACTGAGTTCTCCAAGCCAGAGAGCAGGTTGGAAACTTACAGTTCATAGGGAGACTCCTCCTCCTGCGAAATTCCCACTGATACTCTAATTTGAACTCCAGCTTCCTGTTGCAGGATCAAGTTTTTATTTAAAAAATCTTTAAAATGTTCCAGTTTTCCTTTAGCTGGAAGGTGAAGCTTTATTTACTTTAAGCTAAGATCTGCCTTCTTACTGTACCTTTCCTCACACAGTGAGTGGCATTTACCTGTTCAAACACAGTAAACTGCATCATCCACACGAAGAGTGAGGCTGTCATAGCACTCCTAAAGGCAGTAAATGCAATTCCCCGCTCTACCAACAACCAGCAGAAGCCACGAATTAATCTTGTTTGTGTCAATGTAGCTTTTGGAGAAATCAATAAAGAAATAACTACAGGAAGGTTTGGGGACACCAAAGAAAGTTAGATCTGGCCACTTAGCTGAGCTAATTGACTCCACATAAAAGAGGCAATTCACAGTCCAACTCCACTTCTGGGCTGTGACACAAGGGGGGCAGAAGGTGTTCCCCAAAGCAAAGTATTTTCTTTTATAGACCTGTGAAAATACCTCGCCCAGTGGGGCTCCACAGGCCTCCTGCAGTACAAATAACCCACTGCCAAGTCAGGCCATTTGTTTTGCTAAACACAACCTTCTCCAAAGCATTTTTATGTTACACATTTGTGTATTTTATTCATACATATCTTAACCTACTGGGAACCAGGGAGGAGAAAGCACTTAGAGAACAAAGTGTGAAGGCCTCCATTTGCTCACAGGACAACTGAGCAACTATTTAAGAATTTTGGCACATGGGCCATGATATAAGCAGCATTTCAGGTGCTTAAAATGAGGTTTAGTAATAATAAGATGTAAAAGCAATAGAGGACATTTTGGTCCTTCTCTTTGGTGGCTTCACTTCACTTGAAATACAGAACTCATTTGATCTTTGCATGACAAGGAGCTTCATCAGCACAAGGGAAATTTTACCAAGTAGGAAGCAAATCTGTGATTCCTTAGAAGCCTGGGAGTGTCAAATCAGTGTTGATTAGCCTCACAGCCATCACCTCACCCGTGCCAAGTTATTCTGTCAGTCTGGCTGCCCAGCTCTTTCCTCATAAGAAGCTGTGATGCAGCTGAACCCTATTTCCTAAATCATTCCCCTGTTAAAGCTTGTGTCTGGAGCACTACCCTAAAACCTGTTCCATTTGAAGACTTGGTGTTTTCTGGTGTACAGGAAAAGTTTCCGATTCTTTCAAGTCATGATAGTTCTCTGACTCCAAAGTGTCCTGTGGCAGGGAGTTAGTTCCATAATCTAGCCCTGTGCTGAGAAAATATATTTTAAATAAATATTGGCTACTGCCTGTCTGAGACCATTTATAAGAAGAAGAAATCAAACAGTGGAGTAATTTGTGCTGGGTTAAATTTTATTCCTTAGAAAAATCCCCTATGCCCTCCTTCATCTCCTCACCAAGGACGGTTAAGGGATGCCTAGAATGTGCATGTAGGGTAAGAACTAAATGAGACAAGTTCTTGTTCCTTTTTTGTGATTGCAAAGCAAAGAGTAAGTTACAGTGGTTATGTCCTTTATTAGTTTTACTAACACACTGAATACATCCTCCTGTTGTTGGCATCTCACAGCACCAGAGGAGACAGGTCTAAAGTATAACTTTAAAAAGTTTAATTGTTTGCCATAGCTCTCAGGCATGGAGATATGATAAACTCTCTTGTATTCCTTCAGGCAACCTCTCATGTAGAGGAGAGGAGACCACATTTAACAGTGCCCTCTCGTGCCTGATGGAATAAAGCACCTGGTTACAGACCAGGTGCTCAGCTCCATATGGAGCGTTACATCCACAGCGTGCTTTGGAGAAGAGGATGTAGGGCAGCATTCAAGTGAACAGTTTCCATTCTGGAGAGAAAATGAATTAACTATACTCTAAATAAAATCATTCCCTCTCTAGAGCACTTCCAAAGCAGCAACTACTACCAGCAAGGCTGGCACAACATCATCAGCATATAGACAGCCAAATTTTCATTCCTAGAGTTAGACCTTCTCCTCCATCTCCAAAGCAAGGGCTCCCTTCTCTGCTAGAGAGGAACAAGGCTCCCCAAGGAGAAGGAAAATAGATGGAAAGCAGCTGACTCTGTCTCATGTTCACCCTTGAGCAAAGCACAGAAAAACTTCAGAGTGTCCCTGAACTTTTGGGCTTAAAATGGCTGAGCACAAAAATGAGTACCAGCCCAGAGACACACATAGTACTGAAAAGAAATGCAACTAATTTTTCCTCTCTGATCTTCCTCTGTTGTTCTTCCTGGTGTTATCCCACATGCTCAGTGTAAAATACACTGTATCTGCTTGTATGCACTCACAACACATCTCTTCTAGCACAGTGTCACTACAAATTACAGTTCCAGGGGCAGTTTCTTAATACCAGTTACACTCTTCCTTTCACCTGTGCTAGGAAAAGAGTAATTTAAAAATAGATTGTCTTCCTTGCAGCAGAGAATCTGCAGACATCAAAGCTGGCATCTCTTCTCTGCAGCCCTGCAGTGAAACATTGGGTATTCAAGTAATTTCTGATCAAAAGAGCTACTTCTGTCATGGGCTGCTTTATGCCCTTGTAGTTTCTAAATCTTTTGGCAGCCAAATCCAAATGACTACACTTACAGTAAACACTCTGTTTTCACCCAGCATGGATGCAGCTCACTGTCTGTTCCAAGCAGTGCCAGCTCCACAGGCTGCCAGCCCTGGTCCCCGTGGCTGATCCCCAGCCCAACACCAAGACAATCTGATCTCTGTCTCACTCTCGGGACAGTTCCTCCTGTGCATCACAAGATGTGGTGCTGCTTTTTGACAGATAAGCAGACTAATTCCCTGGGCACCAGGCTAACTCAGGCTTGGGTTGCTGTTTATTTGTATTTCTTGATCAATGACAATTTCATATTCTAGGTGTTTGGGTTTTGGTTTTTTTCCTGCAAAGGGGAAATTTGTAAGAGATCTTTACTGTATGAATAATCTCAGACTACATCAGCATCCTTGCAGCAGGCTTTCAGGGCGTTTACAGCTCACTCTCTTCTATACAACCTCTAATTTTCTTGAAACTTGTAGTAGGTCAATTATCTTCTTGTTCCCCCTCCTTCTGTCACATTAGCTCGAAATCAGGCAATGAGTTCAAAAGCTATTAAAGGGACACAGACAGATACCAGGATCATATAAGTCTCATTTCCTTAATAAAGTAAATTAACATTTCAGATGGTGTCTGGTTCTCATTGCTCACAGTCTAGACAAAACAGGCATACACAGGATAGACAGGGAATTAGAGCTGAAATTAATTTTTATCCTTATTACATTTTTACAGAAAAGAAATTGCAAGTTCGCAATAAGAATAATTTTACGTGGTTTTGGGGACAGCTCAAGAGAATGGCTACAGAAGTAGCAGCTGTTCATTTCTATGTTTCCAGATTTATTCCAGAAGAGGACAATGCTGATCAAAGTTCAGGAGTGTCTAAATGCACCTCTCATTAGATGGGTACCCACTGCAGACTGCACTGGTTGTCAAAGCCTTTATTTTTAGAAGTGACCTCTAAACTGTCTTGTGTGGATATCCAGTCTTCCCACTGGTTCCAGATGATGAGGAAGAAATTAGTGCAAAGACATTAAAATGTAAATTATGTATAAAAGTTGGAAATAGACATTAGGTGTACATGTGGTGGCAGGACATGAGCAGCAACCTACAAATTAATGTTGAGTTTGAAATGGAAAAAAAAAAGGGAGAAAAGCAGACAAAGGGGTAGCTTTGAAGTACACTCCAATGTCACAGCTGAAGGACTCCATCATCAGAAATCAAAAGAGAACATAGATGGATATTGCTTTATAAGTGCTCATAAAACTGGATGTGCAGGAAGACAGCTGTAATAAGCTGAATGCTGTGAGTTAATCCATACTTTTTTCACAAGAGCACTGAAGCTAATCCATACTGGCATTAGGCTCAGTAATTACCCAGTGCAGGTGCATACATTTGCTATGCCTGCAGCCAGCTTTGAAGCTGCTCCAGCACAAGCTGTTAGCTGGGGAAGGACGGCAGCTGTGGGTACGTATTTTGTACCTGGCATTCATTAAGACATCCAGTGTAGATCCCCGCCAGGACTTGACTCTGCTGAAAGTGTGCACTTTATGGATTTTGTTTCTGGAAGTGCTTTGGATACAGAAAACTCTGACTAATGCTCTGTTATTCCACCATAAGGATTAACAAAATATTAGAGTCTTTTAAAAATTATGTCGTGGCTGTAGGATTTTTTTGCCTCTATATGTGTACATGTATAACTATATGTAGGTATATGTGTGCCACTGTATTTAGCATGAAGGCACTATTTAGTCATTAAGCAGAGGACTAAGACCTTTCCAAGCCTTAATCTGGAAAAAGATGCCTAGTTTGCATCTCTGATTTCCAAAACAGACTAAGATGTCATTGCAATGCAGATTTCAACTCTTACTATTATTTTCAAAAACATTTCCTTTGAATGAGTTTGAAATATTTGAAGATTGATGGCTGTGACAGCTCAAAGGCTTAAATATGTTTTTGGTGAACTGCAGAATAAAGGAGTGGAGCAGAGCAGAACAGAAATATCATAACCAGCAGATTCTTCCAACGAACTTGTCAACTTTTCAAACGTGTACTAACCACAGCTTGCTTACATCCCTAGATCTTTGGTGTCTTTTCATCAGGATGGATGTTTCTATGGGACTATTGCAAAATGCCTACCTTAAAGATGAAACAAATCAAGTCCTGAAAAAGATAATTGTAAAGTGTGAGATCCAGATGAATTATGGTAATATCTGGCTGTTTATCAGTATGCACGCTGCAAGAGATGAGAGTCAGTGTTCCTCTCACACCCATTAACCTACTTCTACACAGAAAGTGTCTCTCAAAAGATACCTTGATAACTTTATGAGTGGGGTGTAGGTTTTTTAAGGTCTAGAAGTATTTCTGGTACATCTTGGTTATTCTTAAATCAGATTATTGCTCATATTTTTCTCCCCAGCAGTGCTGATTAAGCACCTTCATGGGCCACCTCAGAAGTGATGAGTGTTTCAGTAGAAAGAACAACCTTGCTGACCAGCTACACTTTCCAGATAGGGGTGAGAAGCATAGAAGAACAGATGTTTCCACATGTGACTAGAAAGTGTTGGTCTCCAGACATTCCAATTCCCAATGCTTTCATATACATCAAAAAAAATCAGTTGCAATTTTACCCCTTAAAGGAGAGGCTTCCTACCAGCTGTCTTTCTCTGAATACATGTAAGTAGGAAACTATGCTTGCTTCAGTTGAAACACTGCATTCATTACTTCCTAAACATCCAAAAGGCTGGGGTTACAAACAACCAAAAAAGGACTCCAAAATCCACCCCCAAAATAAACTGCAGAAAACCCCCCCAGCCTGTATGTTTTCCTGCCAGAGTTTAATTTTCGACTGGAACTGTTTGACGTGTTTGTATGCTGCACATATTGCTTTTATACTGGAGTGCGGGTTCATTAGGAACAGAAACGTGTCTCTCATGTGAGCTGGAGATGGGAAATTAGAGGCAGCCTAGTCAGATCAAAGGGAAATGTTTTCACCACAGCTATGGAGCTCAAGAAACATTTTAATTTCTTTACCACAGTCTTACAATGTAATCTGATTTGGGCAGCTTTCTGTATCTCAACCTCCCTGCTTTTAAATAGAGGTTCTAATAATAATTAATTACACATATTCTTTGCCTATTTGTACTAGACTTTCAGGATTCTTTCTCTATACATATCCCTCATCTTCTAAAACAGAATCTAGTTTGCAGTCTTTTAGCCTCATAACAATAGAAATAATTATGTTGTCTGCACAGAAAAATGGCCATAATTAATTAAGAGAATGAGCTGGAGTCTGAGACTCAGATCAGACTCCTATTCATCAGTACAGGCATTCAAGTGCTAAATGATTTGCAATAAAACTTGTAATTAAAGCTCTAACAGTTTTTCTAGTGTGAAAGACTTTTTTTCTCTGAGAACATTTGAAATAATTTTCTTTATTTCTAAAGAACTGAGCACACGAATGAGCTAGTTATTCATGGAACTATGGCTTTTAATAAGGTAATCTCATTAAGGAAAATGTAATGATAGGTTGAAAACAATTAATCAAAGAGATCTAAAAACAAATGCTTAGCAAAAAAATATATATGCTTTCATTATAGTTTGAAAACAGCCTAAGCACTAACAGATTGGCTGTTGTTAACACACCTCTACCTGAGGCCTTTAGCTGGACAAATGGTTGTTGGAAAGCCCTTTTCCTCTGAACACATAATCTTTGTCTGAGGTATCAGCTTTGTCCAGAACTCATTTGGCTTCAATAAAGCTGAATAACAAATGTTAGCATTTTAATGCATGTAACATCATCTGCTTTTAACGTGGCTATGCATGTGTGCAGTCTAGAGAGAAGGTAATGAGGAAGGGACAGTAGGACTGTGAAATTATGTATTGTATCAAAGGATGTCCAGTGCTCCATTGCCAGTACTGAACTATGGAATATCAGTACTGATAAAAACTGAAACTTTGAGGAAATTTATTTACAACTGAGCAAACTTGAGGTGATGCCACTAGTCCCCAAAATGACCTTTACACTTTGATGAGAAATTATGCCATATCCCAAATATGCCTTGGATTGGAAACACCCAAGGGCATTACATCTGCACTACTGTTTTAATTAGAGTTGATGTTTCCAAAGAAACAACATACCTTGTGCCTGCTAGAGCTAACTGGAATCCTTTGTCAGTCCAGGCATGCTTAAACTGAAAACAAAGGCATTCTAGCAACTGACTTTTGGAAATAATAGTGGAGAGGAGAAGCCCAAAAGCGATAGAATATAAATTGTGAGGACACCTAACTGTAAAGGTGGCCTTCAGGTGTTCCAGTGACTCAGCCATCCTGGAAGTGGAAAGACGGACCATGTCACCAGTCCTGGTGTCCGCTGCTGTCAGTTGTGCAGAAGGTTTTTTCCTCCTTTATCTACAAAAGGGATTTTCTTCCTATTTCATCTGATTCTCTCCCTCTCTCTCCCTCACTTTCTCTCTTCCTCTCTCTCTCACGTCTGTTTTAGTCCCAGTCCGACTTTCACTGCCATTCACTGTCACTGTAGTAAGTTGGGCCCAAGCCCTTTCCTTGAGAAATGAGGGAAGCAATGCTATTCCTATCTAATGAGATAGGCAGCACTATTTTCCCTTGCACCTTTAGAGCATTCATTCATGCTTAAATGATTCCAGATGATCAGAATTAACCAGGAGAGCTAAAAAGCTCCAAAAGTCATATAACAAAGCAAGTTTTTGTTGTATGTATGTCTCACAAAACTTACAGACTTCACTGCGCTCTGAGCTCTTCAGGAGAATTGCACATCCAATGTAATGATGCCAGCAGCATGTTCAGCATTAGAGCTCAGGGGTGCAGGAGAAAGGCTTTTCCCAGGATAGCTCCAGCTGAATTTCATGGAAATTTTTTCTGAGATCAGGACTATCACAGTCACCACTTCCACCTTCTACAGATACCTAGGGTATCTTTCAAGCTTTCACCAAAACATAGAAATTAGTTGAAAGGAAAATAAATAGGACAAGAGCATGATTTCCTCCAATGTGTTTGGTACATCCAAGGGTAGGCAATCACTGACAGAATCCTGCTGCCATACAAACAATACAATCACATATGGGAAAAGTGCTTATGAAAAATCCTGCTGAAAACTGCTGTGTAGCAAGAAGTTCAACAGCAATTCCTTGCTCAGCCTATTTAGAAAATGGGAAAATGGGAACCCATTGGGACCAAAGAATATTGCAGTTTATATGAGAATATTGCAATTTATTATCAATTATGGATGGAGTAGGAAGACCAGAATGATTGCAAGCTTAGCTAACACATCCTGGCAGCTATTAGTTTCTCTGTTAAATAGTGATAAGACTGAATAATCTAACAAATACAGGTTCTGATCCTAAAACTGAGATGCAGAGTTCCTTCACAGTCTCAGAGCCGAGACACTTACAGTGACTACAAGTACCAGATTTTACAAGCATTCTTTGGGGAACTTGGCTTGGACTGTCCCTGGAAGTTAGAGCTATGATTTATATTGAACTACCAGAGACATTCAGATTCCATTATGGTAAGAGTTTGTTTTCTCCAGTGGATAACCGAGGAAGAGTCTTATCCTGGTAAGGGTTGCATTGGAATGAAGATGGGGGCAGACCCATATACAACGTGGTATTTGTAAGGGGAGAAGTATGGCAGGAAGGAAAGGGAGAGGCTTCAATATATAAGCATAAAGCCACAAAGATTAGACCAAGAAATGCAAAACTGCTCCAGAGGAAAAAAGCACAGTCTGTCAATGTTATTGAGTGTAATAATGCACAGAAGGAACACATTAATTGTAACCTTGATTCAATTGTCAATACTCACAAGAGGTGGATGGGAACAAGACTAGTTAATGTCCCCTTAAACTGCCAGAATAACTTCTTTAAAATCCTGCAAACCCACAAACCCACCCTGGTGACTTGGCATACTACACCACCAGGCTGTCTGAGCACAGGCTGAGAATGATCAATTAGAAGCCTTGTGACTCAAGTAATGAATCTTGTCGCAAGCCTGTAAAGTAAACTTCAAAAGGAGAAGGGTTCTTTTGCTGATTTTTGGAGCCCTAAACAATTTTTCAACAAAACCCAGGCACTCTAAAATTACTTTAATTTGCAGTCATCCATGTCTCGGCAAAAGGCAATCCAGACCAGACTTTGAGTGCTTTTTGTGTGTTCCTGCTTAAAAGGTGAAGAAGCTGCTGTTCAGTTACTTCAGCAGAGGGGATCCAGCTGAAGGAGCCAACTGGGGGGAAATTTCTAGACTTTTAGAAGTTGTTTCTGGAATTTAGGAGCAAAAATGTTTCTAATTGTGGCTTCTGTGGGATGAAATGACTGATGAAACAGTGTATTTGGAAGATGTGGCCAAATCCAATGCAACCACTTTCTGTAGCATGGCTGGATGACAACAGCTTTTGTTGTAGCCGAGTAAAACAGTGGTTTAGAAATGCCCAGAGCTGTTTACAAAGGAAGAAAATCAGCTTCAGATAACTTTCAGAAATGGCCCCTTCTGTACTGTCATGGGCATGAAATGTACATGTCACCCAAGATCATGCCTGAAGACCCTTAAGCAAGAAGGGGCCAAGTACCGCAGGCACAGGACTACGTCCTGTCACTTCTGGAACCTTTGGTGGAAGTTTCCAAGAAGGCCATCAGAATAGACTTAGCAAACATCTCAGTAATTTAAAATATTAATGGTGAACATGTGTTGTAACTGCAGTTAATTAAGCGCTGATAAAAGAATCTGAGCACAACCCATTACACACTCCCTAGAATATTTCCCAAGCAGCACCAACAATAGGGGCTCTGCCGTACACAGACTGAGCCGGCCTGCAGGAATGAGCGGTGTCTGACTTCTCAGTGGGTTTGTGGGGATGATTCCTGCTCTTGTTTCCAGAGCCAGCTGCTGGGAGAGAGCTCTGCTGCAGTGACTGCGCTCTGAGCCTGGCTTTCAGAGCAGAGATTTCCCAGGGGAGGTCCTTAACCCTTTTGTGAGGATTAGGGCTGGATTATGATGGCAAAAGTGGAGTAAAGACAGTCATGGCATATGAGGGAGTCTCTGATGTGTGTTCACCCAACAAAGGGTATGAATGGGCAGGGTTGTGACTCCTCAGTCTGTATACACACTGCTCACTGTTATCTCAGATGACATTGTGATTGCAGGTGTGATTACCTCTTGCAGAGGGAAGGTTGTTAGTGACTCTCAGAGGCTTCCTAAAAGCACAGCAGTGATTGCAGGACCCTGTTCAGGAGTGCTCCTGGGAAGAACCAGGAACCTTGAACAGGCAGATGCCTATATTTGCTCAGTATATGTTACCCTGAACAAATTGGATTGGTGACGGATAGTATTTTTAAAATAAAAACAGTGAGTGCTTTTGAAAAAACTCACTTCAAAGTCTGATCTGAGCCTGTTGTTCCTCAGTAAATGGCTGCTATGAAAGCAGCCACTTAAACTCTTGCTTCACTGCTTACAGGGTGGCTTCACTGTTCTCTCACAAAGAGGGTCATGGTTTAAAAGATGGACAAGGTGAGAACATTCCCATATGTTTGGTGTTACAGAAGGCAGGTAAAAATCAGTAGTCCTTGAACATCGTGTTCTTGCCCAGGGGCCTGTGTGAGACATAAAAATGCCACACTGAAAATTCTTTGAATGGAAAGGAAACTTTGGTTGGAGACGACACTTGAGCTGGAGAGAGCTCAGTGTCATGGTGAACTGCTGCATCTCTGCAGACTGGGAGGGAAGGGGGACGAAGGTTCAGGGAGTATATGGGAACATCCTCCCAGTGCTGTCTGTCTGAAGTCTTGGGGAGTACAGCAGAGTACTTGGCCCTGGTTTGCTTGTGTTTCTTGGAAAGAGGGTGCTGGGGCAAGGGTGATGTTGGGATGATCTTAGTACTGAGACTAACTATGGAATAGAACTGGCATTCCCCGGGGAATAAAGGGAACCAGAAACTGATGTTAAAGCTATTTATATTCTAGATTAGGCCAAGAAAAATAGTTTACACTTAGCTTAATATCATAATTGCAAGTCCAAAACCATCACTGCTAGCTTCTAAATACAGAATAGAATCTGGGAGGAGGCAGTAAGAAAATATATGTTTTGGCTTTATGATTGCAGCAGAGAAATAGCCAGAATTCATCATGGACTTGGACAAAACCAGGAGTCTTAAAAGAAATAATACTTCTAAGTGGTCTTTAGACATTCAAATGTCTAAAGAGCCTACAAACCACATAATGTTAAGTGTAGCACAGAAGGCCACTACACTTTGAGCAGTTCAAGCTGCTCTTTTTAAAGGCAGTCAGTGAAGCACCAATTTTACACTGTCTTTGGAACACAGTGTAAAAACTTCAGTAATGGATATTCCCATGCATGCAAAAAGGAGATTTTCACCACGTGCCCCTGCCTCTGAACTTGCAATACTACTGGTGTCACTTCATGACTGGGGATTGTTGCATGACAGTGCACTGTGACTCCAGTCTTGTTGGGCCAGAAGTACAACTGGAGAACCTTTGGACAATATTCTCTCCATTCTGTGCCCTGATAAACAGAAGATGTCTGTGAAAGCATTGGTCTTTCAGTTCAGCTTGCTGTTGGGTCTTCAAATAGTGAAATTGTTCACTGATGGTGCATTTAGGTATGACCACAGGATCTGTGTAAATCTGAATTCCATGGTTGACACATCTTGCTCACATACGATTTTATCCCTGAAAAAGATCCCCATGTAACTGTGGCATTTTCACCAAGCCTTGGGATGGAAAGCAGTGTGGACTGCTTACAGAGAGGCACCTTTCCCTTCCTCACTGCAGTAAAACGCAAAAAGCTAGAGTGGATACACTTCCCAAGACTGTTACAGAACACACAAACAATCCATTTTCACAGATTAAGAGAAATCTGGAGACTAAAGAAACCATCTTCTTCTCTACCAAAAAGATTTCTCAGCTTATATACTGTGTATGTAAATACCATATGTGTACAAGTGTACAACCTTAAAGAGAAAACAACAAACTCACCCTATGCTTATGCTGAAGAGAGACCTGATCATCTGCAATACGAATCAAAGGCTGGGGAAAAGCTGTTCTCTTCTGTAGTGGTTTGGTCCAAAATATTCATACTATTTACCTTCTGTGAGGTAAGAATTAGGAGAAAAGCGAAGCAGGCACCACATCACTTCCGGGATGATGCTTTGCTAACCCATGACATCTTCAGGCTCCTGTCTGGTTACAGCTCAAACTGCAAGAACAGTCATGAAAGTGACAGTGACTCTTCATTTCACTTTAAAGCAGAGGTTAAAGTAAGCTCAGCAGTAAGACTTCATCTCCTACTTGTTTGACTCCTCTGTACCTAAGGCTCTGCAGGCAAAATCCCTGACTCATGTAAGTGAAGACTCCTGAATATCCCTGCAGCTGGCTGAAGGAGAAGAGACTCTAGGACTTTGTTGTGCAAGGAAATTATGGAAGCAATTCCCTGAATTTTGGGGAAGACAGATGCTATCTCTAACACTATTTGCCTTAATCTTGAAGAACCACTTGAGATGGGCTGCCTGAGCTTAAACAGAAACACATCATTAATGTGGGTAGTCTGATCGACCTAGGATGGTTTAGTTAAATCTGTGTTTGGACTGAATTGTGTGTCATACCCACTTTAATACCTCAAATCTGACTTGACATTTTCATCTCTAAGTTCTAGTGCTGTGGCAGGTGTGCAGCCCTGTTCTGGCTGATCAAACTTGAATATTCATCTACAATATTTGGGGACCACTGTGAAGTGACTAAACCTATTACTTTTTTTTTTTTTTTCTTTTTGCCTTAGTTTCTCTGATCTAACAAAGAAAATGTTTCTTTCCCTTCTAAGAAAAAAACCCACCCTCGTTAAGAATACCTGCATTAAGTCAGAGACTCAAGAAAGGTACTTGAGGTAACAGCAGCAATCCCTGGGTTGTTTGGAGCTTTTTTTGTTAAATACTTTGTGAAATATTGAGGTCTAAAACCTCCCTTCCATGGGCAAGTGAATGATGTTGCCACTTGACCTCAACTGGTGTCCCAGGTAACTTTAACACACACAGATGCAATACTGGCTTCACTTTGGCAAATAAGGCAGCTTTTGCTCCTTATGAAGTTTTTGATGGAATTGGACACAGTAGTAAGGCAGCAATCCTTTGTGTTTGCAGGGAGCAATTACCATTCCCCAGTTCTTGGAATGGAACACTGGATTATAGGCACTTATTGCTCAAGAAACCAGAGCAGGGAATTATATGTGGGTTAAACTCGAATATTCTGGAGTATTGCCCAATCTTTTCCATGTTCCACAAGGGAAAGGGTTCATAAAGGAAAAAGAGCTTGATGGCATGTTTTAAAGAGTTCCTTTTCTTCCCCTATCACTGGAAGGTGCAGATGACAACTTCACAGAATATTATTTGTAAAAATGAAACTCTTGTAACTTCTGTGTTTATACGAAAAACCTACATGAGGCTACATAAAATCATAGAATGGTTTGGGTCGGAAGGGATGTTAAAGACCCTCTAGTTCCAAACCCCTGCCCTAGGCAGAGACACCTTCCCCTACAGCAGGTTGTTCAAAGCCTAGTACAGCCTGTTGTCCAACCTGGTCTCAAACACTTACAGGGTTGGGGCATACACAAGTTTTGGGGGAAACCTCCTCTCATGCCTCACCAGTCTCATAATGAAAACTTCTTTCATAATATCTAATCATGAGTACTGGTGTTGCAGTTTGAGCTGTCCAAGTGAATCCATACAACAGAAGAGATGTTTCATAGCAGCTGTTACTGAACATGTAGCAGTGCTCATTCATAATGCCCATATATGGGGAATTTTACATTTCATTAAGTTGCTATAGCTCTGACTGACATTTTGGAGAACAAAACAAAGGACCATTTAAAAAAAAGTCTCCTCCTTCCTGTCTCTTCTAAGTTTCTCCTCCTTGGAAGTGGACACACATTTCAAACCTGCTCCTATGCCATTATGCCCAAGAGTATGTTCCCAGTCATCTCCTGGTTTCATAGAACTGACCTTGTGAAGGCAAACAGGAAACAAGTAAGATGATGAAACATCTTCCCCCATTGAGGTAAAAGTGAGTGTAAATGCTCTCAACACCAGAACAATGTGCTTGAGCATCCTGACACCACAGCTGCCTTAACATACACTGCCATTAGCTTTGGCCAGGAGGAATACCCTCCTTCAAATGGAGAAAGTCCTGGCTGCAAGGAGAAAACTGAATGAGTTGTCTACTAGTGAATATTCTTCCCATCTTTTTTCAGCTATCTTGTGAGTTCTAAAGACTAGAGTTTATTGTCTTTAACCCACACCATAACAGTAGTTTAAACTTTCCTTAGTTTCTACACTGAAACTACTCGTAAATACTTAATTAAAACCTGTTCACTTTCATACCATCAACCTTATTTTGAATCTGAGCACAATGAGTGTGGAGAATACTCAGAAATCCAGGCCAAGCCTTAAAAGCATTCTACATGACTGAAGTCACTATTTAGTCTAACTTTCCTTTTTCAAAGCAGGAGTGCCAGTTGGCATCTTCTGTAGTGTGTGTTCTCTTCATACCTTTGTATGACTCAGTTACCAGTAACTAAAATAATCACAGACCTGCTCCCCAGCACAATGCATGGACAGCATCCTAACTTTAGGATGTGTCCACTCAAAGAGATAACCATGATGGACTTTTCTCCTACATGGAAACATACAAGAAAAGAGTGCCAGGAAGGACAACAATGTTTTCTAGGAAAAAAATAATCAGCAATTCTGCAGAAAAAGCAGTCTTAAATAGAGGTCTTTATACTGCTGTTCCTTTTCCAAAGATATGTTGCCTGAAAAACAGCTCTGAAGCACTGCTGAGGGTGTAAGACACACAGAATGGTAGCAATACCAGCTTCCCATACCTGTAACTTAAACACTTACATTATGCATACTCTTGAGACTGAGATTTGGAAAAGCCTGTCTGGGAGAACAACAGACTGGAATCATTCCCTGCTCCACTCCCATTCCTGTGAGAGCCAATTCGGGTGATTCAGTCCAGACTCTCTGTATTTATGTCCAAGAGATGTTTGACACCTCAACAATTGTAGAATTTCCATGCCTTCCTCATGCTGTGTATTCTGGTGCTTTCCTAACTGTACTGGTTTGCCAGCTTTCAGCTAAAGCCTCGTTTGCCTCCTTTGTGTCAGCTCTGCTGCTTCTGTTCCTCAGCATCTTTCTGTTCTGTGTTTATCCACGGGTTCTACATTCCCTTTAACTTTAGATAAAAGGCAAACATTTGTAAAAAGCATGCCCTATAACAGAATTGTAGAAAACAACAGAACTTTGATGATTCTTTTCTTGCCCTTGTCTGGACTCTCCACTTCATTTTTCCTTCAAGTACAATGCTCCAAAAAGAATATAAAGTTTTATCAGTGGTGAATGAAAAAGGATTGTTCCGTATATTTCCTACAATATATATTATACACTAAAAATCAAATATTGATGGCTGCCTTTATTTTTGGAATAGCCTGATTCTGACTTAGCAACTGTAACTGTCAGCATTCCTGCAGAGCTACTCTGTAACTAGCTCTGCCCTGGCCTCTACCTGTGGAACCTCTTGCTCATGTACAGCACCTTGCAATAGCTCTTTGGGGAAGGAAAAAACCCACAAGTGAACAAGTACATTTAATTTTGCAAGTAAAGAGTATAAAACTAAGTCATAATTCGAAAAGCCATTTCTATTTTATATAAAAAGACAGTTATTTCAAGTTGTACACTTCAAGGGGAACAGCACCACAGACTAAAAAGGGACAAATTCTATCCATAATTGAGACAGCTAGGAAATATATATGTATCAGTACCATACTTAATGCACTTCAGAAAAACTTAATTTATCCTAATAGCTGCAGCACATTTTGCTTTCTCACACTCATTGTTTCCTAATGTTACTTTGCAGAGTCCTTTGCAACCTGGCTATGTTGGCATCCAAGGCTGCTAAGCTATTTTTAAAGTCCTCTTCATCTCGAGACGTAAATGTTGAGAAAGAAGATGCACTCCAGTCAGACCTCCCTGATAAATCATCAAATGAAATGCAACTAAAATCAGCTACTTTACTGCCTGTTCTCTGAGAAATCCCTGTTGGAAATGGCATCGATGCACGAGGGTATGTACGAGGCTGAGGCTGGTCTGGTTTATCCATGAAATCTTTTGCAGCCCCACTTGGAATGCCTCTTGGTCTCACTTTGTCTCCTTCTGGCTTCGCTTTATCCCCTGTAACTTCAAGAGTGTTTTCCACAGTCTTTTTCACACTGTACCCAGCACTTAATTTATCCAGTACAGTTGGATCCTCACATCCATACTGCTGCATGGAGCTTGGAAGATCACAGTAATAATCCAACCTCTGGCAAGCCCCTCTGCTCTGGGGTAGCACACCACTTCTTCCAGAGACTGGCTGCTGTTTTTTAGAGGCGCTGCTAGTCAGTGGAATATAAATTGTCTCATCCAACTTGGTTTGGTCATCTAGTAAAGTCCCAGAATCACTCCCTGTTTCTGCATCTTGCTTCAATGGAGCTGGTAGTACTCTGGGAGCAGATGTTCCTTCTTCTGTGAATGTACTGTTAATTTTACTTCCTTCAGCAGCAAATTTTTCATAGGACAGATTTTGCATTTCTGCTTCTCCAATTTTATTTGGGATTTGAAGATCTGTATCTATCAAAATATGATCCATTTCTAATTTTTTAAGGTAAGTCATTACTGAAGTACTCCCAGGAAATGGCTCAGGGTGCATCTGCTTTTCATGGTCTTCCAAAAGAGATTTCGAGAGAGTTTTTTCAGGTTTGGGTCTAACATTGTCCCCTGTGAGGTCAGACAGAAGCTTGGCCATACTGCCTTGCAAGGTTCTGTTAAGGTAAGACCAACCAGACAGATTCAAAATCAGTCACTATAAAAAAATAGTTTAAAAATTTTCTGTAGAAAAAAAACATTAGCTGTATCAGACTGTGGCAAAGTTGCAATGCACTTGCTACATATTGTCATAAAATGCAGTACAAATGTGAACCAATTCCAAGTTTTTTAAATTCTTCTTCAGCTCACTGTGGCTAAAAAGTAACTAAAATATCACAGCCCAGTGAAGTTCTCCAGATTATTCCTGGTGTACCTGCTTTGAGCAGCACAAGATGAAATAAACTGATGCCAAGAAACTGTTACAAAGAAGATAGAAGCAGTTATCAAAATCACTAAGAAAGGTTTTCTGAATTATTCTTCCCATTGCATCTAATTTTAAAAAAACATAATAAAAGAAATAATTCTTCTAACTTACTGCTTTCTATGTCAAAAAAGATGAACATTTAAATGTTTACGTCTCTAGCATATACACAAATACATGTAATGTGACATCATTCTACCACCACCTGGTGGTCAGCTAGCAGTCATAGAAGCATCTAAACTGCTGAAGAATTTGACATGTCTATTAAAAATACTCTGTTGTTCCCATCAGTCCCAACTATAAACACAACAGACAACAGTTTTGTTTCCTGTGCACAACATGTCCAAAGCAATTGTATATACACACCTTTATGCATCTGCAAAAAGCTATTTATGTCTCCCAGCTTGCTACTACTTTCAGCATAAAAGAGCGAGATAAAATAAATTCACAGCAATAGTTCTTACTGGCAGATCTGCTATTAAAAGTTAAGACTTCACATAAGTTATGGCAGATAGTATTTTACTTTACCAAGTCATGGAATATGATAACTCTGTTTTAAAACAAAGTTATAGCAGCATTATAACAAAATGAACTGCAAAGAGAAGTTTTAGCCTATGACCTCTCACCACCAAGATACTAAGGTAAAATCCACAGTATGAAAAAAAAAAAACCCCAAGGAATAAGAAAGAATAAATATTTTTTTAAAAGAAAAATAATGTCAGGAGACCAAAAAAAAAGCTTAGCCAATAATACCTGGTGAGTTCCCTCAGTCTCTTAACTTCTGCATTACGCTGACGTAACGTTATGCCCAAAATCTTATTTTCTTTCTCTGAAGCTTCCAGCTTAAACTGAAGGCTCTTCACAGTTCCTAATGCCTCTTCCATTTCTGAAATGCCAAGAAGAACTTTGTAATTATTTCTTCTCACTTTCAAAATGCTGAACAAAGAATAGCCAAATTGAAAACACGCACCAATCTTGAGCTTGGTAGAATGAATGTCATAATGCTGTTTGTTTTCAAGCAATTCTTCTTCTTTATCATGAAAACCTTTTGCGAGATGTTTATTTTCTTCTTTCTGACTTTCTATTATTTTCAGTAGTTCTTCATTTTTAGCCTGCAGTGAATCAAGGCCTTTTTGCGATTCTTTCAATTGACTCTGGAGCATCATATTCAAGGACTGCAAAGAAACCACTACCAGAAGTAAAACATAAAATGTTTAAGTGTTTTGTGTGGTAGCTTGAATTTCTAAACCAAACTAAGTTTTAAAATAAACTTGGTAATATTAATTTTGGTTACAGATAGAAGGGGTTTTTTTTGCAGCAAGATAAAGTTCAAGCTTCCTTCTTAATTATTTAATCAGTCATGTTCATTTTAAGAGGCACATAATGAAAAATAATCTGCTTGGCAGCTATAGAGCCAAATCCCACTACGTTGAGTCTAAAAAGGCCCAACAGTCCATGCAAATACAGTTGCAGCATTACACTCACTTAACTCAGCTATTAGTAAAGGCCACAACACATACAGACATATGAAACTACAGATATATAAATAAATAATAATATCTATTGAAAAAAAGCTTTAACAAATATGCTCCTATCAAGCAACATTATTGGTACTTTACATTCATAGTTGCAGCTCTGTCCAGATGTCTTCTCACTGCCTTCTTGTTCCCTAAGCTGCTGGTTTAATATTCTTAGTCTCCTAAACAGGAATTGTGAAAAAGCACAAATTCAGAAATATTAGAATATGCTCAAAAGGACTGCACTCTAAATTACTTTGGTGAGAAGTTGCTTTTGAGAATTAAATGTCAGGTAATACTTCAGGAATATAAACAAGTCTTAATAACACATTTTTCTTACATTCTGGTACTTCTTCAACACAAAAGACCCTTTCCAAGTATCTGGTAAATATCTACTAAATAACTCTGTTCTGAATTGAAGTGCTACCCAGTTTGAGAACTCCCCTGAAATGAGAGACACTTTTGCACTTGAGAGCCAACTACAAAAAGAATATGAGCAGGCTAACTATCTTGATATTGCAGTTTTCAGAATGATGCATTGACCTCACTCAGTCAAAGGCCCAATCATGAGGTAACTGATGCTACTAAAATACCAAAGTCATGCTATGTATTAATAATTGCTTTTTTAAATTGCTTTTTTTGCCTTACCAGAAAAGTTTCTAATCCATAAATACTACACAGACAAGAAGGGAAGAGCCTTAACAAAGGCAATGTAAACCACACCAGTTAAAGATGCTTTAGGGGCACCTGCAGTAACCACAGGCTCACTGAGTTCCCCACCTGCGCAGCCGGGCATTCTCACTCCGCAGAGGCTGCAAAGCCAGAGCTATTTCAGCTTGGACAGTCATACTTCCCACTACAGCTGGGAGCAATGATACAGAGTCTTCTATTTCACTCATCAACCTTAACATTTCTGAGTCACCTGCAAGAAGTGAGGGAAAAAAGAGACTCCATAAACCTATAAATCTGTAATACAACTAACATTTTACATGTGATTAAGCAATCTGCAAAGTGATTTAATAGTATCTAGGGTTTTTTCCCCAAGAAAACTTCACCTTTAACTGTATTTATTTTAAATTGTTAAGCTTAACTATGAAAACTATGCTTTACATCCTCAGTAAAACACAACCCACCCTCTTTCCAACCAGCTTTGGTGGGACTGTTACTGCAATCTGTCCACACCAGGACCCTTCTTAGGAGAAAGCTCTTTATATGAAATAGCAACAACCTTTATCTTGCTGTCATGATAATATTAAAACATTACAAAAATAAATTAATACTTATCCAGAGTGAATCCTGAAGGTTTTACAGTTGTGGAAACCACAGTAACATGGCACATACCATCTGACACATACAACTTCCAGAAACGGAAATGCTCACTCTTTAATAGAGCACTTGTGTTATTTGCACGCAATAAATCTGCTACACAATGAAAATGTTCTCACCTTGATCTGCTACCAGTGCTCTGAGCTCACCCATAAGATACTTTACAGTCCTAACTTTATGGGCTGTTTCTTCTGGACTTTCTTTTCTAGATTTTAGAACTTTCTTCACATAACTTGTCTTACAGCTTGTATCTCTCACTGGAGATACATCAAGTACATTCAATTCATCTTCTTCACTGACCATGTCCTCACTGTGCTCTTCAGGAGTATCCTCCTCTGTGTCACAGGAGCCATCATGTTTTGCTGGACAGTGATGATGGCCCCTCTGTTCAGTCCTGCCATTCAGCATTTCATGGGATTGTAACAGGACTTGTATGCACCGCATCAAGTCTGCTTCTTTTATCTGCTGCCCTTGGCTTGGGGCCATCTCTGTGCCAGAAGATGTTGGGATCAATGCAGGCACTGAAGGGGTTGATGCTCCTGGTGCTGTACAAGGGATCACACCAAGAAGAGCAGTGCCAGACTGCATTTGTGCAGCAGCAGCAGGAGCAGCAGAAACCACTGGGCAAACCACAGGTCCTCCCATCTCTGGCACACATTGATTGGCACTGTCAACAGGAACGCCCTGCATAAAGAATATTCTAATTAAACAAAAAATTAACGTGATTTTTATATCTTTAGGGAAGAAAACCTAACAGCACCACACTTGTCTGACTCAATGTAGACTTGTTAATTCTTTGCTAATTATAAGAATAACTACAAATTAATAACTGAGTAATTTTCATGTATAATAAGGAGCAATTAAAATGTAAATCTGATTTAGATTACCTCTATCTTAAATGTTATGGGCAACATTAAAGCACAGTTCTTTTACAACTGTTCTGTAACGAAAAAACCTCAGCAGTTTCTTGAATCCAACCAGAACAGGGAAGAAAAAAAAATGAAGGACAACACTGTTACCTTTCAGTATTTTAAGTAGATGAATTTCTTAAAAATCAAGGTCATCACTAGCAATACATGGACTACCTGCAGATGGAACATAAGTCTACAGCCTTACAGATTCAAGGTGGAAGCCCTTTGCTACATTTCCCGAGGTGGCAGCTGGTATTCTCCATCACCTCTATTCTATTCCCCGAAATACACAGGCATTTGAACATGTGGCTCCAAGATAATGCAGCGTGTCTGAAGAAATAATTGCCTTGATCATTGGCAGGGAAAGCTCCATATGATATATGATTTCTTCTATCAGGAGCTGGTTAATGATCCTAGTGTGCATTACTGAGAATGCAATTAATAGTAATCAATAATTTCCTGCACTTTCCATGTTTGCTGTCCATTACAGAATTCCCCAGGCAGAAACAAGAAGCCAGTTGAAATGCCTCTAATTTCATTTTTTGGTGTCTACATTAAATGTGTTTTGAATAGCAGCATTTTCTCTGTGCATTACTACAGTTTGAAATACACAATTTTTTTAAAGGAAAATTATTAGGAAAACCGACAAGTAAACGCATAAATATATAGGCAGTGCTAATTCAATGTTTATTGATAGTGAGAATCAAACTTTTACTTACTGACTGAGTGGATAAGGGATTAGCTGAATGCTGCAGGGACAGTGCTGATGTGGAAGCAGGTAACTGATAATTCAAAGCTGTAACGTTTTGACATCCTAAAAGAAAACAACGTTCATAGATCAGGGCAATGTGGGACAAAACTCATGCACTTAAATAGTCAGCTCTACATGAATAGTTCCACTAACCCTGATTTGAGGTAGGAGGAGGAGTTACAGTAGGAATTTCATTACTCTTCTGAGGGGGTTGGCCAGTTATCAGAGACATCTGAGTTTGCACATGCTCGTACAGTTTCTGATACACCCCAGGAGAGTGTTCATTGCAAGGCACATGCGTTGATTGAACCATCTGATTCTGTGCTGCACTGGAAAGTTCCTTCTCAGTAGAAGGTGTGGTAGATAAGGCAACTTTTCTATTTGATATTGGCACTGTAGAGAAAGAACAAAAAACCTCAGTCTGAAGGTGCCTGTCTTCTTGATCTACACAAACCCATTGTATTGTCTAGCAGATTCTGGCAGGCTCCCTTGAAAATGGAAAGAAAGATCTTATGATCCAGTATTCCAGTCAGATTTTGATTCACCAGCAAATTATGATCCAGTATTCCAGTCAGATTTTGATTCACCAGCAAATTAATCCATCAATTTTTTCTTCCAGATAGAGCAACCTAAACCAGTTGGACAGGCAGCTGTCCTTGAAGGAAGCACAGAAGGTATCCTACAGAAGGTGTGTTCTAAAATGCAATTCTTAAAATCTCTGCTTAGGTACAATTAAAACTCAGTAATTTTACAGCACTGGGAAGATATCAGCTACATGCTCACTTCCTGCAATTCCCAATGGGCATTCTGCTACACACCTGTCTACAGGCCCCACCCACCTACTGGATTAGAAATTGCACAGAAGAAACAGGGCGCAGAGAGGCAGAAATGATAATAAGTGAAGTATTTCCCCTGGGAGCAACTCAGCCAACAGCACTTCATCTACCTTTTTATTCAGTGTTTTGGCCACTAAATCATTTGAGCTCTTGTCATTTCTAGCCACACTTCCCTGTTTCCACAGATCCTTCTTTGAGAAAAGCCTGGCTTGGACACTGAACTCCAGACCAGTTTCTAGCAGTGGATCCTAAACTGAGGCCAAGGACTGCAATGCTTCCCTGTCCAAGAGCTATAAGGAAAGGGTATTGTCATTCTCCTCCACACTTCCTACTAGATAAACCTGATGATGCTGATATTTGTAAACACACTCAACTTTCTTCCTTATACATGAAGTTCAAACATCTCTGAATTTCAGGAATTATTTAGTAAACATTTAAGATTTCTAAAAGACAATACATCCTTTTGTGGATTCAACCCAGGATCAACCTATGAACAAACAGCAACAATTATTTGAAGCCTTGTTGTATCTCAAGAGGTTGAGGAGTCACTCAGTGTTGTTTGAATAAAAAAAAAAAATCAAGCCTAAGAAAGCCCACTTACCAATTTCTTTTTGGACAGGGGCAGGAGTAATGATTCTTTTTAACCCCCTCTTCTTGGAAGTATTTCCTTTGGTTAGCAAAGGCTTGGAAGTAATTTTAAAAGTAGTTGTTTTCCCAGGTTGTTTATGGACAGTCTCCCTTCCTAGTATTAGTTGAAAGAAAAAGTGGTCAACAAAACAAATAAAGAGAGTATTACAAAACCTAAAAATGTAACCTGTGTTTTCAATAGGTACAACCTGTAGCTTCCTTGTGTAAGACATTCTTCAGTAAAGCTGCACAATGGTCAAGTCCATTATGAACAGCATCAACCTGCACAAAGAACACTGCAGTCAGCAAACGAGTACCAGCGTTTTGTTTCAGTAAACCAAGATGCTGTTTTAGATGTGAGTGTACCCCACTCTGCCACCTGGCAAAGAACAACTCATAACCAAAAAAAAGTATCATTTCCAATGTACAACTTTGCAATTCCATGGAAGTTTGCAAACATGCAGATTCTGCAAAATAACTAAATTGTGTTGTTGCACTCATGTCCCTTTGCTGGATTTTATGTTAATTATGTGTATGTGTTTTATTCTTATTTCCATGTACAGTTAAACATTTATCTACAGCCTACTTGTATTTCGAAGACAACTGGCTCAGCACTACAGAAAAACCAGTCCTGCAGCCCTGACTCCGTGCTACTCTTTCTTTCCTGCACAAAAACCAAACAAGGGTGACTGCTCTTCTGTGAGGGCCAGCCCTTGCCCATCAGAAGCTTATTTGTGTTTGCAAAATGTATCCTGTGCCTTAAGGACATTTGTCAGAGCCAAACTCACTGCACACAAAGCCCATCTGCTCCTATCTGCAAGATGCAGCACAGACACTCTCGCTTGCCTTGCAGAAGCAATTTCAGGTTCAGATGCAAATTAATTAAGATCTAAATTAATGTGGCTTTCCTCTGTTACTCAAGGTATTCCAATTTCCCTTCTCTTTAGATAAGGGGGATGACTGTGTTAAAGAGTCATTTAATTACCTGATCGTCAGATTCAGTGGAATAGAATTCGACATCAGAATGACATCCTTTCCTTAAGACAAACCTGAAAAAGTGAAATTCATTGTTTATACAACCTCCTTAATATGAAACAAAGTAAAAAAAAAACCAACTTACTTTCCTTCAATAATAGCAAGCAAAAGAAAATTAATTTTATCATGAAACAAAATAACTTTCTGAAAACTTTGCATGGTTGCAACAAACACGTTAAGCAGATAATAACACTTTACATCAAAGAAGAATTCAGTCTCCACTCAACAGTCTTACAGCTAGTAACTATATAAATTCAATCTTTTATAAATAAAAGATGAAGACTGAAATCTGTACTTTTTTATGCAAAATTTCTATTCAGTCTGTGCCTGTCTGTCCATGGGCTGCTTAGAACCTTTAAGCTCAAAATGTTTGATATATACACACAAGGATTTTCTGTCAATTGCGAGGTATGACATGTATAAGGCTCCAAAATACACCAATTTTAAACAGTATTTGTGAATAAGGCCTTACTGTTTTCTTCCATTTGTTAGTTTAGCTGCTCCTGACAGCCTTCCAGAAGACAGAGCCTGTTGATTACAGAAATACACTTTGATTTTCATGGAGTATTTTCACAACACACTTGAAGACTACTGTTGCCCACCAATTCCAAGAACTTTTGCCGAGGTGAATCAGTTCAAGAGAAGTTTCAAGCTCTCAGGCCAAGGAGGGGGCCAGTAAGGCCTGAGACTTGTGGGTTTCATTTCACAAAGCACACCTTGACAGCAGGATGCTTTGTTAATTGCCACAGCATTCTACAGACAGTCACTCACCTAAGGACACTCCAAGGGCTGATGTACAAACACGTTTCAAACAGAAACCAGGCTTGATAAATACAGACCTGAACCGTGGGGACTTTAAGAATCAACTATGGCCAGAGCACACAGCACAAATACATAATCACAGTCACACAATCACACAGCCAGAATCACAGCGTGGGTGAGGCTGGAAGGGACCACAGTGGCTCAAGCAGGGCCATCCCAGAACACACGGCACAGGTCTGCATCACGACCTGTTCCTGAATATCTCCTAAACCGAGACTCCACACCCTCTCTGGACAACCTGTTCCTCCTCATGTTCACATGGGAGCTCCCTGTGCGTCGGTTTCTGCCCATTGCCTCGTGTCCTACTGCGCGGCCCCAGCGAGCAGAGCCTGGATCCATCCTCTGACACCCACCTTTAGCAATTTACACACATTGCTAAGGTCCGCTCTCAGTCATCTCCTCTCGAGGCTGAACATCCACATCCCCTTCAGCCTTTTCTCGTAAGAGAGATGCTCCAGTCCCCAGTCATCCTCGTTGCCCTCCGCTGGAACCGCTCTGGGAGCTTCACGTCTCTCGGGCAGAGAGACAAGCCCAGAACCGCACACAGCGCCTCAGGACCGCCGTCAGGTGGCTGAGGTGCAAGCCGGGCTCGGCCTCGGAAGGCCCGACCTCGCGCAGGAGTCGCTACGCGGACGGCGGGAGGGATCCCCCCACGGCCCCTCACCCCCTCCGAGCACACCCGGGCTCTGGCGAGAAGACCCAGAACGAGAGCCGAGCCCCGCCTGCTCCCCCCGGCCCTCACGCACCTTGCGGGACCGCGCAGCCCCCGGCGCGGCCATGGCCCCGGCCCGGCCCCGCCCACGTCCGCCCCGCCGCGCCCGCGCCGACCAATCAGCACCCGGTCCGTCCGCGAAGGGGCGTGTCCAGCGCAGGGGCGGGGCTGACGCCCCCGCCTCGCGGCGCGCCGGCGGCCGCGGGCGCGGGAAGGGGAGGGAGAGAGGCGAGGCAGCGCGGCCGGGGATTGGCGGAGAGAGGGCGGGAAGAGCCAATGGGAGGCGAGAAGGGCAAAGGGCGGGGCTAAGGCCGGCCGTGAGGGGGCGGTGCGCGGCCTGAGGGAGCGTCCCCTCCCGGGGCGGGTGGTGCCGGCCGGCTGCCGCCCTGCGGCCGAGTGTCGTGCGGTTCCCTAGGGAACCTTTGGGAAGAGCAATCCCTGTGGCACAGGGGCTCCGTATACTCATAAAATAAGTGGAAAACCGAGCCTTGAAGGTGAGTGGTCACAGAATCGATCAGGTTGGAAAAGATCTCCCTGCTTGTCGAGTCCAGCCTGTGACCGAACGCCACCGTGTCAGCCAGGTCGTGGCTCTTAGTGCCGCCTCCAGTCTTTCCTTAAACACCTCCAGGGTCCGCTGCTCTACCACATCCCTGGGCAGCCCATTCCAATATCTAACCACCCTTTCAGTGAAGAAATTCCTCCTCGTGTCTAACCTGAATCTCGCCTGGCGCAGCTGGAGTCTATGTCCCTTTGTCCTGCCTGGCCCCTCCGGGCCTGCCTGTGCTGCTGGAGGGACAGAAGGTAAAGCAGGCTGACGTGGGAAAGGAGGTGCTGGATCATAGTGTGCAGGCTGAATCCATCGGTTCTTGGTTCTGCACGCTGCCTCGCAGCTTGTTAAACCTTCTGTGGCATTCCCAGAGAACACCCATTTATGCACATCATCAAGGATGGTACCTCAGGCTCCACACTCTCGAGCACACACACTGTTTATCACTGACATATCAGTATTTTGCATTTCCTTGCTTTTATTAACCAAATAAATAGAGCTTCTGAATACACAGAATTGGAAGCAATTACATTTACTCAGGCTGAAAATGTGGTTGCATTATTATGCTATTAAGACTACTATAGCAGAAGTGTATATAAATATTCAACATCTCTTCTCTCGCAATGTGTAAATTGTGTTGTTATTACCATGTTAACATTTACACTGAAACTATGACAAACCTGAATTAAAAATACGTTGTGAAGATATTTATCATCTTGTCAAGAAAAACCCCAAAAACCCAGAAACTGAGAAGGGTTTTCTGGCAGGAATTAGGAGACTACTTAAATTCTTCTCTTTGGAAAATTAAAAATTATAAGATCACTGTAATAGAACAGCTGAAGGAAGGAATATAAACTAGAGAAATAAAAAAGAAAGATTAAAAAAACTCAAGAAGACATGTGGCAACTCCCAAATTAGAGCCAGAACCATGGGCACACTTTCTTCTTTAGGTAGTTTCTGGAAGTTTATGGATAAATTCTCGTTCAACTGATAGATGTGGTTGCAGTATTTAAAAAAGGAAGAGTTATTCCAAGGTGTTTAGCAATAGGTAACATTAAAAAACCCAATCCCCGCCTCTCCCTTCCTTTGATTTGAAGACACACAGATCAGCCAGCACTTCATTTTTTCATGAGGAGGAAAATGAATACGGAAAGCTATCAGGTTCCATTCTTGCCAACTGAACCATTTTGAAACTACAGATGAAGCGGCAAGATTGTCCTAGAAATAATTTTTTAAAATGCAACTGCAAGGATTTAAAAAGTGCATAAATAATTAAAATTCTTGTGGTCACAGACCTCCAAGGAGTCACTCTTTAAAGACAAGAACAAGCTGTCATTCTACCAAGACTGGTAGAATTACAAGAGTTTGCAGCAGTGTATGCAGAGCATAGAGTCAGCCATCAGAAGATGGATACTTTTTCTGACTGACACTGGCTTTCTTTCTTGAAATAGTCTGGGGAATCACTGAATATCTCTGGACCTGTCTGTTTGTTATGGTAAAACTGTGATTAAAAAAAAAGATTGTTCTTTGTCTTACATACTGAAATGCTTCAAAGTCATGAGCTGCATTCATACATAAAATTATATTGTTACTCATATTTATCATCAAGATATCTTTCAGAGAGAAAATTTAATTCCATTTAGTGAAACCATTTTTATCTTTTCCTCCTGTTTTACAGATAACTAACATTCCTCAAACAATTCCAGGACATGATTTTGGATATGGCTGAGGCCTTTGTGAAAGAAAGCTGACAGTCTTCCAGTTTTCACCCCTATTTGGTGTAGAAATAATGCTAATGTCAATCAGAAAAGAAGAAAAAATCTGGCAAATGTGATATAAATAAAAGCGTAGTATATGTGGAAGAAAAGATCCAAATCATTAGCCAAGGAAGAGCTGCCTGAATGATGAATAATTAAAACATACTTGTGGTTGAATTTGCAATCTTAATGCTTGAGGTGCTGTCCATATTGCATGAAGCATCACTGAAAATAAGAAGAAGCTTGTTCTTACCCTAAATCATTTACAGAGTGAGTTGAAATACCAGGGTCTTACAGAAAACTGTGTACAAGACTGATGTGTTTAATAATGATGAGGAAATAAATACACATAGAACAAAGCTTTCGAGGAGCAGAGATTTTTGAGGGATAAATTCTCAAATAAGATAAAACAATGCTCTTTTGTTGCAGGAAGGAGACAAAGCAAAGAAAATGAGCCTAATAAAGGTGACAGAAGTTACATCAATCAATCAATCAATCAATCAATCAGTCAATCAACCCAGTTTCGTCAGAAAATGGGTACCTACCTAGAAAAACCAAGGCATGTTCATATTCAATGTATGTCTGGAACTGCCTTGCTACCAGTACTAACAAATTCTAGTGATTTAATTAAAATACTAACCTAAGCATGACTGTAGCACCAGCACAAACTAATATTAAGCTTTCCTCTGAGCAGTTTACAACCAAAAAGTTGTGTGGACTTAACAAGGGAGCAATTCACAAAATAAGGAGCTTTTTATAAGACAAGTAGGTCAAGAATATCAGTGGTAATTGTTTGAGACTATTTTGGTAGTTCCCCAAATCCCTGTAAATGTAGAATTAGGGAATATAGCTACAACTTGGCTAATGGAAAGCAAATTAATAGGCTTTTGTCTATCCACCTATCCTTCAATCTACATGGAGCCAACAGAAAAGGGGAGGTGAATAGCAATGAATAGATAGATAAGAAAGCAACCTAAAGAAGACAGATACTTTGTTTTTCAAAGTCAGGCATAAGGCATGTCTTGACCACAGTAAAATATTATTAGAGGAAGCAGAAATTGAATAGAGAACATTTCAGTTGGATAGGTAGAGATATAATGAGGAGGTTAATATTGATGCATTATGGACCCTAGAATTGCAGTGCAATTGTAAAAGAGGCTTCAAAATAATCTACACTAGATTTTCAAGGTCTCAGTCCAATTTCAATCATGCATGGTGAAAGCTACTGCAGGGCTTGCTGCATGGGAGATCTGTGGTCTCAGTGGATCACAAATTCTGTCATCACATTTTGATATTCTGATGTCTTTGGAAGTAATGTGTCTATAAACCATGAATTTCCTCTTTGTATTATGCAAATATAGAGGGGGAAATATAACTTGGCTTTGGTCTGTCTGCCCATATTTAAGTGAAGGATCTTATGTAAAGCACATTAAATGGTCTTCATCCTGAGAAGTTCTCATAAGGACGAGATCAGAAGGGTTTTGAATTGCGACTTGTAGGAGACATCACTAAGAGTCGAGCTGTTATGGCCTTTCTGAGCTGATGACGGTGTCACACGCAGAGTACTCAGCAGGTGACACGGTGCTGGCAGCGGGTGACACTGAGCTGGCACAGGACTGCTGCAGGAGGCTTGACTCCCACTAGATGGCGGCACGGGCACATAAAATAATTCGCTCTGCGCTAAACCTAAAAGGCATTTTCGATCTTCCTGAGATAAATCCAAGCACATTTTTGGTTAAGGAATACTAGGAGAATTCCACTGATATATCATAGAATCTTTGTCACAACTT